>NC_090932.1:1082018717-1082624540 GCF_040938575.1 Ambystoma mexicanum
ATTAAAAGTACACAGTATGTTACGATTGTTATTATATGATGTTATAACCTAAATGCAAATAAAATTTGATTTTCAAAAAAATAAATTACAACGGTAGTAAAAAAGGAGTGTACGCAGGCAAGAAGTAACGCAGGTTTATTCAGGGCCCAAACACAGCTGGGACAGATATATTCAAACAGTTTGCAGAACAGAACTGCATGAAAAGGCACTGTCAAACACCCCTAAATCTAAAACCTTTATAATAATCGAGCTAATTAACATTAGTAACTTTGTAACATGAGAAAATCTCCCCACACTGAGCTGATTGGTGCTTGCGTATCAGACCCTTATAGAAAAACATATGTTCTGTTCTGCAATTGGACCCACGAACCTTCCCACACCGCCCACAATCAAAATATGTGACGTCACAATCCAGCCCCCACTTCCCAAATCCTAATGACAATTCATCTAAACATTTGAGATGACCAGCAGCACTTGATTCATCTGCTCCGGTCATTTCATCTAAGTTATCATGAGAAACGCTCCCTTCCATGACATTGCCAGAGCCTTGAACCACCGATGTACGGCTATATAAATGTTGCATATTAAACTCTCCAAGCTTCTTCCTTGGCAAAATGTGCTAAGGGGCAATTTGAAACAGCCGTGGTTCTCTTAACTCCATCTAAAAATCATGTTTTGGCAATCCTTTTGAATTATTAAATGGTTAGGCTTTACACGCCTGTCGGCGGGACCCATGGATTCTAATCTGTGACCTCGAAAAATAACTGTTTTGCTTCTTACCATACCAGCCTGGGATCGTGGGACCTGTGATGTGTTATCAGCTACTTGTGGCTTAGTTGCAGATTAATAAGAATGTAATACACGTAGGCTGCAAATGCATGCTACAAGGACTATTTACTGTGCTTTAGCCTACCTCTAGGTTTGGTTATACTTAGCGGTGCTCCAACATTTCTATTATATGTAAATTGCTTTTATTTTGGGTTTGACTTGTGTAACGATTAAAAGGAACCCTCTCCCCTTTTACAGTACTACTCTCACAATTGATGTCTGTGCACCTTTTCACCGCACAGAACTTGCATTGGCTCTTTCATTGATTCACATGCTGTGAACATTCCCCTTCGTCAGGCTGGGAATCCCTGGTTATTTTAATTTAGTATTTTTCCTTCTGGAAAGTTTGACACCTTGATTGTTTCATCAACTTCGTTGTGGGTGCTTTTGGTCCCCACCAATAGGACGTCGAGTGTATAGATCCACCCCAGCACCTTTGCCTCAGATTTCAACCGTCTTTCTAGATGGTGGGATTCATTGAGTTCTTCTCTTCGAAGAGAAATTATCTTTCCACACAAAATATATATTTTTTCATTTTATACTCGAACCGGAGCAACAGACGGCTCATCTGGGGTCCCGTTTACGAACATGGACACTGTTGCACTTAAAAAATCTTTGTTCAGGCCCTGTGGGACTTGCGGCCTAAAGAACGTGTATGAAGTTGACCGGCATGTAGACTGTTTATACTGCCTCTACCTTAACCATTCACCAGAGGAATGTGAAATCTGTCAGGGTTTGTTACCGAAAACCCTCAAAGACCAGAACCGTCGGCTCATTTGTTGGCTTAATGAATGAGCATACCTTGTGTCGGAAACGGGCCTGTCAAGAAGTGGGAGAGCTACCACCCCTTTGTTTTTAAAACTGTTATTTTATTGGCATTTTTCAGAAAAAGCAACAGATAATCAACAATAACAGAGGGCAACAGGCCCAGACCCCATCCAGCCGACCCCCTCGTTAACACCGTACGGAGCTTGTGCAGAGACTAAGGCATGGGAACGTACATATCTAATCAATAGCAGTATTTCCATGAGTAAATTACAAAACAGTCACAAACATAATTCAGCCTGGGATCTTCCAGTCAAACGGCCCTACTTGCGAGTGTTGACAGCCTCTTCCCTATCATGGTCCAGGGTGAATGACCCTTAAGCGGTCAGGGGTCTGGAGGAACCCCACCTACTTTGGGCCTCCCTCCTCATGGTTCACTCCTTCAATCCTGGGCCTCATCCCGAGGCCGGGGACGCTTCCGCTCTTAGCATCATATATGATCGAAAGGGGGCCCAAATGTCTAACGGCCTACTGTTAATTGGCTGTGTTTGTGCATACTGTTTCTCTCTCTCTCCTCTCACACATTGCCATATTATGAAGCCATTTGTCAAATGTAGGTGACCTGCTTGATCCCCAGGATTTTGCAATAAGGGACTTCGCGATTGTGGATGCCATTGCTGTGAGGCGTTTCTCCGATCAGAGGCCCTCCTCAACGAGGTCTAGGAGCCACAGTCTGGGGGAGGGGTCCCGCTGTAGGCTCAGCATCTCGGAGATGGCCGCATCCCCCTCATTCCACAGTGTTTGTACCCGGGGGCAGGTCCATGCTGTGTAAAAGTATTCTGAGAGCCAACCACACTTCTGACAGTTCGGGGACCTATCAGGGTAATATTTGTGTAGGCTGGCTGGGGAATAATACATAGGGTGCAAAAATGTATAATGTATTAGGTGGAACTGATTATTAATCAATGTAGATCTGGTTTGCGAACACACAATATCCCACTGCTCCTCTGACAGTGCCTTCCCCAATGTGTTTTCCCACCTAACCCTGTAATGGCCCGGGTCAGTGAGGCTGTTTGATCTGACAATTTTATATAGAGAGGAGACCAGTTTGCTCATGGTCGGGGGAGAAGTAATATACAGCAGTATTGGGGAGATTGGCGGGGCGGTCAGGAAGTTAGGCCATCTGGAGCGTATTGCCTCGTGGAGTCGGTAGTATAAAAGCGTAGTAATAGGGGTCTATTCTTCCCTGTCTTTCAGTTCTAACCACGTAATAAACCTACCTCCAGGTGCCACATCCCCCAGGGTATGAATGTTTAATTTAATAAAGTGTTGGCTGAATACCTTTTTCGTGCATGAGGGGGATACCCCTGACCCCATATATTGCCAAGTGGGAGGAGTACCATTGACTCTGTCCCATCGGTCGGGCCAGGTATTCCCAAGCCTTAAGTGTTACCTCCACAAGTTGTACCTCTGATCTCTCCTGCTTCTTCGGGGCACCCCACTGCAGCCCCCCTCACGTCATTGGGGGTGAGTGACTCGCGCTCAAGATTAGTATGTGGAAGATCGATCGTAGGGGACCACCACCACACTGAGTACTGGAGTTGAGCGGGCAGGACATATAGGTGCAGATCACGGAAATCAAAGCCCCCCTTCCGAACATGGGCGACACATTGTGTCCAGTGACACTGCGGCCTGCCCACCCATATGAGCCTGTAAATTAGACTCCTGAGCCGCACCCAAAATCCCAGGGAAGGCCAGACCGGGATATTGTTGAAGATGCATAAATATTTCGGAAGGATCACCATCTTAGCCAGCAAAATCCTGGCTGCTTGGGAAATGGGTAGGCGGAGCCCCGCCTCCAGCTTGTGTCCATACCCTCCAGAACAGCAGTATAGTTATCCCTGTATAGTGAGCCCGGAGTTGTGGAGACTCTTGTGCCCAAATATTGGATTCCCTGTGGGCATCAGCTGAATACATCACCAATATCGCCCTGAGCAACACACGGGGTCAGTGGGAGAACCTCAGACTTGGTCCAGTTAATGGGCAGTCCTGAGAGCCCTCCAAAGCGGGAGATCTCCTCTACCATAGGTTGCATATTCGACTTGGGGTGTTTAACATACAGCAGCATGTTGTCTGCGTAAAGGGAAATCAGAGTTACAGGAGCAGATCCTAACCCCTCTTTGTGCATGGTGTTCCTGCAGTGCACATGCCAGAGGCTCAATTGCCAGGGCAAATAGTATAGGGGAGAAGGGGAATTTCTGCCGAGTACCCAGTGTGGGATAGATCGCATCTGATTGCATATAGTTGGTGTATACCAGTACTCTAGGGGCGGCATACAGAAGATGTATCCATTGGATTAAGGAGGTGCCTAGACCTGCTCGTCTGAGGACCTCGAACAGGAATGGCCACTCCACTGAGTCAAACGCCTTTTCGGCGTTGAGGGCCGCTACGTCTATCGGGATCTCAGAGTTTACATTATGCATCTGCATGAACAATCTGCTGAGATTGTTTTGAGTGGAGTGCCCAGGAATTAATCCGGCCTGGTCCGGGAAGACCAGACGGGGCATATATGGGAGGAGCCTATCGGCTAAAAGTTTGACCAGGATCTTATTGTCAGTGTTCATTAACGAGAAGGGTCTATAGGAGGAGCATTTACGGGGGTTCTTTTCCGGCTTTAAAAGGACAGTCACCAGAGTGATTCTAGTTGACTCTGGGAGTAATAAGTTGGGATATGCCTTGTACAGTTCTGCTGTGACCCCGTCCGTGCCCGGGGCCTTCCTGTTGGAGTGATCGGATCACTCTAACGTCTTCTACGTCTGAAGGAGGGGTATTCAGCATTGCACCCTGTTCCGGTTCCAACCAGCCCAGTGCTTTTCAATCTAGGTACTGTGTGATTGAGTCATGACCTGCAGCAGTCTGGGTAGAATCCCCAAAAAGTGCCATTGATCCCACTATTGTCCCGGACTGTGTCCCTGTTATTCCCTTCAATTTCTACTATATTGTTCAATTGGCGTTCCTGTTTTATTGCCCAAGATGGTGTCTTACTCGGGCGTTCGCTTTGCCATATGTTGCAGAGGCTATCAGGTCTCCCGAGAAGCGTTCCTCCCTGTCAGTAAAAATACGAATTTCCTCCCACTTTTCCCTCAGTCGGGTCTTTACTTCGGGGGAATCTTGGATCCCCTGTTGGGTCTCGAGATGCCTGATTTCGGTTTCCAGGGAGGAGATGGACTTATGAATACACTGCAGGACCCCCCTTTTTAGAAATGCAGCACCCCTGGAGGTACACCATAAAGGTTTCCCATACCACCCTGGGTCTGTAACTGAACATGCATTCATCTGGAAGAAGGTGGAGATGTCCTGGCGTATCTCCTCGCGGAAGACCCCCGTCCTCGAGAGCGCAGGCTCTAAATCGCCACCTAAGTTGTCTGGGGGGGGGGGCAGGCTGGGCCAGTGAAGCCCATTAGCACTGGTGAGTGATCAGACAGAGTCCTGGGGGAGAATCTGCACCCGCTGGCTAATACGGGCAACTCAGGTGACATCGTCACGTAATAAATTCTGGAGGAGCTACCCTGGAACCCTGAAAAGAAAATGTACTCTTTACTGGTAGGGTGGTGGAAATGCCATACATCAATAAGATTGTGATATTCCACTATGGCTGCCCCTTTCTGGGCGGCTCTAATGAGGGTTTTCTGGGCCGAGGTGGATCTATCCAGGTCGAGCAAAGTGCCATATTAAAATCCCCTGCCCATACTTCCTCGTAATTTGGGAAGGTGAGCAGGTGGTCCGTGCACCCCTGGAAGAAATCTGGATTGTCAAAGTTGGGGGGGCGTACACATTGATGAAGAGGACGTACCATCCCACAATCTCCCAGCTAACAGCAGATACCGTCCCTCTCCATCCTCCATGTGATCATGGAGTGTAAACTCCAAGGAGTGATGAATGTAAATGATATGGCATTTATACCACGCCTATATACAAGTGTTTCAAATGGCAACCCCCGGGAATGTGTGGAGAATGATGAACAGTATCTGTGTGTACCCCCTCCCTTATCCAAATGGGTTTCCTGCAGGCACAGTACATTAGCTTTATGGTTTCTAGCAAAGTTGGTGATCAAGTGGGCCTTCTTCCCATTTGTAAAACCACATATATTCCAGGTCAGAAGCGCAATGTCACTGCTCTGGGTATCCATCCTTGCTTGAATATGTGTTGTATCCCTTCGCTGCTACGTTCAGAGGTGAACATGAATCAGGATATATGCTATATCTATGCTCCATCTCTAACCCCACATGGCCTAGTCTATACAGTGTTCTAGTTGCCTTTTGGAGCGCTCCGTAGCAGGGGAGTAGATATGTCCCCTGCTTCTCCAAGTAGCTCCACCTGCTCCCCTTCCCCAACCCCACAACACAACATGTCTAAAACAGCCCATTCCCTACTCTCACTCCTCCCACGCCAGAAACACAAACCTACCAGCAATACACACCCACACCTCACCCTTACCATGTAGTCAACTACCCTTTTGAGTCCTTTAATGCCACTCGGCGATTCGACTACAGGTGTTGGAGGCCTATCACCAAATTTGTTGCATAATAAACCGGAGTAATCATGGAGATACCACAGGGTGTTATAACAAAACACCACAGCAGGTAGCGGCATCGTTGTATTCCATCCTATTGCACAAGACATAGTACCTATTGTGCGGGCATCACGGAGACCCTCGGGGGTGGGGAGGCCTTGGGTCCCGGAGGTTCATGATAAAGCATTCAGCCGCCTCCAGGGACGTGAAGAAAGAAACCATCCCATTGTACACCACCCTGAGCTTGGCGGGAAAAATCATCAAGTACTGTATATCTTTTCTTCTTGGGGTGTTCTTCACTGCATGAAAGGTCTTTCTTTGGTTCTGTACCTACTGGCTAAAGTCCTGAAACAGACATATGATCGCTGATGCCGATTGTAAAGTTTTCTTTTCTCTCGCTGCTCGGAGAAGTAGGTCTCGGTCTCTGTAATTAAAGACTCTTGCTATTATAGCCCTCTCCGGGGCGTCTGGGGGAGGTCTGGATGCCACGGAGCGGTGTGCGCAGTCTAGCATGAACATACTTGTGACTGGTGGATTATCCAGAACCTCCATAAGCAATTTCTCCACAAACACCTCCATGTTGTCTATGGGGGTGGATTCCGCAAGCCCAGTTATCCGGACATTGTTTCTTCTGGATCTCCCCTCAAGGTCATCATTCTTTGCCACCACCACCTTGATTGTCTGTTGCAGGGAGGCCACCTCGCGCTGGAGCACTGCAACCTTCTCTTCCCCCTTGCCGATCCTCGGCTCAGCCTCTGACATCCGACCGCATAGCTTATCTATTTGGATCGCAGAGACATCAACCTTGCTGGTCAGGTCATCGATTTTGGCACCTAGATTGTCCGTGCTGTTATTCAACGCTAACAGCATCTGGCTCAAGGCTGAGGCATCTAGGTCGGATGGGCCCGGCATGTCCCCCTGTGGTGGAAGGATTCTAATAGGCCCTGGCACACGTGTCCATCTTCGCCTATTTCTTGGGAATGCCCATATTTGGGTAGAAATTATCTATTCTCAACAAGGCGCCTCGCTGGTGCACTTTCCGTTCCGGTGGTGCCAAGTCTTCAACCCACTGGTCTCTCCCTGCCTCTTCCCCGGGGTTTCGGAGCGGACGATGGCCACCTGGCCCCCCTGAAGGGAAAGACCATAAGGACTTGGGGTGCGCCTGCCGGTCGTGCTGGAAGGATGGAAGGCACCGGCTTAAGGGTTAGTGGGCGGACCATTACCCTCCGCACACAGTGATCCCTCTAGGTGCCGTGAAGCCCTTGGACCCAGACTGGTATGGTGCAGCTGAGCGGTCCGAGGAGGGGGCAGCCACCCGCGGCGGCCAGGCAGGGCACGTGACGGGTTTAGGACCAAACTTCAGGACCTATATAGGAACGGGCCTAGCTCCATGTGCAGTGTCCCACGTCACACCTCGAGCCTTCAATGCAGTGTAATATCTAGCAGTATTGTTGGGTTTTCCAGCACACAGATGAATAGTTTGTGCAGCTGTCCAGTCCCCTAGGACACAGGGGGCGTTTGTCCCAATCAGCCCCTACGTATTACTGGTGATCCGTGGTGGGGTGGCGTCAGGAACAGCTACCCAGATGAGCCTGAATTCCTTCAAAGGAACAATGCAATCCAGTTTTATATGAGCTACTCCACCTCCAGGCCAGTGATTGCTGTCTTAGTTTTCCCCCCAATCCAGCTCCAGTTGCTGAAGGGCCCAATGTGGTCAAGATAGGGGCCAGGCCATAGGGGCCCAGACCAGAGGGGCAGCTCCTCTATTTCCCTTCCTGGACCAGAGGCAAGGCAGCAATGGTGGTTTGTTTGTGTGTTTGGCATTTGCTATGTGCTCATGTTAAATGGTGATAGCAGTGAGCTGCTATAAACTAATTTCTCCTGGGCCGCAGGCAGGGGTTAGATTAGCTGGGAAGCAGATGTCGCAGTAGCTGTGTCAGGGTATCCCAGTGTGTATAATTATTTTAAGTAGTTGGACCGTGACCACCGCGTCGCTGTAGCACCGTGGCCGCCCCGCAATGGGAAGTTTGTGTGTTCGTTCCGAAGGAGGGACGCGCACCCCCTGTATGCCACCTGCTGCGTGGCGGGGGAGATGGAATATCGCGGGCCCCCCAGTCCACAGTGTGGACTCATCCTGTGCTCCACCGACTTGAGTATCTTGCTCCTCTAATGTCAGGCGATGTCGCTGGGCACAGCATTTCCCAGTGCAGATAATGGCCGGCGTGGGCTCACTCCATAGAATATAGCTGCAGCGGCAGTCTGCCCCTGTGCGGTCTGCCATGGGGGGAAATTGGAAGGGGGAGGAGGTGCAGGGGGGGTTCACTAGTGCTCGCACCAGAGGTGCGGCCCCCAGCCCGGGCTGCAGATCCCCTGCACCAGGCTCCTGTCAGGCACAGCCCTGCTCTCGATTAGGCAGGGGATGGGGGTCCGAGCAGGCCACGGGCCTACCCCGCAGGACCTGACCACTCCACCGCAGTAAGGCTTCTCGCTGGACATCAGGAGTGCGGCTGTTCGCACTTCCCAGCACAATTAGAAGTATGTTCTCCCGGCAGTATCGGGTTGTTCGTAGTACGCCTTGGCCGAGCCGTGGCTGTAATGGCCCCAGGGGATCTGGCACGGACACAGGCAGGAGAGAGTCTATCGGCTCAAGATTAAGCAAAGGTAGTCTCTGGAAGTTCAGGAATACACAGCTCAGCTTACGCATCTCCAACTCTTTGAAAAGGGCAGGATAGAACTGGAGTATATGTCATCCTCCGACAGAGTCATCTCAGGCCGTGTCCATTTCTGCAGCCGCGCAGCAGTGTCTCCCCAGCTACCACCCCTTTGTGAAAGGCATTCGCCATCAAGCCACAGGTCCAGGTCTGAACAACCGCTGGCAAAAAAACAATAAACGGGTGAGCCAATTTACCACTGCTGAAGCCACGGTTCATTCAGAACTACCTATCCAACAACTACAACAGGAAAATATATCATCCAGCAGTGTGTCTCCTATAACTGACATCAGGCCAGATGAAATCTTACTTCGTGAAATAACATCGGATTTTGTGCCTCCAAGAGAGGAGTGCCCAGGGGTCACGGATTCCGATTCCAGAGAATACATGATCCTACCTCATACCGGACAAGCTTCCTGGTCACCTCCCATCAAGAGGAGGAGAAACACCTCTAGGGCTTCATAATGTACCACTTGGTCTTCCATCTACACCATCGGGAACTGGAGGGATGACGCCACCATCTCCCCTTTTAAACCAGCAATCTTTACTCTCCCTGCAGGTGCTTTCCACTCTTCAAATGTTGCTGGGACAACTCCATGCCAGGCTCCCACCTCCTCAGCCACAGGGGGTTCACTTATGCAGGAATGACCAGAGTATACCAGGTCAGCAAGAAGGGGGATCAAGGGCATTCATCCAGGGGCTGCGCCCAACGTCCATGTTCGGCACATAGAGCCCAATCTCCACCTAGACCTCCACCTCCAAGAAGGGACAGTCCACAAATAGGCGAACAAGGAGAGGGGAAACTAGTGGCTACAGATCAAGACGCAGTTCCCAGGGACACAAGCTCTACCACCACTTCAACTACTCCTCGCCGAGACGATACGTGGGATACGGATGACCCGGACCAGGACACAGGGTAGTCCAGCACAACCGTCTCCTCCAAATGACATTGGTGCTTTCCACTCTAAGGTATCTAAGGTGTGCCAGGAATTTGGTTTAACTCCTGCAGAGGAAAAGACTTTCTTTTTGATCACATGGGTAAGCGCAGAAAGGCTGTGTTTTCTATACCCATCCTAGATCATGAAAAAGGAAGGGATGGGCTCTAGGTATGAACACTCCCGTGCTGAGCTTGGTATTCGGTCTGATGCTCTCGATATCTTTGTACAAGGTCACAGGTGGGGAGAGGTGAACCCACACCTCTTGTTTGGGAATAGTGGAAAATCCTGGTTACCTTGCAATTTGAGGTTTTTAGTGAATCTTGTTGATAGAGAGATTCTCACGCTGGGTGCAGTGTTTCCACGTGTGATTCTTTATTTCAAACAGTGTAGACGCATGAGGCCTCATCACCAGTTTGGCGGTAACCCGTAAATGCGGCTGTAACGCTATTACCGCTGCATTTAAGGGTCCGCCAAATCACGGGCTTGGCGGATTTACCTCCAGCTCTGAGCTGTGGGCAAATCTGCCGCGATTCTGCCCGTTTTTGGCACTATTACCGCCAGCAGTAATACCACTGCCGGTATTAGCGCCGAACATTCCCCATTGGGCCCAATGGGGAATGGGAAATTCCCGAATGGGCCCAATGGGGAATGGGGACTTACCGTTCTGCCAAACCTGTGATCCGGCACTAATAACACCAGGGGGTTTGGCGGAAGGACTAATGGTCCCGAAGGTAATACCGCTGGGGTTTGCGCCTAACTCGTGATGAGGCCCCATATGTCTACACTATTTCAAATAAAGAATCACACTTGGAAACACGCACTTAGCGTGAGAATCCTTGTATACACAAGATTCACTAAAAACCTTAAATTGCAAGGTAACCAGGACTTTCCACCATCCTAGATCATGTTTGGCAAGAAGGCCGAAGGACTCTCAAACATCCATTCTCAGAACCGGCACTAAAAGGGAGACTAGACCAAAAATGTAAGGCACCAGATACAACACCAAAATGTCTAACCTCACAGCCCTCTCCAAAGTCGTTTGCGTCAGCAGCAGCAGGTCGCAAGGCTCGTACACAGCACCAGTGCGCCACTCCCCCAGACAATGAAGGCAGGAAAATTGATGCCTTTGGAAAAAAAAGTGCTCACCATCGGGGTAATAGTTAAAGCAGCCAATGCCCTTGCAATAGTAGCTCGCTACGACTGAGAAATGCGGCATTCCTTAGCTCCTATATTAGAGCACTTGCCAGAGCAGCAGCAGAAAGAAGCCATGACACTGATACGTGAAGGTGAGAAGTCCTCAAACCACAGTATCAACATTGCAGTGGATCTTGTTGAAACGGAATTTAAGCAAATTGGTAATGGGGTTGTCCTCAAAAGGCAGGGATGCCTCCGCTGCACCGACTTTAGACCGGAGGTGCAACATAAAGTGTTTCACATGCCATTTGAGGGAGAGAACGTTTTTGGTGACAAAATCGATGAGGCGCTTAAAACAATGAACGCAGACTCTGATACTGCTAGATCACTAACAGCCTTACAGGGCAGAAGGTCCTTTTTTTTCTTTTTGAGGTGCCTCTAGGTTCTCGTCCTCCAGGGATACAAAGGAAACTACCAGTCCCCACAGCGCAGCAGGGAATATCACCGGGTACAACGCAAACGCGGTTCACCCACCTCTCTAAGAGGTAGACGGAACAAGGCCCAGCAATGACTGTCTCAGGGGCACACCGGTAAGAGGATATGTGGCATTTCATCTCTACAAGTTGCAAGCAATTACAAAAGACAGATGGGTGCTAGATGCCATTGAGCAGGGCCACTTTTTGGAATTCAAGCGCGCATAGAGACTGTTCCCTCCCGTAAAGGTATCACACCCACAACAGGAAGTGTGCCAAATGTTAAAAGAAATGGGCAATCGAAAGAGTTCCTCCTTCATCTAGGGGAAAAGGGTATACTCAAGAAATTATGTCATCAAGAAGCTGGACGGGAAGTGGCGTCCAATCCTGGACTCGCAAAAGTTAAAACTTTTTTTTTTTTATTGATTTAGCTGTTAAAAACAACTTTTCAATACAAAAACACACAATTATTTTTTTGATATCATAAAAATAGCATCAGATTTAGAAAAAATTCATGTTAGAATCTACAGACTCAAGCAGCACAGATGTTATTGCCCTTCATCTAGCGAATATACAGACATTTAGCTAATGATAGAAATAAAACAAATACACTTCACAAATAAGTAATTCACTAACATTTTTAAAAAAAAGAGGGGTTTCTTCTTTTTTTTAGTTTTCGGCTGCTTGAGGATTGGATTTCTTCTCATTTAACTTTAGTCAAGTTTAAAGAAAATAAAAAGTTGGTTAATGCAATCTGCAAAAAGTAAGTATTAGAACACAGTAAAAAGGTCCATCGCAGTTTCTATGATGGGTAATACTTTTAAAAAGTGCATTAACGTTTGAGCATTCAATTTGGTACAATAACAGACCAGATGTTCCAATGATTCTATGGTATTATCTTGCATACAGAATCGACATGCTTGTAATCGCAGATTTCGCCTTGCCTGAACCTGATAAGTGGGCCATAAATCGAATCGTGCTCTCAGAAAGCCTGCTCTTAATTTCGCAGACGGAAATTTTAAAAGATAAGATTCAGGGCATTTCATTGGTTTGGGCCAAAAGCGAAACTTACATGGTTGACAATACTTTTGGCATTTATCAATGGTATTGGACCAATCTAGGTTATAGAATGTTTTTTTGGAACCCACAGGATTAGCTATTAACTTGTGAATTGAAATATTTACAGATGCTAAGGCTTCCAAACAAAGATTGATCCATAATTTTACAAAGTTCTTGTCAGTCGTTAACATGTAGTCACCTATTACAGATAGCATATTCATTTTTTTATTTGCCATAAGACATTAACGAAATAACATACAACATCGCCAAATATAGACCGCATGTATGGAAATAAGGCCTACTTCGTATCGCACCCAGGCGCTTGGAACACAATGGGGTAGGTTGAGCACCGCCCTCCAAAACTTTCCCTCGAGTCTCTCAAGATGCAAGTGATTAAAAGTCAATAGGGTTTCAGCCCCATACAGAATGGAAGGGATTGCTTTCATGGACCAGTAAGTTATTACCGGTTGGATTGTAAATTTCCCAAATTTGTGCAATATTATTTTAGATTGCGAAATTGCTGTAGTCAATTTTGCCTCCATGCGGTCAATTTGGCTGTGCGGTTTAACCGAGCCACTAAATTCACAGCCCAAATAAGTATATGATTGCACAACTTCTAGTGGAGTATAATTGAATGTCCAATTAGGTTTAAATTTATGCAGCCGATTTGCATTATAGACTACAATCTGGTTTTTTTTAGTGTTGATTATCAATTGGTTCTCGATTAAATACACATTAAATGCATCAATGAGGTTCTGTAAGCCCTTCGGCGTTTTTGAAATAAGGACTATATCATCTGCATAGTTTAAGTTAGTAACTTTTTGTCCTTTAAGGACTGGAGCATCAGAGGCAATCTGTAGAAAAATTGAGGTTAGGTCGTGGATAAAGTAATTAAAAATTGCTGCGGCCAATACACACCCTTGCTTTAGCCCCCGGTCTGTCTTGATTGGGGCGGACAACAAGCCATCTAAAGTGTGCCTTACACGAATCGATGTGGCTGCATGGAATGCGTGGATGATATCATGAAGAACTGGGAGGCATTTGTCTCTTGTTAGTTTCATCATAAGCAGAGCACGTGAGACAGAGTCAAAGGCAGCATGTAGATCAATAAACGCAAAATAAATGGATTGTTTATGAGACTGACTGTGGGCTTTTATTGCATTTAAAGTTAACAGGTATATACAGGTACCCATAGCTGCAACAAATCCTGTTTGCTGCCGATCTCGTTTGGCAGTGAGGTCCGTCCAAAGATTGAATTCAATTAGAACTAATTTAGCAAAACGTTTTCCTGGGACATCCAGGAGGGCAATTGGGCGGTAATTACAAGGATCAGCACGATCACCCTTCTTATAAATCGGGACTATGACCGAGCATAGCCACGAAGCTGGCAAGATACGACGTTTCATGATTTCTGAAAAAATTGCACGGAGGTTTTTTGCCCATAGCCTCGGGTTTTCTTTCAGGATGGCGTTGTGTAGGCCGTCAGGACCAGCGGCTCGGGAAGGGCTCAACTTTGCGATCAGCTCTTCGAGTAGGGCGGGGGAGCAGGGAATTTTCCACTGAGTTTTGGATTGAATCTTATATGCATTATGGCTGAGGAGCGGGTCACGATATAAGTCTGAAAAATGTGCAATCCAAGCAGCTTCGGTTACCGCACCAGTTTAAACATGAGCCTGTGATAGATTAGAATTCGAATTGAGAAGGCGCCATATTTCAGCCGAATTCTTGGACCAGATTGAGCACAGCATGGCTTCACTATCTTGTTGAAACATCCATGCTCGACGTCCGCGAATGCAGTTCGAGTATTTACATTTAATAGTTCTTAGTGCACTGTGAGTATTGGTATTGTTTGACTTGAGGATGAGTCTCTTTTCTTTGCGATATTCAGCCCTGCGTGCTTTGATTACAGGGTCATAAAGGTGTTTGTTTTTTTATATTTGGGGTTGGTACAATTGTATTCCGGAATGGTTCTAGAAGATCAGTATATTCAATCAATTTATATGAGTTATCTAATGCAACCAATGCATTTGAGAACTGCGTAAGGGTTCTCTTGGACCATTTTAGACGGTTTTTTGCATTATTAACGGTTAGATGTTGGGTCGACCATTGTTTGATAGAAGGGGTACCTGATCAACTAAGTTGTAATGATAGAAGATGGTGATCACTTGTAGATTGTGCAATTATCTCAAATGATATAACACTACTATACATAGATTGGTCAATGTACATGTAATCAATAATACTTTGACTCTTGCCATGCTGCCATGTGGGTTTCGGGGGGATATCACGTTCCACTGAGCCATTTATTACTCGCATATTACGCTCATACATAAGATGGGACCAGGTGGATAAGGCCCTTGTCTTGTTTTGGTTGACGGAGGATATGCAGTCCATATTTAAGTCGCCCATAATCAGGGTATCAGTGATGCCAGGTGTAACCGAAATTTCATCTAACAGGTCCGTTAACCCCGCAAAAAACGCTATGTCGGATAGTCCTGCCGGATTGCGATAGATGTTAATGAGGGCTATTATATGGTCACTGTGGGTGATCTTTACTAGCTGAAAAAAGATACTGACATTTAACCACGCCTCAATTTTGAACCCAAGTTTCTTATTAGCTGCAACCATTAAACCCAATGAAGGGCGACCACGTAGTCCCATCTTTGCTGGTAACAAAATAACATCAAAATTGTCCCAAGTAGGAGGGACCAAATACCAAGTCTCCTGAAGTGCAATTATAGCATAGTCAGTCAAAGTTTGTACAGAAGTATGCAAATGAGTATAGCCTCGGGTATTCCAAGAGGCTATTTTGATAACATAGGACTGAGATGCAGTTGATGGTTAATTATTAGGGGCTTGGAGGTCATCACAAGAACTGTAGTATATTTGGGATAGATGGTGGGGATGGGCCTCTGCACGTTCCTCTAAGCGGTCCGGATCTTGCGCCAATAAGAATCCCATGTTAAAAAGGGTCCTCTTGGCTAACCATATCGTATTCAGGACAATGCCTGAAGGAATCCAAAGCCTCACAATTGCTGTTGAATCATCATTCAAGTATTCCACTTGGGCTATATCATGGGATGTCAAGTCTTCTAATTCTAGGACATCACTGAAAATATTAAGTACACTTTGTCTGTTTAGATTATAGGTTGGATGGGAACCTTCACGGCATGTCAGAATCAAAGTATGACAGGTAGAAGCCATAGGAATGGAGTGCCGGGAGAGGGTATTTTTGGAAGGCTTCAAGCCATTACTGTGGCGTGAGTATGTATGTCGTTCCGAAGTGTATTTTGGGGTCACTGGTATCGGGCACGAAGGGCGTTTGAAAGCATGCGCTTCGCCGTGGATTGCAGGGTTTGGTAATTTTGCCTGTTGGGCCACCAGGGAGGTCCAGGATACTGATTTTGATGAAATATCAGTTGATAACTTCGTTAGTTGTTGGGGTTGACCATGACTACGCTCGTCCATATAGGCATCCAGCGCTTTGCGCATTTCCTTCAAAATCAGTGATCTTTGACATTCAGATTCAGTGGGTTTGGGCACAGGTAACACGGTGTCCGTTTGGGGGATTGGCAGCTCAGTTATGGCTAGAGCATGGTGTTTGGCATTGGAGTCAGAACTAACAGCGTTGACCAGAGCGTCCAGTGGTTCATAAGCTTCAATGGTAGCAGGGGGGGCTTGGTCATTGGAATGAAATGGCAGGCTAATTGGGGCAGCTGAAATGATTTTTGGAACAGCTAAAGGATCAGCACTTGGAATGGAAATTTTCTTAAAGCATTTAGAGATGCTTTAGTCACGCGTGGAACAGGCACGTTTTTGGTTTTCCTTTTTTTTTTGTGGTTGTTGTTTAGCAGTAGATCTGATGATCTTCTTAGTTTTTAGTTCAGGTCCAGGGACGGTGCCATGATTAATAATTGGTACAGACACAAGGGGAGGCATAATGTCCATCACAGGGACCATCACAAGATCGTGCTCTGTTGATTCTTGTACACTGACCCATGAGTTATTTAGTGGGTTCCTGTGAACAAGAGACTGTTTTAGAGGGCTTGTTGTAATTATGTAAAGTACAGCAGGCAATACAGAATGAATTGTAATGCTCGGTGGAGGTGACCTCGGTGCAATCGTCTTATTAGATAAGTCGATGCACGATATGTCTGGTCTTCCAGGGAGAGAAGCTTGAGGGGCCAGGTTGACTTTTTGTGTCCATAATAATAGATCATCTAGCTTTTCTTCTTGTTTCGTTATTTTAGCATCCAATACTTCAAAGAGTTTGAACATAGATAATAAGGTTGTGTTAATTGCTGTCAGGGTGGTTTGTAGCAATTGTGGGTGTATTTCAGCTGAATCGCACTTTGATTGTGTTACAGGGCGCTGCGGGGTTGGGTGTACATAAGAAATTGCGGATATGGAGTGGTCTGAGGATGGGGGGGTCAGAGTATGGGCTATGAAGTGAGTTGTGAGAGATGCGAAACGGTATTGGTGACTCGCACTGACTTGCATAAAGAGAAACCTCTTGATTATCTGGGGAATCGGAAGTATAGTCAGTTGACATAGAGGAGTCAGAAGAACTTACAACCAATTGCGGGAATTGTTGGCATGGTGAGTTTAACATGGTGTTATCAGATAGTTCACCAGGTGCCGTTAATCCCGCGATGGCCTTAATAAATGGTCGTTGTATTGGTAGGCCAGTGCTGGTGCTTGGTTTATGTGACTGAAGGACCTGTGAATTCAACTGAGCATGTGATTTCGGTGTAGATAAGGAGGTCGGATTAAATAATGGTCTGCTAGGACCTTTTGTGGATCGAGGACATGGAGTCAGCACGATAGACTTGTAAGAGAGCAGATTTTTGTGTGCAGTATTCGAGTTGCCATTAGGGCTATTGCTAGTGATTATCATAGGAGGCATGCCAGACTTTAAAGAATAAACCTGTCTACGCTTAGACATAACTCGCAGACGAACGGTCTTATGTTAGTTCAACAGTCAAAGGGTGAGAACTTGAACCACTAGACAACACTAGACAACAGTGAAAGGGAAAAAAGGAAAAAAGGAAATGGTCTCTTTTGGGCACTTACTTTTCTACAGGGTTAATAGGAAAGGCCACCTCCACCGTAAAAGCGGCAAAGCGGGTAAGCGGTACTCAGACCGGTACTCGCCCGTGTGCGCGCGCGCGAACAATTTGTAGCGGTGAGTGCCTCCTCGCACAGCCAATCGCGGTGATAGGGGGCGGGGTTGGCGGCACCAGCCGGAAATATGCGGAACTGGCGGTGCAAACGCCAAAACAAACAGAGATTACCTCTAAAAACAAACAGAAAACACGATGTCACTTTCACTTGGATGGTATTCGTGAGTCAATAAAGTTCGACTTGATAAGTTCGGTTCGTCACCTTGGTAGTAAAGCAGTACAACTTCAAAGATCCTCAAGGAGCAGCAGCAGGTGCAGCAAAACAAGAACAACGGGTAGTGCGGGTAAGCGGTACTCAGACCGGTACATCAGAAAGCAAAAGTTCAAAATGGTCACACTATAAGACGTCATAAAGGATGTAGAACCCAATGAATATCTAGCGGCTTTAGACCTGAAATACGCTTACTTCCACATTCCAATTCATCAGAGACACCGAAAGTAATCAGATTCAAGGTCGGCGAGTCATTACCAGCTCAGAGTCCTTCCATTCAGCCTCAAACGTTCACCAAATGCCTAGCACCAGTGGCAGCTTTCCTCAGAAAACAGGGCCACCACGTCTACCCATACCTAGACGACTGGATGGTTTGAGGTCCATCATATCACAAAACCACCGTTTCTCTGAGACAAACGGAAGCTCTTCTCCAACAATGGGATTTGCAATCAATTATGCCAAATCTTACACAGTTCCATCAAAAAGTTTGGTATTCCTCGGCACGCAATTTCTCACAGGACAAAGCCTCATCAAAACGCGTCAAAATAATTAACCCTGACAAATTACTGCACTCCAAACAAACAAATCATGGTGCGCAAATACATGGCTCTACTAGGGACCATGTTGTCCTGCATTCAACTAATACCCAATTGCAGGGTAAACGTGCATCCAGTGCAAAGATTTCTAGCTACCAGTTGGTCACAAACAGACGGGTCATAGTCAGACAAAATTACCATCACCCTGGCCCTCTCAAATTCACTGAAATGGTGGACAATCCTCGACAACCTCTCAAAAGGGATGCCTCTAGTAGACCCCGCTCACCATCTATCGTAACCGATGCTTCCCTGGCAGGGTGGGTAGCTCACCTAGACAAGCACCAAGTCGCAAAGTCCTGTTGACTCCCGAAGAACCCACCCTCCTCATAAATGTACTGAAGCTGCGTGCGGTCCATTGGGCCCTAAAGTCTATCCTTCCTCTAATCAGGAATTTAGTAGCACGAATCCTCACGGACAATACCACCACAATGTTTTATCTGCGCAAGCAAGGCGGAACAAGGTCAAACACCCTGTCTCAAGAAGCACAGACCATTTGGCACTGGGCCGTTCACAACAACATTGTGTTGCAAGTTTTCCACCTCCCGGGGATACACAACCAACAAGCGGACACTGTAGGAAACTCATTGTGGCAACAGTAAAGACAGACACAAGTGATCACAGTTCGAGGGTGTTTATTAAGCTGTATATGCGGGTTGGAAAAATGCCTAATGTAAACCTAAATCTAAGATGGGAACAAAGCTACAACCATCAAGTAATAGTAAGGCAGTCTTAGTTGAGTCTTGTAAAAAAAACCTATTGCCAGTCCATAAGCTAAATGCAAACAATGAGTGTGGGATAAGGTTCACAGGAAAGAAAGAAGTGTACACAAATAATAAGTCAGGATGCGGTAGTCTGGGTTTCCCTTCTCCACGTTTTGAGCACTGGACAAGGTAGGACTCCAGAGCACAGCACAAGCTCGAGCTTTCCCAGCACAAGCTAAAGGTTCCGCTCTCAACTATATGAGCCTTTGGTGGTTAAGTCTCTTTTCTACAAAAAGTCTCTTGCCTCCGAGGATCTGATGTGTTCCAAAATAATTAAATAAAAGTTCCTTTCTGCTTGCACATTGGGTGATGTCTTTTAAGCCTTGGATCCCCCTCTTCCGGGCTCAGACCCCTCTCGAATGTCCACCTCCCACCGTCGGGTTCACTACAGCTTTCAACACAATCTTCTCTGTGCCATTCACAAAACATTTTAAACAGTTCACTGTGGACAACCCTCTACCGGGTTCACTCTTTTCAACACACTGTTAATCGGGACTTTTGGCTTTGCCCCTTCTTTATCAGCATCCCTTCATCGGGTTCACTCTCGCCAACTTTTGCAATTCACAAAATGCAGGATTAATTTCCCTTAACTTCACCTTCTCTTGTCGGTCAAAGACTTTCGACTGTACTGAGGAGTTTGCTAGACCCCCGTATGGACACTTTGACCCAAGCCTCTTGCGCCATTCCCAAGGCCTCCTGGTAACAGTAGTTTTCAACCATATGGTATTCGCTCAGAGTTTCTCAAGCAAGCACTTGTGTGGTGCCTGTCTCCCCGGTAGCTGGCTTCCCCTCTCATATGGAAATAACAGTTCTTTGTACTTTCTTCAATTAGTAGGTTTTGCTACTTTTGTTCAAATACAGTTCGGTTTCTTATCGGTACTCCCCTCGACTCACCGGCTGTGATGAACCGCTTGATTTTGCTTTTCTCTGGAGTCAAGACTGGTACCACAATGTGAAGTATCTCCCCTTGGCTTGCTTATCAGCGGCGAGGGCCTTGTGTACCGTTGACATCTGCTGCAACACACGCTGGCTATTGTTCGCAGTCTTACAATTCCTACTGTGGAGGTTTCGCGGGCCTGGCTCGGAAAGGGCAAGGTCACTTCTCTCCTTGTCACTCTCTCGGTTTGCGCCGCCTTTCTCCTCCTCTTGAACTGCCGTGCTGCGTTAGCTCTCTCGTTGTGCGGTCTGCTTTGCTCTTAAAGGCCTCAAGATCATCCACCGGGATACAACTCTGACAACTCAGTGGCCATGTACTACCTCAACAAGAGAGGAGGCGGAGGGTCACTACCACTGTGAAGAGTGGCAATGCAGCTCTGGTTCTGGACAATACAAGAAGGAATCTCTCCGTCAGCAGTTCACCTAGCAGGAGAGCAGAACACGGCGGCAGACGCTCTGATCAGGCAGAGCAGTTTCCCACGAGTGGGAACTAGCTCTGGAAGTCCTTCAAGAGATCTTCACCCTTTGGGGAGCCCCTCAAGTGGATCTGTTCGCGACCAGTGCCAACCGAAAGTGCGAACAGGACTGCTCCAGGGAATTTCCCCCAAGAGGAGCTCTAGGAGACGCATTTGTGGTGGACTGGGAATTTCCACTCCTGTATGCATTTCCTCCAGTCCCCGTCCCTCGTCATGTGATCAGGAGGTTGAGAAAGTTCAGGAAACACATGATCCTAATTGCCCCAGATTGGGCCAGGAGGACGTGGTACCCGGACCTTCTGGACATGTCCATCTGCCCTCAAATACGTCTTCCACAAAGAGAGGATCTTCTCTCGCAAGAGGAAGGTCGAGTTCTCTATCCAGGGGTCAAGACACTCAGCCTTCACGCATGGTTTCTGAAAGGCTGAGATACAAGGATTGGGACCTCCTGGATGATGTAATGGAGATTTTGCTTTCGGCCAGAAGGCCAGCAACTAACTCTTTGTACCGTTGCCGTTGGAATAAGTTCACCAACTGGTGCAAGGATAGGAATGTGGATCCATTCCAATGTGTTATATTATGTTTGTTATGTTAAACCATTTATATGGCGCCAAAGCCCGAGGGCGTCCAGGCGCTGATCACTACAGAAGGAATAGGGAGACCTTCCAAAAGTTCTAAAACATTACTCAAATAACCTTGTTTTCAGACGTTTTCTAAAAACAGGGTGGCTATCTTCTTTTCGCATGGATTCTGGCAGTTCATTCCATGCTTGGGCTGCTAAAACTGGGAAAGAGCAACCTCTTCCCTGGGCTCTTTTTACACGTTCAACTTTCAGAAGGAATGCTTTTGTGGATCGTAAGATTCTCATAGGTTGGTATGATACAAACCTCTCTCCTAAATATAAGGGGGCAGTCCCTAAGATACACTTGTGAGCAAGCGTCAGTATCTTAACGGATGCACCCATGGTGCTCTCTTTTCTATTAGACCTAGCCAATCTGGGGCTCCAGATTGGAACCATTAAGGGATACCTAGAAGCGCTTTCCATTTTCAAGCCCTCCGCAGAAGAGGATTCTTATTTTAAAATCCCTTTGATTGTACAATTCTTAAAGAGACTTAATAATGTATACCCGCCAGTGCCATTTAATGTACCTGTTTGGGACATAAACCTTGTATGAAAGTTCTTGACGTGTATCCCATTTGAGCCTTTACATTCATGCCCTTTAAGGCTCTTAACATTAAAGACTGTTTTGCTTATCACAATAACATCGGCCCGCAGGGTAAGTGAGTTGCATGCTCTTTCTTGCAAGCCTCCTCCTACTACTTTCTATAATGATGGTCATTCTCAGGGTAAACCTTTTTTTTTGCCGAACGTAGTCTCTGGCTTCCATTTCTCACAAAAAATAACATTGCCAATATTCTATCCTCCTCCTAATTCAGGTAAAGAAGAGGAGAGATTACTTAGACTAGACCCAAAAAGGGCTCTAAGTTTATATTTCAAGAATGGCTAAATTCCCCCAGGTTGTTCAGCTTTTTATTGGGTATACCAGTCCCCACATTTGACCCTGCACTCGCCAAACAAACAATATCCAGCTGGATTATCCTGGCTATTGGCAAATGTTATAGACTAGCGGGTAAGGACCCGCCGGAAGGCCTAAGGGGTCATTCCACAAGGGGCATGGCAACCTCTGCGGCTTTTCAAAAGGGTGTCCCAATAATCTGTTCAGGGGCCACATGGTCAACTATCCATACATTTGTTGAACATTACTGGCTGGATTCTCCCTCCAGTGAGGGAGGACTTTTTGCAAAAGCTGTCCTCCATTCGGTCCATGATTAAATCTAAATTGATACTCCCACCTGCAAATTGTTACTGCTTTGGGAATCCGTCATAAGGTGAGGAATACGTGGGAGGACACAATCCATTTGAAGAACAAGTTACTTACCCCTGGTAACGGTGTTTCGATTTGGATCCTCCTCCCATGCATTCCTCATCGACCCTCACAGCCTACCGCGCCGTACAATTTACGTGTAATACACTCTATACTTTCTGAGAGCATACGATCTTGGGTACGCCTGGTAATTCCTCTGAGAAGGGTAAAGAAAAACAGAACTGAAGCTAACGGGGGCTGTATGCGCTATTTATGCTGATGATGATGTTGGCGATCGACTGAGGCCCTCGAGGGACATCAATGAGACGTCAGCTCCCCCTGTCGACATTTTTTTCCAAAGCAGCGAAGCCGGAGATATATTATTATAAGATGAGGAATACAAGGGAGGAACATCCAATCGAAAGAACGCTACCATGGGAAAGTAACTTGTTCTTCTCCAGCGTTGGTATCTTTCATGGATTCACATGCGTCCCCCAGCCTTCCCCTTTATTCAAACATCCTGTAGAGGGGGGGTTCTTCTTCAGCTGGAGTGGTTAAAATCTGAACGGAAGCTGCTGGGGCATAGCTATACACTCGACGTCCTATTGGTGGGGACCAAAAGCACCCACAAAGACGTTGATGGGACACTCAAGGTGTCAAACTTTTTCCAGAAGGAAAAATACTAAATTAAAATAACTGGGGATTCTCAGCCTGACAACTGGGAACATTCACAGCGTGTGAATCCTTGAAAGATAGAAATGCTGGAGAAATGGAGTTACAGGTAAGAAACTCCCTTCTATTACACCACCACGACCCAATCTCCGTCCCTCCGTAGGGCTGACTCTCGGCCGACTTGTTCAACGCTTTCCATTTGTCTTATGGACTATATACTTCTGGTTAACTGGGGTGTTCTTCCACGCCTCCTCTTGCTCGGCTTGACTCTCACCCACTGGCCACCAAGTTTAATTTGTAAAATGTTTGATGTTCTACCTCCATGCAGGACTCCTATACCTTCTTCGTTTCAGCTCTCTTCACTGCCAGCACCCCGTCAGCCTGCGAGAGATCCTTGAGCGTTCCCTTGATTCCCCCCCCCCCCTCCACGTCTCTAGCTTGAGCTTCTCGAGCTTGCCTCTGTGTTTTCTCTCCACTTTTGATCTTTCTCTGGTTCACAATTTCTTCCTCCACCTCGACTGTTCTGTCTCGTTTTTTCTCTCTGGTTCTCTCTGGTACTTTCCTCTGTACTATCTTTGATATTCTCACTGGTTCTCATCGGTACCCTTCTGCCTTCTTTTGTTTCCGACACCCTGATATACTAGTGCCTGCCCTGACATAACATCCATTCCATTGACTACCCGGTTGCTTGCATCTTTATCGAGTGCTTCTTCATCTCAGTACCTTTAAAGATCCGGATGGTTCGATGTTTCACAGTAACACATGGTTTTGTACATGAGTTTAGACCCATAAGGTTCAGGTACTATCGCCAGCCGACCGGGTTGGAGTTTAAAGGTGCTGTGCCTCCCTATCGCGTCCTTATCCCTAGGAGAGGAGTCTCTCTCCATGAGATCCTCCCACATGTTACCATCCCTAGGGCGACTATCGGTTAGCAGCCTCACCTACCTAGCCTCATGGAGAGGGGATCTCCCCGAGGGAAAAGTGATGCCATCTAAAGAATTGTCACAGTGGCTTCAGGGACGGGCTGCCCTTACCTTCACAAGTCATCCTCCAGAAAGAAGGTTATAGTTAACATGCAGGCCGCTATTAACAGTACAGTTTTTATAGATTTATGAATCTCGTATGTTCCTTATGGACCCTATAGAGTAAGCGTCCCTCATACACTGAACAGTGACATTGTGAGTATAAGCAGTGAAGCTTCCTTCACACATAGTAATCCAAACTTCCCCTCACACTGAGCATTCACATCATGAGGTGAAGGAGTGTTGTATTATCTCATATAACGTATGAACCGTTAGTAGAAACTGTGTAAGTTTCCATCAGGCACAGAACAGTTGCAGAAAGGGTTTTACCATTTATGTGATCCTTTTGAATGTTGGGTAGCAGTGATATTGTTGACTAGCAGCCTTTCCTCTGTCCTCATTTTCAATTCAGGTCTCTTTTTCTTTCTTAGTCTGGTTACTTTTCCAGTATGTTCAGCGGGTCCTGGAAGGAGTCGAGCATGACCGTGATCGAGCTAGAGATTCCAGACCACAATATTGATACTGAAGGTAAAAACGCCCATCTTATTTCCCAGTAGCTGCAACCTTTGTTATTTTGTTTTCCTGTCCAAAATATTATGATGAAGAATTAAAAAACCCTCCTTTTCATTATTAAATAACCTCCAATCTAAAAATGTTTTACTTTTTACTATAATGTATTACACAGTGAGGCCGTGTCTTAATTGGTTATTTACTTTCCTAATGTGAACCAGTTTGCAGTGCATCACAAAAAAGTTTTGTCGTAGAGCGCTGGCAGTGTTGCGTCACTACTGCAGGAACTGACCAAACATGCTTGAGAATGCTATTTGCTTAAAAAGAAACATCTAGCCATTATTTGTAGCATGGCATTTGATTATGGGCACTATTCCAGCACTTCTCTGTAGGGGAACAATGCCTTTCTTGGACATCTGAACCATTACAACTACCTCCTCTTGAGGATTCTACTGGCGATCTACTGCACACCCAGTGCAGATTGGAAACCATTAATGTTATAGGAAATGGTGTAGATTTAAATTTTAAAATTGGTGATGCAACAGACCCTGCCCGCTCAATCACAGAGGAGATGGGGCTGAAATGTTGCCACCAAGGAACTATGCTCACTTATTTGGTGTTTTATGCTGTGCTGCTCGCCACCAATGGATGCTCCAGAGTGCCGAGAGCAAAGAAACGCGGGATGGAGGGAGGGGGAATGTTTGGTGAGCCAACTTGAGCGACAACTGAGAAGGGAGGTGGCAGAATCAGCCATAGGCTTTGCCATTGCCATCTTTAATACAACTCATAATTCCACAGCTGTTCTTGAAGTTATTTTGAACACATTAGTATGCCTTTGTCGATGATGCCGTAAAGATAATAGCAGAATACATCTAGCCACTGGGAGCACCTACGGTACCTTCTTAGTTTTCTTGACTTGGGTAGAACAGTTACCCTAGAAGTCTTGGCCAGCATGAACCATTCTCTCATTGAGCTATACACAGCTTTTTAGTAGAAAGGAATTTTTTTAAGGCTTTCCTGAATATCAAGTGGCTGAGTTCCAACCTTAAAGGGGTAGTTCACTCAAAAATTGTATGCTTTAAAAATGTTGGCCATAATAAAAAAGATATATTGGCATTGTTTTTAAAAGAAAGTTCTTATCAAAAATAAATTACCTTTAAAACTTTGACTTTCAAGCGCTTGGGCGCAGCCATTTTGTAAACTGAAGCAGTTTCATGTGTGAAAGTTAATGCTGTGCTTTCGTGGCAACAATCAAGCGAAAGCCCCCTATGGGAGCTTTTGCTTATGGCTGCCAGAGAGCAGAGCAGAGAAGTTCGTGGGAGTTTTGGATGGCAGAGGCACCGCAGAGCTCACTGAGAAGGCGCAGCTAGGCGCGAAGAACTCTGAGTTCTATCAGGTTGTCAAACGAAAGCAAAATCAGAACCGAGCAAATCAATTGATAGAACATCAATATTTTAATCACAACTTGTGAACTTTCAACGTTTATCGCTTTTAGTCTTTCAGGTATGTGTCGCGCTTGAGGATATTATACACCACATGAATACACCTGCTACCGTCCATATGTCCTGGGTGCGGCCAGAGGCGTTTGGCTTGGCAAATACAGCTAACGAGACAGAGCACTGCATTTTCTGACTCTCGGGTGAGAGAAGGGGCTCTACAGCCAATCAGTGCACTTTGTTTATTAAGGGACCATCTTGATTGAAAAAGAAAAAAGATATACACTTCAAACAGTGCCAGCGTTTTGTGCCAACTTTCAACTAGTAGCAGGATCTGCACTAATTGCAACTCCTACACCACCAAAACTCGACCAAACGAATCAGGATGTGATAGGCACATTGATAGGTAGGCATGTGGATTGGTAAGTTGACAAATAATAAGAGTGAGCTGCTGAATTGGTAGGTGTATAAGTAGGCTGTTAGGCTATATCTTGGCATATAGGGAGCAAGATGGATTGGTAGTGCAGTAGGTAGGCGGCTGCCTCAGTAGTCTGGTGTGATGGTATGTAGCCAGATAGGCAGATAGAAGGATGGATTGGTAGGTGGGAGTATTGAAATACTATAATGAAAACATGGCTCTTCACACAAGAACTACTAAAATAACTTCCTATCAGAAACCTACACTTTGGTAACAACTATATGTACACAGGAACTTATGTTGGAGATTGCTAGGTACCTTCCTCTGCATATGTCTGTAAATCATGTACATTATTATCAAGAACTTTTGCGTAACCTTGTAACTTTTATGCTCCTTATTGTAACTTTGCATAACCTTGTAACATTTTTGCCAAGACCAGCGCACAGATGCCTCCGGGTTAAGTGCGCTATGCAAATGTCTAAATAAAATAATATGAGGGTAGGCGAGCAGGCAGATACAGAGAGAATTCAGAGGACTCATATTGCCAAAATAGCTATTTCCTGAACTGATGCTCTGAACAGGATAAGTGACAAAAATACTGCCGTTCCCATGGAGCAAGCATGCAACATCCTCCCTCCCGTACCCACGGCCGACCGGCCCAGTGGCAGGCATGGCTGAGTACTATGTTGCCTTACCGGTGCATCCTCCTGTTGACTGCCCCATTGGCTTCCTTATGCAGTTGTTTGCATTGCTTCCTCTCTGGGGTGCTTCGGGGGACTCCTGCTGCTGGAAGTGCCCGAGCAGCGCCCCGGGGCAGGGTGGCCCAGGGTGGTACTCCACTGAGCCAGGGCTGTAGCCCAAGCTGCCCCCAGGGGACGGGTTGAGGTATGCCGGGTGGCTCCATTCCTCCCTCGCAGCGGCGCCGCAGGGGCGCCGCAGGGAGAGATCCAGGCAGAGGTGGTCTAATCAAAGTCCTCATTTTAAGGCACTGGTGCCTGGTTGGTTCTTTTCGTCCCTCCGTTTGCACAAGCACTCATTGATTGGGGGCCATGTGGAACCCGGAAACCCAAATTTAAACCTCGCCCTCCACAGGGACAGATCCTGTTTCAAGGTGAGCAGCCCGTGTCAGTCCTGGGAGTGGGGGGAGGCCCGTGCAGAGCGTCCTGAGAAAGGAAGGGTAGAGAAACACCCCATGCCTCCACTCCCTGGTGTGCCTTTCACAGAAGCTGTCCCAGCCACAGCGGAGAGACAGACAGGCTCTGCCCATCAGTTGAAGGAATCGACATGAACAAGAGAAGTCCCAGTGGAGCCCCCCAGGGACAGTCCACGCTGCCTTCCTGCTCTCAGGTAAGGACCTCCTCTCCTCCACTGGCATCTGGTGCCACTGCGGCTGCGACTGCCACATACAAGCACAGGGTACTGTGCCTCTACTTGTAACTACCACATCCCAGCATACAGCCAGTAGATGTTCTGGCATCGGGTGGCACTGTGCCTCTGCAACCAATAGCAAGAACTGTAAGTGCACGCACCAACCCAATTTACATCAAACTACAACCGCTGAACCGAAACCGCTCTCCTCAAGTCCCAAAGGCTGCGCCCTCACGACAAGCCACTGCCATCCAAACACGCACACAAACTTCTCTGCTCTGCTCTCCAGCAACAAGAAGTAAAAGCTCCCAGTAGGGGGCTTTTGCTTGATTGTTGCGGCAAGAGCATGGCATTAAGTTTCACACGTGAAACTGCTTCAGTTTACAAAATGGCTATATCTTTTTTATTATGGCCAACATTTTTAAAGCATAACATTGTTGAGTGAACTACCCCTTTATGGTTAGTGGTAGGTTGATTAGCCTTTACCAAGTGTGTTTGATGTAAAGAGCCTATCCCAATACGTGTGGATGGTGGATAAGGTACTGCCTAAAAATGTAATGGGTGATGAGTAGACACACCCTCAAACCAATGAGATGATGGTAATGATACAGCCTCTGCTTATGAAGTTATTGCTGCAGCTCCTGGCCTAATGCTATGTGCAGAGCCCACCCCTAATGCAATGGGTATTTTGTAATGCCTGCAACCAGTGCACTAGAGAGATGGTTCAGAACCAGTCACCAATGCGCAGTGGGTAAGATGGCGCAGACCCTGCCCCCAATGCAATGGGACAGATGGCGCTGAGCCTGTAACCCTTACATTAGGGAAGCTGATGCAGAGCCAATACTCACTGTAGTGGTTGGGGTGAAGCTGGCACAAACTCTGCCCCAATCTGTCTGGGAGAAGCTAGTGCAAGTCTCTGCCACCAATGCAGTGAGGAAGATGGCACAGACCACAACCATCCTACATTTCAATAGAGGTCTTGCATATCGCTACCTCTGTGTCATGGGTTCAGTGCCTTCCTTGGGTTTCAAACAGGTGAAATGGGAAATAGCTCAAATAGTACATATCTATGATGCATTGTGATTGCATTTCTGGTACCACTTTAAGCTTGAGTTCAACAGTCTTCCTCCTCACTTGACTGATCTGTATTCATTTACACCGCACTAGTAAAACCTCCTCAGGACCTAGCTAGAAGGCAATACCATAGGCATGCAATGTGTTTTGAGGAGATAATGTAACGTAGAACAGAAAAATACATGCCATGTCGACTCTTATTTCTTGTAAAATCTACATAGATCAAGTTGTAGATGTTGAAATCTGTTTTGATGCTTGCATTGACTTCTTCTGTACTTTTTCCCCCCCCTCTGGCATCTCTGGGTGACGGTAGGCAGGGATCTAGTTAAGATTGTGGAGCAGCTCATGCTGTAGCTTCTGAAGGCGAGCGTCCCCAGATAGCACGATCCTCCCCGCAATGAGAGACAATAATGGACTCTCCCCTGGATGGGAATAAGGCCAGGACAAAGTGCGGGTGAGCTTAAATGGGATTTTATCAATCAAAATAGGGCATGCAAAGGACTCTGCAAACTCCGAGAGCGCTCTGTCTGACAATAGCAAAGACAGGCGTATATATTTACAAAAAACGTCATAAGAACCTACATGCTATAGGGGGCACAAGTTCGTGGGGATTGGGTGGCGACGACTAGCTATAGGTGCTGCTGCAATGTGGTTTGCCGCGGCTGGAGGTTACCCTTGTGGGTTGGGCTGGGCCTGGCAGGTCAGCTGGGCTCATCCGGACGGTGTTGTTGTGCCAACTGTGATCAGTGTCAGAGATGAATGTCTTTCCTGACTTCCTGCCCTAGGGCCACTCACACCGCAGTCATTCAACATTGCAATATTATCTTCCCTGGTAAATCTTCCAATAGGTTATTCTACAGGTTAATGCAACACGGGAGGAATGCACCTGGAGTGGGGTCTGTTGGCGATTCGTCAATACATGGTTACCGCCATCCTATTGACCGGATATCAGAGGTCGTGGGGTTAGGTCTCGGGGCATGGGACAGGCGGTCTGTGTCATCATGTCTTGTTAGAAGTCATTATGGATGTGTTCTTGTAATGTTACCATAATATTGGGTGTCCTAATTTTACAGGGGCCATTACCCTAAGGTGAGCCGGCGGGTCGTGGAGTCTAAGAAAGGGCGCCTTTGGATCTGTGTTTTAAGGCCGGGGTTTACTGCTGGGTTGTAAATAAGTCAGGTGGCAGGCCGTGGCCTTGGGTGCTGCGGGGGAATGCGAATGCTTGAAGCGGCTCCAGCCGAATTGGGGGAGGTGGAGCAGCGCGACACAGGCCTCTGCTTTTTCGTCTGGCAGGCTTCACTGGGAGGAAGGGGGAATGGTCTTGCATGTGCTCACAAAGGTATTTTCCTCGTGTGTTGCAGACTTTAGGTGGAAGAGACATAAACATTCATATAGTATACAGTACTCATTAAGTCTTTCCAAAGCTCACGTTTTTGACATTGCTAGTGCCATCCATATGGCCAATTTGAACACATTACTTGTACACTACGTTTTTAACAACTACAACATTTTGTTATATGTTTACGCATGCGCGGTAAGTGAGGTAGTAGTAAGGTTGGTGGAGCACACAGGAACAACCCGCCACTATGACTGGCGGCAGTGGCACATAGTGGGCTCGGACACACATATGGTGCATTTTCGTGCACCCCTTACATGAGCCCTCAGTATGGTTGCATTTGTCTTCCTTTGCACTCTAGCAGCATTAGTTCAGTTTTGGCGCGGGACCGTGGGGTGCAGTCTTCTCAATAACACACAACATGAAAAACCACCGGGACGCTTTTACCATTTGTGCATAGCTACAGGGATGTGGGTGCTTCATCCCTAATGTCATATGAGCACCCATCCTGCCATTTTCATATATTTTACAGGTTTTTTAGTCGGAGAGGTTGTGGAGAGAACGCTTGCATCACAGGTGGTTTGCTCATTAGTATTTGGGGACTTTGCCTTTGTCAGGGGACCATTGTACAGTTCTTTTCCACCCAGGCCCTGCTGGCCGGGTCATGCTGGAAACAGCGATACACTGCGGAAGGTGAAATGTTACAGTGTTGGTATCTAACACTAGCTCATGTCCGTCTGTTCGTGGGAACGGGCTCCTAGCGGATCTGCCAGGGAGCTGTGGCCACAGGGATGAGTGATACTCTCCAAGGGTGGGGGCCGTGTGGCGGTGCACAGGGCTCAAGCCATTTTTATTATACAAAATGGTTTCTAGGGCCTAGCTAAATTGAACAGGTTTGGTCAATGTCTACAGCCAGTGCCCCACCCACCACCTGGGCCCTGGTGGCAGGAAGGACACCCGGCGAGCCATGAACCTCACCGGGGGAAAAGAGGCATGGGAGGGGGGTCTCCTGGACAAGTCCTCCCATACATTTCCCCCCTTTCGTTACTTAGGTAACGAATACTTTAAATCCTCCAACCTCCTGCACTCTTCCTCGTCAGCTATAGCGTCATCCCATGCAGGGGTGCCTTTTATGGGCATCCATGCCCTGCACACCCCTCGCAGGCTTTCACCTCTCCTAGCATATTCATCTGGGGTACAGGTCAGGTATATACAACCGCTATCCCCTTCTAGGTCCACCCACACTTCCTCATACCATTAGAGTACCCGGGGCTCTTTGATTGTAGTGTGCCATAGCTTATCTACTATGTCCTTGTCGTGGTACATGGGCACCATCTGGAATCTTGACGTGTAATCTGTACCTGTTTGTACCTGTGCTTCCTGCATAGTTTCTATTGTATCGCGGGCGTTGCCCACTGTCACCATCATCATTGCACCATTCGGTACTGCGTTGGCACAACATCGAAGACCCACCTGGCATAGGCAGAAAATGAAAAGGAGGAACACTACAGCCGGCATCAGAAACTTGACAGTCATTCCCAGCCATGATGGGACCCAGGAGAAGATATTGTCGAACCATGTACTTTCTTCTGCTCCACCTTCCATTCTCATTCTTTCTCCTAGGCTATGTACTGCTTCGATCACATGGGACAGGGAGCCGTTATCTGCGTCTTCAGAAGGTATGAAAGTGCAGCAGGCACTTCCAATTTTTCGGCAAACACCTCCGTCCATTGCTGTCAACAGGTCCAGGACATACCTGTTCTGCATGGTCATTAGCCGCAGTGCTCGTAGTTCTACTTTTATTACGTTGAACCCTTCTTCAGTATCATTTGCCAATGGGATCAGTTCCCAACGTGTGATTTGGAGCCACTTTGCGTTTGCTCGCACCTGGATGCTTGGGATGAGTGAGGCGAAGAACGTTTCTGCAGAGCTGAATAATCGATATCTATCCGGGATCTGTGCCAGCAGCTCTGATGATGCTTTTGATATGTAGTTCGATGACCGTCTGTTTCGGGACAGCGCCCCTTCCTTGTTTCTGGAGGACAGGACATATACTCATGATTCTGCAGTTGGTGGGGCCCCACTCTGTTGAGATTTTCCTCGCATCTCCTTGCCCCCATCAGTGTGGCTTTCCGGTATCACCATTAGCGCGGAGTGCAGGGTGGCCAATGAACAGCTGCCTCTCCAGGATTGTGGGAGGTGCAGGTATGCTTGGTTGCCACATACCCAATAGGTATCCATCAGGGCCGCTGTCCCTTTTCTCATATCTGGGATGGTGAGGGTCTTGTTACAGTTCTTGTTTGCCCCCATGATGGTTCTCCCGTCCCCCTTGAAACACAGTTCATAGTTTATTTCTTTCTATCAATTGCAGTTTCTCTGGTGCCACACCCCGCAGTGCTTCAGCCTTGCACATTATTTCTTCGTCCTTCCACTTGTTGTCCGAAAAAAGTGTCCCTTGTATTATAAAAAATGGCTACTCCAAACAGACCACTCCTACTGCCTTTGGGTAACAGGTCTTTTCGTTCTGCAGTATCCTGAAAGTTACCTCATGTGCCTGGAAGGTGTTCTTAATTCTGCACAACGTGAGATGAAGGAGACACTGGGCATCGACAATAGGTAACTCTTTCGGTAACAATACTTTGGGTGTATCTGAAGCATGGGGAATGAGAGAGCAGACATAACAGCTCTCATTTGTTGTTTGCTTAGCCGTTGCACTCATGTCCGCATACCATTTATTTGTCTGGTGGAGGTGTCGTGGGTCTTCCATTTTGTCTAATCCTAACCCATAATATTCATCATACTTCCTCCTCCCCGCCTCCCTTCTCCGTCTGTTATTCCTTTTTCTAAGGTATCTCCCGGCCTCATGGGCGATGGACAGTGTGGGCCCCCCTTTCTCCCTCTCCCCCCCTTTGCCCAATTATCATACAGTATTTCATATCTCGCTGTCATTTCTTCATTCTCCTTCTTTATGCTATCTGGCAGTGTGTTTTTTGTTACGGGAGTGGGCCTGCTGGTGGGGGTGTTATATAACCAGGATATAGCAGAGGGGTTACGATCATTTAGACTGCGAGCATTGTAATTAGATACCTTTGGCGGGGAAATTGTGCTGTTTTACATTTTTCCCTGCAGACCTTCATTATGCGAGATAGCAACATTGGATGGTGTCGGGTAATATCCCCATACCAGTTTAGTTCCATCCCATACCAAAAAATCACCTTCTTTAGCATTTACAATTTCTGTTTCATTTGTCACATTAGTCCCGTTTATCCCTACCCCCTCGTTCATCTCGATAGAGATGAACGCTATGAACCAATACATAACCAGGCCAAACATCATTGTAAAAAATAATGTAATGCATATCGATAATCCACACTCATACGAATATCTACATCTCTCAGCTAACAATTCTCTATATCTAATAAATCTATCCGTTGCAGGCTGCCCGTTAGTTGCCATGGTAGTTCCTGTTTGAGATACGAAAGTGCATTAAGTGCATGCATGTAAACATTTTGTTGGCACTACCAGTGCCACGATATCATGGAAGGGGAATGGAAGTGGGTAGGGGAGTGGGGTTGAGGATGTACAGACAAGGAGCAGACACTACACATTTTTATCACATTATTATTTACACATGTCCACATTTTTTTTTCTTTCCAATTTTCATCTTTATAGATACCCTTAAATGTACTTGTTCTCGTCATCAACTTTCTCAATCAGTTGCATTTCCGTCACACACATGTTCACATTCACTCGTTATTTTCATTTGTATTGTTTGCTGTTGTCTGTGCCCCCTCATCCACCTCCTCCCGTGCACTATTATATGCCCTTCGTACATCCGTCAAATGTATCCAGTACTTAAGGCCCTTCACTTTTACAGCGGTAGGAGTACAAAATACCACTTTGTATGTATGGTCCGTGGAACCGTTGTGCATTCCACAAAGCTCCGGACATAAATGAATTCTCCCGGCATCAGTTGTACCGGTGTTTCAGGTTCCGTGAGGGACTCCGTTGTGTTCCCTTCTTCCCTTGTGAATGGTGGGGAGAGCTGCTTTGATATTGCGCGCGCTGCCCTAGTTAGCTTTTTCAGGTAGTCTGTGAACTCATCTCCCAATATCGCAGCGCTTCTGTGCACGTCTGAGTGTTGGCGCAGTGGGGAGTGTGCTGTGTGCATTCGTCTCCCGGTCACTATTTCGTGCGGGGACAAATGGTGGTCCTTGCTTGGCTGATTTCTCAGCTCAAACAGCGCAAGGGGCAAACAGTAAATCCATTTCTTCTTTAATGAGAAGCATAATTTTGACAGGCCGTTCATCTTTTCTACCACGCCACTACTTTGAGGATGATAAATCGAGCACAATTTATGTTTTATTCCCAATAGTGTTGTTACTTCTTTGAAGAGCTCGTTCACAAAGTGAGTGCCGTTGTTTGAGCGAACTACGTCACAAATTCCCCAGCGTGGGAATACTTCTCTTACTAGGAACTTTGCAGCGCTTTTAGCATCAGGTCGTGCACATGGGCCTGCTTCCACCCACCTCGAAAATGGGCATACAACCACAATCATGTAGCGTGCCCCATTACACCTTTCTCCCATGTCTGCGTAGTCAATGTGTAGCTCTCTAAATGGCCCAATTGGTTTTGGAATTGTTCCCCTGATTGTACGTAATGTCATTCCAGAGTTGTATATCTGGCATGTTGTGCACTCCATTGTCAATCTAGATATGTGCTCCTGAAGACAGGGCACAAACCACTCCTCTTGTATCTCTGCTGCAATGTGTTGTTTCGTGTTGTGTGCTGGGAAGTGTAATTGTTGAAACGCTATTTCTAATAGCTTTACTGGCATTACCACTTTTCCTGAGTTATTTTGTCGCCAGAGTAAGTCTGTTGCTGATTGGCTGCACCCTCGTTTTACCCACATCATCTTTTCATCGCCACTTGCTCCTTCCTGTAACTCTAGTATTTGTGATATGGGCATCGCATTGTATCCTTCTGGGAGCTCTTCGTTTGTCTTGTGCTGCAGCATGTACTCACCTGTTTCATGTTTTTCAAAATATGAAGCTTCCTTGGCAGCAGCGTCCGCTGCCGCGTTCCCCAAAGACACAACGTCTGTGTTGGAGGTGTGTGCTTGGCACTTCACTATTGCTACCACTGTTGGGTCTTTTAGGGCCTCAATTAATTCCTTCAGCAATTCTGCATGCTGCACTGGAGTCCCATCTGCTTTTCGAAACCCCCTCCGCCCCCATCTTGCCAGACCCCCATGTACTGTTGTCGTCATGTAAGCTGAATCTGTGTATATTGTTACTGCACACCCTTTAGCTGCATGTAGTGCTTCTATTAATGCAATGAGTTCCACTGCCTGTGCTGAGAAATGGGATGGAAGGCGATACTGCACTAGTGTCTCATACTCACCATCTTCTAATCTCACCACCGCCATCCCCACATGTTTCTCTCCCGTGTCCATGTCAATTGATGCTGACCCATCCACAAAGTACACCTCCCCCTCGCTCAGGGCATTCTCGCACACCACCGTGTCCTCCCCTGTTTCCTCTGTGTAAGTTGCACAGTTGTGTTCCTGCATGTCCTCCAGTGTGCATGCTTCTGTAATGAATGTTGCCGGATTCACTGTTCTGCATCGTACCACATTGATATTGGCGCTCGACAATATTATCTCATAGGCAGTTGCTCGCTGTGTGGTCAGAGTACTTTTTGACCTCTCAAGTATTGCAAATAATGAGTGTTCCACAAACAATGTGACAGGGCATCCCATTACTATTGTGGCACTTTTTTCAATGGCGAAAGCGGCGGCGGCGAGAGATTGCTCGCACGCGAAGTGTCCTTGCATCACCGCATCCAAGGTGCCACTATAGTAAGCCAACGGTTTGTGTCCTAGAGAAGTCTTATGTGTCAGTACAGCCGTCATGAGTGTTCCCTTACAATGTGAAAATAGGAAAAACTCACGTTCATAATCGGGGTTGGCGACTACCGGAGCACTCAAAATCAATTCTTTTAGTGATTTGAATGAGTCACTCATCTCTTCTGACCATTCTATTTTCCTGTTCTCGTGTTGTGCCTCCTTGAGTGCTTGCAGTAATGGTCTCGTGTAGTCTGCATAATCTAATATCCATGCTCTGCAATTTTTGCACATTCCCAAGAATGTCTGCATCTCCTTCACTGTTGTGGGTTCTCTTACTGATCTTATTGCTTCTACCCTGTCGGGGATTATTCTCTTTCCGTCTTTCGAGATCAGCTGCCCTAAGTATAAGACCTCTTCCTGACAGTATTGTAGCTTTTCCTTGTCCACTTTGTATCCCTTGTTTGCGAGCAGTGACAGGAGTGTCACTGAGTCTTCCCTGCATGTTTCTGCATTCTGTGCAGGATTGCCCCTTGTTTGAGTTTTATGACCACTGGCGTCACTCCGTGCAACAACCCCACATCATGGGGGCCCGTGGTCCACAAATTTATTGGCACCAGTCGCATGTCATCATCAAAAAATGACGGTGGTGTTCCCACTACTGCCATCAACTGAACGGGAATTTGCCTAGCTTCAATCAAAATGTCACAGGGCATTGCTATTTCCATTATTATTTCGCCATCATTGTCTGAATCCGAGAAAAGATCCTCATCAGATAAGTCTCGTAGGGCAATATTGGCGTTGACGCACAGTACAGTGCGCTATTCACATCCATCTATGTCCATCCCAATTACTGCAATCCTTTTTGCTGACACCTGTACAGCATGCAAGTCTAATGATACCACTGACCCTGGTGTTATGTCTGGGCGCACTATTGGGCGGAAGATGAATTCCGTGGGTATTCTCCAATCCAGCCTTTTTAGCTCAGGAACTACTTGGGCCAGTATTTTCAAACCTTCAATAAACATCCTTTCATCCACTGGCAGGCCACGTATTTCCGGAGCCGTTGTTTGAGCCTGTACTACCAGCATTACACGTAATGGGCATATTCCTGGTGTTGAACACACTATTCCTCTATCTGTGAATGATATTGTCATGTTAAGTTTGCTAAGAAGGTCCCTCCCCCCTAGCAGGTTTATTGGCGATTGTTCGTAATACAGTAAGGGTGTTTTTACAGTTTTACCCCCCACTGTCACATCCAAAGCTTCTGTATAAGGAACTTCAATTACAGCCCCAGAGAACCCCTGTGTCTCTAACTTCCGGTTAGATAACGGAAACCGGCCCTCCCTAATACATGATTTCTCCGCTCCTGAATCCACCATGAATATGAACTGCTTGTCTCCTATCTGTGCCCCTACAAATGGTTCCTCTGCTGCATCGTAGGTGGTAGATAAGACAGGACACGCAAGTGTTCTCTGTGGGCTGTCCTATGCAGGGTGTCTCATTTCCCCCCCTGGTTGCACACGCTCCCTGAAACTACTGATACCCCACTATAGGGGGCTGGTGCTGGGGCTCCATTTGCTGTTGTCGCAAAAGGGTTGCCTGGCGTGTAGTGCATAGTGTCATTGTTCTGTGGGTGATTCTGTGTTCTGTATTGGTGTCCCTGCCGTTGCTCAGGTACCCCTGCCCTGGGTCCCTTTGTTGTTGTCCCATTGGGAGACTATATGGGCTCCCCGGATGAGGATGGCCATAGTGTTCTACCTCCAGGAACCCGTTGTTTGGTCTACTCCTGCACTCTCTTGAAAAGTGCCCCCACCTCCCACAGTTCCAACAACTTCCTTGTGCACCCCTGGGACCCTGCCATCCGTTTCCTCCCATTCCCCCATACCCTTGTCCACTCCCTCTTTGCCCCCTGTACCCACCTTGTCCCCCTCGAGGGGCCCACTCCTGCCACTGCGGACCTCCACTCTGCTCCTGCTCGTTCCACTGCCATGATCCTACTCCTGCCCAATTCGTTGCCATCCTCCCCTGTATTGCTACCAGCCCCTCCTCCTCTTCATCTCCCTCCCTACAGTGTGGGAGCGCGGCTACTGCTGCGGCGACCTTCACCAGCTTTGTTTGTACTAGTTTTGCTTCGTCTGCCAATCTTCTCTGTGCCATCTCCTTTTCCCTTTCCTTTATTCGTTTGCAATGGTGAACTATTATGCTCTGAATTTCGGGCCAACCTTTTGCTTCAATACCTGCTATTTTATCAAGTGCTTTTTGCACCTCTTTTGGGAGCCCCCTCTTTATTATAAAATAGACTAATGATGTTGACTGATACCAGGGCGTGCCCGTTTCGGTTCTCCACATCTCTTGGACTCGAAAAATGTAATCCATAGCATCTTCCCCGTCATTCATTGTACATTGCATTACCGACTGTAAATCTGGGGTATCTGGGAACGTTTCCCGCAAGGCATCCCAAACCCTGGCACGTACTGTATTGAAAGAGGCGCCATCATGACGATCGCAGTCTAACGTCACTCCCGGGAAGCCAGCTTTTACCCATACTCTGTCAGCTTGATCCCCAACTGCTGATACTAGCAAACTCTTCACGTCGCCTATTGCTAGAGGTACCCCGGCTGTGTGTTTCTCAAAGGCATATATCCACTTGCTTGCCCCTCCTGATAGCGGGGCAATAATTTTAGCAAATTGGCCTTATCCATCTGAGCCCAGGGTATGTAATTCGGCCTCCCTTCTCCTCTATGTATCAATGGGAGTTGTAGCTTCCCCTTTGTCGTTGTATCTGCACTCATCTTTACTCCTGATTTTCCTAATGGCGCCATTTTTCCCAATCTGCTCCTTAGTCGCCCTGTCCACTCCTTGTCCATCTTTCTCATTGAGCATGCGCATCCAACTCCTCGCTTCCCCCTCCCATTGCCACACTTAGCTTTTCACCTTCTTCTAAGTCATCCCCTATATCACACAATAGCTCCTCTCTGCCTCCTGTGGTCCTTACCTCATCACTAGTACACCCCTCTCTTCCCTCTAGTTCAATTATCCGTGTTGGTTCTTCTTCTATCCTAAACAGTATCTCTCCTTTGTTCCATCCTTCTCCAAATGTCCTATTCTCACTCTGCGCTCCTGATGCAGGCTCTGATCTAGCAGTGCTGATTGCAGTCCGCTCACATATACTTTTAATTCTCGAGAGCTCATCTTTGGCTATAGAGAGTCTGGATTCTACATCCCCTGTCAATTTCTCTATATCCACCCTTGGTGTACTTACCTGCTCGCGTTCTCTATGACTCTCATATGGTGGTGGTGCAGTTGGCCCTTGAGTGGTAGTGGTTGTCGTTGGGGGTACATAAGTTGGGTCGCTATATCCTTCTGCGGGCACTGGCTTATTTAGCATTGGGTACAACCTAGTTACCTCAATCGGGGTCTTCTCTTCTGAAAGTACCTTGTCATCTTTTGGTATCAGCAATGGGTTGTCAGTAGTAGATGGTAGGTCAGTATCTGATTCCCTTTTCTTAGGAGGGGGTATTTCTTCAAACAGTCTCCATAGGTCTAATATTTCCCTCCTATTGTGCAGTTGCTTCCCCTTATATTTCAAACAAATGCACGTGGCTACCATATCTAAGACGCTTTTGTCAAATGAACCCCCTTCTGGCCATATCTGAGGTAACCCTTCTCCCTTCAACTCTGTGATCCACTGGTCATGATATTTCTTAATCCGTTCTGCGTACCCTTCGTACTTGCTGGATGCTAGTGTACCTCTCTATGTATGTCTGTCTCTTACTATGGATGTGTCACCATATGAACTCTCGTACTTATGTCTTATTGCGCATGGGCGTGTTTTCCCGCCACCTGTACAGTATGAGAATGGCTGCACACAACCTCTATTCTATACTCTTTAGGGGGCACGTACAAGAGCAAACCATCAATAACTGTGTCAATTGAACCCAGCAGATCAAGGAAATGAACACTCACTTTACCACATTACACTCTTCTTTCTGATATTTCTCCTGGTCACACTTACCGTAACCGTACCACAATTACGTATTTCTGACCACCCTTGCATACTTATTATATCAAATATGTTCTGACATATACGATGCATACTCACTCGTAAGCAGCACTCTATTCACAGCCCAGTTTGTCCTCCCTTTCCTCCCTTTCCTCCCTTGCCAACTGTCCCTGTCCGTCTTAATCTGATATATATATTCCTCTCCTAATTTTGAAGTAAAATTATTTTTCTACTTACATTATATCTTTGTTTTTTACTAACCCGCTTTGATTTACCCGTAAACCCAGAGAGAAAAATAGAAATAGTAGCAGTCACTAATGTGTTTTCCGTGTCTTCCTTTACCAGACACCTTTATCTCATATTCCACTTCTTCATATATTCCCAGTACTAGTCAAGATAGCACTATGCGGCGCCGCCTTCCACCCCCTTGCGGAGCTAGGTTCCCGTCTCTTTATCTCTGTTCACCTCTTAATCCTAATGGCCATATGCAAAGAAAAAGCAAAGAGAGTTTAGGATGGTCCTTAGTAGACCCAAAGTGCCCCCCTTTCAACCAGCCTCGTTCCCCGTCCTATATTTCCTCCCCTGCTCCCTTTAAGGTCTCTCGCACTCAATACTCACGTGCCCGTCTTGAACCGAGAGTCTCCAAAACTGGGTTCGTCCAGGCAGTGTTGCCGTTTGCTCAACGGTCAGCCCCGGCTCCGGCGAGCGGTACTCAAAGGGGATTTTTCAACCGGGATCCCGTACCCTCTCTCTGGTGAGTGCACACTTCTGAGCGTACCGGTTGCCATTGGCAGGCAGCCTCCCGGAGCCGGCGCACCGTGCGTATCCCTTTTCGACCGGAGATTTTCGTGCCAAAGCGGACGGTAGGGATATATATATATATATTTGGGGAGAAGTTAAAATCACGCTTTCGGGGTCACCACTGAAGCCGAGCGTCCCCAGATAGCACGATCCTCCCCGCAATGAGAGACAATAATGGACTCTCCCCTGGATGGGAATAAGGCCAGGATGAAGTGCGGGTGAGCTTAAATGGGATTTTATCAATCAAAATAGGGCATGCAAAGAACTCTGCAAACTCCGAGAGCACTCTGTCTGACAATAGCAAAGACAGGCGTATACATTTACAAAAAACGTCATAAGAACCTACATGCTATAGGGGGCACAAGTTCGTGGGGATTGGGTGACGACTAGCTATAGGTGCTGCTACGATGTGGTTTGCTGCGGCTGGAGGACGTCACTGGTTACCCTCGTGGGTTGGGCTGGGCCTGGCAGGTCAGCTGGGCTCATCCGGACGGTGGTGTTGTGCCAACCGTGATCAGTGTCGGAGATGAATGTCTTTCCTCACTTCCTGCCCTAGGGCCACGCACACCGCAGTCATTCAACATTGCAATATTATCTTCCCTGGTAAATCTTCCAATAGGTTATTCTACAGGTTAATGCAACACGGGAGGAATGCACCTGGAGTGGGGTCTGTTGGCGATTCGTCAATACATGGTTACCGCCATCCTATTGACCGGGTATCAGAGGTCATGGGGTTAGGTCTCGGGGCATGGGACATGCGGTCTGTGTCATCATGTCTTGTTAGAAGTCATTATGGATGTGTTCTTGTAATGTTGCCATAATATTGGGTGTCCTAATTTTACAGGGGCCATTACCCTAAGGTGAGCCGGCGGGTCGTGGAGTCTAAGAAAGGGTGCCTTTGGATCTGTGTTTTAAGGCCGGGGTTTACTGCTGGGTTGTAAATAAGTCAGGTGGCAGGCCGTGGCCTTGGGTGCTGCGGGGGAATGCGAATGCTTGAAGCGGCTCCAGCCGAATTGGGGGAGGAGGAGCAGCGCGGCACAGGCCTCTGCTTTTTCGTCTGGCAGGCTTCACTGGGAGGAAGGGGGAATGGCCTTGCATGTGCTCACAAAGGTATTTTCCTCGTGTGTTGCAGACTTTAGGTGGAAGAGACATAAACATTCATATAATATACAGTACTCATTAAGTCTTTCCAAAGCTCACGTTTTTGACATTGCTAGTGCCATCCATATGGCCAATTTCAACACATTACTTGTACACTACGTTTTTAACAACTACAACATTTTGTTATATGTTTATGCATGCGCGGTAAGTGAGGTAGTAGTAAGGTTGGTGGAGCACGCAGGAACAACCCGCCACTATGACTGGCGGCAGTGGCACATAGTGGGCTCGGACACACATATGGTGCATTTTCGTGCACCCCTTACATGAGCCCTCAGTATGGTTGCATTTGTCTTCCTTTGCACTCTAGCAGCATTAGTTCAGTTTTGGCGCGGGACCGTGGGGTGCAGTCTTCTCGATAACACACATAACATGAAAAACCACCAGGACGCTTTTACCATTTGCGCATAGCTACAGGGATGTGGGTGCTTCATCCCTAATGTCATATGAGCACCCATCCTACCATTTTCATATATTTTACAGGTTTTTTAGTCAGAGAGGTTGTGGAGAGAACGCTTGCATCACTGGTGGTTTGCTCATTAGTATTTGGGGACTTTGCTTTTGTCAGGGGACCTTTGTACAGTTCTTTTCCATCCAGGCCCTGCTGGCCGGGTCATGCTGGAAACAGCGATACACTGCGGAAGGTGAAATGTTACAGTGTTGGTATCTAACACTAGCTCATGTCCGTCTGTTCGTGGGAACGGGCTCTTAGCGGATCTGCCAGGGAGCTGTGGCCACAGGGATGAGTGATACTCTCCAAGGGTGGGGGCCGTGCGGCGGTGCGCAGGGCTCAAGCCATTTTTTTTATACAAAATGGTTTCTAGGGCCTAGCTAAACATGGTTTGGTCAATGTCTTCAGCCAGTGCCCCACCCACCACCTGGGCCCTGGTGGCAGGAAGGCATGAACCTCACCGGGGGAGAAGAGGCATGGGAGGGGGGTCTCCTGGACCAGTCCTCCCATACACTTCGAAGGGCAGAATAACTGCAGGTCGCGAGTGCAATTACCTTGTGGATTGTGAAGTAGATCATATAGGTTTTGGTAGCAATTCCACTGAAGATTGTTAAGGGATTTACTTTGGTGTTTGAGATTGTTTATTCTGTAATGTGTTTACACATAATTATGGGAAATGCTATGTAATGTTTAAGTCGGGTCACACTGTAGCTTATGAGGTGGCTCTACTGCCCTCTTCATTCAATGGTTTTAAGAAGAACAATGGATTCAAAATAGTCTAACTCAAAACCTGCTATACACAGATAGGATCTTTCATATTTGTATTTGGGGATTTTTTTTAATGGTTTTAGCTCTTTTGGGTTGTTTTCCTATTGAAGGAGAAACCCTTTAAGGATCCTTCTCAGAGATTTCCTCCAATGGGAATCATGCTGCTTATTTAGCACTCTCATATCACGTTTTCCCATTTATTCAGGGAAGTTTACAAACTTAATCCATGCATGTCCATGTAACCTCTAATTTAAGTCCAATGTGGCAGAGGAAATGTATAGGTCTGATCTGTGCGTCCTTCTTAATGTATCATTTACGTTTTTCTCAAAGGTTTTTTGTTGCTGATGACTAAACATTGCTTTTGAAACAGCCTTTGCAAAAAACCTGTTCCTGAGAGAAGATTAAAGAAAGGGTGAGAAAAGAGTGAAAAGCAATCACCTGACCCAGGCTTCTTCAGAGATGCTATGTGAGCCCTTCCCATCTGCCAAGCAAGATAAAAGAAAAAGGGGTATAAAAGTGTTAAAGACACAGGGGTGTCGTAGCGACCAAAAAACAGACTCCATACCCTGGGACTGACTACCGTCTCCCAGGGCATGTAAAGTCCCCATTGACTTTACTAGTCAATTGTTATGAACCAAACCAGTACAAACCATCTTACTATGGAAGTACTGGGAAGGGTTAATAGTTTTTCCCTTATGTTCATTTTCGAGAGGGTACCGTACAGTCCCTCTCTCTAAAGTTTCTGGCTGGTGGCAGTGGTTACTAACGTAAATATTCGACCGTGAATATTTGCCGGTTTATTTTTATATTAACTTTACTCCGGTAGGTTTTATTTGCCAGAACTTTAATATACATTTTTCTCGTGTCTTTCTCTAAACTCCTAACCCAGGTCGGGGATCCTTTGTTCGTCCGTTTGGCGGGCTTCTGCCAAGAAACCCTCCTTTCGGCGCCACTGAGTCTGGGGTGGGTCCATTGTGTGGGAGGAGGAGTAGGACCCCTGGACAGGGTTGCCTCCGCAACCCATGTCGCACTCTATCCTGATAGGCTGGAGGGTCTCCCACCAAGAAGACCTCTCCGCTGTGTGAGTGACAGCTAGGCTGTATGAATGGAGCTCTTTTTGCATAAAAGCAGGGTCATGAGGACTGGAAGAGCAAGACGTCGACACTGGAACTAAGAAGCCGAAGAGGAGAAAAGCCAAAGACATCTGCAACAACTGAACCACCGGTGAAGCCCTGCTGCAGCGTCTCACCACTTTTCTCGACACGACGAGAGAAGATCTTCCTCTGCAAGAGCCTTCTTCCCTTGAGCTGGTGGGGCGAGCCAGTTTGCCAATCGCCTTCCTGGACCTGCCTTGGTCGAATCGCCAGTACCCTGTACTCTGAGGCCGGATAGCCAGGCACCAGTCCACCCGGACCGCGATTTAAAGGAGCGTACCTTTTATTCATCGGGCACCACCGCGGCTGGTTTCATCCCTGGGTAGTGCAGAAACCCAAACCTTCCTCCATGACGAGAGCCTCTCTTCCTCTGCTGGATCCCCTGAACTGCAGGAACTACCAGCAACAACCTCCACCACAGGAGCCACTTCTTCATTTTAAAGGTACATTGTTTCCGCCAAGCCGCCCTTTCTTCGCGGTAGAACTAAAGGTGTTTTAAATCCTTTACTTCCCTGTTGGGTTGGCCGCCCCTCTCTCTTAACATTTTTTTTCACCTTCTGCATCCACCTTTTCGAAATCGTTAACCAAAGACCTGACTGCAGCTACAAGAACATTTTTCTCCTGGGCCCTTGCCCTGTACCACTGACTCTGGCACAGGCCTTTTGACTCTGGCTACATTTGTTAGAACTGCCTTCTTTAGATTGCTTCTCAACTAGAACTGTGTTGGTGCACCTACTTCTTATAACTACCCTTTTCTTCCCCTTTCTAAACCTCGTGAAGTGCCATTTTGCTCAGTTTTCATTTAGGTATTTTCCATACTGATGCACTGTCTTGCTTAATCTGGTTCACAAACTTATGGGAAGTGTTGCGAGGGTGTGTAAGAAGATATTTCTGTATAAATTGTGCTTTCCATCCCTTGTGTGTGGTTTTCACTGTGCCGTTTTGCTCAATTTTCACTCTGGTTCACTTGGTCTACAATTTAACTAGGGAGTGTGTATATTTTTCTTTGACTTATTTTAACTTGCTTGATTGTGATAAATGTGTTTTATAAAATATATATATATATATATATATATATATATTTATCTACTTTTTAATACAAAACTTTGGTCAGTGTTTCCTTGTGCCATAGTACTGTAGGCCTATTTACACATCTACCTCTTGAGATAAGTTTGACTGCTTAGCCACAGCTATCAACTAAATCTTTGTGGTACAGACTGATACCAAAGGGGATTTATTGCTCTTACCTGTAGTCCTAATCTTCTGTAGTGCTCCCTAAGGGAACTGCACAGGATTCTGGCCAACATTCCCTTAGATGGAAATGCGGCCTCAATGCAGCTGTGAGACGTGAGACGCGGCCGGATGGAAGATGGATGCTACCACAATGTTCGACGGCAGATAAGTTATGGTTTAAGGCAAGCACGAAGTATGGCGAAGCGCAACTTTAAACTGACTGTTTTTTCGATGTCTAACCTTGTCTTCTGTATTTCCTTGCAGGCGCTGCTGTCGACGATGGAGCGTGTCGTGCTGCGGTGCCAAGATGAAGATTTCGGCTTTCCGGAAAGTGTAAAGATTAATTCTTGGTTCGCCAAAGAGATGTACAGGTAAGAACAAGGTTAATGCATCCTGCTTGATGGATGGAATGTTCAAGCGTAATGCATCTGAAGTGCTATGTCCATAATAAAAGCTTTTTGGTGTTAAATGGATGTTCTTGTTTACTTTTGTTCATAAGCCTGGTGCCAAATGCTCCAGGACAATGTCCACCCAGATCTCCTGTGCTTGCGATCCCTGCATGCCTCTGCCCCTGACTTCATGACCATGAAGTGGCCTCATCAATGTAAGGTCTCAACTTCAAAAGGCCTGTCTTTGACACTTGGCTATGACAGACCTGTCTATGAGGGGCCTCGTCCATGATTGCTTAATCTACCAGAGGTCTTGACTACGAGAGGCTCAAGTCCTCATCCACGATGGCTTCATTGCGAGAAGCCTTGTCCACGCACTGGTCATCTGGTCACCCTCTGAACTTGGGCACGCTTGTCCGGTTGCACCAGGTCGTCCATCCGGTCCAGAACTTGCACCAAGACCGCCAGCAGTACCTGCCTGGAAAGACAAGCAGGCCTACGAAAAAAGGTAGTAGTGAAAGTAGCAGGCGGAGGAACAAACCTGCGTCCCTGGCGAAACCGGTGAAGAATTCCCCAAGAGAAGGTAACAGGAATACAAATAAGTCTAGGAGGGGACTGGAAAAGCTTGACACTGTGAGTCCAGAAGAAGAAGTAGTACTAGAAGAAGAAGAGAAAGTAGTGAAGCACGTTGTAAGGCAATTCCATGGCCAATTCCACAAGAGTGAGGTACTGGAGAATCAACAAGGATTCAAGTAACCTCTTCATCGTCCCAGTGGGGGCAAGTTAACCAAGAAAGTTAAGAGCGGAAGAAACCTTTGGAGGGAACTACAAGAATTGGTAAGACAAGAACAGATAGCTGGTAATAGGCTTAGCTGATAATAGGCTTACCAAGAACTGGGGGAGCACACTAGGATCTCGACATTTCTCCTTTTCTTCATCGAGGAGATCTTTAAAAAAAAAAGGCGTCATCGCTTTCAGATCGTCCTCGTCGTATTCCTCGCCCAATAGGAAAGAGATAACGTTTCCAAAAAGGGGGCTAGTGCAGCAGAATTGAAAGAGTTCCATCAGCAAATGTTAACGATGTTTGAGAAGGCGGCTGTATCAGCCCCTTCTACGAAGTCAAAACAGACTCACAATCCCATCACGCTATTGCCATTAGGGAGTCTAAAAAGACCTTTGACCGCGCGCCCAAGAGCCTGGACACCAGGTCGTCGAAGGCCTTGAAAGATTTGAGGGCTTCCAGCGATTCGAAAGCTTGGAAGTATTCAAAATCCTCGAAGGCACATTGTGCGCCTCTCATGGCCTCGACGTCTCCAAAGGAAAAGTCTTCTCCAATCGACATGAGGCGAAGTCAAGTTCTTTGACGCCGAAATCGATGGAGTCGAGACCATCCACATCTTTTTCTGAAATCTTGAAGGTTTACAAGCCCCTGGAAAGAAGAGACTTTTTTAAATCCATACCCTCTATTTATGAGGAGGATGTGGAGGAGGAAAGTTCAAATTAGGGGTTTGGACTGAAGTATGGTACATCTGGTGTTCCAGAGGAGTTGATATCCCAACAATCTATAGTGAAAGATTTGGTGGACACCTTGAAGGGTGCCAGTGGTCTGGATACTTCTCCAGAAGTTGAATTTGGCACTCCAGACAGCTCAGGGCATGCTGATTCTTCATATAGATAAGTAATGGCAAAGGTGATAGATCATCTGGGCTGGCGTACTTTGTGGAGTATTAAAAGGATGATTTTACAGATAATGTGCCACCTAATTACCCAATCCTTCCTTTTCATACTGCTGCCAAGAACAAAGTCTTGGGAAACTGGGTAAGACCAGACACCCCTCCTGCAGTCCACAATAACTTTACAAATCTAGAACATATTTGTTGGACCCTGAATTTCTTTCAAAACTTCTGAGTCCACAGACCTTTGTTGTACAAGCAGCCACAGCAGCTTCTAAAGGAGTGACCTAGCCCACGGTTCCTTCGGATAGGGAAGACCAAAGACTAGACGCTATTGGAAAGAAAGTCTTCTCTGCAGGAAGTATGGCGCTGAAGGCCGCCAATAAAACCTGTGCATTGGGAAAGTTTACCTTCACTCTGTGGGATGTCATTGCTATGGCAACTGAACACATCCCAGAGGGTGGAGAGAAGGGATGGTTTCATGAGACTGATTCTGGACGGGAAGGCCCTATGTGTCAATCTTTGCAGTCAAGTTTAGACACTATAGACTTCATTCGCCAATCTATGGTTGCAGGAACTGTACTCAGACGATTTGTTTGGCTGAGAAACTCAGGATTTGCTCCCGATGTACAAGCAAGGCGGTTAGATGTGCCTTTTGAAGGATCATATTTGTTTGGTTCTAAGGCAGATGAAATCTTTGAGAAATTGCAAACATCTAAGGCGGCAGAAAATCTCTCTCTGAGTCAGGCAATTAGACAGCCTCAGCAATGTCGGACAGCTCCGTCATACAACCAGGGATGGAAAAAACATTCTTTTCGCTACTTTTCCTCTGTGGGATGAACAAAAGGACCGTTTTCACAGCAGGGACAGAGAAGGCAACCTCTGCGGATCGAGGACGTAACAGAAGAGGAGCTGCTACAGCAACTGCTTCCTTGCCTTTTGCTCCAACTGGTAGCCCAAAACCACTTTGAAGACTAAAAGCATCTGACTACAGTAGAAGGCAGATTAACCCAGCATCTGGAGGAATGGTGAAGTATTACGACAGATGCTTGGACTCTCTAAACTATTGCCCATGGTTACTGCCTTCCTTTTCTAAAGAAACCTGCAAACTGTCCCCTGTGAAGCCAGTCCTTGAAAGTACCAGATCCGCTCGGCTCCTTCTACAGAAAGTTCAGACACTCTTGGAGAAAGGTGCAATTAAACGGGTACCTGTAGCAGAAAGGAATCAGTGCTGGTACTCTCCTTATTTTCTGATCCAAACAAGGGCGGATGGGGGCTATGTTCCCTCTAATTATTTTTCTCTATGTGCGGAACCGGTTGACTGTGTGCGCACATTATTTTCTAATGAGGTAAGCCACTTTGTGAGCTACTGTCGCAGACGAGTTTGGAAAGGAATTTCCTCTTCCCAGCCACTGCAATTCCTTACAAATCTTGCAACCCTTTTTCCAAACACATAGGCTAAAATAAAATATGTCATATGTGATTTATACAGAAAACTCGTCAACCAGTTCAAGTCTTCGCTATCTGCCACAGTACCTTGAAAATGTTCTTCTGCACAGAAAAAGATTTCGGCCTCTTTATGGGTTTGGTGGTAAGTGGTAACGTTGGCGGTAACTCCATTACCGCAAACTTTACCACTACGCCAAATTACGATTTCGGGCCTAGAGTGGAGAATAAGCCTCCAGGAAAATCCTAGAGGTAAATCCTACAACTCAAAGCTAAAATCGTAAGAATTTCCGCTGCGGTAATTCCGCCGAAAAAGCCACATTGTGTCCAGTGGACTCAATATGAATGGGGAATTAAACCGCCACCACCAGTTGTAATCCGTCGGAAATTCCTCTGTACCAAGTGGCGGTGACAGTAATTAGTTTGGAAGGTATTCTGGCGGATTTATGCCAGGATACCACCCCAAGTTGTAACGAGGCACTGTATGTTTTATGCCACTGGAAAATTACTTGTTTATATTACAAAACACAAACATCTGTTGTCATAACTGATGTAGCTGTCAAACTCAGACAGAATACATTTGCCAATGGATGTGTCAAAAACATGCTGAAAGGAGTTCAAGTGCCGCTTTAATGAAGTAATTCAAGGGCGCGGAGAACGTGCTTTTAATCATTTGTGTAATGATGATAATTGCATCAGAATAACTGCACCTTAGAATATGATAATCCAAAATTCCTGTACCTCTGCTTACTATCCACATTACGCTCTCCTGTGTGTAGTGATAACACCAGCCGTAGAGCTAAGACATATGCACCATGTAATTTTAATCCCTAAAAAAGGAAAATGTGCCTAACAACAAAAACGAGAAATAATGAACATATCATTGCTTCAAACCACAAAGCTCCACTGAGATTTATTCGAATTAGTGACCAGTAGAGCAGTGGCATAGGAAGGAAGGAACTCTAATAATATTAATGCCCGATCTCAAAAGGAATTGTATGGGTAAAGAACATCTTTTAATAAGCAGAAAGTATCCCTATTGGCAAAGCTATTTACTTTTTTAATCCCTGAAACATCATTTGACTCCAAGTAGGGAGCACAATCTGATTAGAGCCCTGCTTGTACCCCGACATAGGAAGTGAAATGACAGGGCACATAATAAGGTGTATAGTTTTGCCCACCCTTCCGCACCACAGCCTAGATAAAATTAAACAAGAGCTTTGCTGAGGTTTATTTATGGAGCCCTGTTGAAAAAAATCACACACATAGGCCTTTTAAGTTAATTGCATCAATTCATCAGAGATACAACTGATTGATTGTCTTCTTCTGTAACTATGGATCCCTCTTCTGTCATTCTTTGTGATCAGTTAAATAAGATGCAGGGAGAAGCTAGAGATGCACACACAGAACACCTGGTTATATTGAAAAGCCCTCAGCAGTTGAGCATAGAAGGAAAAAGAAGGTGCTGTTGTCTAGATGGGTACTAGAATTTCCTATCCTTTTGCAAACACGCAACACATTTCCTTCAGTGTACTGCCAAAACGTCTGACTTGGTCTTTGAAATTTGCTGCTTTGTTCATCACCCACAAGGAGTAATGCTTCCACCCAGACCCTGTGCTGGTCTCCAATACTAGTTGACAGAGCACTGCATAAAGTGAGGGGTTGTAGCAGTAAACACTTGGTGGGATATTTGCAGACCCACAATACTTTGCAAGCAAGGCATATATAAATGCCTCAACATATGATTTGCATTTTAAGAATATCATGACTCTGCATGTACACAATTCTTTTGCAGTGCATACAAGATTGTTTCCAACATACTCCACCATTATATCATTGTGTAGGATTACACAAGTGCTCAGTGAAACTGTTTTTGTATAGAAGTGAGCTAGCATATATATATTATAATGTGCGACGGTCTATGTCCAAAGGAACTCTAAACAGTTTGAAACGATGCAGATTGTGTGAAAAGCATTCTCCTGTCTGAATATTCGGTGCCATGATACTATTGACGAGTAATCCCAGTCATAGTTGAAGGCGAGCGTCCCCAGATAGCACGATCCTCCCCACAATGAGAGACAATAAATGGACTCTCCCAAGATGGGAATAAGGCTAAGACAAAGTGCGGGTGAGCTTAATGGGAGTTTACATAAGTCAGAATAGGGCATGCAAAGGACTCTGCAAACTCCGAGAGCGCTCTGTCTGACAATAGCAAAGACAGGCGTATATATTTACAAAATGCGTCATAAGAACCTACACACTATATAGGGGGCACAAGTTCGTGGGGATTGGGTGGCGATGACTAACTATAGGTGCAGTTGCGATGTGGTTTGCCGTGGTTGGTGGACGTCACTGGTTACCCACGTGGGCCGGGCCGGGCTGGGCAGGTCAGCTGGGCTCATCCGGGCGGTGTTGTTGTGCCAGCCGTGACCAGTGTCAGTGATGAACGTCTTTCTTGGCTTTCTGCCCTAAGGTCACGCACACCGCATTCATTCAATATTGCAATATCATCTTCCCCGGTAAATCTTCCAATATGTTATTCTACAGGTTAATGCAACATAGGAGGAATGCACCTAGAGTGGGGTCTTTTGGTGATACATCAATACATGGTTACCATCGTCCTGTTGACCGGGTATCATAGGTCGCGAGGTTGGGTCTCAGGGCAAGGGGCGAGCTGTCCAAGTTATCATGTCTCGTTAGAAGTCATTATGAATGTGTTCCTACAGTGTTGCTATAATATTGGGTGTCCTAATTTTACACGGGCCATTAACCTGGGGTGAGCTGGTGGGTCGTGGAGCCTAGGAAAGGGCACCTTCGGGCCTGCGTTTATGGCCGTGGTTTACTGCTGGGTTGTAAATAATTCAGGTGGCTGGCCGCGGCCCTGGGAGCTGCGGGGGAACGTGAATGCTTGAAGCGGCTCCAGCCGAATTGGGGGAGGTGAGGCAGAGCAGCACAGACCTCTGCTTTCCATCTGGCAGGCTTCAATGGGGAGGAAGGATATGGTATTTTCCTTGTGTGTTGCAGATTATGTGAAAGAGGCAAAAACATTCATATAATGTACAATACTCATTGATTCTTTTCAAAGCATATGTTTTCTATATTGTTAGTGCCTTTACATGGCCATTTCAAATGTGTTACCTATACCCTATTTGCAATTGATATCTATATGTTAAGTATTTAACAACCACAACATCTTGTTACATTTCTATACATGCACGGTAAGCGAGGTAGTAGTAAGGTTGGTGGAGCACGCAGGAATAACTGGCCAATGAGACTGATGGCAGTGACACATGGTGAGCTTGGACATTCAAATACATTTTGTGCATTTTCGTGCACACTTTACATGAGCTCCCAATGTGGTTGCACTTGTCTTCCTATGCACTCTAGCAGCATTAGTTCAGTTATGGCATAGGACCTTGGAGTGCATTCTTCTCGGTGAAACATATAACATGAAAACCCCGGGACACTTTTTCCATTTGCGCATAGCTACGGGGATGTGGGTACTTCAACCAGAATGCCATATAAATACACATTCTGCCATCTTCCTGGAGGTTACATGTTTTAATCAAAAAAGGTCCTGAAGAGAGGAGTTTCATCACAGGCAGTTTGCATATTAGTATTTGGGGTCTCTACTTTTGTCGGGGGACCATTTTAAAGTTCTTTTCCACCTTGGCCCTGCTGGCCGGGTCATGCTGAGGGCAGTGATACACTGCGGAAGGTGAATGTTACAGTGTTTGCATCTATCACTAGCTCATGTCGTCTGTTCGTGGGAACGGGCTCTCAGCGAATCTGCCAGGGAGCTGCGGCCGCGGGGACAAGTGAGACTCTCCAAGGGTGGGGGCCGCGCTGCGGCGCACAGGGCTCATGCCATTTTGATTTCACAAAATTGTTTCCAGGGCCTAGCTTAATACAGCATGTTTGGTCAATGTCTTCAGCCAGTGGTCCACCCGCCACCTGGGCCCTGGTGGCAGGGGGAACCCCCGACGAGCCATGGACTTCACAAGGGGGAGAGGCTGCAGGGGAGGAGGGTCTCTCGGACCAATCCTCTCATACATAGTCCATACCCATTATCCCTTGTAGGCTAAGTAAATGATATTTTAATGTTGCTCTCCACTTATAGGGTAATGTTAGTAATGCTTAAGTAGGAGATGCTGAGCATGACATTTGTCTTTTCAAAATCTTTAGAGGGCAAATTAATATAATTTTATAATGCGTTAACTTACAAGGTGGCCGCTTCAAAGCACTTGAGTGACATATGTACAAAGAAGAGGAAGTATGGGATTTGGTTACACATCCAAGTAGCCTGCTTACTTACAGTCAGTATCCAATATTTGTGCTGGTAGTTCGATTATATAGTGTGGGTGACACTTTTTGGTAAGGCACAATGAGTAACAGAAATTCTGGCATGGGAACATTATTCATGTTACAACAAACATAAAACAAGGGAATGTAGGTGCATGTCTGCTATCCTTTCGCAGAGCCAAGAGAGGAAGAGTCAAGGTTTTCTAGTAGAATCTTAATGTACTCTGGGGCAGAAGTTAGAGTCAGAAGGTAAAGGTGTGATAGTCCGGTTTAGCAGTTGAAAGGAAGCGCCCCCAATTTCAGCACGATCCTCCCCGCAATGAGAGACAATAAGGGACTCTCCCGTAATGGGAATAAGGCCAAGACAGAGTGCGGGTGAGCGTAAGTGGGAGTTTATCCAAAGAATAGGGCATGCAAAGAACTCTGCAACCTCCGAGAGCGCTCTGTCTGACAATAGCAAAGACAGGCGTATTTCTAATACAAAAAACGTCATCAGAACCTACACACTATAGGGGGCACAAGTTAATTGGGATTGGGTGGCGTCGACTAACTATAGGTGTTGCTGCAGCGTGGTTGGTCTTGGCGTGAGGACGTCACTGGTCAGCCTCGTGGGTTGGGTTGGGCCTGGCAGGCCAGCTTGAGGTCATCCGAGCGGTGTTGGTATGCTGGGGCAGCCTGTGACAAAGATGAATACCTTTCCTGACTCGTTTGCCCTAGGCCATGCACACTGCAGTTATTCAAGAAACGACATCTAAGTTCATCAATAAATCGCTCGGCAGTTTGTCTTATAAAATAAACGCAACACATGAGGAATGCACCTCTTGAGAGGTCCGGTGATTGTCGGTTGGGGTGAGATTTACCTGTGTCCTATTGACCGGTATTTTAGGTCGAGGGGCTGAGTTCTGGGGCCTGAGCTGACTGGTACATGCCTGTCTGCCGCGTTAGAAGTTATTATATAAATGGGTCTCTGTGTCTTGTCCCAGTGATGGGGGTCGTTCTTGGGGTGGTCTAGGGGGAGGGTTGTGGACTTTACGAGAGGGTGCTGGTAGATCAGTGGATTCAAAACGTGGGTTTATTACCGTGCTGTAAATAACACAGGTGGTGGGCTGTGGCCTTGGGTGCGGTACCGGGGCCTCTGACTCTCTGAAGCGGCTCCAGCTTGGTTGGGGGAGGTGAGGGAGCGCGGCACAGGCCTTAGCTTCCTTATCTGGCAGGCTTGGTAGGGTGGGAGGGAGAATGGCCTTGCATATACTCACAAAGGTTTTTTCCTCGTGCGTTGCTAACTTTTGAATGCAGAACTTTTATAATGTTCCGCCTTATTTTGATGTTATTTAAACACACATATATATTTCCATTTCGTTACACATTTCTTTAATACAGTCGGTCCGAGTACCTTTTCGTTACCTAACATTATATTTACTACATGATGTGATTATTTTATGTACATTACACGTTACACGAGGTCGTTCTAGGTTATGGCCTACAGAAATTGATGCTCGCTGCTTTAGGTGATTAAGAAAACATATATGAGTAAATAAAGGCTATACATTTGGTCTACATCTTTCTCTGTGGTTGTAGCAGCACTAGTCCAGACCTGGGGTGGTATCATGTAACGTTACATCTTTATGGTTTATTCACAGTTTACAGGATCTGTTTAAACCGAGGTAGTTCGTTAATACCAATACTTGAATTATTTTCTACTTTCTTCAGATAGTGATGCTTCAGCTTTTTTCCCCGTCACCCCGGCCTCGCGGACCAGGTCATGCAGGGTGCAATATTACATTGTGGATAAAAATGTTGCAGTGTTAGCATCTCGGGTTAGCTCATATCCGACTTTCTCATGGGAACGCGCTCGCAGCGGATCTACCAGGGCTACTGCGGCGGCAGAGATGCATGAAAGGCCCTCCAAAGGTGGGGGCCTCGTTACAGTGTGCTGAACTCACGCCATGTTTGCTAAACAAGATGGCTTCTAGGCCTAACTGAATTTTGGTATATGCAGGGAACGGATATGTGTGGGCAATGTCGTCGGCGGGTGACCCCTCCTCCACCTGGGCCCGGGTGGCATGAGGGGACGGCCACCGAGCCATGGTCCTCACCTGGGGAGAAGACTGCAGGTGAGGAGGGCCTCGCGGCCAGTCCTTCCCTACATTTCCCCCCTTTCGTTACTAAAGTAACGAATTCTTTAGCTCTTCTAATCTTCTACATTCTTGCTCCTCTATCACTGCGTCATCCCATGCAGGTGTTCCTTTTCTAGGCATCCAGGCTCTGCATACCCCCCTCAAGTTCTCACCTCTTCTAGCATACTCATCTGGGGTACATGTTAAATAAATACAGTCACCCGTCCCTTCCAAGTCTACCCAGACCTCCTCATACCATTCCAGTTCCACATCTCGGGGTTCTTTGATAGTGGTGTGCCATAGTTTATCTACTATGTACTTATCACGGCACATAGGCACTAACTGGTATCTGGGAGTGTTATCTGGTCCTGTCTGTACATGTACTTCTTGTGTCGCCTTAATTGTACCACCAGAGTTGCCCATTGTCACCATCATCATCGCACCGTTAGGGACTGCGTTAGCACAGCATCGAAGGCCCACCTGGCACAGGCAGAACACCACGAGGAGGACCACCGCAACTGGTATCAATAATTTCATCGTCATTCCAAGCCAGGAGGGAACCCAGGAGAAGATATTGTCGAACCATGAGCTGTCTTCAGCCCCACCTTCCAGCTTCATTTTCTCTCCCAGGTTATGGACTGCTTCAATGACGTGGGACAGGGACCCATTTTCTGCGTCTTCAGAAGGTACGAACGTGCAGCACGCACTTCCTATTTTTCGGCAAACACCTCCATCGATTGCTGTTAGCAGGTCCAGAACATACCTGTTCTGCATGGTCATTAGTCGCAGAGCTCGTAGTTCCACCTTTATTATGTTGAACCCTTCTTCAGTGTCATTGGCCAGCTGAATCAGTTCCCACCGTGTGATCTGAAGCCATTTTGCATTTGCTCTTGCTTGGACACTTGAAACCAGTGAGGCAAAAAATGTTTCCACGGAGCTGAACAGGCGATACCTGTCTGGGATCTGTGCCAATAAATCGGATGACGCTTGTGATATGTAGTTTGATGCTCGCTTGTTCCGTGATAGCTCCTCTTCTTTCCCTCCGGAAGACAGGACATAGAGGTGTGCTTCGGCAGTGGGAGACGTCTCGTCCTTGTTCATGTTTCCTCGCGTCTTTTTATTTTTGTCGACGTGGCTTTCTGGAATCACCATTAGGGCCGAATGCAAAGTGGCCATTGAGCAGCTGCCACTCCATGCCTGGGGAAGGTGCAAGTAAGCCTGATTCCCGCATACCCAGTATGTGTCCATTAGTGCTGCTGTTCCTTTTTTCATGTCTGGGATGGTGAGAGTTTTGTTACAGTTTTTGTTCGTTCCCATTGCCACTTTTCCTTCTCCCTTGAAACATAGTTTGTTTTGTATTTCACTTTGTAGCTTGAAGGGTTTCTCCATCGCTGTTACCCATGTTAGTTTAGAGATGTGTTCTTTCCATATTGGTAAGCACGTTTTTTCCATCCATCGCAGCTTGTCTGGTTGGACACCTCTCAGTGCTTCCGCTTTGCACAGTACTTCTTCATCTTTCCATTTGTTTTCTGAAAACAGCGTCCCTTGTATTGCAAAGAAAGGTTCTTTAGGACAGACCACCCCAGACGCTTTTGAATAGCACGTTTTGTTGTCCTGTATTATTTTGAAAGAGACATCGTGTGCTTGAAAGGTGTTCTTTATTCTACACAGTGTGAGATGAAGGAGACATTGGGCATCCACAATGGGCAATTCTCTTGGCAACAACACTTTGGGTGTACCTGATGCATGGGGGATGAGCGAACAGACATAGCAGCTTTCATTAGTTGTCTGTTTAGCTGTTGTACTCATATCTGCATACCATTTATTTGCTTGGTGGGGGTGTCGTGGGTCTTCCATCTTGTCTAATCCTAACCCATAATACTCATCATACCCCCTCCTGCTTGTCTCTCTTCTTCGCCTACTTCTCTCCCCCCTCCTATACCTTATAGTTTCGATAGGTGAAAGAATAGGCCCCCCTTTCTCATTCCCTCCCCCCTTTTCCAATTCTTCATATAGGGACTTGTGTTCTGTCATTGTAATTACTTTTCCATTTTCCTCAATAAACAACAGGTCGCTGTTTTGTATCGGGGCGGGAAGGGTAGTGGGGCTGTTATGTATTTCAGGTAGGGACATTGTGTCATTTTCCATATCTTTATCTTTTGATCGTGACGGGGCAGCAGTGGGTGGTGCAGTGTAGTAACCCCATACAAGGCGGGATCCATCCCAGATCAAAAAATCACCTTCTTTAATATTCATATTTGTAATTGAATTCGTGCCAGGGGCAAGGGTGGTGTTACTCCCCCCTCCCCCCTCGTTCATCTCAGTAGAGATGAACGCTATGACCCAATGTGTCATTAGGCAGAATATTGAGATGAAGAACACAATAACACACATTGATAAACCACATTCGTATGAATATGTCAATCTATCTACTAACATTTCTCTAAATCTAACAAATCTATTAGTTGCAGGCTGCCCATCCGATGCCATAGTAAATCCTGTTTGAGACATAAAAGTGCATTAAGTACAAGCATGTAAACATTTAGAACGTTGTGAAATGTTTTCGGCAAAGTATGGGAGTGGGTGAAGGAGGGGGTATGTCCACAGACAAGGTAACTTTACAAATATTACTATCAGTACATTATTTCATACATAAAGAGAAAAGTCGAGAGAGAGAGAGAGAGAGAGAGAGAAAAAGAAAACTTCTCCAAAACCCAAAAAGGACCACAAAAATCTTCAAAAGTTATAAAAAATTATATATATATGTATATACACAGGTTTATTTCAGTACACATGTCGTGCGCCATTCGTGTTCAGTGTTCAACACTTAATGCACACAAAATTCCCATCATCCATTCTGCACAACTTCATTGTCCGCAGTTGTCTGTGCCTCGTCCTGTACCTCACCTTCCGCGGCGCTATAAGCTCTGCGTACGTCTGTCAAATGCACCCAGTATCGTAGGCCCTTTACCTTTACTGCTGTGGGTGTGCAAAACACTACCTCATAAGGGCCATGGAAACGTGGTGCATTCCACCTTCGCACAAAACTTCGGACATATATAAGGTCACCAGGCATTAGTTGTAATGGTTTTTCAGGCATTATCTCTGTTTCTGTTGTGTTCCCCTCCTCTCTTGTAGAGGGGGGGGCTAGTTGCTTTGCAATTACGCGCGCTGCCCGTGTCAGTTTTCTCAAGTACTCTGTGAACTCCTCTCCTAATATCGCTGCACTTCTGTGTGCATCAGAACGTTCACGGAGAGGTGAATGCGCTGTGTGCATTCTCCTTCCCGTGACGATCTCATGCGGGGACAAGTGGTGGTCTTTACTTGGCTGATTTCGTAACTCGAACAAGGCCAAAGGCAGGCAGTACATCCAGGTCTTTTTAAGGGAAAAACACAATTTTGACAATCTGCTTTTTAACAGACCGTTTATCTTTTCCACTACGCCATTACTTTGAGGATGATAAATTGAACATAATTTGTGCTTTATTCCCAATAGGGTAGTCACTTCCTTGAATAGTTCATTAACAAAATGCGTGCCGTTATCTGAGCGAATAACTTCGCAAATCCCCCAGCGCGGGAACACTTCCCGCACTAGGAACTTCGCGGCGCCCTTCGCATCAGGGCGCGCACAGGGGCCTGCCTCCACCCATCTCGAAAACGGACATACAACCACAATCATGTAGCGAGCCCCGTTACATCTTTCTCCCATGTCTACATAATCAATGTGGAGCTCTCTGAATGGGCCATTTGGTTTGGGTATCGTTCCTCTCAGTGTGCGCAGTGTCATACCTGAGTTGTAAATCTGACATGTCGTGCATTCTAAAGCCAGTCTTGTGACGTGTTCATGGAGGCAAGGTGCAAACCAATCTTCTTGTATCTCTGCCATTATGTGTTGCTTTGCGTTATGTGCGGGAAAGTGTAGTTGTTGAAATGCTATTTCTAACAATGTGACTGGCATTACCGCTTTTCCTGAACTTTTTTGTCGCCATAACAAATCAGTCGGCGATTTGCTGCATCCCCTTTTAGTCCACAGCAACTTTTCTTCTGCACTAGCTCCCTCTTGCAGCTCTATTATTTCCTGTGTGGACATCATGTTGTATCCTGTGGGGACCTCTTGGCTTGCTGTGTGGTGCAACATGTATTCTCCTACTACACCTTTCTGTAAATATGAAGCTTCTTTGGCAGCGGCGTCTGCTGCCGCGTTCCCCAAAGATATAAAATCTGTATTTGTGGTGTGGGCTTGGCATTTTACAATGGCCACTGCCGTGGGGTCTTGCAGAGCCTCAATCAGTTCTTTCAATAGTTCTGCATGCTGAACTGGTGTTCCATCTGCTCGTCGGAACCCTCTCCGCCCCCACCGTGCCAACCCGCCGTGTACTGTCGTTGTCATGTATGCTGAGTCGGTATATATTGTCACTGCGCACCCCTTGGCGGCATGCAATGCTTCTATTAGCGCAATTAGTTCTGCTGCTTGGGCTGAATAGTGGGATGGGAGGCGGTGTTGCACTAGTGTCTCGTATTCATCTTCCTCTAATCGTACAACTGCCATACCCACATGTTTCTCTCCTGTCTCCATATCTTTTGATGCTGACCCGTCCACGAAATACACCTCTCCCTCGTTCAGGGCATTCTCAAAAATCACTTGATCCTGACCTTCGTCACCTGTGAACGTAGCGCAGTTGTGGTTTTGCATGTCTTCTACGGTGCACGCCTCTGTGATGAATGTGGCTGGGTTCACTGTTTTACATCTTACTATGTGGATGTTTGCGCTGGACAGTATTATTTCATATGCTGTGGCGCGTTGTGTTGTCAATGTGCTCTTTGATCGCTCTAATATTGCAAAGAGTGAGTGTTCCACAAACAGTGTCACAGGACAGCCCATCACTATCGTGGCACTTTTTTCAATCGCGAACGCGGCTGCAGCTAGAGATTGCTCGCACGCGAAATGACCTTGCATTACTGCGTCTAGGGTGCCACTATAGTAAGCCAGTGGTTTGTGCCCTAACGATGTCTTTTGTGTCAATACTGCTGTCATCAGTGTTCCTTTGCAATGTGAGAATAAGAAGAATTCGCGCCCATAATCTGGATTTGCCAGTACTGGAGCGCTTGATATCAGCTCTTTTAGTGAGTCAAATGCTGTGTTCATCTCTTTTGTCCATTCTATGTGTTTGTTTTCCTGCTGTGCCTCTTTTAGTTCCTGTAACAAGGGCCTCGTGTATGCTGCATAATCCAATATCCATGCTCGGCAATAGTTGCACATACCCAGAAATTTCTGCATCTCTTTTACTGTTTTGGGCTCCCCAACTGCTCTAATTGCCTGTGCCCTGTCTGGTATGATCCGCTTGCCGTCCTTTGATATCAGCTGTCCCAAGTATAGGACCTCGGTCAGACAGTATTGTAACTTCCCCTTGTCCACTTTGTACCCTTTATTGGCCAATAATGTCAGGAGTGTTATTGAGTCCTTTCTACACTCTTCCTCAGTTTGTGCACAGATCAATAAATCATCAACGTACTGAATCACTGTGCTTTCTACACACAAATTCCCCAGATCTTCATGTAGTACCCTGTTGAATATGCTTGGGCTCTCGCAATACCCTTGTGGTAGTCTGCAGTGTTCGAACCTCCTCCCCCCTAGTGTAAACGCTGTTAAGTACCTGCTCTCCTCTGCTAAGGGAATCGAGAAAAATGCATTTTTTAAGTCAATAACTGTGAAGTGGGATGCCGCTTTCGGAATGTTGCACAGTATTGTTGATGGGTTCGGGACTAAAGGGAACTCCTTCTGAATCACATCATTGAGTGGGCGTAAATCCTGTATCATCCTCCATGAACCTCCCTTCGCCTTTTTAATCGGGTAAATGCATGTGTTGCATGGGGAGTTTGAGGGCACTATTATTCCTTGTGCTAGCAGTGCATCTAGTGTCTCTCTGATCCCTTCTTCTGCTTCGCGTGACAATGGATATTGTTTTACCCGGGGTATAATTGCTCCCGGTTTCAGTTTTATTACCACAGGCTGAACCTCATGCAATAACCCCACGTCATGGGGGCCATTTGTCCATATGTTAGTGGGTACTAACCTTATGTCGTCATCAAAAAATGCATGTGGTGCTCCTACTACTGCCATTAATTCAACTTGAGTTTTCCTGGCTGTAACTACAATGTCACACGGCATTGCTAGTTCCATCACTATTTCGCCATCTGTCTCAGTGTCTGAAAATAGCTCCTCGTCCGAGAGCTCCCTCAGTGGGATATTTGCATTTGTACACAGTACTGTCCGCCACTCACATCCTTCCATGTCAACGCCAATCACACATATTCTGTTTGCTGACACGTGTACTGCGTGTAAATCCAACGATACCACTGACCCGAGAGCAGTGTCGGGGCTTGCTATGGGGCGGAAGAGGAATTCGGCTGGAATCCTCCAATCCATCCTTTTTAGTTCTGGTACTATGAGAGCCAATGTTCTCATGCCCTCAACAAACATCTCCTCGTTTCTTGGTAACCCTCTGATCTCTTGCATAATTGTGTGGCCGTGTATTACTGCTAATATGCGGAGGGGGCATATGCCTGGCGTCGAACATACGATACCGCTCCCTGTGAATGATATTGTCATATTTAGTTTGCTTAAGAGATCTCTCCCCAGCAAATTAATGGGAGAGTGTTCATAGTACAGTAAGGGTGCTTTCACTGTTTTACCCCCCACTGTCACATCCAATGCTTCTGTGTAAGGAACTTCAATTACAGCCCCAGAGAACCCCTGCGTCTCTAACGTTCTATTAGATAACGGGAACCGGCCCTCTCTAATGCATGATTTCTCCGCTCCCGAATCCACCATGAATATGAACTGCTTGTCTCCTATCTGCGCTCCTATCAATGGTTCCTCTGATGCATTGTGGGTCGTAGATAGTACTGGACACGCAAGTGCTCTCTGTGGGCTGTCCTATGCGGGGTGTCTCATTGCCCCCCCTTGATCAAAAATGTTCCCCGAAACTACTGACACCCCGCTGTAAGGTGCGGGGGCAGGTGCTCCGTTAGCTACTGTGGCGAAAGTGTTACCTGGCGTGTATTGCATATTGTCATTATTCTGTGGGTGGTTTTGTGTCCTGTACTGATGTCCGTGTAGTTGTGCGTTACTTCTTTGTCCTACATTTTCTGGTTGTTGGTATTGTCCCATGGGGAGGCCGTAGGGGCTTCCTGGGTGGGGGTGACCGTACTGTTCTGTCTCCTGGAACCCGTTGTTTTGTCTGCTCCTGCACTCTCTTGAGTAGTGCCCCCATCTCCCACAATTCCAGCAGCTCCCCTGTGGACCTCTGGGACCCTGCCACCCATTACCTCCCATTCCTCCATACCCTTGTCCTCCTCTTCGGCCCCGGTACCCACCTCTTCCCCCTCTTGGGGCCCACTCTTGCCACGTTGGACCTCCGTTCTGCTCCTGCTCAGTCCACTGTCGTTGTCCTTGTCCTGCCCAATTTGCTGCTATTCTTCCTTGTATTGCTATTTGCCCCTCCTCTCCTTCCTCTCCCTCCCTCATGAGTGGGAGCCCTGCTACCGCTGCTGCAACCTTCACTAGTTTTGATTGTACCAACTTTGCCTCGTCTGCCAACCTTTTCTGTGCTACTTCCCTCTCTCTCTCTTTGATCCTTTTGCAATGGTGCACTATTATACTTTGGATCTCTGGCCACCCCTTCGCCTCAACGCCCGCTATCTTATCGAGTGCCTTCTGCACCTCTTTTGGGAGCCCTCTCTTAATGATAAAATAAAATAGAGATGTGGATTGGTGCCAGGGCGTGCCCGTTTCCGCTCTCCACATCTCCTGCACCCGGAGAATGTAATCCATAGCATCCTCCCCATCATTCATTGTACATTGCATTACCGACTGTAAATCAGGGGTATCTGGGAATGTCTCCCGCAGCGCGTCCCACACCCTTGCTCGTACTGTATTGAAGGAAGCCCCATCATGACGATCACAATCTAACGTCACGGCCGGGAAACCAGCCTTAGCCCATACTCTGTCCGCTTGATCTCCTACTGCGGTTACTAGTAGGCTTTTCACATCGCCTACTGCCAACGGTATGCCGGCGGTATGTTTCTCAAATGCATATATCCACTTGCTCGCCCCTCCTGACAGCTGGGGCAATAATTTCATTAAATTAGCCTTATCCATCTGAGCCCATGGTATATAGTTTGGTCTCCCCCCCCCCTCTGTGTATCAATGGGAGTTGTAACTTCCCTTTTGCAGTTGCACCCTCCCTTTCCTTAGTCGCTGCTGACTCCAATGACGCCATCTTCCCCACCCTATTTCTTAGTCGTCCCATCCATTCGTCGTCTATAGTCCCTAGCGAACATGCACCGTCCACTTCCTCGCTTTCCCCTCCCACTGCCATACTCAACCTATCACTGTCATCCAACCCTCCTCTGACATCACATAAGTCCTCTCTGATCCCTCTCTCTCGTGATACATCACCAATGCTCCCTTCTACTGTTCCTACCTCTATTATTCGTGTCGGCTCTTCCTCAATCCTGAACAGTATTTCCCCCTTTTTCCATCCTTCCTCAATCTGTCTACCTTCGCTCGACGCTCTAGACGTGCGTCCTGATTGTGTGGGGGCACACGCTGTGCGCTCACATATGTCTTTTATTCTTGAGAGTTCATCCCTTGCCACAGTAAGCCTCGACTCTAAGTCACTCGTTAACTTCTCTATATCCACCCTCTGTGTGCTTCCCTGGGCGCGCTCTCTGGTGCTTTCGTATGGCGGGGGGGCTGTTGGTCTTTGTGGTGTACCAGTTGTGGGGGGAGGCACATACGTAGGGTCGCTGTATCCTGCTGCGGGGGCTGGTTTAGGTAATATCGGGTACAAACTAATCACCTCCGCAGGTTGTGCTGTACTTAGCTGTTCCTTTTCCTCTCTTGGAATCATCAATGGATTATCTGTGGTGGAAGGTAGATCAATATTTGGTGCCGGAGCTTTGGGTGGGGGTACCTCCTCAAACAATCTCCAGAGGTCTAATATCTCCTTCCTATTTTGCCATTGTTTCCCCTTATACTTGAGGCTAATGCATGTTCGTACCATATCAAGAACGCTTTTGTCAAAAGACCCTCCCTCGGGCCAAATCTGGGGCAGACCCTCCCCCTTCAATTCTGTTACCCATTGATCGTGATATTTATTTATTCGTTCAGCGTATCCCGGTAAGCTCTTACAAATATGTGACAAGGGAGTTTCGGCCCCCATCCTCTAAATTACTCACACAGCCGTGTCCACCTTCTTTACTTTTAGTTAGGTGTAGATATGTGTATGTATACCTTTATGGCACAGACAAGAGCGGACGTCTCAAATATTATCACCCAAGTTTATTCACTGCGCAAATCCTTTCGCACTCACCATAGCTCATCTCCTTCCCATTCCCATACACTCTCATGTGATTCCGCTTGCAACTGATCAAGTACTATTTATGGTCAACACTCTCTGGCGCCACCTCGCGGTCAACCGATCGTCTCCAACACTCACACGGTGCGCGCACCCATCACAATGCCTTTCCACTCACACCTCGTCTTATTTCCTCCCTTTCCTCCCTGGCCAGCTGTCCCTGTTTTTCTGCTAAGGTTGCTATGTTCACGTCTGTACGTGCCACTACTTCGTCCCCACTCCTCAAAATGTGCTCCCTATTTTATAGTTCTTCTACAAGTATATTTATCTTATACCCTTTTCGCTTTCTTCCCCTGCCCCGTGGAATGGAAAAAAGAAATAGAGAGAGTAGCAATCACTAAAAAATATTCCCGGTGTCTCCTTTTGCTAGACACCAATAACTTATTTCTTACTTCTTCATATATTCCCAGTACTAGTTTAGATAGCACTATGCGGCGCCGCCTTCCACCCCCTTTCGGAGCTAGGTTTCCGTCACTTCTACCACTTCACTTATTTCTTACTCCTAATGGCCATATGCAAAGAAAAGATAAAGAAAGTTTCAAGACCCGTCTTTAGTAGACCCCCGTTATTCTTCTCCTCTACCTGTCCCCGTTCTCCTGTTCACCGTTTCCCCTCCCTTCCCCTTTACGATCGCTCGCACTCAGTACTCACGTGCCCGTCTTGAACCGATAGTCTCCGAAACTGGGTCCGTCCAGGCGGTGTCACCGGTAACTCAACGGTCAGCCCCTGGCTCCGGCGAGCGGCACTCAAAGGGGATTTTTTTCCAATCGGGATCCCGTACCCTTTCTCATTGAGTGCGCACTTCTTATTGTGCCGGTCGCCGTTGGCGGGCAGCCTCCCGGAGCCGGCTCACCGTGCGTATCCCTTCTCGACCGGAGATTCTCGTGCCACAAGGGGGTCGTTAGAAAGGAGTTAGGAAAAATAATTTGGAGATATCACGCTATCGGGGTCACCACTGAAAGGAAGCGCCCCCAATTTCAGCACGATCCTCCCCGCAATGAGAGACAATAAGGGACTCTCCCGTAATGGGAATAAGGCCAAGACAGAGTGCGGGTGAGCGTAAGTGGGAGTTTATCCAAAGAATAGGGCATGCAAAGAACTCTGCAACCTCCGAGAGCGCTCTGTCTGACAATAGCAAAGACAGGCGTATTTCTAATACAAAAAACGTCATCAGAACCTACACACTATAGGGGGCACAAGTTAATTGGGATTGGGTGGCGTCGACTAACTATAGGTGTTGCTGCAGCGTGGTTGGTCTTGGCGTGAGGACGTCACTGGTCAGCCTCGTGGGTTGGGTTGGGCCTGGCAGGCCAGCTTGAGGTCATCCGAGCGGTGTTGGTATGCTGGGGCAGCCTGTGACAAAGATGAATACCTTTCCTGACTCGTTTGCCCTAGGCCATGCACACTGCAGTTATTCAAGAAACGACATCTAAGTTCATCAATAAATCGCTCGGCAGTTTGTCTTATAAAATAAACGCAACACATGAGGAATGCACCTCTTGAGAGGTCCGGTGATTGTCGGTTGGGGTGAGATTTACCTGTGTCCTATTGACCGGTATTTTAGGTCGAGGGGCTGAGTTCTGGGGCCTGAGCTGACTGGTACATGCCTGTCTGCCGCGTTAGAAGTTATTATATAAATGGGTCTCTGTGTCTTGTCCCAGTGATGGGGGTCGTTCTTGGGGTGGTCTAGGGGGAGGGTTGTGGACTTTACGAGAGGGTGCTGGTAGATCAGTGGATTCAAAACGTGGGTTTATTACCGTGCTGTAAATAACACAGGTGGTGGGCTGTGGCCTTGGGTGCGGTACCGGGGCCTCTGACTCTCTGAAGCGGCTCCAGCTTGGTTGGGGGAGGTGAGGGAGCGCGGCACAGGCCTTAGCTTCCTTATCTGGCAGGCTTGGTAGGGTGGGAGGGAGAATGGCCTTGCATATACTCACAAAGGTTTTTTCCTCGTGCGTTGCTAACTTTTGAATGCAGAACTTTTATAATGTTCCGCCTTATTTTGATGTTATTTAAACACACATATATATTTCCATTTCGTTACACATTTCTTTAATACAGTCGGTCCGAGTACCTTTTCGTTACCTAACATTATATTTACTACATGATGTGATTATTTTATGTACATTACACGTTACACGAGGTCGTTCTAGGTTATGGCCTACAGAAATTGATGCTCGCTGCTTTAGGTGATTAAGAAAACATATATGAGTAAATAAAGGCTATACATTTGGTCTACATCTTTCTCTGTGGTTGTAGCAGCACTAGTCCAGACCTGGGGTGGTATCATGTAACGTTACATCTTTATGGTTTATTCACAGTTTACAGGATCTGTTTAAACCGAGGTAGTTCGTTAATACCAATACTTGAATTATTTTCTACTTTCTTCAGATAGTGATGCTTCAGCTTTTTTCCCCGTCACCCCGGCCTCGCGGACCAGGTCATGCAGGGTGCAATATTACATTGTGGATAAAAATGTTGCAGTGTTAGCATCTCGGGTTAGCTCATATCCGACTTTCTCATGGGAACGCGCTCGCAGCGGATCTACCAGGGCTACTGCGGCGGCAGAGATGCATGAAAGGCCCTCCAAAGGTGGGGGCCTCGTTACAGTGTGCTGAACTCACGCCATGTTTGCTAAACAAGATGGCTTCTAGGCCTAACTGAATTTTGGTATATGCAGGGAACGGATATGTGTGGGCAATGTCGTCGGCGGGTGACCCCTCCTCCACCTGGGCCCGGGTGGCATGAGGGGACGGCCACCGAGCCATGGTCCTCACCTGGGGAGAAGACTGCAGGTGAGGAGGGCCTCGCGGCCAGTCCTTCCCTACACAGTCATGGGTGGGGAGGGAACATTTTTGGTTAATGTTTGCAGGCATATATCGGTTAGATTCTTCTTTTCATGGAGCCAGTTTTTCATATTCGTTTTTAACCTCTTGTGTTGTATTTTGCTGTTAGGGATTTTAGGTGCATAGTAGTGTAATGCAAATTAGCAGAATATCAAGACTAGTTTCTTATTTTAAGAGAAAGACAATTTTGGGTAATTGCTGTGGCTTGTGCCTTATTAAATCTTTTTGACTAGGTGAGAATTGTCTGTGTGCGCTGCTAAAAATCTTCTGAGCAGCACCCAGAAGGAAACTGGGCAAGCGCACATGCGCACAGCTTAGAGGGAACATTGGATGGGGGCAACCCATCTTGGACTTGAGATGCTTGAACAAGTTCCTCAGGAAGGACAAGTTCAAGATGATCACTCTTTTGCAGATCTTCCAGGCCCTTCAGCTCCAGGACTGGATGGTGTCATTGAATCTTTAGGATGCTTATTTTCATGTGCCAATTCGTCTCAAGCACAGGAAATACCTGAGATTCACTGTTGGCAGTTCTTAATATCAGTTTCGAGTACTGCCATTCGGGCTGCCCTCCGCCCCAAGGGTCTTCACCAAGTTGATGGCGGTGGTGGCAGCAAATTTAAGGTTGGGGGGGATTCATATCTACCCCTATCTGGACGATTGACTGATCATAGTTTGTTCACCCGAACAAGCTCTGGAACAACTGCACAGCACCTGCCACTCTCTCCACAGACTGGGCTTCTCCCACAATTTCAAGAAGTCCCAAATGACACCTTCCCAGAAGGTGCAATTCATTGGAGCCCCGAAGTAAGGGCTATCCACATTTCGCCAATGGTAAGCACATTTCAAAGTGCCTTCGATTTTCTGAGGTTGCTTGGCCTCATGGCATCCTGCATTTTTCTGGTGCCAGAGGCTCTACTGAAAATGAGGTCTCTTCAGTGAACTCTCAGGACTCCATGGTCTCAGTTTTCTGACAGAATGACCGATCTGGTACGGTCCCAAGCAGGGTCGCATAGGATCTCCTGCGGTGGGCTGTCGAGGAGAATGTTTTTAAGGGGGAGCCCTTTTGGCAACCATGGCTTGAGATTACAGTGGTTACAGATGCCTCTCTCACAGTTTGGGGAGATCCCACAAACAGATTGACGCTGGTCTTTGTCGGAGTCCAAACTAAATATCAACCATTTGGAGATGAAGGCAATCAGACTTGCGCTAATGTCCTTCCTGCCCTCTGTGTGGGGAAAGAATGTCGTTGTAATAGACAACACAGTGACCATGCATTCCCTCAAGAAGAGAGGTGGTGTATGGTCCGTGCCACTGTGCAGGGAGGCAATGCAGCTTTGATTTTGGGCACTGCAGGAAGGAATCTCTCTATCGGCAGTTCATCTGGCCAGAGCGGAAAACACAGCGGCGGACGCTCTGAGCAGGCAGAGAAGTCTCCCACAAGTGGGAGCTGGTGCAGGAAGTCCTTCAAGAGATCTTTGGCCTTTGGGGAAACGCCCCCCCCCCCAAGTGGATCGGTTTGTGTCCAGTGTCAACAGGAAGTGCGACCAGTTCTGCTCAAGGGAATTTCCTCAGAGAGGAGCTCTAGGGGACGCGCTCGTAGTGGACTGGTAATTTCCACTTCTGTAAGTGTTTCCGCCAAACTCTGTCATTCCTCATGTTCAGGAAATTTCAGAAAACCATGATTCTGATTGCCCCGGATTGGGCCAGGAGGACATGTACCCGGAACTTCTGGAAATGTGCATCTGTCTTCCAATTCGTCTTCCTCAAAGTGAGGATCTCCTATCGCAAGAGGGAGGTGCCATTCTGCATCCAGAGATCGGGACCCTCGACCTTCACGCATGGTTTCTGAGAGGTTGAGGTACAAAGATTGGGACCTTCCGAAAGACGTCATGGAGGTGTTGCTTTCGGCCTGAAGGCCAGAAACTGAATCTCTATGCCGCTGCCATTGGAACAAATACTGCAGCTGGTGTAGAGATAAGGGAATTGACCCATTTTCTTGTGAGACACCATCGGTTTTGTCTTTCCTTCCAGACCTAACCCATCAGGGGCTACAGGTTAATACGACCTAGGGTTATCTAGCAGCGCTGTCTATTTTCAAGGGCTCTCCAGAACAAGGTTCCTATTTTAAGGTTCTGAATGTCACACAGTTCTTAAAAGGTTTGACCAATATGTTCCCATTCATTGTTCCGGTCTGGGATCTCAACCTGGTTTTAAGCTTTATGATGGGTTCCTCATTCAAACAATTACATTCTTGTCTGCTTAGGATGTTGCCATTAAAGACACTGGGCCTCATTACGAGTATGGCGGTAATTGGTAAAATTGGAGGTAACTGAGTTACCTTCAAATTTACCACTACGCCAAATTATGAGTTTTTGCTTTGAGTGGAAGATTTACCTCCAGTAAAAATCTGGAGGTAAAACTTGCCAATCAATGCCACAAAATGGGCAGAATTGGTGGAATTACTGCAGTGGTAATTCCAGCACGCTAATTTTGCAAATAAAAGTCCCATTGGCTCCAATGGACCCAAAATAATGGGGATTAACACTGCTACCACCATTTGTAATCAGGCGGAAATTCCACCTGACCAAGTGGTGGTAACTGTAAATCCGTTTGGTTGTATTTCAGAGGATTTACCTCTGAAATACCTCCAAACTCTTAACTGCCATTACTTCTGCTCGCAGTGTGAGCTAGCTTCAGGCCTGATCTTCCAAACCACCATTTATGGTCTTCCACAAAGACATGGTAGTTTTGAGGGTGCATACTTCTTTTCTACCTAAAATAGTTACAGAATTTCTTTTAACACCGCAAATTGTTTTACCAGCTTTCTACTCTCGTCCTCATCCATCTGAGGAGGAGGGGAGGTTACATAGACTTGACCCTGGAAGATCCCTAAGTTTCTATATTAATAGGTCTCTAAGATAAGACTCGACAACCACCTTTTTGTTGGTTTTGCGGGCAACATAATGGGAGAAGCGGTTGCAAAACAAATACTGTCTCAGTGGATCATACTATATATTTCCAAATTTTACAACTTGGCTAGGAAAGAGATTCCCAAGGGTCTAAGGGCTCACTCAACTAGAGGTGTAGCCACTTCTTCAGCCCTCCAGAAAGGGGTAGCACTACAAGATATCTTCAATGCTGCCACTGGGTCTTCCGTGCACACATTTGCAAAGCACTACTGTTTAGATTCCCTTTCAGGCTGGCAATCCACATTTGGAAAAGCTGTGTTACACAGCATGAATCCAAATTAAGCTCTTCTTTCCCATTGCCTACAAAGCACTGCTATGGGAGAATGTCAAATATGAGGAATACGTGGGAGGACAAAATCCATTTGAAGAACAAATTAATTACCCCTGGTAATGTTCTTTCGATTGGATGTTCCTCCCATGTATTCCTCGTCACCCCTCCCATCCATCTCCTCTGCCATGAAGGAGTTTTTGTGATTTATACTTTCCTCTCCATTAATTCTCAAGTATTCCTCATCTTCGAGACTGCTGTGCCTGCGAGAGGAAAAACATGAACCGAGGCAAAGGGCAGAGTGCGTGCCTTTTTATAGCAGCATAAAACGTCGCACTCTAGGAGGACAGAGACCCTCAAAGGACACAAGGTCGACGTTGAAGATGCACAGCGCCCTCTGCTAGGGTAAATGTTTCCGAGCTGCAAGCAGGATATTGAAGTATATGAGAGATTAGGAATACCTGGGAGGAACATCCAATCGAAAGAACATTACTAGGTGAAGTAATTTGTTCTTTTGGCACGTAGGAAACTGAAAGTTCTAGTAATTTCAATTCGACCAGCTGGTTGTTCTACTTTCTCGGCTAAGAGGCTGTAAAACTCCCTCGATACTCAAAGGCCTAAAACACCCTTTACTGATCAGACTAAGGGATGTCTCCATCTTCTTAACTCTGTCACCTTGGCTCTATTAGCATTGGCAACAGAATATCTGAAGCTTGCATAGCTTGTTGGATTTTGGCAATTTTGTTGCATTAAGTATTGTTACTTAGTGCTGCCAGGACTCTTGTTGGGAGAGAGGTGGTTTATCCTGCCCTTCTAGCCACTCCCGCAATACAGATCTCACTTGTGCTGAAGGTGGGAGACGTTCCCCCTCACCCCCATCTACAGTCTGTGTCAATCACCTACTAATTACTAACACGTAAAGCATGTAACTTAACCATATTAACGTACAAAGGCTCAATTGTAGGTAATCCACCAAATGCCATCTTTTTGCTAGGCCTGAAAATGATCTCTAAAAACCTCTCTCCCTCTCCCTCTGCCCCACGCTTCACTCCACCAGCCCAGGCCCCACCCCAATGCCTCCTTCCAGCTTCACACAAACCCTGTTCTCACAGAAGTTCAGGTATTCATTGTTGCAACCTTTAGTGCCGTCCGATGAGCTCACTGCACTGTGTGCGACTAGAACAGGTCCCTGCCTGAGTGCCCATCCATCTCCACAAACCTGCTTGTGCCCCTTCTGACCCCCACCCTGCTGAGCTGTAAAGTACCAGGCCCATGCCCCTCTGCTCTTTGATACAGATTCACATCTGAACCCCCTGTAGTGGCCAAATGAATGAATGGAAATACCCCGAGAGCCCTGACTCCAGACACTCCTATATTCTTTCTAATTCTAACACTTGCCTATTCGTATCATGAGGCATGGACACCTGGGTCGGGGATTCTAGGTTTATGGGGACCGGGGTGCAGAGGGTACAATACCGGCCTATAATTTGTTAATGAACTCATCGAGACACCCACATTCCTATCTGATTTTCTATGGGTGCCATTTGTCTCATGCTCTCAAATGCTGTTATTGCAAGATCAGTTAATCAGGGAAAGTGTCATTTTTGCTGGCCTGACCTTCACCTCGCAAAGATGAGCCCAGCTGACCCACGTGCTGCGGGAGTGACGCCTAAGCACCCACCAATCCCTTGTGACTGACACCTATGGATGTATACGGCACCGGTGATTAGATCCAATTGTGTTGCAGAATTATGCATTTGTAATGTGTTGTCATTTGTGGTGATTTTCTTTCATGATGTGCTGCCCGCGTAATGTTGGCAGAGCGCTCTCTGGGCAGCAGAGTTCTCTGTGTGCACAATTTATCTCATATAAGCTTGGTTCTACTTGCAATCTATCTCATGGTCTCATTCCCTACTGGGGTGTGTCCATTATTCTGCTTTTTGGATATTGCCGGGAGTGGGCACCTTCATTTGGTGACCATCTGACGTGATATTCCCTGACGTCCCCATACTGCTGCAAGCTGCAGGGCTTTCTCCAGAAAGACCGACCCCCCCCCCTTAAGGCTGACCAGATTCAAACAAAAAATGCGTACGCAGCGAGAGGTTTTGTGGGTCCAGGCTTTGCGAATACCCAACTGCTCACCGCAGCCGGGCAGGGTCACGATGGGGAGGCCCCCACCTGTGGATAGACTTGAACAGAGGCTCTCGGAACACCACAGGCACGTGAGTATTGATTGCAAGGGGAAGTAAAGGAGGGAAAAGGGAAGATGGGGAGCAGATTGATAAAGGGGAACACGCAAGAATTGGGTTTAGTATGACTGGATGGAGTGATTAAGAACAAAGCGCTTTTTTTTTCTTTTTCATGTCCCTTAGGTTTTTATATAAAGGAGTACAGTGAGAAAATAAGAGGAGATACAGGAACATAGCTCCGAAAGGGGGTGTAAGGCGGCACCGCGTAGCGCTGTCCCAACCAGTGCTGGAAATAAGTGAGGAAATGGAATAAAGTAGGAGCCTTGTATATTTAGTAGAATTGGAAATTAGTAGTATTTAGTATCTATACTGTTCTTTAACTCTTGTGGAGGTAGGCCCAGGAGGGGCAAGGGTTATGTGAGTGTTGAGTGTGGGGAAGAGAAACTCAAGGTTGCGTAAAAGGGGGACTATGGGCATATGGGTTTATTTTGGAGTGTTTTATGTTCTTTGTTTGATGTTGTCGATGTAATTGTTGGTTTGTTCTGGGGAAATGTTTACTAGTTTGTGTTGTATGTAAATGACATGAGAATGCGTAAGTAATGTTTTAAAAAAAGTAAATGATTGAAGAGTAAGAGTAATATATTAGAGGTTGAAGTATTACCGCACAAAGAAAATAGAGGAGAGGGAAAAAGACCTTTGATAAATATGGCTTTAGATATGCCACTTACACACATTTGCAAGCACCTCCCTTGTACAGTGATCGAAGTGGGCAGCTGAAATAAAAGGGGAGGGGTCACTTCATATTTGTCCAGAAGGAGGGTCTTTTGATAAAAAGATATTGGACCAAGTAGCAACCTATCTAATGGCAAAGTACAAAGGGAAACTGCTTCAAAATAGACGAGAGGTGTTTGATTTGTGGAGGATATTCGAGAAAACGCCCCCTTCGGATAAACAAGAAAAGGAAATAGAGCACACAGTATTGTGAAACGATGAAGGTGGCGATAAGGGGAAAGAAAGGGAAGAACCCAAGAAAATATACCCATTCCTTATAAGACCGGCAGAAGGGTATGCGGACCCAGTGTATGTACCAGGGGCCACTGCGCCTTTGACTTCGGTCACTGCTCCTCCTCCTCCATACATCCCAGCAAAGCACCGCTCCGGCCCCCACCGGGCCCACCACTCGAGATCTAGAGGTAGTATTAACATCCACCCAGGCAGAATTAGCCCCATTGCGGACACTATGCGAAACAACACTGCCCCTGTCCGGGGGTGGGCAGTCACTATTACCACCCATGCCAATAAGTACCGCTGCATTACCCGAAAATTTATGGAAATCCGGTGTTTCCTTTTCAGAATCAATAGTGCCTCAATAAAAGCACTACGAGTGGAACGAGAAGGCGAGGCAGAAAGTGTAGGATATGACTCAGTAGCATCAGAAAGGGACGAGGAATGTTGGAGTGACTTTGATGAGGCTGATGAAGGGGACGTGGGAGGGGTACAACCAATACAATGGACTACCCTGCAAATAACGACAATGGAGGAAGGATGGGAGGGAAGGCTCCGAAACAGTTTATGAAGAATAGCGTTGGAAAAAAGAAAGTAGTGAATGTGAGTAAGGGGCAGGTGAGTGCACCACTGCAGGAGGATCAAAGACGGAAAAAGAAATAGATCAGAGGAGATTAGCTGACAAAACAAAGCTGGTACAGAGTAAGTTTGTGAAGGTCGCAGCAGTAACTGCTGCACTTCCCTCGGAATGGCAGGGAGATGAAGGGGAGGGACCGCGAGCGCTGCAGGCCAGGATGGCAGTTACATGGTTCAACAATGGTCAGGAACAATGGGGTGGAGAGGAACGGTACACATGACCTCAGTGGCAGGGAAGACCAGCAAGAGGAAGAGATGGGTATCGAAGACCGCGAGGAGGAGGAGGAGGAGGAGGAGGAGGAGGAGGAGGAGGAGGAGGAGGAGGAGGTGGATGTGCATATGGAGGGCAAGGATTAAGGGGGCGCTGGACCTGGACCATGCTGGTCGTGTGGGAGGTGGGGACACTTGGCAAGGGATTGTCGTATCCGACCTGTAGTAAATTATCGGAATACAGAGGTACAGCAGCGAACAGCAGTATGGGCACCCACACCCAGGTAGCCCGTATGGACGCCCCATGGACCCCTTCACACAGGATGGGCAGCCCGACAATAGGCCCACGCCGGGGTATACTGCACAAACCCGTCCAATGCAGCAAATTTGCATCACACACACACACACACGCAAACCCATTCGTCAGCACAGTGAACAGTGCCTCAGCACCTTATCAAGGAATGTGTGTGCTAAGTGAAAACATTGGACCTCATTACACGGTAGGCGGTAAGGGTTTACTGGTACCTGTAAGGGCACCGGTACCGGTAAAACCTTACCGCCTTACTACGAGGTCCCTTTGCGAGACCCGACCTTAACGGCTGGTTTTACCAGCTGTTAAGGAACGGGCCCGCTAAGGGACCTTGGTGTTAATTACGGTACCACAATTTGCCGTACCGTAATTACCTCCTTCCCCATTTCCATTGAGCCCTATGGGGGAAAAAATGGGAATGGGGAAGTGCCTTGGTGAATGGGGAATTACCGTCCCCGCTCACCTTGGAGTAGGGTGGTAATTCCGCCATCCACCAAGGCGGACACGGTAAAATACTGGCGGCAACCATGGCGCTAATCGCGCCATGGTTACCGCCTACCGTGTAATGAGGCCCATTGTCTCTTGCCCATGAACGGACACCCACCCAGATTAGGATAGCCCACAGAGAGCCTTTGCATGTCCAGTCCTTTCCACCACCTTACGTCCAGACGAGGAACCGCTGGTGGGGGCAGAGATAGGAAACAAACAATTCATATTTATGGTGGCGAGAAATCATGTTAATGTGAAGGTAATTTTCCGTTATCTGGCAAGATTCTGGAGACACCGGGATTTTCTGGGGCTGTAGTAACGGTTCCTTACATAGAAGAGCTAGATGTCAAAATAGGAGGAAGAACAGTGCGAGCACCCCTACTGTATCATGAGGACTCAGCCGTCAATTTACTGGGACGAGATTTATTAAGCAGACTGAACATGACCATCGCATTCACAGACAGAGGGGTTGTATGTTCCACCCCGGGTGTGTGCTCCATGCGAGCAATGCTTCTCATACAAACAATAGCAACTGAGACGGTTGTCCGAGGGGTACCAACCAAAGCGGAAATGTTTGTTTATGGTATACAGGTGCTAGCAAGGGTTATGCCAGAAATAACACACAAGGATTGGTGAGTGCCCTCTGACTTTGTTTTCTGCCCAGTAACCACCCCAGGATAGTGCCTGGCACCATTTTGTCTCTTGATCTGCAGGGTGTTCAGGTCTCTGCAAAACATATTGTGGCAATCGGACTGGACATGCATGGCTGTGAGTGGAGGACAGTATTGTGTATTGACCCAAACATAGCACTGCACAAGTTAACTGATGAAGAGCTGTTCACTGACAATGACACTGATGGCGAAATAATATTGGAAGTATGTATGCCTTGTGACATAATGGTACAAAATAGACAAGTGACAAACCCCCTCATGGCCATTGTCAGCGCACCGCCGTCTTTCTGTGACAAAGACTTACAACTAGTGCCACCCAATTTATGGACTACAAACCCCCATGATGTAGGGTTATTGAAAGAATTGACCCCAATAAAATAAAGATCAAACCAGGTGCAGTATTGCCCAGAGTAAGACAGTACCCCCTATCAAAGGAAGCAGAGGAGGGTCTAAAGGACACTATATATGCTCTATTGCAACAGGGCATCATTGTACCCTCGAATTCCCCATGCAATACCACAATTTATCCGATTAAGAAAGCAAAAGAGGGATAGTGGAGGATGGTGCAGAACCTCAGCTTACTTAATGATATTGTCCAAAAGGAGTTCCCTCTTGTCCCGAACCCGGCATCCATTTTGAACAGTATTCCGAATCTGGCCACGCACTTCACTTTTTCTCAATACCTGACAGCGTTTACTATAGGGGGGGAAAGATACCAGCATTGCCGATTACCCCAGTGGTAATGTGAAAGCCCAAGCATCTTCAACAGAATATTGCACGAAGATCTCAGCAATATTGCTGTTGAAAGCACCACCATTCAATACGTTGATGACCTCCTAGTGTGCAGTGAAGGGAGGAAATATGCAGGAAAGACTCGGTGACCTTGTTAACGCTACTGGCCCACAAGGGTACAAGGTGGATAAGAACAAACTTCAATACTGTTTGGCAGAGGTGTTGTATCTGGGCCAATTAATATCCAAAGATGGCAAGAGAATAATTCCTGACAGAGCGGCGACAGTACGGGCAACAGCCAGACCCCACACAGTAAAAGACATGCAAAAGTTCCTTGGCATATGTAATTATTGCAGGGCATGGATCTTAGACTATGCCGCATACACACAACCCCTACTGCAAGCTTTAAAGGACGCACAGAAAGAAAACAGTGATTACTTGGACCCCTGAAATGCACACTGTCTTCACGACATTAAAGGAACTAATATGCACGGCACCCGTCCTTGCCACACCCGATTTTGAACGAGAATCTTTCTTGTTCTCGCATTCAAATGGAACACTGATGACTGCAGTATTGACAGAAAAAACATCATTGGGCCGTAAACCACTAGCATACTACAGCAGTACCCTTGATTCAGTAATGCAAGGCCACTTCTCGTGCAAACAAGTTCTTGCTGCAGCTGCCTTTGCGATTTGAAAAAAGTTCCACCATTGTGATGGGGTTCTCAGTAACATTGTTTGTTGAACACGTGTCTATTTGCCATACTTGAGCGATCAAAGTCCACACTCACCACCCTCCAGTGGTGAGTGTTGCCCTATAGCGTCATACTTCAACACAAGGACATTTTTGCCCCCATTCTTTTGAAAATAGTTAATGCCTCTTTTAAGGAGGGGTTGGTCCCCAAGGAGCTCAAGAATGTCACCATCACCCCGCTGGTTTAAAAAACAGGATTGGACCCTAAGGACCCGGCCAATCTCCGCCCTATTACAATCGCCAACTTTGTTCTTAAAATCCTGGACAAAATTGCTACACAGGAATTGCAAAATTATGTGGAAGAACACTCGATACTACATCAACAACAGTCCGGTTTTAGAGCATCACACAGTACAGAGACTCCCATGTTGGACCTCCAGAATCGCATGCTGAGTCTGGTGGACAAAGGCAAAATTGGAATATTAATGCTGTTAGACTAAAGTGCTGCTTTTGATTTGGTTGACCATCAGCTATTAATCAAAGCACTGAGATAATGTTGGTTGCTCTGATCTGGCAATTAAGTGGCTGGTATCATTTTTATCTGACCGCCATGCTAGAATACACTGGGGAAGCAGTTTCTCTGACCCTAGCCCCATCATATTTGGTGTACCACAGGGTGCTAGTTTATCGCCCATGCTCTTCAACATCTACATGCGTACGCTGTGTAGTATTTTGGTGGAAACCGGCGTGTTTTTCACCAACTACGCAGATGACACGCAGCTTATTATTGAGCTTGAGGGCACTCGTAGTGCCGACAGTATTAAGATCAACAAAGTATATAAATTGATAGATGAATGGACGCAATCCAACTGGATGTGTCTTAATGACACTAAAACATAACTGATGCTGTTCGGCTCCAGTCGCCAGTTAGCCAAACTTGGAACAGAGTTTGAGTCCTTCCAGATTAAGGAAGCTAGTATTTTAGTATCCTCTCAGGTCAAAACCCTTGGCCTGATGGTGAATTCGGCTGTCGACTCCGAAGCACAGACTAACTACTTACAAAAAAATACAGCTTACTATTTACGGATCATGAAGGCCATCAGACCTTTTTTGAATGAAGGTAATATGGCTACTATTGCTAGAGCCATTGTGTTGTCAAGGCTAGACTACGGAAATGCCCTCTTGATTGGGGCTTCTGCTAAGGACTTGGCTAGATGCCAAGTCATTCAGAACGGCACAGTTAGGCTGGTCAAAAGTCTCAAGAGAAGAGATCACGTAACCAAGGACAGGATATCCCTCCACTGGCTTGAAGTGGAGGAGAGAGTAAAGTTTAAATCCCTGGCACTGGTGCACAGATGCCTCTATGGTAAAGCCCCTAGCTATTTAATGAATAGCCTGGTTCCACACGCACCACTCAGACATCTTCGGGCCGAAGGTAAGAGCCTTCTGACCATCCCTAAGTACAAATTGAAGTCCGGGTTGGGAAGATCTTTTGTGGTGTTGGCAGCTCATCTGTGGAATGATTTACCTGATCCTTTGAGAATGGAAAGCAGCCACTCAGTGTTCAGAAAACAGCTTAAGACTCACTTATTCTGATAAGATAGGAGTTCGTAGTCATCCTGGGTATTCCTTTTTCGGTTCCTTGAGGCTGATGGGCAGTAAGTGTTTGTCTTGTTTAAGCGCCCTGATGCCTGCAGGCTATCGGCGCTATATATGATAAAATACATACATACATACCCCGCAAAGGTCCACTGCCTATGAAATCATCATCTCAAGCCCAAACAGTCATGTGATATGTTGTAAAACAGTGAACCCAGCCACATTCCTCACAGAGCCATGTATGTTGGAACATATGCACACACATGACTGTGCCACATATGAGGGGGAAGGAGACGACATTCCCAAAGCAAGTGACATTCCATTGAGTTAAGGAGAGAGAAGCATATTTTGTAGATGGGTCAGCATCCATTTGTCCAGAGACTGGTGAAAAGCATGTTTGTGCAGCAGTAGTGAGGTTGGAGGAAGGGGAATACGAGTTGCTAATACAGAAGAGATTGCCAATGCATTATTCAGATCAAGCAGCAGAATTGGTAGCGCTAATTGAAGCGCTCTGTGCAGCAAAAGGGTGTGCAGTAACAATATACACAGATTCAGCATATGTAACCACCATGGTACATGCAGGACTCTCTAGATGGAGGAGAAGAGGGTTCAGGAGAGCAGACGGGTCACCTGTGCAACATGCAGGATTACTAAATGAATTGATGGAGGCATTTGCAGAACCATCAGCTGTAGTGCTGGTAAAATGCCAAGCCCACACTAATAACAAAGACAAAATATCACTAGGAAACGCATTGGCGGATGCCGCCAAAAACAGGCAGCACACTTCCAGAAAGACTTGGCAACAGAATATGTGATGAACGGGCAAGCGGGGGAGCCCAAAGACAGTGGCTATAACTCCCTCCCCAAAGCGCAAATAATGCACCTCCAGAGGAAAGCACCCCAGTCAGAACAAGAACTATGGGCAAAAAGGGGCTGCACACAGTCACCCATAGACTTCCTGTAGAATTGTTGCAAATAGCGTTTGCACAGTTACAATTTCCAGCTCACACATTAAAACCACATATTGCGGCAGACATCCAGGAGGATTGGTTCATCCCGAACCTCCAGGAATAAATTAATAAATTGACAATTGAGTGCATAACATGCCAAACATTCAGCTACGGAATGACTCTTAGAACATTGCGGGGAACATTGCCCCGTCCCATCGGAACCTTTCAGTGAACTGCACATTGATTATGCGGCTATGGGAGAAAGGTGCAATAGGGCTAGGTACTTGTAGTGGTTTGTCCCTTTTCTCGCTGGGTGGAGGCAAGACTTTGCGCCCACCCAGACGCGAAATGCGCAGCTACATTTTTATTAAGGGAAGCGTTCCCACGTTGGGGCATATGCGATGTCATACGCTCCAACAATGGGACACATTTCGTGAATTACCTCTTCAGGTGCCCTTGTGGTCTCCTATACATTGGGAAGACCAAAAGAAAAGTGAAGACGCGCATATGTGAGCATAGATCAGCTATAAGAAATCACACTGCAGATAAACCACTGGTGGCACATTATGACGCAACAAAACACACCCAAGACGAAATGTATTGGTTTGTAATTCAAGTAATTCCAGCACACACACGAGGAGGCGATAGGGATTTAACCCTTAGGAAAACCGAACAAAGATGGATTTACAACTTGGACACAGCAAAAACTGGTCTAAATCTAGCTGTGGAGTGGAATCTTTTTTATCATTGATTCAGGACACAAAACCCCACCTCCCCCCTCTCTATTGGGTCATAACGGTATTCCCACATACATTAAGGGCCTCCCTGTTTAGACATACCATTCATTTGTTCCATTCATACATACCTGGGCATACCTACAACAGGTTCCTACCTGTGTATTACCATGCACACATTTGCAAATGCGCGCATAGAATCTATATCGTTACAATGCGATGGCAAACGCAATAATCTATATGTATATTTTTTAGTACCAAGATGTCATTGCAGCCTTATTAAGTATGGTCTCTCGTATATGATAAATAGATTCAATATCTGGGTACGAGTAGAGAATAGATTAACAACATCTATCTCCCGTGTGGCCGTCCGCGGCACCAATCCAAGATGGCCGTCACGTTGTGCGCATACATACGACAGTTGAGCGGTCCAGTTTAAGTACGTCTATATCTAACATGGCGGCTGGATGCACACAAGCCACCACGGAAGCGTTGCCGCGAGACGAGCACACAAAGATTTCCATCCTTTAATAGTAAGTGAAGCAGCAACATAATTAACACAGTAGGACTTGTAGAGTAAACACGTCAATGCAGGCCAATCTAAAACTATTTTTGAACCTTAGGAAGCTTTTCATTGCCGAAATATATTGCGATCGGCAGGCTCCAGCGGATCATTGACACGCGGACCGCCATTGCTTCATAAAATGCAAACGCAGCTTTCTGATTACTCCGCGAATGCCGTAAAAGTAAGTGTAAACGTCCACACTTGATAACATTCAGTAACAGTACACATGACTGGAAACATGTAGGCTAAAAGTCTCTTGGTCTGTGTCTCCTGTTCTTATCCTCCCTCCCCCTCCCCTTTTTCTCACATGCCAGGAGTACTACAGCAACAGACGCTGCTGAGAGCTGGATGTGGAGACTTTTCTTCGCCCACTCCAGATAGAGTGGTGATGCACCAGAATGTCGTACTTGTACCTTACCATGAACAGGTAATGGTTTAATATAGAACATCTCATAGATTTTTCTATGTAGCAGCAAGGAGAGAATCAATATAACCTCTCCTTTTTGCTGTTTTTCAGTAAGGAATAACTCACTGGGCAAAATAGTGATGCCGAATTATGAAAATTGACTCCCACACGAACGAACAAGCTACGCGAGTAGCAGGTCAGTGGGGTGTTTAGTCCCTGTGCTGCTAGATGAAACCACTATGGTCACATGAATATGAGGTTTTTAATAGTAAGCCATTTTTATTTGTTTGTACTTGCAGGCAGTATATGCTGATCACATGACTGCTCCTTTGTATGTATATTGGATTATACACTGAAAAATTGACAGCGTCCTGAAGAATGGGACAGACTACACACTTTACATCAAGATACATCAGTTGTGGTGTATGCCTCTCCCCCGAAACACAAGTTGATGTAGACCTGTCATGACAAAAGATAGGATGTCATGTTGTTTTCAAATCACTTTGATACTAACATCATAGTTACTGGAATAGATAGGAAAGATCTTTTTTGAAATGAGATGTTTTCAAAACATACTTGTAAAATGTACAAAGATGATGCTTTGATCCAAACTGTGAAGCTCTCTGAGAAAATATCGACTTGTCTGTATATTTGTGATTTGTTTTTTAGTCATACCATCGTTATATTGGCTTTACAGATGGTTGTTTTAACAATTGGATTATGAATTAAAAGTTGTTGTTATTTTGCTAATATTCATGTTCATGTGATCTTTGCAGCTATTTGCAGCTAAGAGAAATTATTATTACTTATAGGAACTACCACCCCGTTGACAGTGTAGAGGAAGTTGGGTAGCAAGCAGTGTTTGGTGCTTTTGTATATGGCTCTTCAGAGAAGTGACCACATTATTGGGAATAAAGCATAAAATGTGTGAAATTTATCACCTCAAGCGAATGGGGTGGTAGAAATGAGTAATGGCCTCCTCAAAAGTAGGTTGTTCAAGCTGTGCCACACTCTTAAAAATAATTGGGTTTATTGTCTCCCACTGGCTTTATTTCAACTGCGTACTCAACCCAGTAAGGACCACCATTTGTCCCCCCATGAAATAGTAACTGGCCGACGAATGCAAACGCCCCTGTCCCCAGTAAGAACAATGTCTGCTGCCCATAGAAGTGCCACAGTGTTGGGAGAAGAATTCAAACTATATCTCACACAGCTCACAAGGGCAGTGCGAGTGATTTCGAAACAAACCGCCCTGCCATGCACTAGAGAAAATGAAACTGATACTTCAGCACCCTCAGCAGATGGTCCGTCAACTCCTCTAATGCCTGGGGAACTAGTATATGTCCGCAGTTTTATACGCAGATTTCATTTCCCTTATGAGGTTATATACTGCAAACAGTCTGCAATGAAGGTGAAGGACCTGAAATGCTGGATCCACCTGTCAGTTAGAAAATCCCATGACAGTGTAGTACCTGAAACACTCCACAAGATGAACGAGAGGCAGCAACTCCTTAATATAGGATAAAACTGCATAGTGGCGTAAGAGATGCAATAGCAATATAGTGGTTCAGAGAAACATGTCTTTAAAACTAATGTATTGCTTATCAGGATATCTCGCTCTCTCTCTCTCTCTCTCTCTCTCTCTATGTTTGAAAGAGCTGATAAACTGAAAATATGTTTAACCCCTTATATCCCACTCTGTAGGTGCAACAATGGCGGAAAGTAGCTCTTTGGTTACAAACAGAATTGAGTTAGATAGATAGAAGTAGCCATAGCATAGGTGCCACTAGGGTATATTCGTATGAAAGCGGCCTTTATTTTACGCCCATTTTATTTTCTAAAATATTATTGTGTTTGGGGCTGTACTGGAGCATTTCTTTTATTGTTGGGGACCTAAAAGAAGAGGGTGTGGGGGAAAACTAATACAAGAAGGGAGTAGACTAATATGGGATGGTGTGAAACTAATATGGGACCATAATTCTTTCTTAAACATTACTACACTACACAAGAATCGTACACATTTGTCATTACAACTTGGGCCATTTGCAATGATTGAAAGCGAAAATGTAGTTTATGCAGATGACAACTTATTTCCACTCCAGTAATTTGTATTTGTATTTATTTTAATTTATATAGCGCTTTAATCCAAGGCGCTTTACATGAGGAACAAGAAAATACAACAAGCAATACATGACATTAAATCAAAACCAGAAAACAGTACAAGGAACAATTTACATTATGAGATTAATTGCAAATGGAGAGAGACCATGGTGAGAAACGGGGGGTAGGAGGTGAAGGTGGAGGTGGCTTCAATGGAGAAAAGGAAGAAAAAGAAGCAAATGGGGTGAGTGGGAGAGATAGGATTTTAGGCAAGTTCGAAAAGAAGGGTAGGAGGTAATAGAGCGGATGGGAGAGGAAGGCAGTTCCAATGGAAAGGAGCGAGAAGTTGGAAGGAGCGGAAGCGGGAAGGGGCACAGAGTGAAGGAGGAGAAGAGAGAAGGAAGTGATCTGCAGAGTGGCGAGAACGAGAAGAAGTATAGAAATTAAGAAGGGAGGATAGGTAGAGAGGGGCAAGACACTAGAGGGCTTTGAAAACTAGGCAGAGAAAGTTGAATTAGAGCTGGGAGTGAAATGAGAGCCATCCTAAAGAGTTAAGAGGAGATGGAGTCGTGAGGTGAGAGAAGGTAGAGGGAGCAGATGGCAGAGTGGTAGATGGATTTGAGGAGGGGAGTCCGAGGAAAAGAGTGGAGCAGTAGAAGAGTCTGGAGAAGATGAGGGAGGAGATTAGGAGTTTAGTGGCATGAAAGGTTAGGAAAGGGCGAATTTCACGGATGTTGTAGAGGTGGAAGCGGCAAGATCTGGCAGTGAGAGAGATGTGAGATACAGAGAGGTGGGGGTCAATGTGGAGACCAAGGTTGTGGGCGTGAGGAGAGAAGGGAAGTTGGGAGGGGGGAAAGAGAATGAAAGGAGGAGGTGAGGGAGGAGGGAGAGTGTTAGCAGGAAAGAATAGGAGCTCAGTTTTATCAGTGTAAGAGTAAGGAAGTGAGAGGACATCCGGGATTTAATAGCAGAGAGGCAAGAAGTAAGCTTAAGGTGGATTTCAGGAGAGAAGGAGGAGAAGGAAAGGAAGAGCTGGGTATCATCAGCGTAGAAATGGTGTGAGATGCCAAAGGAGGAGATAATAGGAGCTACGAAGGAAGTATAGAGTGAGAAGAGAAAGGGCCCGAGGACAGAGCCTTGGGGAATGCCATGGTTGAGAGGGAAGATAGGGGAGGAATCAGCCATCCCATGAGACTGAAAAGGTGCGGTTAGAAAGATAGGAGGAGAACCAATTAAGAACAGTGTCTTTAAGGCCAAATGAAGATGGAGAGCTAAGGAGTAGAGGGTGGTCAACAGTATCAAAGGCAGCAGAGAGGTCGAGCAGGATAAGAATAGAGGAATGCTTAGAGTAGCGAGCAGAAAGGAGAGAGTTGAGAATAGAGGTTAGAGCAGTTTCCGTGGAGTGGAGAGGGCGGAATCCAGATTGGTTGGGGGGAGGAGAGAATGGTTGGAGATGAAGGGAGAGAGTTGAGAATAGACAATGCGTTCTAGAAGTTTAGAAAGGAAGGGGAGAAGAGAGATGGGGTGAGAATTGGAAGTAAGAAGGGGATTAGCAGAAGGTTTTTTGAGAATGGGGATCATAGTAGCAAGCTTAAAAGGAGTGGGGAAGGTGGAAGTGGAGAGACAGATTTTGAAAAAGGAGGTGAGATAGGGTATTAAGAGGGGGTAGATTTTAGGGATAAGGGAGGTAGGAATGGGGTCAGTGGGAGATGCGGTGGGATGGGTTTTTAAAAAGGATGAGCGTAACTTCAGACTGAGTGATAGGGGTAAAAGAGGATATGGAGATGGGCGGGGGAGGAGGGGAGTATGAAGGGGAGGAGAGGATAGTTTGTCGGAGATTGAGGACTTTGTTGGAGAAGGTGGCAAAATCAGAGGCAGAGAGAGGAGAGGCAATAGAATGATCGGGGTTAGGAGGAGAGAGAAGTCGAGTTAGGGTTTGAAAGATACGGAGTGGATGAGAGGACTGAGAGTGAAGAAGGTCGGAGAAATAAGTGCACTTAGCGGAGTTGAGACAAGAGTCCTAGAGGGAGTGATGGTAGAAATAGGCAGATTGGTTGGAGGGGGAGGGGTGTTTGAGCCAGGAGCGTTCGAGGCGCCTAAGAAGGCGGTGCATGGAGGAAAGATGAGCTGAGAGCCATGGTTGAGCAGGTCAGCGAGAAGGGCGGAACGAGGAGAGAGGGTAAAGAAGATGTAGAGTAGAGGAGAGGTAGGAAGTTAAGATGGAAGATGCTTCAGTGGCAGAGAGAGAGGAGAATTGGGAGAGCAGGGGGGGAAGAAGAGCAGGAAGTGAGGAAGAGGGAAGTGTTGAAGTTACGTAGGTCACTCCGGAAGAAGGGGGTGGGAGAGGGAGAGGAGGGGGATGAGGAGGAGGGAGCAATGAGGGAGAAGGAGAGTAAGGAGTGGTCAGAGAGATAGTTGGGAAGAGAAGAAATAGGAGAAGTGGAGAAGGAAGAGAGGTAAAGATGAGGTCAATGGTAGAGCCAGATTGGTGAGTAGGAAGGGAAGGGAGAGGAGTGAGAAGGTAGGAATCAAGGATGGATAGTATTTTTTTTATTTATTTATTTTTGTTATTGAAATTTAGCAGAAATTAATCTACTTTTTTCAATTTATATATAAAAAAGGAAAACATTTACATATATTATAGTAATTACAATAAATATAGAAGAAAAGGAAAAAAAGAAGAGATCTTTTTAGACAATTGTAAGCTTATCATAATATCAATCAATTGCATAAGTGCTAGGTTACAGAAGGGAAAACAGCTACAATAGTTTTTTTTTACAGCCTTATATTCTTAACAATTTACATAACTATTGTATAAAACAGTCATAAATGACATAAAATCTAAAAAACTTAACATTTGCCTATTAGCCAATTTCATTATCATGAAACAAAGTAGTGAAAGAAATTGCCAGGGCTATATTTAGACTTGTCTTGGTAGAATTGAGAAGAAAAGCCCATCTGAATTCAGGCTGAACATTTGCAACTGAGGACATATGTTTCACAAACAATTTGTTTCTCAAAGGAATCAGCGCTGTGCAACTCTATAATTAGATGTTCTAATGTTTCTTTTTGTGCCAAATCGCAACAAAATCTACAGAAATTCGCTGACCCATCGATTTGTTTTCGTTAAGACAAGGCATCTCCAGTATGCCAAAGATTGAAATGCATTTTTACCATGGCCATGCGAATTTGTGGGGAGGGTGTTCTGATCAAATATGGTTCTACAACTCCCATTCTCTTGTCAGCATAGCAATCAAAGTGCTTATACTGCAAGCATAAAGAGCGAGTTAGAATTCAATCTTGGAGGAAGATTTTCTTTTTCGCTCTTACTGGATTAAATATAAGTGTTTGCAAATCCACGTCTGCCATTACTAATACTTGATAAACATGTCTTGTACATTTCTGGATGAAAACATGATTTGACGTAAATAAATGAGACGCTAGAATTGCTGGAATTGATTGTTCATTAGTGTTGACAAGACATTTACGCAAGAGGGCCCATAATTGCCAATGATATTTCGCACTTGGGGAAACCAGGCCCAACTAATATAGCAAACAAACTCCGGGAGTAGATTGTGGTACTTTAAGAATCTGTCTCGAAAATTTGGCCTCCAATTTATTCAAGAAATTGGGGGACGTTATTACTCTCGATTCTAGTCCATATAACAACACAGGGGAAACTTTCTGTTGCCAAAACACAAGTGCAGGATTGATGGTAAATTTACCATACTTGTATAATGTTATTTTTGTTTGAGATATGGCACATGTTAGCTTATCTTGTAGCAAATTTGAATGTACTGAGGCAGAATTGTTACCTTCAAAGGGTAGTCCCAGATATCTATAGTAAGGCACAATATCTAAGATAATATCTTTCACTCTCCATACAAATTGATTTCTGCGTGTTGGTCTAGGAGTAAACGCTACAATTTGTGACTTTTTGACATTCATTGATAGTTCATTTTCATCAAAATACATGGTTATAACAGATAATAGTTTTTGTAATCCTGTTGGAGTTTTAGATATGTGAACAAGATCATCGGCATACCATATGCCTGTATTGGAATTGTGTTTAATTTGGGTGAATCAGACCCAATGTGATTAAAGATGTTTCTGGCGTCATGAATAAAAAAAAAAAAGACTGAGGCCAAAATACAGCCCTGCTTCAGGCCTCTTGCAGTTCGTATCACGGCGGACAGCAGGCCCCCAAATGTCAGACGGACCTGAATAGAAGTTGAAGAGTGCAACAAATAAATGAAGTCAATCGGATCTTGTGGACACTGAGCTTTAACTAATTTCTCAATCAGCTTCACCCTTGAAACAGAGTCGAATGCTGCGTTTAAGTCGATAAACGCGAAGAACAGGGACGTGTTAGTATTTTTTGCTTGTTCTTTCAAAGCATTTATTACCATTCGGTTAACTGAAGTCCCAAGACCTGAAACAAATCCTGTTTTGATTTTGATTCCGAACATTAAATGACTGTGACCAGTTGTTGAAGTCTCTTGGTACTAGGCGGTTGAAGATTTTGCCAGGAGAATCTAGGAGAGCTATTGGTCGATTAATTGGATGGAATGCCACAATCACCTTTTTTAAAGATTGGTACTATGATCGATGTACACCATGAGTCTGGGATTTTCTTTGTATGAATGATGCGTTGAAAAATATTATTGAGGATGATGGCCCAGTGTTTAGGATGTTTCAACATTTGATTATTAATTCCTTCCGGTCCAGCTGCTCTAGAGGAAGAAGATTTTGCGATGAGTTCAATAATCGCTTCAGAGCATTCCAAGTTCCAGGAAATAGATTGTGTTTCATGATGGAAAACGTCATAAGACTTATAAGTTGTAAAGTGAGCAATCCATTCGATCTCTGAAACTTTTTGCTTGCGAAACAAATGGATTAGTAGTTGTATTCAAATTTAATAATTGCCAAATTTAAGCCGAGTTTTTAGTTAAGGTAGCAACCAGAAACGCTTCACCATCCTGTTGGAACAATTTTCCTTTGTGCGATCTGACCCAAGTTCTAAAGCGGGATTTGATGATTTTACAAGCTTTGATCATCTCAAGCAGAGGTAAGCATTTAGTGTCTCGCAATTCCTTACGAAAGACTTTTATTGCTTGTTGGATAGCTTGATTAAATACATGGTTGTGTTTATTCCTAATGGGAATGCCAGAATGTTTGAATATTGACAAGGTATCTAAATAAGATTGGGCTTGACATGAAGTTAATTGATCTCACAAAATCGAATTAAATGTACTTAAGGACTTTGTGGTCCACTTAAAGCGTGTCTTAGAGTTATTTATACTAAGGGCTTGGGACATCCAAGTTCGTTCTTGTTGGTTTTCAAGACCCAATATCGGCCAGGTAAGTGTTAACATTTGATGATCGCTTGCAGATTGCATTATTATTTTGAGACTTGCCGCTTGCATGAAGAGCACATTTGATAAATAGATATAACCTATTGTGCTTTTTAAAGTGCCTCTCTGCCAAGTAAAATGATATGGAATATCCCCCGGCAAGGAGCCGTTAGTCATTCGCATGCCAAAATGATTCATGTAGTTCTTCCATTTGTTTATTTCGAGAGTTTTCTTGCCATTAGGAGATTTAGTACATTCTAAATTGAGGTCTCCAGCTAGAACAACCGACATGATTTCATTCGTTTTCGCAATCAGTTCAAATAGTTTTGTCAAATCTCTATAGAAAAGGCTATCCGAGATTGCGGCAGGATTTCTATACAGATTAATTATGGCTAGGGCATGACCATCAAATATGACCTTAACCAGTTGCATAGTCCCGGGAGGATAGCTCAGCAGCAGCGTGCGCGTCTTGGAAGCAAGACGACACAAAGCAACAACAGGTTCGATCCCCGGGTCCGCGCTTAAAAACCTCTGGGTGTTTAAGCGCGTTATAAATACGCAACTAAGACAAAAAAAAACACAATTACGCAACTAAGAAAAAACGAACAATTCCTGTAACAGCGCCTCGATGCCTGCGGGCTGTGTGAGCGCTTTATAAATGTTAAATAAAAAAAAAATAAAAAAAAAAAAACATTATTGGGACTGACCCATTGGACTAATTCTATAGACAAGCTAGTTTTAACTGCTACTAGCAGGCATGCCATGGGACAGCCCTTTTGTGCAGAAATTCCTGGAATAAAAGCTACATCATGATTGTCCCATAGGGGAGGAGAGGTCATCCAGGTTTCTTGTAACATTACTATGTCGGCATCAAAAAGCAAGCTGTTCTGGTCCCACTGCAAGTGGTTGTGTTGTGGCCTTGCGTGTTCCAACTAATAAGTGTGATAAGACTTGTTGGTCTTTCAGAAGAAATTTGCTGCAATGGTGGTTATGTTTGCGAGTTAGTGGGGTGATCATTGGTTGTTTTATGGTCTAAAGAACAGAAAGAGCATTGACATTCCACTTGGCCAGAATTTTGGGATTTCTGCGTCTCACATGAAGTTTCCAAGTTCTTCCTTTCGGGATCTTGTGCTAAAAGAAAGCCCATATTGAATAGCGCCATCTTTGCTCGCCATAGTGTTTAGTACCAGACCAGATTTCATCCAAAGGCGAACTATGGATAAGTTAACGTCACAAATGAATTCAACTTGGTCGATGTCTGCTGATGTCAGGTCTTCCAGTTCAGGGATGTCGTTAAAAATGTTAAGAACACTTGTTCTAGAAAGATCATATTGATGGTGTGGGGCAGCTCTGCATTTCAATATGAGCGTATGATAATTGATGAAATTATTCTGTTTTAACTTGGAATCCCATTTCTGCAACTTGGTTTTGGATCCCTCTGCCACATGTTTGTGTTGCGGCGGGTGTTTTGGAGACCTGGAAATTCGATGCCATTGCGCAGTATCTTTAGTTAAAGTGTTGTTATGCGGATGTGATGTGCTTACTTCCATACTGTTTGAATTGATACTACCGTTTGGGACAAAGTTAAGTTGCTTAAAATATGCTTCAATGGCTGTTTTTATAGTATCATTATGTTCATTCATCGTCTGCGATTGCATTCCTTCATTAACAATTGCATGCGTAATGTTTGCAAAGGCGACTTGCTTTGATTTTTCAGGTTGATTCGGCTTTGGTTGGAATGCAATTTTTTTTCTGAGGTTGCATAATTTCAGTCGGAGCTTTTAACTCAGTCTGATTTATCGCAGCCCCTACATTTGCTTTAGTAGTACACTGAGAAAGGTATGCATCGACTGCTGCTTTAATAGCAGCATTGTGAGTGGATTCTTTTGGATTAGTTGCTTGTACTGCACCACTCATTTGGGGTACACAAACAGTTTCATTTTTAGACTTCGCACAGGGACCTTGTAAGGGCTTTTGATGAGCAGAGTTGTGAGCATCATCATCCAATGCAGTAACAAGTTGGTTCAGTGGAGAATGATTCATAGGTAGACATCCTAGATTTTTAGTTTGTGTGATTGACAATTCTTCAACCACCTTGATTTGTTCACTAGAGGAATTTGTGGTTTTAGTTAAATCAATTGAAGTAGCACAGTATATAGATTTGTTGACCTTCGCTGTCTTATTAGTCGAAAAAAAAGTTTTCGTCATGAGGTGTCTTGCTTTACCTTTGGCGCGAAGGCGCTTATCAAGACCAACCTTATTTATCTGGCGCTCTTCAATTGTCGGGTTATTATCCACACTTATCCACGAAGAATTGTGTTCAGTTGTTGTAAGCGTGTCTGATTCAATTGGACGGATAATGTGTTTGAACGACGGTAAAGATGATGTTAAGTTGTCAGAGCGGACTGTTGATGTAGAAAGAATTGGAATCGTCCTGATGGTCTCTTGTTCCACCAACGCTTGAGACGGGGGTAACACTTTTTGATGAGAATGAGATTGCATCCAAGTCACAATCTGATCAATCTTTTCAGATTGCATGTTAATTTTTAATTCAAGCGACTCAAAGAGTTTGAGCAAATTTTGGATTGTAGAATTCACCGCTACCAAGGTGATTTCAATAAGACCCGAATTTGAAGAGGGGATCACTTTCTCTCTGGATGAGGTACGATGTCTGGGTGTGGGTAGAATATAAGAAGCAGCTATAGAAATAGTTGTCCATTGAGCATCGTTTGCGGTGGTCCAGTGATGCCGAATGGGCAGAAGAATTTGTCTCTCGAGTACTTGTATGTAGAGAGGTTTCTAGGAACAGTTTTTGATTTTCCTCAGTATCGGAAATTTCCTCAATTTGATCTAGCTGTGGTCTAGATGGACCGTTTTTTTTAGCGATCTTAATTGCTTGTAAAATTGTATCATCAGAGAGTGGTCGCACCCCATGATTTGGTATCACTTCTTGATCAACAAGTGTAGTCTGAGAAGGATTGGATGACGCTAGGATGATGGAACTAGGGCCTTGAATTGTCATATCTATTGATTTTACTAGTTCACCTTGATTTGTTGAAATAGTATGAGGCGAGAACAACAAAAGAGCTGATGGAGTAGTAGCTTGAGTTGCGTAATTCGGAGAATCTTCAGGATGGTCTGGATTCGTAGTTGAAATAGAATGTCAATCATTTTGAAAGTTTGTAGAAATAAGGTCTCGAGACAATATTTTCAAAGCAGGGCAGAAGTGCCTGATGTCCTTGCTCGAGTTTAAAGGTTTTGGAGTTTTAACTCGTTTTTTAGCACCTGGCGTAAGAGTTACTGCCGTAGAGGAAGAAACTCTTTGTAATTTGCCCTTTATTTTACTAGCAGAGGTACCTGGCGGGCATCCTGAATGTGGTATTGTGTCGGGCATGTTGGATTTTAGAGTGTAGAGTTGCATGCGTTAAGAGGGTAAAAAATCTTTAACAAAAAAAATACACTTGTTAAATATTTGTGTTAACTAGCAACAAACGTTCAGAAAACAATATAATGGAAATTATATTTAAACTTAGCGAGCCGAAGCAAGCTAAAACAAAAAATCAAACACCCTCAAACCACCAAAAGTCCTAATAAACAACACCGGTGTATGTTATTTATAAAGTGTCACACAAATGCACCATTAAATCAACCCAGCTACCCCAGCCTCACCAGCGAATAGCGAACAGTACTTTTGGTGTACTTTCGCGGGTGCACAGCGCAAGTGCGCTAGACTGGGAGATATTTAAAGGTGCCAGAAGGCATCATGGGGCAAGGGGTCAGGTCCACCATGGAGAACACACCTTGAAAATAAAAACAAAAAAGGGATTGTAAATGAAACGTTTTGTGTTGGGGAATCAACAAAAAGCACACTGTAATGTACTACACTTCTGTGTATACATGTAGGGAAGCATATATGAAAGCATATATGAAAGCATGTATCAAGGCACACAGTCACCTCCTTATTTCCTCGTCAGAGGCCAGGCAATGCCAGAGTCACAGCTCAAGACTTCCTCCGGTGTAGAAAGCAAAAGGTACCCGATCCGTTGTGAGAGCCGCTCGAACAAGGCAAAGGCTGAAAAAAAAGTTCAATGTTCGAACAAAGTAATCCGAGACAGCCTCGACAGCCAACAGTACTTTTGGTGTACTTTTGCGGGTGCGCAGGATGGATAGTAGAGGAGAGGAGGTGGGGTTGGAGGAGAGATGAAGATTGAAGTCGCCAAGTACGATTAGAGGGGCGAGGAGGCTGAGAAGATGGTCAATGTCTTCGTAGAAGAAGCCGACCAGGCCGGGAGGCCAATATATGATGAGGAATGATATAGCATGAGGAGAGTTAAAGATTTTATACATGAATTCAAAGGAAGGAAGAGTGGGTAGAGAAGTAGGAGAGGGAGAGGAGGTAAAGTGAGGGCGGAAAAGAAGGCCTAGGCTGCCTCCACGGCCAGAGGGGCGAGGGACGTGCTCGAAAGAAGATGAGGACGAGGTGATGGATGCAGGAGCAGAGGTGTCCTGGGGGGGAAGGGGGGGTGGAGATGTTTCCGTGATGCAGAGAAATTGGAGGTTGAGGCGTAAGAACAGGTCAAGGACAGCAGTGGTTTTGTTGCAAATGGATCTGGTATTCCAGAGGATGACTTCAAAGGAATTGGGAGTATTGGAGATTTGTAGATAGATGAGGTTGCGGCATCGGAATGAGGCATTTGGAGGCAGGAAGGGTGTTGAGAGAGGAAATGGCCATGATGATAAGATAGAGAATTTTGAGGGGGGAGAGGGCATTGGGGAGAGGGGAAGAAAGGGGAGGGGCACAAGAAGGAGAAGCAGCACATAACAAGGAGTAAAAATTAGGTAAGGGCAGGTGCAGTAGGTATGGTACTCTAGAATACCAGTTGGTAAGAGGTGGGGTATAAAGGGGAGAGAAGTCAAGAGGGCGGAAGAGCAATGCTGCAGAGGATGCAAAGGCAGGGTAAATAAGGCGCTAGAAGTCCAGAATACTCAAGGGGGGAGGGTAATGGGTCCAAGGGGTTGTAACTTGAAACTGGAGAGGACGCAGCCAGTTGAGTGGATCAGGAACAACTTAGGAGCACGCAAGATGGAGGCAGTGGTACTGGGAGGTAGTAGAGGCAGTAGAGACACTCCAGAATGGGCCGGTGGAGGGAGGGCTCAGATACTGGCAGGATGGAGAGGCAGATCGAGGATAGTGGTAGTTACACGTCCAGATGCTGCACACCCAGGAGGGGCATGAGAGAGGAGCGCTGCCGAGCCAGTGACGTGACGTGGAAAGGTGGATCGGAGGGTCAGGACACGTAGTCGGGAGTACCCCTAGTAGGAGCAGGAGAGAGGAGCGCTGTAGGTCCAGTGGGAGTCACTCATGTAGACTTGGTGGTGCAGCGGTACTGGAAGGCAGTAGAGCACTATGGGCTGCAGCTGAAGTGACTAGCAGACGTGGAGGACAGTAGCAGTGGAGTGGTAGAAAGGAGCACCCAGAGGGAGGCTGCACCACAGTATGAGTCGAAGAGAAGAGGGCTGCAGGATGTTGTTGGCTAGTAGAAGGGAGCCAGCAAGGGCCGCGGCTGCAGGGTGATGAATGGGTCACCGGAAGCAGCAGGCGCTTGAGCAGAGAGGCGTTGGAGCGGTAATCGGGGGGCGGTAGTGGAGATGGTTGAGAGGAGCCACGGAGAGACACGCAGGAGGGCGGAATCAAGATTACTCACAAGAGGGGAGCAGGCAAAGGCCGAGGATGTCGGAGGCGGGGGGGACTGCAGCCAGTGGCAGATGGAACGGGTCTCAGGAGCTGCAGGGGCCACGTCTGAAAGAGGTGGTGCAAGCAGCAAAAGGTGGAGGAAGGAGCGGGAAACTGGGGCTGCAGGGGGGTCGGCAGATGGAGCCGGAGAAAGCAGCAGGCCGTGGAAGATGAAGCGGGCAACAGGAGCTGCAGGGGCCGCGGCAGCCAGAGGTGGTAAAGTGGCAGTTGATGGCTGATGGCGCGGGACAGAGGACCTGCAGGGGTCGTGGTAGCCGGAGGCAGAGAAAGTAGCAGTCTGTCAGGTGGAGGGGCCAAAAGAGGTGCAGGAGCAATGGCAGCCCGGTGCAGTGAACACGGCAGTCTGTGGCTGTTGGAGCGGGCTGAGAGGAGCTGCAGGGGCACAGGGTAGCCAGAGGCAGTGACAGCAGCAGGCTGTAATTAGCAGCGGGCTGTAGCTGATGGAGTGGTAGGCTATATTTGGTAGTAGTCTAATTGATGGAGCGGACAGAAGGAGCAACAGGGGCCGAGGCAGCCAGGTAATAACAGCCGCAGGCAGTGTTATATGGATCGGGCCACTGGGGCTGCAAGTGCCGAGGGTGCAGTGGCAGAGGATGAAGTTGACAGTAGTAGGTGGAACGGACGACAGGAGCTGTAGGGCAGTGGTAGCTAGGGGCAGAGGAGCTGTTGAAGGTGTCGGCAGGTGGACGTGGTCCGTGTCTGGACTGCATTGATACCGGTGAGCGCAGCTTGCTTACCGGCCTGGGATTTCGCCCTGCGCCTTTCTCCCGTTCCGTTTGCCTCTGGTGGAACTACCGCCAGGTTGCCCTCTGAGCTTCTTAGTCAGCGCTGTGTTCTGAGTGACTGAGAAGCTGGAGGGAGTCACAGGAGCAACTGTGAAGCTAGCTGATAGAGGGAGCAGTTCGAGGTCGTTGCGTTTTCACGTGGCCCGTGACGGAACTGCGTCGATGCCGGTGAGCGCAGCTTGCTTACCGGCCTGGGATTTCACCCTGCACCTTTCTCCCATTCCATTTGCCTTTGGTGGACCTACCGCCAGGTTGCCCACTGTGCTTCGCGGAAGAGTTGGACGTGGTCTGCGCTGTGTTCTGAGTGACTGAGTAGCTGTTGGTAGTCACATGAACAACCGTGAAGCTAGCAGATAGAGGGAACAGTCACCAGGAAGCAAGTCGAGGTCACCATGTTTTCACCCACAAGGCGGGAGAAGAGTTGAGGGAGGCGGACGGGTAGAAAAGAGTTGAATTTTTGCGAGGAAAGGCAGTCCAGTGAAGCTCAGGGAAATTAGGAAGCAAAGAAATGCAGCGTTGAGGTAGAAATTGTAGGAAATACTGCTTTCATGAGGTGAGATTCAGCCTGATGAAGGGAGACGTCGGATCAAGCATCCGATGCTTGGCGCCCCCTGCTGGTAATGTTTACAGTACCACCAAGTGACCCGTACACAACCAAATATCCTACCTCATATGTCAATAGTGTATATACTTTGTCTCCTACCAACATGTCAGATGCACTTTTGAACACTCACAGATGTGGGTCTGTTAACCATTTATCGCTCGTATGCTTTCAGTGCACCAGAAAAGGCCAGTGTCGATTGTAAAAGGTACAAAAGGTCATTAACTAATGGTAAAAATAAGTCCATTCATAGGAAGAAGCAGCAAACAAAAGAATTAAAATACGATGCATACCACGGGTTAGGATTAGATGAGGTGGAGGATATTCGGCATCCGGAACAGTCTAACAAATGGTACTCTGATATGAGCACCACAGGGAGACAGGCCACAAATGGTAGTGGTTATGTGTGTTCACTGATACCTCATGCATCAGGGACGCCGAAGGTTTTAGTGGCACAAGAATCCCCCTTAGTGGAAGCTCAGTGTCACGTTCATCTCGCACTGTGTAGGATAAGGAGCACCTTCCAGGCACACACGGTAAACCTACAACTGCTTCCTCCTGATGAAAAGCTGTGCAAAAACAAACCTCAAGGTACAACATGCTTTAAAGAGCCGTTCTTTGCAATTAAAGGGACAATGTTCGCTGACAAGAAATGGCAAAATGCAACAGTGATGTGCAATGCAGAAGTGCTACGTGGCTTATCGGACAAAAGACTGAAATGGATGGAGGACACCTGCTCCCACATATTGTCTCAACACATTGCAAAACTAACATGGGTCACTGCTGTCGAAAAACCAATCAAAATCCAGTGTGAAGAAAAATATGAACTGTTTCCAGGGGGAGGGAAGAGCACTCATGGGCTCCAACACACGATGCAACAGAATACCGGACATGCGAAAAGGAACAGCTGCTTTGATGGACCACTACTGGGTGTGTGGCAAACGGGCATACTTGCACCTCCGGTCATCATGGAGGGGCCAATGTGCTCTGGCAACGCTGCACTCTGCACTGCTGGTGATTCTGGAGAACCATTCCAGGTGGAGTTGCAGCCCAATCCACGACAACCGGCACCTAAACCTGCACGTGAAGAGCCCCCCCATCTATGACGTGCTATCAGAAGACAAGTTACAAGATTAAATGTCCCGCAAAAAGAGAGCATCCAATTACCTCTCAAAAGACTCTTCAAACTTCTTGGCGCAAATACCTGATCAGTACAAACTGTTCAATTCAGCAGAGACATTTTTTGCATCACTTATCCCCAGCATACAGGCACGAGCAAACGCCAAGTGGCTTCAGATTATGTGCTGGGAACTGATCAAGTTGGCCAACGACACAGAAGAAGGATTCAATGTAATAAAGGTAGAATTAAGAGCACTTAGACTGATGACAATGCAAAATCTTTACATGCTCGACCTGCTCACAGCTATGGAAGGCGGTGTTTGCCGAAAAATCGGGAGTGCATGTTGCACGTTCGTGCCTTCTTCAGATGCTGAAAATGGAACACTCTTGCATGTAATATCAGCAGTGCATGATCTTGGAGTGCGGATGAAAGAAGAAGGTGGTGTTGAAGCTAGTGACTGGTTTAGTGCGGCATTCGACTGGGTACCATCGTGGCTCGGGACTGCAATGAAGTTAATGGTCCCCGTTATTGTTTTCCTCCTGCTGATCTTGTGTGTGTGCCAACTGGGAGTACGATGCTGTGCAGAGACGATTCCTAATAGTGCGATGATGATGGCGACTTTGGGCAATCCAAATAGAAACGGGAAAATGCCTCATGATACTAGGCAAGCCCAAGTACAAACTGAAAGTGTGTCCATTATTCTGCTTTTTGGATATTGTGTCGGGGAGTGAGCACCTTCACTCTATAGGAGTCAGAGCTCATCTTACCACAGCAGTTGTGGCCACAACAGTGTTTGACTGCGTTGCCCTGGAATGCAGCTTCTGAGCAGCAACTTGGAAGGTGAAGCATCAGCTCATCAAGCACCACTGATAAACACTAAAACCAACGAGGAGTCAAGGTTTAGACCGGAAGTTTCATTGAACTCTGCCTCATTAATCTCCTCCCTAGCAAGGTATGCCTTTTAATTTGTTCGAACTGCTTTGTAATCTTTTCAAAGCATGTGGCTCTTGAAAGCACCAATGCTGCAGAAGGAAAAAGTTGCCTGTGACTACAGTTTCCCAGCATTGGTATCTTTCATTGATTCACATGCGATCCACCCTCCTGCCCCAGTGAGGCTCATAATGTTTGTGTACTTCCTTGCGTTACCAGAATCTGAAGATTTCCTCTATCAGAGGAGTTTAGGCCTGCCCACCTCATTAGCTGGGGATAGCTAAGGGGCCCAAAATGAGGTCGATAGATCACTGAAGCAAATGCATTTTTTTTTAGGTATATGTGAAACTACTTTGTACATCTACTGAGCCTTCTCAGCCTGACTTGGAATATTCAAATCATGTGAATCGAATCTATGGAAGATACCAAAGCCTGAGAACTGTAGTTACTGGTAAGTAACGTTTTCCTTATACACTGGGCATTGTAGAATAGTCTACCCACAATTTATAGAATGCCTCATCATGAGAGCAAGTGCTGGTGGTTTCTTAGGATATGGCTTTAAATTGAGATTATAATGATTCTGTTGATCACACATTTAAAACCGATCCCATGTAGTTTAGTTACCTCTCCTTCTTTTCAGTTGTGGTTTTTTGCACAGCTATTAAAACAATACATTTCTACTTGCCATGCATTGATTTCTGCTGAAAATGTCCATGTGAATTGATGGGAAGTCTTTGAAACAGCCTGAACACTGCTTCTTCCAGCTCTGCAGGTGGCGTTTGGATCTCTCTATCGAGATGATGTCTTGATAAAGCCCAGACAAGTCATTTCCATCCTGGCAGCGGCAAGCATGCTGCAGCTGGTAAGTTTTTTTTTTTACAGTGGCTGTAAAGACAGCTTTTCATTGCTTTTTAAAAATAAATAAATCATTGTTTCAGCCCAATTAATGGGCTGAGACAATGATTTAAAATTGTCGATTTAGAATTGTTGAAAAGGCTTTGATGTTCCTCTAGGTTTCTGAAAAATCAGCCACAGTTCCCTTACTTTTGTTCAGGCAAGTCAATTCACCAAAATGCCCTGAGTATCAGAAGTTACATCACACCTCTGGAGGCATCAACAAATTACCTTTAACCCTAATGACAACACAGGAACCTTTGCCCTGTTGACATCACTTGAAGGGACATGACATCGGAAATGTAAATATAAACACCACATTCAGGTAATAGAAAAAAAAAGTTTTTTGAGCAGAACAGTTTATTTTACTTCCTAATCATTATTATGGTGCACACTCAGCAGAACTTCATGGACAAGTCAGTCCTCTATGCTTGTAGACCCTCAAATGTTCCCTGGCTACCATCTAATGCCAGCTAAATTTTCACCAGCAAGTCATGGTGCTAATATGCTAAATGCAGCCTCATGGACACAAGTAGTTTCTTCTTCTACCGGGTGAGGCCTAGTTGTCATGTACAGTCCTCTTATTCAACGTGTGGTTTCACAAGCCCAAATGTTGTGTCCATAAGCCAAGTGGTCCACTTTCGCCGAACTACTGGCAGTTTATGACCAGTAAAGCCTGAAATGTAGATATATATTCAACATATGTAAGGTACAAAGTCACATGCCCAAGTGTCTGCATCATACGTCAAGCGTATCCTCGCTTGCTCAGGCACACGCTTGTGCTACTAGACCTGCTGTGCCTAACCGCCAAGCAGTGACTCATTTAAGACATGTATGCTGTAGTAAAGAATGCTGAAAAGGGCCCTCGGTTGAATGGGTGCGAAAGTGGGTCAGGTTAAGTGGGTGGGGATTGGGATGCAATGTTGGTGCACTTTTGCGGTAATGTATTCAGCTTGTTATCTAAAGTGCAAATTGAACTCAATCACTTATGGAATATCTCAATTGGAGCAGTTGGATAAGTAGGCCTTATTAGATAAAGTGACATAACCAAGATTACACAGTTTGGTCATTAGGAGAAGCTGTGATTGGCGCACATGTATCCTGGTTTCAGTCTCCACTTCTCCCAAGGGAGCACATCACCTGTCATCCTATCTTTAGTTTTACATCAACATTTCGAGGCTGAGGCACAGTTTCATGAAGCTGATTTGCAAAGCACTAAAACAACCTGACAGTATACGACACATCTCAGTTAAAAAGCTTTGGGAAAAGAACAGTATGATTTCTTTTCTGAATTCCACTTTCTAACATTTGTCCATTTAATGTTTGCAGAACTGCAAATAACAGATCTAAATGTTGTCCAACTGAATGGGAGTCCGTTCACTTCCGTTGTAAGCGTGAATGCTAGAGTCTGTGTGCTGGAGTTAAAATGTATGTGACTGCAGGTTGAAACAGTTACTGCTAGCCAGAGCTTAACTCACTGAGCGATCTTAATCCCTTGCTCCATAGGAATATAGGGGAGAGTACTGAAATAATCAGAAGTACTTTGAGATGAATGATTGACACTAGCGCACTCTCTACATTGAATGTGCTTTCATGTAAAATATTTAGTTTCCCTATGCTGATGGTTAAAGCTCAAACATCTGCGGGAATTGCTTTTGGTGGTGACTCCCACTGTACAAGTTGTCATAAATTAGAAAAGGCGAATTTGACCGCACGCACATCCACCCACCCTCCTCTTTTTCACCTTGCATCTCGGACGTTGACAAGAAGTCCCACTACCAGCTGCACCGCCTCAAAAGGACTCTTCCCTTTTGCACTTTCCCCAGAAGCTCACTGTGTCCAGAGCCCTGGTTCTCTCTAGGCTGGACTAATGCAACAGCCTCTTTCTCAATCTGCCTTCCTCTACAACTAATCCAGAACAGGACTACAAGATTTATCCTTGGCGTCAAGCCCAGGGTCTGTATCTGTCCTGCCATGAAATCTCTCCACTGGCTCCCGGTGGCTGCAAGGATCAAGTTCAAGACCCTTTGCATTGTCCACAAGGCGTTCTGGGGCCGGGGACCGCACTACATCCAACGCTCTTACAAAATACCTTCCTTCTCGTGCTCTGCTCAGCTACCTCCAACTCTCTAAGGGTTAGACGCTTCTCCAGGCAGAGAGTATGGGGAGGGGGTAGATCTCTCTCCTTTTTCAGGTGCCTCCCTCTGGAACGGCCTCCCTGCCCACCTCAAACTCGAGCCAGACCACCTGATTGTCCGGAAGCAGCTCAAAACTGTCTTCTCCTCTGCTTTCTCTCTCTCCCTCCCCTGCAAACCTACCTGTCTGCTGTACCGAGTGGATGCTTAGCTGCCCTCAGAGTCTCACTGGGTAACAGACTCTTTCTTGATCATTCACCCTTGCACTGCCTCTGGGCCTACCACGCACTTAGGGGCTGTAACTGTAACCCTACAGTGTCTTGTTCTCCTTGCGCTACACAGTGCCGCGAATCACTGGCTGTACTTACTCAGAGCATTGCTGCCCTGTTTTCCCATCCCCTCTTCCTTGCACCCCCCCCTTTCCATTTGCACTTTTCGTTCTTGAATTTGCACGATCTGCATGACACAAGGCCTAGTAAGATCATTTGTCTTGTCCTCCCTCTGTCTTCCCTCCCTTGTCTTGTCACACCTAGAAACACTTGTGTACAGTCGCGTTATACATTCCTTATATTGTATCAAATCACTTAGAGTGCCACAGGCATGCTATTTATTGCAGGCCAATAAGGTTTTTTTCAATGAGCAGTAGCTCGCTTCATGATAGCTTGGTGTCGGAGACAGTGCCTGCAGTTGTACCAAGGTGATTGCCGGCTACTACCATTGTCTAAACCTAATTGACATCCATGCTTTTGTTTTTTGCCGGCTCTAAACAGTTATTCGAATCTGTGTACTTCAGGTAGTGAACTGGTGTAGTACCTTGCCAAGCTATCCTGCAGAAGCAGCCTTGCTTCTTTTGATTTCAGCCTTCTTGGAACATAAAACCCATTCTTCAGACGTCACACAACACTGCACCTGCAGTGATTAGCTGTTCTCAAAGCTGGAAGCCTAACTTTATAGTTTTATAGAGAAGGAATAGGACTAAAATCAATGCAGAACCTTTATCAGAAAAAATAGTCTTGTCATTTGTTTGGTGATTTTCTATGTACAAATAATGTAAAGGCTCCTATCGAAAACACCTTTCCAAAGACAAGTACCATGTGGTGCACAATCCCCTTTGGAATGTATTGTGTCCTCCCACGTATTCCTCATTTTATGATGATTATCCTTCCAGCTTTAGCTGCTTCAGAATGTTTTTTGACAGGGGGCGCCGCTGTGCCATCTCGTCTAGTGGATGTCCCTTGAGGGCCTCCGTTCAACTGTCGATGTCATCATCAGTATAAATAGCGCACACAGCGCCTGTTGGCTTTAGTTCCGTTAGTAACGCCTTACGGCGTGCTTCGGTTCTTCAGTGAACTTTGTCAGCTATTTTCGATCAATGAAAATGTCTTCCCTGTCTGCTCCATCAACGCCTAAGACGGGCATCAAGAAGTGCCAAGACTGTGAATCGAAGATGTCCATCACCAACCCCCATTGCATATGTCTGTGCTGTCTTGGTACCAGTCATCATACCTTCGACTAACTCCTGTCGGCCGATGACCGAAAAGGCTCTGAGGGAGCTTAAAGGTAAATTGACGGTGGGGAGGTTGCCTTTGAAGTCTCCTTCGAAGAGCTCAAAAAGAAAGACCGATGAGCTGAGAGATTCTCCTCGACGGAAAAGATCTAAAAGATCTCGATCGAGAAGTCCATCACGCCATTCTTCGTCTTCGAAGAAGGCCAAGGAACAGCGTCACAGGTCACCTTCGACCTCTGTTAATTCCTCGGGCGAGTTAATCAAATGTCCAACTAAGTCAGATTCCCCAGCAAAATGGGATGTGTTTCTTAAAGAAATGCTTAAAATCTTTGAGAATGCGGCCCGACCCCTTCGAAGGACAAGCAGAAAACCCACGCCCCTGTCGATCTGCACCAAGACGGCAAAGGGATGTCGAAGACAAAACCTTTGAAAACAGTGCCATAAACTCGGAACAGCATTGAGAAAAATCTCAATCCGACGGGAAATCATTGAGGGCTTCGACTAGTCAGGAGTCCAGTCCATCGAGGGTTCCTTCGAAAAAGCATAAAAAGTCGACAACACAGACGCTAACACCATCCGCGTCGGAGCCGTCGACTCCACTGTCGATGTTGACTCCGACTTCAGTCGTTGTCGACGATTTCCTCAAAGTTGTTCAAGCCAACAGTAACCCTTGACAAAGACAGATTACTTTAAGTCTTTATCCTCTGTGAAGAAAATGAACCTTCAGATGATAACGCACCACCATTTGGGTTACAATATGGCACCCCTAATGTGCCAGAGGAATTCATCTCAGAAGAGTCTAGGCTAAAAGACTTGTATGCTAACCTTCAATGAGCCAGTGGTATAGATACCTCTCCTGAGCTGGAATTTGGTAAACCAGATCTTACTGACCACGCTGACTCCTCATATAGGAAGCTAATGAGCAAGGTGATAGAGTTTTTTAGGTTGGAGCAGGCCCACTCCTTCTTTCGAGCAGGATGACCTGAGAGATATTTTGGATCAGGGTCCCCAAAATAATCAAATTTTTCCTTTTCACATTGCACTACAAAAAAAGGTCTCAAGAAATTGGGAGACACCAGAGACTGCGGATGCAGTAAATAAAATGTTTGCTAAGAATTATAGGCCATCCAGGAGTGACCCAGAATACTTAACAAAACATCCAGCACCAGAATGTTTGGTGGTTCAAGCTGCTACATCTATTAAGCAATCTGCATACCTCTGTATCCCTCCTGATAGGGATGATAAGAGAGTGGATGCCTGGGTGAGAACAATATTTACTGCTGATAGTATGGCGTTAAAGTCAACTAACGCAACTTGCACCTTGTCAAGATTTAAGTTTACCCTGTGGGACTGCATAGCTATGGCGGCTGACCACATCCCGGAAGGTGAAGAGACAGCTTCCTGGCTTTCAAAGATGGTAAGGAGGCAATGGGGGGAATGCCTCCAGTCAGGTCTGGATACTGCAGACCGCATCAGCATATCCATGGCAACTAGCACTGTGTTGTGCAGATTTGCGTGGTTGAGGAAGTCCAGATTTGCACCAGATGTGCAGTCTAGACTCCTCAATATGCCCTTTGATGGCTTGAGGCTGTTTGGCCACAAGGCTGATGAGAGTTGAGAAAAGCTGTAGACCTCAAATGGTGGCTAAATCCCTAAGCACCGCCATTCGACAGCCTCAACACCCCTACTTTGGATCCTCATCTTGGAGGGGCAAATCCTTTCATTTCTTCTCCTCAATTGGAAGAGGAAAAGCCAGTCAAAGAGCTCAGAGAATTTCCTCAGGGTGGATGAGTGAGAGGTGCTAAATCAGCCCAAGCAGCGGCAGATTTACCATTTGCCGCCACTTCAGCAACCTCAAAACCTCTCTGAGGCCTTGACTCACAAGGCCCCTGTGGGAGGCAGACTTACTCAGCATCTTAAAGAATGGCAGGGCATTACTTCAGATGCTTGGGCACTGGAAACTGTAGCCCAAGGTTACTGCCTTTCTTTTCAAAAAAGGCCTCCGGATCATCAACCGGGGAACAACTCTTTCAAAGATCCGGATCCGCACCTTGTGCAGGAAATTTTGACCCTGCTAGAGAAAGGTGCTATCGAACTAGTACCTGTGGCGGAAAGGAACAAGGGTTGGTACTCCCCATACTTTCCAATTCCCAAAAAGGACAGCGGTTTGAGACCCATCTTGGACTTAAGAAACTTGAGCAAGTTCCTCAGGAATGACAAGTGTGTAAGGTGGTTACCCTTTCTCAGATCCTTCAGGCTCTCCAACTCCAAGACTGGATGGTGTCATTGGACCTTCAGGATTCTTACTTTCATGTGCCTATCCATCACAAGCACAGAAAGTACCTGAGGTTGGCGGTTCTCATTATCAGTTTCGAGTTCTGCCATTTGGGCTGACCTCCGCTTAGTGGGTTTTCACCAAGTTAATGACTGTGGTGGCAGCGAGTCTCGGGAGGAGGGATTCACGTCTATCTCTACCTAGATGATTGGATGATCAGGGCCCGTTCATCCGAACAAGCCTGGGAACATCTCAGCGTAGCCTGCCACTCTCTCCACAGACTGGACTTCTCCCTCAATTACAAGAAGTCCCACATGATACCATCTCAAAAACTCCAATTTATTGGAGCAGTCCTGGATGCTTCCTCTGGGAAAGCCTCGCCACCCGAGGTGAGAGCTCAACATACTCTGCAGATGGTCCCCAAATTCCAGAGCGCCCAGCATCTTCTGGCCTTCGAGTTTTTGAGGTTGCTCGGTCTCATGGCATCTTGCATTTTTCTGGTGCCAGAGGCGCTTCTCAGAATGAGATCCCTCCAATGGGCCCTCAGGACTCAATGGTCCCAATTCTCAGGCAGAACGTCACACCACCTGAAAGTTCTGAGCAGAGTAGCTCAGGACCTTCTGTGGTTGGCTTGCAAGGACAACATTCTCAAGGGAGAATCTTTTTGGCAACCAAGGCCTGAGATAACTGTAGTGACGGACGCCTTACTCACTGGGTAGGGAGCCCACGCCAACGAGCTGACCCTCCGCGGTTGTTCTCCACCGGAGTTCAAACTACACATCAACCTTTTGGAGCGGAGGGCAATCAGACTAGCGCTGAAGGCCTTTCTGCCCTCTGTACGTGGAAAGAATGTCCTAATAATGATGGACAACACAGTGGCCATGTACTACCTCAACAAGAGAGGAGGCGTAGGATCACTACCACTGTACATAGAAGCAACGCAGCTCTGGTTCAGGGCAATTCAAGAAGGAATCTCTCTATCGGCAGCTCACCTAGCCGGAGAGGAGAACACAAGCTGCAGACGCTCTGAGCAGACGGAGCAGTCTCCCAAAAGTGGGAACTAGCTCAGGAAGTCCTTCTAGAGATCTTCACCCTTTGGGGAACCCCACAAATGGATCTGTTTGCGACCAGTGTCAACTGGAAATGCGAACTGTTTTGCTCCACGGAATTTCCTCCAAGAGGAGCTCTAGGGGACGAGTTTGTAGTGGACTGGGAGTTTCCACTCCTGTACATGTTTCCTCCAGTCCCCGTCATTCCTCATGTGATCAGGACGTTGAGAAAGTTCAGGCAATCCATGATCCTAATTGTTCCAGATTGGGCCAGGAGGACTTGGTACCCGGACATTCTGGACATGTCCATCTGCCCTCCAATGCATCTTCCACAAAGAGGACCTTCTCTTGCGATTATATCTAATTATACTCAAGCCCCAAAAAGTCATATTTATTTGCCAAAGATCTGAGTGCCCCTCTACATCTAATTATCATATTAACACAGTGGCTTGCCTGGCATCCCCCTCGGAGGAGAGGCTAGCAGCCATTCAACGGAAGGTGCAGCGACTGTTGTGGGCGAAGATGGCTGCGGTTCGGGCCATTAAGTCATTGCTGGCCATGATGTCGTCCTGCATCTACCTCCTCTGTCTCTGCAGGTTGGTTGCAAATGCGACCCCTGTAGGAATTCTTGGTTGCCCGTTGGGTACAAGTGTCTGGGAGATTTGCAGACAAGATCCCCTTCAACGAGGAGTGCCGGCAGGTGATGGTGTTGGGGGGTGTGCTCCCACATCACCCAGGGGACAGGATTTCAAACCCTGCCATACCAGGAGACAGTCACCACGGACACCTCGCTGGAAGGTTGGGGGCGGGGGCTCACACCGGAAGTCTACACGCCAGAGGTCTGTGGCTTCCCGAGGAGAAGGATCTGCACATCAACATTCTGGAGCTACGGGCAGCATTCTGGGCCCTCAAGTCATTCCTTCCATCTCTGAGAGGCAGTGTGTTGAGGATCTTCACGGACAACACCACCACCATCTTCTACATCAGGAAGCAAGGGGGCACTCGATCCCCAGCACTCTCCAAGGAAGCAAGGGGCTTGTGGCATTGGGCCATCATACAGGGGATGTTCCTCATCCATTCCACCTGGCAGGCATCAAGAAGACCATCGCCGACTCTATCAGCAGGGAACTGCGAACCTGCCACGAGTGGAAACTTCGTCAGGATCAGGTGGACAGTCTGTTAGTCAAATGGGGCAGACCTCCGATCTTTTTGTCACAGCGGCAAACTGAAAATGTCAGACGTTTGCCAGCAGATTCCACCAACCAAGGAGCATGGGGGACACGTTCTCCTTCCTGTGGGAAGGTCTGTTTCTGTACGTCTTCCCCAGTTTCCTCTCCTGCTACGTGTGATCAACACACTCTGTGTCGGTGCAAGATGATACTTATCGCACTGGTGTGGCCGAGGCAGATTTGGTATCTGGACCTACTCGGCCTCTGTGTCACCTCCAGTCAGGTTTCTGGTACTTCCGGATCTGCTCACTAGAGAGAGGTGCAATCCTTCATTACGACTCAGGATCTCTGAACCTGAAGGCATGGCTCCTGCAGCCTTAGAGTTTGGAGCTTATGAGCTGCCAGCGGACTGCAGGGAGGTTCTCGCCGAAGCCAGGGTGTCATCAACTCTAAAGTGCTAAAGCCATAAGTGTAAGCGTTTTTCTACATTGTGCCGGTTGCAGAAGATTACCCCTCTAAGAGTCAGGGCCCCACATGTTCTTCCATTCCTTGGCAAAAGCTGGTCTGGCTCGTGCATCCATCAAGGTACACCTGGCGGCCATTTTACGCTACACCAGATCCCCAGGAAGGTCCTCATTGTGGTCCCACACTCGTCAAGGAGTTTCTCAAGGGGCTTTTTCGATCTTTCCTGCCAGTGATGGGGTCTGCCCCGACCTGGGGGCTCAGCGTAGTCCTTTCAAGACTAGTGGGGGCACCTTTCAAACCTATATGCATCAAGCCCCACCCAAGTTTCTCTCATGGAAGACGGCATTCCTTGTGGCCATCACCTCAGCCAAATGAGTGGGTGAGATCCAGGCCCTGTCCTGTAAGCAGCCATATCTAACTTTCCATGAATCGAGGGTGGTGCTGCGTACACAACACACTTTCATGCCAAAGGTCCCGTCGGAATTCCACCTCAACAAGCCTTTGGTGTTGCCTGTTTTTTTCCCGAACCCTTCGACGCCTGTGGAGTGGACCTTGCATTCGCTGGACTTTGCTCGTGCCTTGAAGTCTCAATTGTTTGTGAACTTTGGACCTGTGAATCATGTGAAGGCCTTGTCCAAGGTTTCCATCTCAAGATGACTCTCCGGCTGCATCATGCACTGTCATCGACTGGCTAACCTGCTTCTGCCGGGCCTTCCGAAAGCCTACTCCACCAGAGCGTTCGCTGCTACGACGGCGTTCCTATCTGGTGTGCCCCTGCTCTAGTGCTGCAATGTGGAGGTCCACGCCTATCTTCACAATGTGGAGGTCCACGCCTATCTTCACAAAGTTCTACTATGTCAACAGGGATTCCATGGAGGAGTCCAGAGTCGACCAGGCAGTGCTATGCAACCTGTTTGCTTGAGGTGAGTCTGTTCCAGGGTTAGGTGTTAATTGCTTCTGTTGCCACCTCCCGTGGTTGTATAATGTGTACTGCTGTGTATTCATTATTCAAGAGCATGGGAATACATGCCAGACCCCATGCTGGAGAAGGTTTAAGTTGCTTACATGTAACTATTTTTCTCCAGCATGGGTCTGGCATTGATTTGCATGCAAACCCTCCCTCCGGCCCCTCTGCGACTCTTCTTGGTCATACTGCCACTTTACGTGCTTACCAAATCTAAAGATGGCTGCCAGGGAGGGACGGGGCTTAGGGAGAGGACTGTCATTGGATGTGGGCAGTATGACCCAGAGGACAGTGATTGGTTTAGAGGAGAAATACCATTTTTATTTTTATTTTTTTCCACAGTGTATCTTTTTATTGAAATCTAGATGAGCATCGCCATATAGCAACAACAATAGCATTCTTTGTAATGACATTTAAATTTCATTTTACATTTCTTTTAAACCATTATATTCCCCCCCCCAACAAAGGTAAATAATATGGTTAAAACATTAAAGAATATTCAAATCATAGTAATGTTTGGTTCCAGTTCTTGTTTCTCAGTGCTGTTTATGCGTCCCGGTCCTTGCCTCTACTCAGTCTTTCTATCGGCATGCCTCTCAAATTTGATGTTTTCTTTTGCTTAGTGCCCCATTCTTGTTATAGATGCCCTAGAATTTGTGATCTAAAAAACATATGTTCTTTGTCTTGAGCATATTTGAAGAATGGGGCCCATATTTGGGAGAATCGTGGCATCTTTACAGTTATGTGAGACAGTGGGCGGGAGCGGTCCAGAGCGCTGCTCCTCTACTTGTTTTAATTAAGTTGTATGGTTCCTATATTTTATTTTAAAAAGAAACCGTTCCGGAACGTTTTTTTTTTAAAATAAAAGTGCAGGAAGAAGTTGAAACTTGCACTTTCAGTGCACTGCACAAGACGTTTCCTTAAAGAGCAGGCACATGTTTTTGGGGTTTTTATTGTGCAAGGGAGGGGGCGTGGTGATGGGATCTGTGGGGAGCGGTGCAGGCCAGTAGGGAACATAGTTCCACTACTTCTTTTCGTACACTTCGACCACTGATGTGAGCGGTCAGTTTTCCATGACAATGACTTCCCGAATATTGACCCACCAGTAGGGCAATATCGGTCCTTCCTTTGTTTTCCAGAAGCATGCTCGGTTTAGTTTGGCCGCCAATAGCAGCTGCGTTATTAGTTCCACCCTGGGGCCGGAGGCCGGGTATGCACCATCTTTGGGCACATCTAGTAGTAAGATGCGGGGGCACATAGGGAGCACGATCATTCTTGACTTGATTTCCTGACAGTAAGACTATAACATCACATGTGTATAAAGTCTCCCAGTTGGCCACATCCATGCCAACAGCAGTCTGAATAATCAGGTGATATTGCATGTAACCTTTTGGTTGTGCATCTTGAGCTTTTGGCAGTTCTGGACCATATTTTCTGTCACAAGTCTGATGGTATCTCTGTCCCTATTATCTCCCATCTTGCCATGTCTGGGAGTTTGTCGTTAATAAGAGCCTTTTCTAGTAGGCGGTAGCAGTGGGATATTTTCTGGGTTTCTTGCCCCTCTGCCAGTTGGAGTTCCATTCCTATAGGGGGTTGTGTGCCCGCCTGTTTTACTCGTTGGTTGAAAACCCAATGTCTCATTTGAAGATGTCGAAAGTGTTCTGTTTCGGATAGGGTGAATTTGTCTTTACATCCCGTAAATGTGAGGGGAAGTCTGTCTCTGAAGAGGTCTCTAAGTCTTAATGGGCCCAGCAATTTCCAGCGTGTAAATGTCTCTTTTCTCATACCTGGGGAGAAGTCTGTGTTCTGTAGTATTGGTGACATTGGTCCCCGGCCCCCATCTATTCCCAGCTGTGTTCACGCTTTGTCACAGGTCTTAAGAGTCGCACAACCCTGGCTATTTTGGATGTGAATGGCAGGTGGGGCAGGGAGATACGGCAGCAGTCCTGCTCGATCCTTTTCCATTTTGCCCCCCCATCTTCCAGTGCCCATTCTAACATCTGGTAAATCTGAGCCGCGCCATAATATCTCTGTATCGACGAAACCCCCAGCCATCATCCCTTTTGATCTGAGAAGCATGTGACACACAATTCTGGGAGGTTTCTTCTGCCAAATGCATTGATCCACTGTTTTCTGTACTTCTGCTAGCTCTTTGTCAGGGATAATGATTGGTAGTGCCTGGAAAATAAACAGGCGTCTGGGTAACATGGTCATTTTTAAGTGAAAGTGAAACAGTTTTTTCTTTTACCGGGGATTCCCAGCCTGACGATGGCGAATATTCATGAGCATGTGAATCCATGCTAGACCCATGCTAAAGAACAATAGTTACACGTAAGTAACTTAAACCATATAAGAAATCCTTACCCGAGAGGGCTATGATCACCTCAAAAAATAATCGCAGGCTCTCTGCTGCAGCGTTAGCTCCCCATTTGGCGGTTACTCTTAACAAATTGGATATCTTTGTCTCTGCCATTGAGCTGGCAGACGCATACCAGTATATGCTTCTGAAGGCCGTGAATATAGTGGCTCCTGTCAAGACAAGACCGGTCAAAAAATTGAAAATCAACAATTGGGATTCATCTGAAATCCAAGAGCTCAAAATGGTCGAGCGTAAAGCTTGTGAATTGTGGAGAAGCAATAACTTGGATGAAAATAGGGCTAGATATGTGTGCTGCGAAGAACCACACATTGGCCATTAGGGAGGCAAAAGATTTTTCCCATGATTTAAGGATAAAAAATACTAAATCGGGTGCTAAGGAATTTTTTTAATCTATAAGGAGTTAGAAGATCCACTTCCTTCAGTCCCAATGGTAAATAAAAATAAAGGCTGGTGCACAACTATTCAGGACTCTATGATGGATAAGATAAAGTTAATTCAGAATAACAAATAAACGGGTGGCTTTGGGCAGGCCTAATGGGACTCTGGAGAATTTCAGGCTTGAGAGTGATAGCAGTGCCATCACCTCTTTTGTGTGGCCAATCTCTGTGATGGATGAGGTAGGTAGCATGCCAGGGACGATAGGTGGTGGGGGTTTGCAGCCAGAATCTGTGAGAAGGATCATGTCCAGGTTCTGTGTTGACGAGGTAGTTGATTTAATGAGTTTGTGTCTGCAGGCGAAGAATGGCAGTTGGGGAGTATGCATGTGTATGTAAATAGTTGTCTCAGTGGAGCCTTGTGCTGGGGTTTGAGGTGTATTTTGTATCTGCACTCCATTTGTGTCATGCAGTGGCTGTTCTGGTTGTCTTATGTTGTATAACTCTAATGCTGACCCACCTAGAAGCTAGCAGTAGCATACCTTTTGCTTTATAGCTTCTACCTAGCTGTTTGGCTTGCTTTGACACCAGAAATGGTGAGGTAATGCTTGGAACAGATTAGGTCCTCTCCCCAATTTGGTTCAAGGGTAAGTTAGGTCTTGTTAGTGTTTAGAAAACCATGTTCTAACATATGTCACCTTCTGTTGAGATGACCTGTCATATACTTTACTTTTCAGGATGGCTTAATACAGCAGTGTGGAGAGGCTATGAAGGAAACCATCAGTGTGAAAACAGTCTGCACCTACTACACAGCTGCTGGGACCTATGGCCTGGAAACTGTGAAGAAAAAGTAAGGGATGCATGCTGATCACCACCACCCAACGGTAGTGTGTTCTCCAGCAGTTTTGAGACAGCAGCTGTTTCATCAAAGCATTTTCTAGCTTAATGCCCTATCCATCGGCATGTCAACCCAAAAGCCAACATATGACTCATTGTTAATAGTCCTGTACTTGATGTGTGATACAGCCGCAAATCGTAGGCGCCAGTGAGCCTTGCATTGGCAAAGCCCTAGCTCAAATAGAAGCTCTGCATTCTTAAATGAGCAGTTTGAGATCCTAAAATTAGTATTGCTATTTGCACACAAAACAAATATAGCAGCACAAATTATTTGTATTTTTTTCTTGTCTAATGTTGGACTCCTTTCTCTTGCTGGATAACGTTTGTAATGAGAAGTACCTTGTAAATCACATCTAGTTAGACGGCATGTGAGATGTTAATGCCGTTGTGATCGTTTTGGGGAACCTTTGAGCCTTTTAAGCAGTGTCTTTGTTGAGAAGGAGTTTGTTACTAACCCGCAGAACTGTTTATTACGGATATAAACCCTTATTGACTTTCATTTTTACGGTAATGTATCCATGCACCCAGAAGTAAATGGCGTATCCTCTGAAAGACGCTTTGAAAAGCTTTTTCAGTTGACTTTGTGTCTTACAACCATACAATCAATAATATAATATGCAAACAGTGGTCAAAACACGAATTCAAAATCCTGACTATTTCGAGATATAATGCAATAAAATATTGCACACAAATGTATATATTTGCAGTACACAATTTATAGGGTCACTGCTTGGTCAAAGGGGTCATGCCTTATGTTTGTAATTTTGATGCCCTCACCATCTCTATCTTCGTAAACCACTCTCTGTGTGTATATTTTAAAACAGCAAGGTTCACAAAGTTGTTGTTCGTTGGTTTACATAATGTCATCGCGCCAAATGTTGTTCGTATTCGATGTTCTCTTAATGTTGGCTTCAAATATACTGACCTGTAAGTCGAATACCGGGGGCAAAATGAAAAATAAATGCTCAAACGTTTCCCTCTTGTCCATACAACAAGGGGACAAAAAGGGGATATGTCGCACCCCAAGAGATCCTCAGGTGAGCCAATGTAAGTGTGCCTGGTCTAAGCCTGATATATACTGAACAAGCGTAAAAAGCTTTTTGTTGCATTCCAAGCAATCTCTGTGATGTCACTTTAAAGCAGGTTCTTGAGATTGACTGGGGTTGTTATCTCCTAGCTGTATGTCCTTTTTAGTTAATCCATTAGTGTCTTTTTCAAATTCTATTCTATTGAGCAGTTTATGGGCTACAGTAAATACACTGAAAATATACCATCCTCCTTGTCTGCAGCGCAGTCTGAATATAAAGTAAAAAAAATACAGATGTTCTACTTTAAGGGTCTGGTCATGGGGCTCACGAGCCTTGTGAAGGACCAGAGTGCCAATGACAGACCAAAGGAAAAACTTCTGAACTTCGAAAATTACAAGAGCCATTGAAATTGTAAGAACATTTGATGAATGCGGAGGGCGCTTTCAGCGACGGCAGCGATGCCGTACTTTCGGACGGCGAGGGCATTACGGCGTCGAAAGACAGCCGAGCGCAGGTCCCCGACCTCGGAAGGTCGTCCGGCAGGGCGGCTATGGGGAAGACCCCCGGCGACACAAGCGCTTCACACACTACACACACTAAACACACGAAGTCCAACCGAGACTCGACGACGTCGAGTTCTCGGAAAGAGGCACAAACAGAACGGTCCGATTCGGTGTCCTCTGGGCGCTCTCGATCAAGATCGCTGCATGACTCCAGGCAATCATCCACTCTTGCCAAGAGTGCCTCGCTCCCTAGGCTAACAGAAGTTCGATCGTCGGAAGACAAAGACGACTTCCACCCCCAGGCCGCGCTCCAGGAGTCGGAGCCCGCAGTCAAAATCAGCGAGGCCCCACGCTTGAAGGACAGGGACCCCACCCCCGATCCTCGACGCCAGGCGTCGAAAACCTCCGGAGCCACTAAAGGACAGGGAAAACATTTTTCCACTCACAGGGAGGGGGGAAAACAGCGGAAGAAGCAGCCTCTGCACTCTTCCACACCTGTGAAACACACCACTCCCCCTAAACAGACAGACAAAACCAGGTCTGCTGATATGTCTAAAACCAGCAAATCTACTCAAGATAAATCCCATAGACTTGCTGAGAGAGTCATTCCCAGTTCCAGAAAATGGTCGAGTGAAGACATAGATAGGGTCATGTCAAGGATGTCTTCTTTGGCTGATTTTTATGATAAAAATCCAGAACATTTCCTCTCGTATGATCCACAAGTGGCGATACCCTCAGGCTCTAATGATCCTATCCCCCCCCCCGAGTAAAAAGCCCCGTTTTGAAACACCGATGAGGTCAGACCCCTTCGAGGTACAACCATACTCAAGACCATACTCACTGAATCAAGGAGAGGCTTCCTTTGGTGAGGACCAAGAATTTGGCATGGTAGAAGAGCAAACCGGGACGGGCTACTATGGGGATGATGAGGACCAGGAAGAGGAAGAGGAAGACCCGGAAACATACAGAGTAGATTCCCCGGTAGAGAACGAAGCCCCGGTTACCGACTCCCCGGTCAATAACCAACCCCTCCTAAACGAGGTTCTCGCACGCGCAGCAGAACAGTTCCATATTGACACCCACGGTGTCCAGGAGGAGAGGGACTTCGCAGAAGAGTTAGTGGGAGAAAGGAGGCCTGTTGCCCAGACCATCCCTATCCTTAAGTCCATTCAGCGAAGAATAGACCCGTCCCTGGTGAACCCGAACCTCACCAGAGCAGTCAATCCCAGGGTTGAAAAACTTTTCAGGGCGGCCCAGTCTGACCCTCTCTATATAAGAGGACATCTGAAGCCAGACTCCCTAGTTGTCACCAACACTCGTAAGAGGGCTGGAACACCCTTGTCATCGTCCGAACCTCCTCCCGACAAGGAGAGAAAAAAACTATACGGTTTCGGCAGGAAAATAGCCTCAACGTCCGCCTATCAAGCAAGGATTGCAAACTCCACCACCCTGTTGGCCAGCTACAACTGCCATCAGTGGGAAGAAGTCGCGGCACTCATAGCCTCTGCTCCTGAACCTTTAAAGGGCCAGTTAGCTCGGATTTCCGCAGAGGGTAGAGCCGTGTCTGGTTGCATTTTGAAAGCAACCTTCGACGCCGCGGACAACGCAGGCAGATTGATAGCAGAAGGCACTGTTATCAAAAGACATGCGTGGTTACGGCAGTCTGGTTTTAAGGCAGAAACCCAGGCATCATTGTTGGACAAACCGGTGGAAACCGATCTGTTGTTTGGTAAGGCGGTCGAAGACGCACTGAAGAATGCCAAGGACGAATACGAAACACTCAAGTCCCTTGGCCAGTTAACCAATAAACCCCCTAACCAGAGAGGGAATAGTAATTTTCGTCGCCCACGCGGCAAAAATTCCCAGAGAGGATCTAACTATTCCCAGGGGCAGGGTACACAGTGGAACAACAACCAACAGTCTACGCAGGGTTACAGCAGGGGTAATAGGAGAGGTCGTGGTAAAGGCAGAGGCAGCCCCAGCAAGGGAGGCGGCACGCCTCCACCAAAGCAGTAACGCTCAGTTCAGGGTCCCTTCTCACGCAACCCCAGTAGGGGGACGCATTTCCAACTTCACCAAGGCTTGGGAAGGGATCACATCAGACAGATGGGTGCTGTCAACAGTATCCACAGGATACTGTATAGAGCTACTGCAGCGTCCCCGGAACCATCCTCCACGACAAAGAGTACACTCTTTAGAACATCAGAAGATTCTCCTCGAGGAGATCGCCATTCTGCTAGAAAAGGACGCGATAGAACTCGTCCCGGGACAGCAGGTAAACAAGGGTATTTATTCAACTTACTTCCTTGTGCCAAAGAAAGATTTGACAATGCGCCCAGTATTGGATTTACGGCCTGCCAACAAGTATGTCAAGCCCCAAAAGTTTTGTATGACCACGCTACAAGAGGTAATCCCCCCCTCCTAAAAAAGGGGGATTACATGGCAACCTTGGATATGAAAGATGCTTATTTTCATATTTCCATGTTCCCAGCGCACAGAAAGTATTTGCGCTTCAAGGTGGACAGTCGACACTACCAATTCAAGGTACTGCCCTTCGGGATGGCTTCGGCACCAAGGGTATTCACCAAGGTACTGGCGGTGGCGGCTGCACACCTACGCAGGGAGGCAATCCCAGTGTACCCTTATCTGGACGACTGGCTCATAACGGGGGGAAACCCCAGGAATTTGCAGGACAAACATTCAAAGGACTATCGACCTCCTCCACGAGTTAGGCTTCTCAATCAATGAGAAAAAGTCAAGCCTGGTGCCAAGCACCTCCAAACAATTCCTAGGAGCAATCCTAGATACTCAAGAGGGGTTGACCTTTCCTTCAGAAGAAAGAAATCGGAATATACTACCGGTCAACAAATAACTGTACGCAAAGCAATGCGTTTACTGGGCATGATGGCGTCATGTATTTACCTGGTCCCCCACGCGCGCCTGCGCATGCGTCCCATGCAGGAATGGTTGGCGAAACAGTGGTCTCAGGCAAGTGGTCAGTGGGACGATCTAGTGATCGTTTCGCCAACACTGGTACAAAGCCTTCACTGGTGGACAAGAGAGAATCTCGCACAGGGGAAACCCTTTTACGATCCCAAAGTACAGGCAGTAGTCACTACAGATGCATGTCTGACGGGGTAGGGAGCTCACCATCTCCACCACACAGCTCAGGGTCTCTGGTCTCACTCAGTGGCCAAGAACCACATCAACCTGCTAGAGCTTCTGGCAGTATTCAGAGCGCTTCAGGCGTTCGAGCCCCACCTACTAAACCTGTCAGTGCAAATCCGGACGGACAGCAGAACAGCCATGTTCTACCTGAACAAGCAAGGAGGGACTCACTCGCCAAATCTGTCCAAGCTTGCCCAGAAAATCTGGATATGGGCACTCAGATGGAACATCTTCCTGTCATCACAACATGTTCCAGGGGAGCTCAATTCCCTAGCGGATGCTCTGAGCAGAGACCCCCTCCCAGAGGAACACAAATGGGTTCTACACAGAGAGGTCGTAGAAGATCTCTTCTCTTAGTGGGGTTTCCCCACTATAGACTTATTCGCCGCAAGCGAAAACAGACAATGCCCAGGATTTGCATCCAGGTTCCCCCAACCAGACTCCCAGGAGAAAGTCCTGTGGATGAACTGGTCAGGGATGTTTGCGTACGCTTTTCCACCAACTCCTCATCAGGAAGGTGGTGAACAAGATGAACAGAGAGTCGATGACGCTCGTCCTAGTTGCTCCCATGTGGGCAAGACAACTGTGGTTCCCACACCTACGCAGGATGGCGGTGTGCGAGCCCATCAAACTTCCAGCCTGGTACAACCTACTGTCCCAACACCAAGGTCAAACAGTGCACCAGCAACCCAACTCAATGAACCTGGCAGCATGGCTCCTGAGGTCATAGAGTTTGGACATCTCAATTTGCCACAGAGGTGTATGGACATCCTAAAGGAATCTAGGAAACCAAACACAAGGCACTGTTACTTTGACAAGTGGAAGAGGTTCGTTATCTGGTGCCAGAGTAGACAAATCAACCCGGTTGATTGCACTCCTTCCACTATTGTTACATACATGCTCCACCTGCTAGATGCAGGATTGGTTTTTAACTCACTGAAAGTACACCTGGCAGCCCTGTCGGCTTACACCACTTCCCATAGCAAGGTTTCGTGGTGGAAAGTACCAGTAGTTAAAGCCTTCATGGAAGGAGTAAAGAGACTTCACCCTCCTATTTCAAACCCACCACCAGGTTGGGACCTTAATGTGGTGCTAGCCAAGCTCATGGGCCCCCCTTTCGAACCCAGGCATAAAAGCAGTCTCAAACACCTGACCTATAAAACAGCCTTCTTAGTAGCTATTACTTCTATAAGAAGGGTCAGTGAAATTCAGGCTCTGTCAGTGCAGGATCCCTTCTTAACTGTCCATAAAGACAAACTGGTTTTACGCACACACCCTAGGTTCTCACCTAAGTTTATATCTAAATACCACGTAAACCAGTCCATCGAGCTTCCGGCTTTCTTCCAGGACCCGCAAAGCTCGGCTGAGGTGAAACTACACACACTAGATGTGCGTAGGGCGGTCCTCTGCTATGTAAATAAAACCAGACCGCTAAGAAAAACAGATCAGCTGTTTGTCTCCGTAGCTACAGGCAGAGAGGGGGATCGCGTCTCTAAAGGTGCCATCTCGAAGTGGATTATTAACTGTATCCAGCTGTGTTACTCACTCTCTGAAAGAACTCTGCCTTTCACGCCAAGAGCCCACTCTACTAGAGGCATTGGGGCCACTTTGGCTTTCATTGCAAATGTACCCCTTGACACCATTTGCAAAGCAGCTACTTGGAGCTCTATTCACACTTTTACTCAGCATTACTGCATCGACACCCATTCCAAGGCAGATACACAAGTGGGACAAGCGGTTCTAAGACACTTATTTGCTCATGACCCTTCTCACATCCCACCTCCTTCTTCAGGTGCTGCTCGCTAATCTATGCACAGCATGTGATCTAAGCAGATTCCACAAGCCTCAGAAGGGATACATTACTCACCGTAATCGTATTTCTGATGCTTGTATCTGCTTAGATTCACATGCGACCCACCCTTCCTCCCCTCTGAGAGAGAAGGCGCACGATTGCTTGTAGTCTTACCTTTCTGTCTATCTGCTTGGATTATCTGTACTCACGCTACTCCTCATGCTACCTCATGTCAGAAAAAATACAATCTGAGGATCCTAGACGCGTGAGGGATCTTGGGTACAGTGGACGTCACACTAGGGATAGTATTACTGGCACGCCCTGTGTCGACGCCCATTTTCGAGTTTCGAAAAACAAACTGTAATACTCCGCAGCTTCCACTAGATGTCGGCCTATGCACAGCATGTGAATCTAAGCAGATACAAGCATCAGAAATACGATTATGGTGAGTAATGTATCATATATATATTTCTGATGTTTGTTAATCTGCTCAGAATCACATGCTGTGCATAGTCAGACTTCCAGTGGTCACTGCGGAGTATTGCGTTTTGTTTTTTCGTAGTCGAAAAGGGGACGTCGACAAGGCATGTCTGTAACACTATCCCTATAGTGACGTGCAGTGTACCCACAACCCCTCACGCGTCGAGGTCCCTCAGATTGTTTTTTTCCGCCCAGTTATTGGGTCGCCTTTATGCGTAGCTCCTCCAGAGACCTTGCAAAATCATTTCCTCGACCCTTGGTCGTTTATTATTATTATTAACTATCACATAGTTCCCTAACTCAACGTAGCTGCCAAGCTGTTCTCCGCCGAGCAAGATCTTCGACGGAGGGACGAGCGGAGGAAATCCTTCGGCGCTGCTGATCACGTGGCCTGGCCTCGCCGGCCTAACACAGTAGGGAGAGTGGGGTTGTGTGGTCATTTCTTTGTTTCACTCTGAGAATGCCTTTCTCTTTCCCCTCCCTCTCTTTCGAGGTCGTAATCGCATTTCATGCCCTCAGCTATGGAGAGGTCGCCCTTTAGGTTTTGCCCACGTTGCAAGGGCAAGTTTACCTGGAAAGACAAGCATAAACGGTGTAACCGTTGCTTGCCCCTTGATCACAAAGAGGATGGCTGTGCGGCCTGTAAGTTACTTAAACCCAAAACTTTAAAGGACCGCAGGGTCAAAAGGTGGGCAGCCTATGTGATGTCTAGGTCCGACTCCTCGCCAGCTGCCGCCGCCGCTGAATGTGATAAGGACAGTGATTACACGGCCTCTGCAACGGAGGTTGTAGACCTCTCGAAGGAGCGTTCCCGCTCCTCGTCGTCCGTCCCCGGCCCCGACAAGCCCGGCTCACCCCCCGCTTATGGGGATGAACACCCCGGCGACAAGGACAAACACAGAAAAACACATAAGCACATACCCCACTGCACGCATTCGTCGAAGACGAAGGCAGCCATAGCGTCAACGGAGGCGTCGGGTCCACCGGCGTCTTCCGCATTCCCTGTACGGGTCGCAAGCCCTCCCCCCACTGCTTCCGCGACCGGCGACTGGGCTTTCTGTAAATAAGGGTGCTAACCCCAAATCCTCAGGCGACGCGCCTCGCAAGAGTGCGTACGTTGCCAGTAAAGACTCTGCACTGCCTAGCGCGACGGCGAGCAATCCCTCGATGGAGAAGCTGATCGCCGAAAGCCTCGCGCGTATAGCTTCTAAAGAAGGCCAGAGATGGACGGCGGGTGACACGTCGAAAACCGCTCACAAGGCCAAAGAAACGCAGAGGACGCCGGAGGGTAGGCTGGGACAGCTCCCACCGTCGACAGAAGACCCTAGCCAGCGAGAAGGTTTCTCAGAAGGCGAACAGACAGAACTAAGCAACTACAGGGAGAGGAAACTCCCTTTTCACTCCCAGACCGCTCTGGCCTACCTTACTGGACTGTAGAGAGGTTCCAGTCATGTATGGACAAGCTAGACAGATTCATGGCCACCCCAGAAAATAGGACACCCAAGAGGCCAAGGGAGGTACTCCAGGAGGGGCGAAGGGCTAAATACCCGAAGCTCTTTAACCCCCTACAGGAAGACATGAACTCTTACGACCTCACTGAAGAGGACTCTCATTTCTAGGAAGATGAGTTTGTGAATAATGAAGACCAACAAGAGGAAGAAGGTTTTCATGATTACACTAACCTAGGTGAGGAGGGCTATGAGGAGGACCCAGGTGAAGGTGTCTCACAGCCCTGGCAGTCGCCATCAGGGTCTACACATTTCTTCTCCTCAGACCACACCGGTCAGGAACCCATTTCCAGTAGACGATCAGCCCTTCAATGTGCTACTGAGGAAGGCAGCAGCACATTTTGAAGTTGAAACTGGGGAGGTCACCCCAGATACTGATTCCGTTGAAAGGATTATTAAAGAAAAACCTCCCACTAGACAAACTATTCCTATCCTCGCCTCGGTTAAGAGACGACTCGCTCCATCGCTGTCCACCCCTGCGCTGGTAAGAGGAGTCAATCCAAGAATTGAGAAATTGTTCACCCTCTCAGTCAGACCCATTATATATCAGGGGTCACTCAGTCCCGGACTCCTTAGTGGTGACTAACACAAGGAAGAGGGCTGGGGTTCCACTGTCAACCAGCGAGGCACCCCCAGATAAAGAAGGGAAAAAGCTTTATGCCCTGGGCAAAAGAATTTCCGCCTCGGCAGCGTTTTCAATTAGGATTGCCAATAATAATACATTGTTGGCAAGCTATGCTGATGGGACATCGAAGAAGCCCCTGAACCTCTAAGAACTCGCTTATTGGCTACAGTTAAGGAAGGAGCTCTGGTCAACCAGAGCATCATTAAGAACACTCTTGATGCGGCAGAAACTGCTGGTCGTTCTTTGGTGCAGGGAATTCTGCTGAAGCGTCACGTCTGGCTTCGCAATTCCGGTTTCAAGGCAGAAACGCAGGCGTCACTCATTAATAAGCCAATAGAAGAGTCGAATCTCTTTGGAAGGGCAGTGGACGACGCACTGGAAAATGCGAAGAAAGAATTCAACACCATAAAGACCTTAGACCAAATCTCAAAGCCTCCAAACAGGCGGGGATTTGGCAACAATCGTTTTTTTCATGGCCAACGCCAACAGCAGCAGCAGCAGCAACAGCATTACACTGCGGGCAACTGGCCCTCTAATCAGGGTACCAGTAACCAGTATAACCAAAGAGGACAACGCCGTGGCAAGGGCAGAGGCCGGGGCTCCAGCCCTAGAGGCACCCCGGCAAATAACACCAAGTGACCCGAGGTTTCGGGTCCCCTCCCATGCGTCTCCGGTTGGGGGCCGGATAACATTGTTCCTATCAGCATGGAAGGGAATAACATCAGACCGGTGGGTATTGTCAACCATAGCCCACGGGTACTGTATAGAGTTCAATCGGTCCCCCACCTACAGACCTCCAAGGGGGCGACGCCTGTCACCAGAACCCCTCCTCATCCTCCTGCAAGAAGTAGAACAGCTGCTACAGAAAGGAGCAATAGAGAGTGTGCCCCTATCTCAGGTAATGGAAGGTATTTATTCAGTGTACTTCCTTGTACCCAAAAAGGACCTAACCATGCGCCCTGTACTAGATCTGCGCCCAGCGAACAAATTTGTAAAACCACAAAAATTTTGTATGGTAACATTACAGGAGGTAATTCCCCTGTTATCTCAGGGGGACTACATGACAACACTGGACATGAAAGATGCATACTTTCATATTTTGATGTTGCCAGCGCACAGAAAATACCTCAGGTTCATGATAGAGGGCAAACACTACCAGTTCAGAGTGCTACCCTTCGGCATAGCGTCTGCACCGAGGGTATTCACGAAGGTACTGGCAGTGGCAGTGGCCCATTTGCGCAGGTTGTCCATACCGGTATACCCTTACCTCGACGATTGGCTCATAACAGGGGAGTCCTACGAGACATGCTTCTCAAACACCCAGTAGACAGTAGACCTTTTGTTCCAACTGGGTTTCTCCATCAACGAGAAGAAGAATCAAACAATTCCTAGGGGCTCTAATTCGAACAAAGGACGGCCTCGTCTTCCCCTCCAACGAGAGGGTCCAAAATATGCTGTTTCAGATCTCTCAATATGTGGCTGGTCGAGAGGTGACGGTACGCAAAGCAATGCGCTTGCTAGGAATGATGGCGTCATGTATTTATTTGGTACCTCACGTGTGCCTGCGCATGCGCCCAATGCAAGAGTGGCTCAACAGCCAGTGGTGTCAGGCCAGCGGACAATGGGACGATCTAGTGGTGGTCTCGCAGGCCTTGGTTCTCTCGCTACGGTGGTGGTCGAAGGAAAACCTGGTAATAGGGAATCCATTCGCCACCCCTGCAGTGGAAGCCACTCTAACCACAGACGCATCCCTCACAGGATGGGGGGGCTCACCTATCCCATCAGACTGCTCACGGAGCTTGGACTCCGAGCGTAGCTTCCAAGCACATAAACTTACTAGAGCTACTTGCGGTGTTCAAGGCACTAAAAGCCTTCCAGACACACCTACAATGGAAAACAGTGATGGTCCTCACGGACAGCACCACAGCCATGCACTACCTCAACAAGCAAGGGGGCACTCACTCTCCAGGACTGTCCAAGCTGTTCCAGAACATCTGGAAGTGGGCTCTCGGACACATGTTCCTATTGTCACAACATGTACCAGGGGAACTCAATCTGCTAGCAGACGAACTCAGCAGAGACTTCCCTTTGCCCACAGAGTACGAATGGCGGTTACACGAAGACATAGTCTTCGACGTCTTCACACAATGGGGCTTCCCAGAAATAGACCTGTTCGCAACTCTGGAGAACTCACAATGCCTAGATTACGCCTCCAGATACCCACAGAACCGCTCCAAGGGGAACGGTCTCTGGATACCATGGTCAGGGAAATTTGTTTACGCTTTTCCCCCGACCCCTCTGCTGAACAAGATAGTGCACAAGATGCACCAGGAACCAGTCACCATGATACTGATAGCCCCGATGTGGGCCCGCCAACCATTGTTTGCGCACCTGATGGAGATGTCCCTGTCCCCACCGGTGAAACTGCCCTGCCCGTACAACATGCTGTCACAGGACAAGGGCAAGACACTACACCCATGCCCACAGAACATGAACTTAGCAGCCTGGCTCCTGAGGTCATAGAATTTGGCCATTTACAACTCCCACAGAGATGCATGGACATTCTCAGAGAATCAAGAAAACCCAACACTCGCCACTGCTATTCTAGCAAGTGGAAGAGATTTGTCATCTGGTGTAGAGGTAAGAGCATCAACCCAGTCCACTGCTCTCCCACACAAATTGTCCTTTGCCTGACTCCTTAAAGTCCATCTAGAGGCACTTTCTGCATACACCACCTCTCAACTTAAGTTGTCATGGTGGAAAGTCCCAGTTATCAAAGCCTTCATGGAGGGGGTAAAGAGAATACACCCTCCGATAGCAAACCCAGTTCCCGGCTGGGACCTCAATGTGGTACTTACCAGGCTCATGGGCTCACCCTTTGAACCCATGCACAAGGCAACTCTTAAGGACCTCACTCTTAAGACTGCTTTCCTAATAGCTATCACCTCCATTAGGAGAGTAAGTGAACTACAGGCTTTCTATTCTAGACCCCTTTGTAACAGTTCACAAAGATAAGGTGGTTCTACGCACACACCCAAGGTTTGCACCGAAATTCATATCGAAATTCCATGTCAACCAGTCAATAGAACTTCCAACGTTCTTTCAAAACCCTTCCAATTTGGGAGAAAAGAGCCTGCATACACTCGATGTGTGCAGAGCTGTCATGTTTTATATGGAAAGAACTAGGCCACTGAGAAAGACTAATCAGTTCTTTGTCTCGGTGGCAGCAGGAAGAGAAGGAGATGCAGTCTCAAAGTCCACTATATCTAGATGGATTGTTCAATGCATCACTCTCTGTTTCTCTCTTGCTAAGAGAGAACTACCCTTCAAGCCAAGAGCACACTCTACTCGAGGCACTGGGGCATCCATAGCATTCATTGCAAACGTTCCCCTTGAGTCCATTTGCAAAGCGGCAACCTGGAGTTCTGTACACACCTTTACAAAACACTACTGTCTAGATGCTCACTCTAGATCTGATTCGCAGGTGGGACAAGCAGTATTAAGAAATCTTTTCTCTACTGTTCCTTCTCACAACCCACCCCCAACTCCGGGTACTGCTCGCTAGTCTATGCACAGCATGTGATTCTAAGCAGATTAACAAACATCAGAAGAAAATGCATTACTTACCGTAAAAGCATTTCTGATGGTTGTATCTGCTTAGATTCACATGCGCCCACCCTTCCTCCCCGCTCGGATTGAAGGAACATAGACATCTTTCTACATCTCTCTCTCTTTTCTGTACTCACTCACGTATAGAAGGCTCCCTCAGGGCAGAAAAAATACAAACAGAGGGACCTCGATGCGTGAGGGGTTGTGGGTACACTGCACGTCACTATAGGGATAGTGTTACAGACGCGCCTTGTCGACGTCCCCTTTTCGACTACGAAAAACAAAATGCAATACTCCGCAGTGACCACTGGATGTCGGACTATGCACAGCATGTGAATGTAAGCAGATACAACCATCAGAAATGCTTTTACGGTAAGTAATGCATATATATATATATTTCTGAGGCTTGTGGAATCTGCTTAGATCACATGCTGTGCATAGGCCGACATCTAGTGGAAGCTGCGGAGTATTACAGTTTGTTTTTCGAAACTCGAAAATGGACGTCGACACAGGCGTGCCAGTAATACTATCCCTAGTGTGACGTCCACTGTACCCAAGATCCCTCACGCGTCTGGGATCCTCAGATTGTTTTTTTCCGCCATACTGGTCGGAAGCATCTTGCGGAGTCCCCTGGCCTTAGCCATACTTTTGCTATTATTGCAATTTAAAATTATTTATTGACATCCTTCCCCACCCCAACGTCGACCATCGACACTCGACGACGGCTGGAGAAGACATCGACCGTCGGCTGCTGCACGACGGATCTGGGCCTCGGAAGGCCGCTGGCCTCGGCCCGGGCCTAGTAGGCCGCTGGCCTCGGCCCTGCAAGTAGGGAGAGTGGGGGGTGGTACATACTCTTCACTCTTGGTATATAGGTACACCTTATATATTTCCTACACTTACCAGCCCGCTGCCTCAAGGTGCGTATGGAGGGTACCCCTTTCCAATTCTGCCCCAAGTGCAACCGCAAATACCCTTGGGTCGACAGGCACGCCACGTGCAATCTCTGCTTGCCGAGGGACCACCCCGAAGCGAACTGCAGAGCGTGTAGTAGGTTTAAACCTAAAACACTTAAGGACCGTTCGACAAAGCGTTGGGCCCACCACGCCAGGCAGGCAGCCATGGCAGCGGAGGGCGCCTTCAGCGATGGCAGCGACGCCGTACTTTCGGACGGCGAGGGCATTACGGCGTCGAAAGACTGCCGAGCGCAGGTCCCCGACCTCGGAAGGTTGTCCGGCAGGGCGGCTATGGGGAAGACCCCCGGCGACGCAAGCGCTACACCTACACACACTAAGCACACTAAGTCCAACCGAACCTCGACGACGTCGACTTCTCGGAAAGAGGCACGGATAGAACGGTCCGACTCGGTGTCCTCTGGGCGCTCTCGATCGAGATCGCCTCATGACGCAAGGCAATCATCCACTCTTGCCAAGAGTGCCTCGCTCCCTAGATTAACGGAGGTTCGATCGTCGGAAGACGAAGACGACTTCCACCCCCAGGCCGCGCTCCAAGAGACCGAGAGCGCAGTTAACACCAGCGAGGCCCCACGCTCGAAACAAGATACCTCTCCCGACCCGCGGCGCCAGGCGTCGAAAGTCTCTGGGGCCTCCAAGGGGCAGGGAAAACATTTTTCCACGCACGGGGAGGGAGGGAAACAGCGGAAAGCTCAGCCTTCCACTCCTGTAAGACCATCCTTCCACCCCAAGCAGACAGATAAACATAAATCTACTGGGACATCAACATCCAGCAAGGGTACCCTTGATAAGTCCTCTAAGTTGCCTACTAAAGTCATACCCTGTTCCAAAGAATGGTCCAGTGAGGACATAGACAGGGTCATGTCAAGGATGTCTTCCTTAGCGGATTTTTATGACAAAAACCCAGAACATTTCCTTTCGTATGACCCTCAAGGGGCCACACCCTCAGGCTCCTCTGATCCTATTCCCCTAAGTAAAAAGGCCCGGGTCGAAAGACCTGACCCCTTCGAGGTGCAGCCTTACTCTACTCCATACTCTACTCCACACCCCAGATACCAAGGACAACCTTTCCCTGAAGGGGACCAGGAGTTTTCAATTATGGAGGAACGAACCGGGGGGGCGTGGCCTGGAGCTGATGGCGAGTGGAAGCTGAGTCGCCGTGCTCCGGCCGAGGCGCCGTTTCCAGATCCTTTTGCCTACTCAAAATCGCACCTGGGATAGAAAGAATCGGTCCCGAGGAGAGGGGAACCGAGCCCGGACACGCTGCAGGGGTCTTCCCCTGGATCCGGGCCCCCGAGCCCAAGGATTCGTCCCGATAACGGTCCCCCCCCTTGGCGGGACCCAAGATGGCGGCCATCTTACGAAACTAATGTCGCAGGAGAACTTGCAGCCAAACCGACCTATTAACCTCTGCTGCGACTGCATCGGGGGTGAGGAGCCTCTACCTCTATCCGGCCCTGCTGAGCTGAACTAACCAGATCCCCTGGCCGGGGAAACCAAACCGGGGCTCAGACCCACACCACCGAGCACGGCCCCGGCCATCGACAACAGACGACGGTGGCGGTGGGGAGAGCGCCGGGCATGAGCGCGAACGACCTGATAAATATCCCACTGCACACCCTCTTGAAAACTTGAGCCTCGACCACCCTGCTTCCGACAAATAACCCCGGCGCCTGTCTCCACACGATCGAGTGATGCCAAAATGGCGTCCAGGAACAAGACAAAGGCAAGCACCATGGACTCCTACGTGTCCGCTAAAGCGAAGACTCCCCTGCAGCCAAGCGCTTCCACTCCTGAATCCCCCCGAGCGCAACCAACTGGTTCCCCAGAAAACCAAGCACAAGTACTGGAGGCGATTGAGTCATTGCGTGCGTTCATAGACATGAGAATTGGGGAGTTCAAATCTGAGCTGCAGCTTGTGCGTCAGGACGCCCGCAACTTGACGGAAAGGGTGACCTCCGCCGAATCCACCATTAAAGAGACGTCGGGAGACACAAAGGAGCTGAAGGCCAAGGTGACGGACCTAGAACGGAAGGTACTCACACTTGAAGCCAGGGCCGAAGAGGCCGAGGGCCGAGCCAGACGCGCTAACATCCGAATACTGGGGGTACCGGAGGGAAGCGAGGGCCCGGATCCGACGGCCTATGTGGAATCCCTGATACAACAGGAGGTGGGCGCAGGAAAGCTGACGCAGGGATTCTCGATCGAAAGGGCGCACAGATCGCTGCAGAAGAAACCCCCGCCGGGCTCGCGCCCTCGCCCTATAATTGCTAAAGTTCTGAACTTCCGAGATAGGGAGATTATCCTCCGACACTCCAGAGAGGAGGGCCCTATCGAACGAAACGACTCTAAGATCACGATCTACCCTGATTACACCCCGAAAGTTCAACGGGAGAGGAATTCATTCGTGCCGATCAAGGCTCGGCTCAGACAACTAGACCTAAAATATATGTTGCTCTACCCCTCCAGACTAAAAGTGATCCACAAGGGCGGGGGCGATCTTCTTGGAATCCCCGGCAGCGGCGACCATGTGGCTAGAGGACAACAATCTGGCAGCGGACAATGACTCTCAACTCTCCGCGAATTGATGAACCCCCACGCCCGATGCGAAGATGTCATACACTCAACTCGGACGTTGGGCACTCGACCTATGAAGAAGGTAACATCACTCAACAGTTTGCAAAGATGAAACGGCCCTCGCTCGGCCCCCGCCAGGCACAGGGCCCCACCCCCCACGAACAGAACAGGTCAGGCCAGTTGCCTGCCCGACCTTCCTCGTGCCCGATACCCGGATGGGTCCAGACGGTACGAGAGCGCCTGAGCACCCGCAAGACTTTGTCGTTGCTGGGCGCACCAGTTTTAGTTTTGTTATTTGTTTTTGTTCATACCACAGCCCTCAGACTACTAATGAAGCAGAAAAATGGGACCGGAGGCTCTTGGGGGCGGCGGACAGGACGTCGCCAGACCCTGAGGGGGATAATGTACCGCCCGGAGGCGGGGGAGGCGTGGAAGACGAGGCTGAAACAATAACTCCATGGCGTCCCAAATCAAGGTGATGACGTGGAATGTGAGGGGCATGGGCACGTACATGAGGAGGAATCGGATCCACTCCTATCTGCGTAGGAAAAAGATATCAATAGCAATGCTCCAAGAAACCCACCTCACGGACGAAGCAACGGCCAAACTCTCCGATAAGTGGGGAGGTACTGGGAAAGGGGCGCCTTATTCCAAATTCGCCAGAGGAGTGTTCACGTGGGTGAGCCCAACTGTCCCCTTCCACCTGTTGGGCCACGAAGCCGATAAGGAGGGCAGATATCTAATAATATGGGGCACCATCGACTCCATACCGGTGTGCCTGGTGAACTCATATTTCCCGCAACAAGGAATACCCTCACACCTCGCAATGCTCACTGCCAAAATCATTCCCAGGAGAGAGAGCGCTTTCATATGGGGTGGCGACTTCAATTCGGTCAGGAACGGCGCTCTGGACAGGTCGGACCCCCCCCGTTCCCCGAACAACCTCGCGTCAAACGCGCTGAACACGGCAATAGAACAACTCGATCTGGTGGACATTTGGAGGGAACAACATCGCATCGAGAGGAGCTACTCCTATTACTCGGCCCCCCACAAGGTCCACACGAGGATAGACTATCTGTTCATCGATCGTGCGCTGGCTCAGCAGGTGGACGACACACTTTACCTAGGTAGAACCATATCTGATCACTCGCCATTGATCATGCAATGGATCCCTAGAGGACCCAGGCCACCAATCCCGCTATGGAGAATGCCACCCGCAGCACTCACGGACCACGCATTCAGGGAAGAACTGGGTACCAAACTCGAAGATTATCTCGACATTAATACAGGTTCAGTGTCGCGCTGGAGCACACTCTGGGAGGCCATGAAGGTTGTCACAAGAGGCGAAGTTATATCAGGTGCCGGAGGTATTCGCAAGCAACTGAAACTGAAACTGGAGAAATTGGAAGACAGGATCACCCACCTTGAATCCGAACTCAACAATGCACCCGACGCCGAGACAGAGCTGAAGGACATCCGGGAGGAGTGCCTATTGGCATGGAACAGACTGTCCAAATTCGACTACGCGACCTACATAGCCAGAACTCACAAAGAAGCGGATAAGCCTGGTAGAATGCTTGCCTGGCTGTGTCGGCGCGAGTTTCCAAGACACCTCCCAACCGAAATAACGGATGAAAGGGGGACGACTCATCGGACGCAACGAGATATCAACCAAGCTTTTGCGGCCTTCTACTCCAGGTTGTACGCCCATGACACCAAAATACCAGTGGACGACATCAGGACCACACTGGCCGAGATTGAGCTCCCAAGTCTGACGGAGGCCCAGAGAGAGTCATTGGATGCAGAGATCACCGCTGAGGACGTGACATATGCGATTCAGTCGCTGACCACTTGCAAAACCCCCGGGAGCGATGGACTCCCGCCCGAATTCTACAAAGCCTACGCTGCGACCCTTGCCCCGACACTCCACAGGGTCTATATGGAGGCATTTGAAACTGGGACCTTACCTGACTCCATGAAAGAGACAATTATTATCCCTATACTTAAACCTAACAAACCCGCCAACAACTGCGAGTCATATCGCCCGATTGCCATGCTGAACTACGACTGCAAAATTTTGACCACAATTTTAGCTAAGAGGCTGGCAAGGGTGATTGGAACCTTGATCCATGAAGACCAAAATGGCTTTGTGCCAGGTCGCAACACCACTGCGAACCTGAGGAGGCTCCAACATATCATGGCGGAGACCCACGACCGAGATGAAGACCTCGCTATACTCTCTCTGGACGCCATAAAAGCTTTTGATTCCATCTTTTGGGAGTGGTTAATTGAAGTACTAAAGGAATTCGGCTTTGGAGCGAGCTTCGTGAGGTGGATCGAGTTACTGTACAACACCCCGACAGCGAGGGTGAAGACTGGAACGACGATGTCCCAGGCCTGGCCGATACAGCGCGGCACCCGACAAGGATGCCCACTATCCCCAATGTTATATATACTGGGCCTGGAGCCAGTGGCTGCCTACTTCAGGGCACAACATTTTGACGCGGGCATCGGGCTGGGCAGGGACTATGCCATAATATCCATGTATGCGGACGATGTCCTCCTGTACTTGAATAACCCCCGGCTCAACGCACACGTCGCGCTCGATATCCTCGACAACTACTCCCGATACTCCGGAATAACATTCAGCAAATTGAAGTCTTGTGCGTTTCCGCTGGCGAGACTTAGGGGCCTGGCTGAGTCAGACCTCCCAGACGTCGGGATACGATGGCAACTAGAGCACTTTAAATACCTGGGAATTGACGTGTGCCATACCCCAGCTCTCACACATGACCATAACACGGAAAAAGCTGTTAGGACCCTTCGCAAATCCATGAACTTTTGGTCGAAGCTACCACTGGCGGTAATGGGCAGAACCGCAATAGTCAAAATGATAATTCTCCCCCGCCTCTTGTACCACTTCACGAACGTATGCTTCTACATCAGGCTGCCTTTCTTCAAAAAATTGGACTCTCTCATCAAGGACTTCATATGGGGGTCCTCCAGACACAAGATCTCCCTCCCCACACTCACGCTCCCGCACAAAGAAGGTGGGATACAACTACCGGATCTACAAAGATACTATCTGGCCGCACAGCTCAGTCACACAACGAAATGGCTTTCTGATGAACTTTCGTCGGAAACGAAGCTCCTCCGGAACCCGACTTCCAAGCTGTTCCCCAGGGAGATGCTTTGGAACCCGTTGAAACAAGCTTCAGGAGTCCCCATGATTGTCACCTTGGGCCGGCAGGTGTGGGCCAGAACCGGCTCTCTCCGACACCTAGAGCACCCCTACAACCCCAGTGCCCCCATCCTGGCTGACGTGTGCAAGACCCACGCAGACTTAGCGACAGCGAGACAATGGGAGAGAGCTGGAATCTACACATGGGGGGGATCTGTTCGAAGACGGCATGTTCAGAGAACTCGAATCCCTACAAGCCAATGAAGGCATTTCAAACTCCCAGTTCTTGTGGTACCATCGCCTCAAGCGAACGGCAAAGGCACAATGGCCCGTTTGGCCGGAGGAACCCCCATCGGACCCCCTTCTTCAGGAGATGTACGACCTAGCAGATGGCTGGAGACCGGTCTCCCGCTTATATGCCAAGCTGAACGACAGACCCAACCCAAAAAGCACGCCCCTGAGACAAAAATGGGAATCCGACCTGGGGGTCCCACTCACCGACGGCGAATGGGAGCGAATACTTCTATACCCCAAAGAGGTGTCGAGGAATACCAGATTTAAACAAGTCCAGTTAAATGTCCTATACCGGACATACATGACTCCGCTAAGAGTTGCCACCTTCAACAATCGTGCACTTCCGCACTGCCCCTGGTGCGGTAACGACAAGGCGGACTTGATCCATATGTTTTGGACCTGCACCAAGACTGCGCACTTCTGGTCCATGGTGGAACGTACATGCACTGAGGCGGGGCTCACAAGATACGAGTGGAACCCAAAGGAATGCCTGCTGGGAGCCCATCCCAGACCCAGCAAACACAAGCATCAGGTCAAACTAATGGACCTTGCTTGCATCCTTGCGAAGAGGTCCGTAGCGATGGCATGGAAATCCCCAAGGGGCCCTAGACACGGACGTTGGCTCAAAGACCTGGAAAAGTGGACGGAGGCGGAGACTAGGGCCTGGCAGGATGGCATTCGCTCGAACGACGACGACTCCAATGAAGCTCTGGACTCATGGAAGGCCCTGGTGCGTGACATTCAATTCGCCTCCGACCACAAACCCCCCTGAATTTTCGCTCCTAACAGAATACCGCCTGCGACTGGTTTCCAAGAATGGCCAACACCATACCCAGCCCCCCACGACCACGGACTTGCTGCACTCCGAACCCCCCCCTCCGCCCCCCACCACGGACGATACACTGCTCTATGAAGGCTGTGGAAGTTAAGTAGTTAATTAGTCAATTTGTTTTCAGTTGGTTAAGTCACTGTTTGTTGTTTGTTTTGCACTTTTACAAATGCCAATAAAATGTTTTTAAAAAAAAAAAAAAAATGGAGGAACGAACCGGGTCTGAATACTATGCGGAGGATGAGGACCTGGAGGAGGTAGAAGATGAGCAGGAAATTTACAGAGTAGATTCCCCGGTAGAGAGCGAAGCCCCAGTTACCGACTCGCCAGTTGATAACCAACCCCTCCTTAATGAAGTTCTTGCTCGCGCAGCAGAACATTTTCACATCGACACCCACGGTGTACAGGAGGAAAGGGACTTCGCAGAAGAGTTGGTGGGAGAGAGGAGGCTGGTCGCTCAGACCATCCCTATCCTTAAATCCATCCAACGTAGAATAGATCCATCCCTGGTGAATCCTAACCTCACCAGAGCCGTCAACCCCAGAGTCGAAAAACTTTTTCGGGCAGCCCAGTCTGACCCTCTTTATATAAGAGGTCATCTTAAACCAGACTCCCTAGTGGTTACCAACACTCGGAAGAGGGCTGGGACACCCTTATCGTCGTCAGAAGCTCCTCCCGACAAGGAGAGCAAAAGACTGTACGGGTTTGGCAGGAAGGTAGCCTCAACGTCCGCCTACCAAGCAAGGATTGCAAACTCCACCACCCTGTTGGCAAGTTACAACTGCCATCAATGGGAAGAGGTTGTGGCGCTCATAGCCTCTGCTCCTGAACCGTTAAAGGGCCAGTTGGCTCGGATCTCGGCAGAAGGGAGAGCCGTGTCTGGTTGCATATTAAAAGCAACTTTCGACGCTGCAGACAACGCAGGAAGATTGATAGCAGAAGGTACTGTTATCAAGAGACATGCGTGGTTACGGCAGTCGGGGTTCAAAACAGAAACACAGGCTTCATTAATAGACAAGCCGGTGGAACCAGATCTATTGTTTGGGAAAGCGGTCGAAGACGCACTTAAGAATGCCAAGGACGAGTACGAGACTCTCAAATCCCTTGGCCAGCTTACCAACAAACCCCCGAACCAGAGGGGGAACAGTAATTTTCGTCGCCCACGCGGCCAAAATTCACAAAGAGGCAACTATGCCCAAGGACAGGGTACACAATGGAACAACAACCAGCAGTCTACCCAAAGTTACAGCAAGGGTAACAAGAGAGGTCGTGGAAGAGGCAGAGGCAGCCCCAACAAGGGAGGTGGCACGCCTCCGCCAAAGCAGTGACGCTCAGTTCAGGGTCCCTTCTCACACAACCCCAGTAGGGGGACGCATTTCCAACTTCACCCAGGCTTGGGAAGGGATCACCTCAGACAGATGGGTGCTGTCAACAGTGTCCACAGGATATTGTATAGAATTACTGCAGCGTCCCCGGAACCACCCTCCACGACAAAGAATACACTCCTTAGAACATCAGAAGATCCTTCTCGAGGAGATCGCCATTCTGCTAGAAAAGGACGCGATAGAACTCGTCCCAGGACACCAGGTAAACAAGGGTATCTATTCAACTTACTTCCTTGTGCCAAAGAAAGATTTGACAATGCGCCCAGTATTGGACTTACGGCCTGCCAACAAGTATGTCAAGCCCCAAAAATTCCGTATGACCACGCTACAAGAGGTAATCCCCCTCCTAAAAAAGGGGGACTACATGGCAACCTTGGATATGAAAGATGCTTATTTTCATATTTCCATGCTCCCGGCGCACAAAAAATACTTGCGCTTCAAAGTGGACAGTCGCCACTACCAATTCAAGGTACTGCCCTTCGGGATAGCTTCAGCACCAAGGGTATTCACCAAGGTACTGGCGGTGGCAGCTGCACACCTACGCAGGGAGGCAATCCCAGTGTACCCTTATCTGGACGACTGGCTCATAACGGGGGAAACCCCAAGAATTTGCAGGTCAAACATTCAGAGGACTATCGACCTCCTCCACGAGTTAGGCTTCTCTATCAACGAGAAGAAGTCAAGTCTGGTGCCAAGCACCTCAAAACAGTTCCTAGGAGCAATCCTAGATACTCAGAAAGGGTTGACCTTCCCCTCGGAAGAGAGAATTTGGAATATACTACTGCAAATTCCACATTATCAGTCAGGTCAACAAATAACGGTACGCAAAGCAATGCGGTTCTCCAGCATGGGGTCTGGCATGGATTCACATGCTCATGAATATTCCCCGTCGTCAGGCTGGGAATCCTCGGTAAAGAAAAAACCAGTATCAGTTTCGTTTCTGATCTGTCTTTCGTAGTAATAACCAATCACTGGTCTCTGCGTCATACTGACCACAGCCAATGACTGCCCTCTACCTAAGCACCGCCTCTGGCAGCCATCTTCAGATTTTTACCGCACGTTCATGTGTTGGGATCCTCGTGCTATTGCTCTCGAGCGTTAGTGCTTTTTTCGCGCTTTTTCACAAAAAAACTTCGATTCTTTCGGTCAAAAGAGCCTCAAGCTCCACCGATCCTACATCCGATCAACGGGGACCCGTGTCGGATTCATCTGTGCCCCTCAAGGGTGAAGATTTCGTCGAGCTACGCTTCGGAGGACTCCAGAAGCTTCTCAGGCCCGGTCTCAGAGATGGCCCAGGAGAAGGGAAGCTCGACGCCCGGAAAGCTGTTCAGGGTCTGCCCTGGATGCCAGCTGCAGAACGTCTTCAAGGAGGACGAACACTCTTTCTGCCTTTACTGCCTTCATGAGGACAAGACGCACGTGGAGAAGGACTGTGCGTTTTGCGGCAACATGTCGGAACGGACCATGAAGGACCGCCATCAACGTCTCGCCAACTGGCTGGAGGGTAAGAGCCCGTCTGGCGAGAAGAAGAAGAAATCCGAGCGGTCTTCTAAGACCTTTGAGGGCGCCCCGGCGACGGGGGCCCAACATAAGGCCAAGCACCGCGAGTCCGCTGGCACCGGGAGCGCCGAACGGTCGGGAACTACGGGCGCCAGGCAGGGCGCACCCTCCCCGGCACCATCAACCACGAGCCAACGCTCTGGGTCGGGTAAGAGGAAGGCCGAGCACCCGGCGAAGCTCCTGGAGAGGCCCCGGTCGAGCTCTAAGGCAGAGGAGGAGCGTGGCAGTGCCCCCTCCCTCGAGGATAAGGCGGTGAGCGCACCTAAGGTGGTGAAGGCCTTGATCCATCCGACCAAGCCCTCTATCGAAACGGTCGCGGCGGCCCTGGCTCAGCCTGTGGTGGCTACACCAGTGGTGGCGACCTCAGGGCCCAGAATCTCCCTGCCTCCGCGGAGGGAGTCTTCCTTTGTGCCCATCGATAGGACCCCCGTGAAACCCTCCGTGGGGAAGAAGGGGGGGCAGGGCGTCGTCGTAGATTCGGCCTCAACCTCAGAAGAGGAGCTGATCGAGGTCTTAAGCCACGGCCTAGGCGTGGAAGAAGGCCAGCCCGCCGGAATGGACCCCGACGCAGGTGACGACGACGACATCGTCGAGGATACCGACGGGGCCCCTGCTCGCCCGTCGGATTCCCCTCTGCCAGCGCCGCAAGACAACTCGGCGGCCATTTTGTTGGCCATACAGTCCTTATGCTCCGAGATAAGGACGAGGCTACCGTTACCGACGGAGGAACCTCTCCCGTCGGGGGATCCAGAACCGGGACCTTCTGGTGTTCCCCCTACCAAGAAAAGAAGGATCCATCCACCACCTCCTTTTCAACCGTCGCGCCCCGTCCAGCCCTCCTCCCCGTCCACCCGAGGGGATGATACGGGGACTGACACGGCAGCGACGGGTACGGACGACGAGGCATACGACGAGGATTTTCCGTCGTCGCCTCCCACCAGGGCTTCTCCGCCCGACGAGATCGGATCTTTCCACTCCATGATCTCCAGGGCTTCCGAGCTTTTCCAACTCTGCCCTGAGGAGAAGAAAAAGGAAGGCTTCCTTTATCAGCGGCGCGAGGCCAAGAGGAAGACGGTCCTCGCAGTGCCTCTGTTGGATGACATTTGGGATGAGGGCCTTTCCCTCCTCAAGAACCCTTCCACGACGCCAGCTAGAAGAGACCGGTACGAGAAAAAGTACCGGGTCCCGGACACGGCCCCCCTATGCCTCCGGGCGCAGCCTACCCCGGACTCCGTCGTCTCCGCGGCAGCCAGGAAGAAAGCGGGGGGGGTGCGGCCTCCACATCAACTTCCCCGCCGGACGTAGAGTCATCTCGTCGGCAGCGACGACGATTAAAGCGGCCAACGCCTTGGCTATCGTGGCTATCGTGGCCCGCTACGACAGGGAGCTCTGGTACAAGATAGCTCCCCTGCTGGATTTTCTGCCGGACGACAAGAGGGCGGAGGCCCTTGAGATCCTGCAGGAAGGTGAGGTGGCGTCGGACCACGCCATCACCGTGGCGACGGACATCGCCGACACTGGGTTCCGCCAGCTGGGCAACGGCGTTTGCCTTCGACGTCGTGGATGGCTCAAAGCTACAGACTTTCGGCAGGACGTCCAGACCAGAGTCCTGGACATGCCCTTCGACGGGAACAACCTGTTTGGGAAGACAGTGGACGATTCCCTTCAGGCCATCAAGGCGGATACTGAGACGGCCAGGGCCCTTGGAGTCCTGCAGCAACGACAAACGCCCTTTCGGAGCGGCGGAGGCAAGGGCGCCTCCAAAGGTTCCGGCGGCGGTTTCGCTTCCTACCGTCAAGCGGCCCGCTCGTCGTCGCAAGAGGCCTACAGAGGACGAGGTAAGTCTAGCGGACCCCGCCGTCGTCGCCAAGGAGGTCAAGGCGGCAAGGCCGCGTCCAAGCAGGATTGAACCGGCCGTGGGGTCGGGCCCCCACCGAAGCACCCCGGTGGGAGGCCGGCTGGCGGGCTTCGTCAGCGTGTGGGAGTCCATCTCCACCGACCGTTGGGTGCTGGACGCCCTGGCCCGGGGCCACGCGCTCGAGTTTCAAAGAAGGTGCCCGCGCGTCCCCCCCGTGGCCAGGAAAGAACTTCACGTCCCTCAACTTCTCCTGGAGGTAAAGGCGATGCTCAGAAAGGGCGCCATCGAACTCGTCCCAAAGAGGCTTCGGGGCTCCAGAGTCTACTCGCGATACTTCCTCGTGAAGAAGAAGACGGGAGGATGGCGCCCCATCCTAGACCTGCGACGTCTGAACAAGTTCATCAAGGCGCAGAAGTTCCGGATGGTCACCCTCCAGCACGTCCTGGGTCAGCTGGAGGAAGGAGACTTCCTATCGTCGTTTGATTTGGAGGATGCCTACTTCCACATTCCCATCCTAAAGGGGCACCGAAAATTCCTCAGATTCGTGGTCCAAGGGCGTCATTACCAGTTCAAAGCCCTTCCCTTCGGACTACGGTCGGCACCCAGGGTATTCACCAAGTGCCTCGCACCGGTGGCGGCGCAGCTGCGCCGCGAGGGGATTCACGTCTACCCCTACCTGGACGACTGGCTCATCCGCGCCAAGACGAGGGAGCTCGCCGTGGTCCACACGGCAAGGACCGTCCAACTCCTCACAGACCTGGGATTCTCAGTGAACTACGCCAAATCCCACCTGGTGCCCGCGCAAGTCGCACTGTTTCTGGGAGCGAGGCTCGACACAGTGTCCCTTCTGACCTCCCCGTCGGAGGAGAGGACCAGGACCATCTTGGGCAAGGTGCAACGGATGTTGGTGGCCGACGCGGCCAAGGTGAGGTCCATCAAGTCCCTCCTCGGGATGATGTCTTCCTGCATCTACCTCATTCCCATGTGCAGGCTCCGGATGCGCCCGTTGCAAGAATTCCTGGATGCGCGCTGGATCCAGACGACGGGCAGCTTCGAGGAAAGGATCAAGCTCGACGAGAGTTTCCGACGAGCGATACGGTGGTGGGGCACCCGCGCGCATCTGACGGCGGGCATGGACTTCCAGACCCCAGCCCACCAGGAGACTGTGACCACGGATGCCTCCCTGGAAGGGTGGGGAGCGCACACCGAAAATCTGCACGCAAGGGGACTCTGGCTCCCGACGGAGAAGTCCCTGCATATCAACGTCCTGGAGCTCCGTGCAGTGTTTTGGGCCCTCAGGTCCTTCCTTCCGTCCCTCAAGGGCAAGGTGGTGAGGATCTTCACCGACAACACCACCACCATGTTTTACATCAGGAAACAGGGCGGAACCAGGTCCCCAGCGCTGTCCAAGGAGGCGCAGGACCTGTGGCATTGGGCCGTCGCCCAAGGGATTTTTCTGGGGCCGTTTCATCTGGCAGGGATGAAAAACACCATCGCCGACTCACTCAGCAGGGAGCTGCGCTCGTGCCACGAGTGGGAACTACGGCAGGATCTGGTGGATCGCCTCTTCCGACGGTGGGGCACACCCCAGATCGACCTGTTCGCGACGGCAACGAACACCAAGTGCCGGAGGTTCGCCAGCAGGTTTCCCCAGACGAGGAGCATGGGCGATGCTTTCTCGTTCCCCTGGGAGGGCCTGTTCCTCTACGCGTTCCCTCCCTTGCCTCTGCTAATCCGGCTCGTCAACCAGCTCAAGAGGTCACGGTGCAGGATGATCCTCGTCGCACCTGCGTGGCCGAGGCAGATATGGTTCCCGGACCTTCTGGACTTGTCAGCGTCCCCGCCGATCAAGCTGCCGGCGGACGCGGATCTACTCTCCAGGGAAGGAGGCGCCATCCTCCACCACGACCCGAAGTCGCTGAACTTGCAGGCCTGGCTCCTGCAGCGCTAGAGTTTGGAGGATACGACATACCGGCCGATTGCAGAGAGGTTCTTGCAAAGGCCAGGGCGTCCTCGACTCTTAAATGCTACGGACACAAATGGAAGAGGTTCTCTGTCTGGTGCCACGCACAGAAGATTAACCCTCTACGGATTACGGCTCCCCAAGTACTGCCGTACCTGCTGACGCTGGCCAAAGCTGGTCTGGCACACGCGTCCATCAAGATTCATCTTGCTGCGATCTCCCGATACACCAGAACCACGGGGCGGACGTCCTTGTAGTCTCATCGTCTGGTGAAAGAGTTCATGAAGGGACTGTTCAGATCGTTCCCGCCGGTGAAGGCCCCGGCCCCGGCGTGGGAGCTCAACGTGGTGCTGACCAAGCTCATGGGACCTCCGTTCGAGCCTCTGCACTCGGCCCCGTTGAAGTTTCTATCGTGGAAAACATCTTTTCTTGTGGCCATCACCTCCGCACGACGAGTGGGAGAGATCCAGGCCCTTTCCTGCAAGGCCCCGTACTTGACTTTCCACGACACGAGGGTAGTGCTCAGGACGCACCCCTCCTTCATGCCCAAGGTGCCGTCGGACTTCCATCTCAACGAACCCTTGGTGTTGCCTGTGTTCTTCCCGTCGCCTTCGTCGCCGGCTGAGAGGACTTTGCACTCGCTGGATGTGGCTAGAGCGCTGAAGTTCTACGTAGACCGCACGAAGTGTTTTCGGAAGACGTCACAACTCTTTGTGAACTTTGGACCTGTCAATCAGGGGAAGGCTCTCTCGAAGGCTTCCATTTCCAGATGGCTCTCCGGCTGTATCATGTACTGTCATCGGTTGGCAAACCGACCGCTGCCTGGCCGTCCGAGAGCCCATTCCACCAGAGCGATCGCAGCTACCACGGCGTTCCTATCTGGTGTGCCCCTGCTGGACATATGCAGGGCTGCTACGTGGAGGTCGACGCACACCTTCACGAAATTCTACTGCGTCGACCGGGATTCCAGGGAGGAGTCCAGGGTCGGCCAAGCAGTGCTGCGCAACCTGTTCGCCTGAGGTGAGCCTGGTGAGGAGGTAAGATGCTTAATGTTGAGTTTATGTGATGCTTAATGTTGAGCCTTTGCCACCTCCCGTGGTTGTGCATGTGTGTACTGCTATGTATTCTTTATTCATGAGCATGTGAATCCATGCCAGACCCCATGCTGGAGAAGGAACAAGTTACTTACCTGTAACTGTTGTTCTCCAGCATGGGTCTGGCATGGATTCACATGCGAACCCTCCCGCCTACCCCTCTGCGGCTCTTCACTTGGTCATACTGCCACTTCACGTGCTTCCAAATCTGAAGATGGCTGCCAGAGGCGGTGCTTAGGTAGAGGGCAGTCATTGGCTGTGGTCAGTATGACGCAGAGACCAGTGATTGGTTATTACTACGAAAGACAGATCAGAAACGAAACTGATACTGGTTTTTTCTTTACCGAGGATTCCCAGCCTGACGACGGGGAATATTCATGAGCATGTGAATCCATGCCAGACCCATGCTGGAGAACAACAGTTACAGGTAAGTAACGTGTTCCTTACTGGGCATGATGGCGTCATGCATTTACCTGGTCCCCCACGCGCGTCTGCGCATGCGTCCCATGCAGGAATGGTTGGCGAAACAGTGGTCTCAGGCAAGTGGTCAGTGGGACGATCTAGTGGTCGTTTCGCCAACACTCGTACAGAGCTTACACTGGTGGACAAAAGAGAATCTCGCAAGGGGAAAACCCTTTTACGATCCCGAAGTACAAGCAGTGGTAATTACAGATGCTTGCCTGACTGGGTGGGGAGCTCACCATCTCCACCACACAGCTCATGGTCTCTGGTCTCACTCAGTAGCCAAGAAACACATCAACCTGCTAGAGCTTCTGGCAGTATTCCGAGCGCTTCGGGCGTTCGAGCCCCATCTACTAAACTTGTCGGTGCAGATCCGGACGGACAGCACGACAGCCATGTTCTATCTGAACAAACAAGGAGGGACTCGTTCGCCAAATCTGTCCAAGCTTGCCCAGAATGGGTCCTTCACAGAGAGATCGTAGAAGATCTCTTCTCTCAGTGGGGTTTCCCCACTATAGACCTATTCGCCACAAGCGAAAACAAACAATGCCCAGGATTTGCATCCAGGTTCCCCCAGCCAGACTCCCAAGGGAACGCCCTGTGGATGAACTGGTCAGGGATGTTTGCGTACGCTTTTCCACCAACTCCTCTCATCAGAAAGGTGGTGTACAAGATGAACAAGGAATCGATGACGCTCATCCTAGTTGCTCCCATGTGGGCGAGACAACCATGGTTTCCACACCTACGCAGGATGGCGCTGTGCGAGCCCATCAAACTCCCAGCCTGGTACAACCTACTGTCCCAGCAACAAGGTCTAACAGTGCACCAGGAACCCAACTCAATGAACCTGGCAGCATGGCTCCTGAGGTCATAGAGTTTGGGCATCTCAATTTACCACAGAGGTGTATGGACATCCTAAAAGAATCCAGGAAACCAAACACAAGGCACTGTTACTTTGACAAGTGGAAGAGATTCGTTATTTGGTGCCAGAATAAACAAATCAACCCAGTTGATTGCACTCCTTCCAACGTGGTAACATACATGCTCCACCTGCTGGACGCAGGTTTGGTTTTTAACTCTCTGAAAGTACACCTGGCAGCCCTCTCGGCTTACACCACATCCCATAACAAAGTATCGTGGTGGAAAGTACCAGTAGTTAAAGCCTTCATGGAAGGAGTAAAGAGACTTCACCCTCCTATTTCAAACCCACCGCCAGGATGGGACCTCAATGTGGTGCTAGCTAAGCTCATGGGCCCCCCTTTCGAACCCATGCATAAAAGTAGTCTCAAACACCTGACTTATAAAACGGCCTTCTTAGTAGCCATTACCTCCATAAGAAGGGTCAGTGAAATTCAGGCTCTGTCAGTGCAGGATCCTTTCTTTATTATCCACAAAGACAAACTGGTTTTACGCACACACCCTAGGTTCTCACCTAAATTCATATCTAAATTCCATGTAAACCAGTCCATCGAGCTTCCGGCTTTCTTCCAGAACCCGCAAAGCTCGGCTGAGGTGAAACTACACACCCTTGATGTGCGTAGGGCGGTCCTCTACTATGTAAATAAGACCAGACCGCTAAGAAAAACAGATCAACTGTTTGTCTCCGTAGCTACAGGCAGAGAGGGGGATCGCGTCTCTAAAGGCGCGATCTCGAAGTGGATTATCAACTGTATACAGCTGTGTTACTCTCTTTCTGGAAAAACTCTGCCTTTTACGCCAAGGGCCCATTCTACTAGAGGCATTGGTGCCACTCTGGCTTTCATTGCAAATGTTCCCCTCGACACCATTTGCAAAGCAGCTACTTGGAGCTCTATTCACACTTTTACTCAGCATTACTGCATTGACACTCATTCCAAGACAGGTACACAAGTGGGACAAGCGGTTCTAAGACACCTGTTTGCTCATGACCCTTCTCACATCCCACCTCCTTCTTCGGGTACTGCTCGCTAATCTATGCACAGCATGTGATCTAAGCAGATTCCACAAGCCTCAGAAGGGATACATTACTCACCGTAATCGTATTTCTGATGCTTGTATCTGCTTAGATTCACATGCGACCCACCCTTCCTCCCCTCCGAGAGAAGGCGCATGATTGCTTGTAGTCTTACCTTTCTGTCTATCTGCTTGGATTATCTGTACTCACGCTACTCCTCATGCTTCCTCATGTCAGAAAAAATACAATCTGAGGATCCCAGACGCGTGAGGGATCTTGGGTACAGTGGACGTCACACTAGGGATAGTATTACTGGCACGCCTGTGTCGACGCCCATTTTCGAGTTTCGAAAAACAAACTGTAATACTCCGCAGCTTCCACTAGATGTCGGCCTATGCACAGCATGTGAATCTAAGCAGATACAAGCATCAGAAATACGACTACGGTGAGTAATGTATCCCATATATATATTCCGCGTGAGTGTGAAGCATAAGAGAATAGATGAGGGAGATATTTAATTATTAAAGGTTAGTCCTCAGGGCTGGAATCCCTAATCTACATTTCGTGTTCAGAGCTAGACTGCCGGAAATATATTATGCAGAGTCTCCCAGTTCTTTCAGGGTCCCCTAGGTTTGAAACTTTTGGGTATCCCTGAAAATATTGTATAAAGTCACTCTTAGTTGTTGTGTGGGTACTCCGTCTGGAACTATTTTCAGTGCTGGTGCTGAACACTGGCTCTCCTGGCCGTTGTTTGCTTGGCTTACGGTTGAGTTGATTTCTTCGCAGATTGTTGCAGGTGAATTATCAGGCTGCAGTCATCATGTTTCTCAGCCAAGGGCGGGTTTTGGGCCTTTATCCATAGCTCTCGAGAGACTCGGCCCACCAAAGGCTCAGCATTCTCAAAAACCTCCCACAGGCTTGAGCTTCTTCGGTCAGTCTTATTTTCCTCGATAGTGGTTGTGATGCTGGAAATGCATTGGAGGGACAGGGTCTCCCTGTCTTTGTCCTGTAGTCCCTTTTCATTTTTGTTCTGTATTGTTTGCTGCCCAGAAGTCCATGTGGGACTCCTGGCAGTGCAGCTCTTCCTGTTTTTTGTTTGGTGTACAGACCCATGGGATACCCTTATGGCACCCATGGGTGGGGGTACAACCCTGTGCCCCTAGTGTATGTTTTTGGGCACTTGTCTATGGCCCACAGAGCAGGGTATGGGCTGGTGGCAGCTCCATGCTGAATTAGACATGTGCTCTGAGTATCCTCCATTTTGGGATACCCAGGCCCTGCCATTGGAATCATTTGATTCCTGATAGGAAACAAGCTGGCCCCTGTGGCCTCTTACTTTCTATTGCCTGTTACCTTGTTTTCCCAAAGTCCTGGGAAGCACTGACTGTCCCTTCCCCCTCACTGGCTGTTGGATGGAAGTTCCATATATGGTGCTGTTGTGAAGTCCAGGCCAGACTGGCTGGAGCCTTCCCAGCAACTGTATGTTGAGGGTACACCCTGTGGGTGGGACCTGGGTGAATGGAGTGTGTGACCAATATGCACTTCTTGCTGCGGATGTATGGTTTCTGGTGTTTGACACAATGACTGAGACAGCCCTGCCCAAAACTGGTATGAATGCAGTGTGTAGTGTTGAATGGCTGGGTACTTGTCCCAATACATATTCCTTGTTGTGAGTGTCTGCGAGGGAGGAGAATGGCCTGAATGCACTGTATGTCTGATTTGGCTGATTGACTGCTGAATGCCCTTCTGAGTGATTGGTTGCCCGAGTGTGACCCAGCAGAATGAATGAGATCAACTAGTACATCTGGGGGCCTCTCGCTGCTAGAATTCGTTCAGAAGCTGAAGTTGAAACTGATGCTTAATCTTGAACCAGGCCTGAAGAAGGTTGACTGCGGTCGCCCTTCGCCGAAAGCCGTCGAGACTGATCCAAGAGAGGACCTGGTTAAGGCGAGGGACCATCGAGCACCGCTAACCTTCGCCGAAGCGCCCTGGAAGTCAGACCCTCGAAAGGCTACCGACCGGAGACTGGGACCGCCGAGGTGAACGAAGATAAGCACCGGACATTCCGTCCACCGTCGTCGACCAGGGTTCTCAAGTCTGATGTAACCGCTGGAGGCCCGTCTAAACTGTGTTGCCCAGAAGAGGGGACCGTTTGACGCTGTGCCACCGATGACCGGAGCCGCACGCTCCTTTGCCTAAGACCGTTTGATTCACTGACGTGCTTGTCCGCACCGCCGCCCGCCTTATCCCGCCAGAGAAGCCAGGCCGTTGACACACCGAGGAGCATCCGCCGGTGGGTTTCCGCCACCCAATGACCGTAGAGACGCCAGACGACTCGACGCCCTTGCTGGGCCACAGTTCTTCACAAACTCTTTTCGGTCCTGAACTATCGACACCGAGGTGCCCCACACGCCTGTTCCTGGCAGGACGTCTTTGCATCGTCAGTGACGAGCACCTCTGGGACCGAAGCTGCCGCCTCAACACTGAGTTCACTTTCTTCGTGGGTTCTCGACGATCTGTGGCTCCTGCTTTAAAGGGAGCCGCTCAAGAAGGTTCCGTCGACGACCCGACGTCGAACTCTGCTGTTCCAAGTACATTGTGGTGGTACAAACATTATAGACCCACCTTGTACAACCTTTTCACTAGATGCTTTTTCAAATAACTCGATTTGAAGAGTATTTTTTACACCAACTACGCCGACGACACGCAAGTCCTCATCCCCCTGTCAGGCGACTACGAGGCAGACCAAAAAACCCTCAATTCCATTTACACCACCATCCAGACCTGGATGGCCAAAAACTGGCTCTGCCTCAACAGCGAAAAGACTGAACTTCTTATCATCAGCTCTCCAACCACAATCAAAAAAATGGGCCCTCGATATGACTCCTTTCTCATAGACAGCTCTCGTATTCCTGTATCCCAGTCAGTCAAAACATTGAGTCTACCTGGATTCCAACCTCACCATGACAAGACAGGTGAATGCTATCTCATCAGCGGCAGACTACCACTCAAAACTTATCACTGCTGCCACGCCCTTCCTAACGCAACAAAACTCCCTTACCATTGCCAGAACAATCATAGGATCTCACCTAGACCACTGCAACGCACTCCTACTAGGCACATCAGCCAAGAACATCAAGAAACTTCAAACAGTGCAGAACAATGCTCTCAGAGCAGCCACAGTAATCTCGAAAAGAGAACACATCTCAGACACCAGAAAATCCGTCCACTGGCTGCCCGTTAAAGAACGCATCATCTTTAAATCCCTTGCACTGACCCACTAATGTCACCACGACAAAGCACCTCGCTATCTCGCGCAAAGATTCTCTGCGCCCCATCAAGCAGACCTGCTAGATCTGGTCAAACCAACCGTCTTTCTATTCCCAAAAGCCTCAGGATTAGAGCAGGCTGCTCTAGCTTCTCAGTCCTTGCTGCGACCAACTGGAACCTACTACCTCCCACCATCGGAGGCATGGAATCCCACACGGTCTTCAGAAAAGCTTTAAAAACCCTGTTGTTCGTGTAAGCCACTCGCTCGTCATGCCTACCTGTAAGGCATGTGACCACTGTAATCACTGTCTGTAAAAATGTATAACCTATGTTCATTGCAACTGCGTGTTAACAATGTATAATGTATGTCTACCCCAACCCCTGTAACTAAGTCAAATTCTTGAAACAGTGCCACGATGCCTCCGGGCTGCCAGGTGCTTTACAAATATAAAAATAAATACATAAATAAATAGAAGGAAATAAGACTTATAGAACAATATATGGACTGGGCTTGTGATATATCTTTACTTTATAGGTGGCCCAGGTGGGGGGGGGGGGTCTCCACACAGAACTACTGTCTAGGTAACAAGGCCAGTATTCTGCCAATTGTTCTAACCAACTGCTTTCTCCTATGTCTATTGTTGGTTACCTTTTATTAAGTGATTTGTGTGACATTTAACCAGAGTACAGTTGATGCACTTTAATGAAATCTAATAATAATTGTGGTACCACTTAGAACTGTATATATTTGCCATTGTAGATTTACTGAGCACAAAGTGAGTTATTGTGATTGTGTACATAACCTTTAACTTAATTATATAAAGACTGTGTTTTAACTAATACAGTGGGACATTCCTTTGTGGGGGCTTGGGGACTACACTGTACTTAAGAACCAGCCTGCATCACCTCCTGAGAAGCTAGGCCTTGATTGCTCATCCATTGCTACCGTAATAGAGAACCTTGGCTGGGGTCCTCTGTGTGTGCCTCTCCTCTACCATATAGAGAGCAGAAGTACAGACCCCGCCTCCAGTCTTTACAGTTGTGTTAAGATTTTTTTTTTATTTTTCTTTTTTGGCAATCTGCTGGTGAGGCCTCTACAACTACTAATGTTTGGGTGTGGCAGTACACCCGACCCAATATAGGAAGCCAAACCTTTTATTCAAAGTAGTATGTTCTGTTACTTGGCATTTATATAGCGCCTTATATATCATTGGTATGACCTCAAAGCGCTGGTAGGTTGAACGCCCTCGGGAACCACAGTTCAAGTCAGTAGAGAGAGAGTGTTGTATGGTGCATGGGCACACCGGATATGTGTGCAGTTGGTGTGGTTGTTATAGGATAGCTGCTTCTTAGCGGTAGGTGTAGTGCTGAGGAAATCAGTTGGATGTGTTCAGTCTGGATGGTGGACACCCAGACTGAGTTCTGGCTGTGTTAGGCCTGTGGAGACGCCTAAACTAGCTGGTATTTGCTCAGCTAGCTGTGTTTTATTAGGATGATGAGGTGTTTGTGGGGTCATGTTAGTATGAGAACAGCTAGGCCGAATGTGTCATAGTATAGCTGTGTTCTAGTTGAATGATGGTGTATAGGAGAGAGTAAGCGTAGTAGTGTGATATGGTGGTTATCAGTAAAGCGCCTGTGACCAAGCATGAGAGCAGGACAGGGGGCGTACATAACGGAATACGTATATAAAGCGACAGAATGAATAGGGTAAACGTGATACAGATGACATGGGGATACAGGTACATAGCAGAATATGTATATCTGCTCCATCCTTTCCCTTTTTTTTCCATTCACTCTATCATTCGTCCGTTCCGTCCACTTCATCCGTTCCGTCCACAATCTTTTTCATCCATTCCAATCAATACATCCGTACCATCTTCTTCATCCATTCCGTCCACTTCGTCGTTCCGTCTGTCCACTTCATCCGTTCCATCCACTCCATGCATCCGTACCATCTACTTTATCCGGTTCATCAACTTTGTTTGCTCCATCCGTTCCATCTACTCTGTTACATCTATTCCATCCATTTCACTTACTCTATCCGTTTCACTCAGTCTATCTGTTTTAATTACACTATCCATTTTAGTCTTTCTATCCGTTCCATCGACTCCCTTTGCTCTTTTATTTTCTTTGTTCAAACCAACGTCCCCTACCAGCACTTACGTCTGCACTTCCTTGCACTTGCCAATAGCTGGCTGTTTTATGTGTCTTATTTATTCCACTTCGCATGTACTGCACTTTCCCCTCTCCCTTCCCCCTGCGCACTTTCCTTTCCCCCCTTCCCATGCACTTGCGCGATCTGAATGACACCTGGTCTAGTAGGATCGTTGTCTGTCCTCCCTTTGTCCCCCCCCCCTTGCCTCGTCGCACCTTGAAACACTTGTGTATAGGCGCGTTATAAATGCCATATCATATATCATATCATATATCATAACCTTGGATTTCTGTTAGTTGTGGCTATTCATTCCAATTTGCTCTAAGCGTCGATTCTTTAAGGGAAGAGCTATGTTTTCAGTAATTTGCGGAATGACAGGTAGTCTTCAGTGTGTCAAATGTGGGGTGGAAGCGAGTTCCATAGAGTGGGGGCCAAGGCTGAGAATGATGATCCTCCTATCCTGACTGAGTTGGTGTTTGGTATCACTAAAAGGAGGGCGGCGCTTGATCTTACAGTGCACTGTGGATGGTAGGGTTTTAGCTTGTCCTGTAGGTATAGAGGGCTGGTTTTATTCACTGCTCGGTGGAGATGCATAAGGTTTTGAAAGTCACCCTTCGTCCAACCGGGAGCCAGTGGAGGGCTCTGAGAGCTGGAGAGGTGTGGTCTCTTGGGCCAAGTGCTAGAAGCAATTTGGCTGCAGCATTTTGTGCTCTTTGTAGTTCAATGAGGTGGTATGCTTGGACCCCGAGGTAGAGGGAGTTGGCATAGTCAAGTCTCGACATTACAATATATTGGACAGTGGCGATTCTGTTGGGAAGGGAGAGGTACGGAAAAATGCGTCTAAGAATTTTGAGGTGGTAATGGCAGGATTTAGAGACGTTGATGATTTGGCGAGAGAGGGTTAGGTCAGAGTCGAGAGTTCATCCAAGTTTTTTTTTACTGTGGTCGAGGCGGTGGGTGGATTGCCCATGGATGGTGGCCAAGGTAGAGGATGGGGCAGAAGCTCAGTCTTGCCGCACACCATGATTTCGGTTTTAGTGGGGTTTAAGAGGAGGTGGTTTGTGGTCATCCAGCGATCAATGTCAAGGAGGCAGGCTGCGAGGTCAGGCTGACAGGTGGGGTTTGAGTTGAGAAGTTTTAGGATTAATTGGGTGTCATTGGCGTAGTTATAGCACAGGATATTGTGCGGGCAGATTATTCCTGGGAGGGTGGACATATAGGGGTTGAACAGGAAGGCTGATAGGCATGCTCCTTGTGGAACTCCAGTATTGACTGGTCGGGCGGCGGAGGGTTATTTGATTCCTATTGTTGAGGAAGGATGCTATCGGCTTGAGGGCGGTTCCATGGATTCCTAGGGAGTGGAGGCGGTCGAGGAGGATTTAGTGGTTGATTGTGTGAAAGGCGGCAGAGAGGTCTAGAAGGATTAGTGCAGCGCATCCTGCAGAGTCTGCAGTGATCTTAAGGTCGTCCCAGATTGAGATCAGAGTGGTTTTGGTTCCATGTCAAGGTCTGAAGCCTGATTGTGCAGGGTCTAGGAGATTGTTGGATTCAACAAAGGCATTTAGTTGGGAGTATGCAGTTCGATCACTGAGTTTAGCAAGGAACCTGGTGTTTGAGATGGGGCAGTAGTTAATGGGGTCGAGAGGGTCGAGGGAAGGTTTTTTTAGAAGCGGCTTGACATGAGCAGTTTTGAAAGCGTCAGGGAAGATTCCAGAGGTGAGGGAGTCATTTATGATGGTTCTTGCATACTCTCCTGCGCAGGTGGATGAGAATATTTCTTTGAGGATTGAGGTGGGGCAGGGATCTAGGGGGAGCCAGATGGTTTCCGGGCAGAGAAGTTTGAGAAATTGGTCTCTTGATATTGGTGTGAAGGAGTCGAAGATAGGTTGGGTTGTAGTTGCTGTGGCGGACGGGGGTTTGGGGGGATGACTGGTAGAGCAGGTGGATTACGTGGCGGGGACATGAGGGCCAGTTTGTTGTTGAGAGAATTTGTTCTGTCGAGATCAGTGGTGTAGATGTGAAGAGAGAGTGAGTCGAAGAGTGACTGAGATGGGGTCGATTGTGTAGTGGTACAGGTTGGTTTGGTGAATTCAGAAATGATTTTGTGGAGTTCTTTGCTGGGGGTTTCACAGTTGAAAATTTGAGAGTTGGAGTGGGCTTTTTTTTCTTTTTGGATTTCGGCCTTGTAGTCTCCATGGTGCCGGGCCAGGGTCGATCTACTCAGGTTGGTTTTATCTTTCCGCCATTTGCGTTCGAGGGATTTATACAGTTGTTTTGCAGTATTCAGTTCTGGTGTAAACCATCTGGGGTAAGGCCCACGGCGAGCGGAGGATTGGCAAGTGGGGGTGAGCGGGATTAATGAGCTATTGAGCCACGAGTCAAAGGAGTCAGTGGTTAAGCGTTCATTACGAGGGGTGGTGGAGGGAGGAGTTTGAAGTAGTGCATCGGCTAGGTCGGGGAGGAATTTTTGTTTCTTCCAGCATTTGCGTTGATTTGGGGGTTCTGGTTCAAGTATGGGGAGGGGGGCGGGCGAGGGAATGGTGAAAGGCACAATGAAGTGATCAGACCAGATGATGGGTGTGGGGGGGGCTTATATGTATCTGGTTGTGGGAGCTAAAGATGGCATCAATGTCCTTTAGAGTGAGTTGGGCCGTTCATATGGCTAATCATGACATTTGCTTTGCCCTGGCTGGTTGCGACATGTTGTGTGGGTGGGGGGGTTGAAGGAGTTAGATAGAAACATGCCAGTTGTCGTATGTGGCTTCCCTGGGCAGGTCTAATGTGTCACAGATAAGCCTCTGAGTAAATAGGTCGAGAGAGGGAGCAGGTTTCAATGCCGAGCTTCTGGTGGTGGGGAGGAGGCACAACATCTATGTAGAACCAGAAGTGCTCCAGCCAAGACTCTTGGGGAAGAAAGTAAAGCACCACATTGCTGCACAACTAAGCTTCTGGGTATGCCGATAAGTGCACGTCACCAGGAAAGACTGCCCAGTCCCACCCCTTTCCTTCAAACAACTTGTCAGGGCTCTAATGTGTCTCATGAAAGTGAACCAAAAATACAACTCCCAGAATTCACAGGTTTGCTAAATGAAACCCCATAACTGGAATACTGGTATCCCATGAAAGCTCATCTGCCCACCCAGCTTTAAAAGAGGACCATGGTGGCATACAGTCTGAACATAGAAATCAGTAGGCGATTGCTATGCAGCCGTCTCGGAGAAAGTCCTGCCAGAGGTGAAGGATTATGCATGTATTCCTCAAACGGGTAAGCAAAATCATCAACGCTATTCATAATACTCTCCAGCAGTGGTGGCCAAGTTCTGCCACTCCACTTTTCTGGACCTCGGGTACCACCTGGAGTGATTTGCTTCACAGAGCAAGCTTCTTTCACTCGTGCAAACCTCAGTTACAAACACCAAAAATATTCAGTGCACAAAAGAACATGGTCGGGCCAGGAGCAATGCAAAACAGCTGCTCAATGCAGGTGTAACCCAGTGTAGGGCAGGGGATAGGAATACCATGGCTGTTCACCTCTCCCTCGCACTGTCTCAGCCTATGGTAAGAGGCGATACCTACCGACCCCCAGTCGGTTATAGAAAAAGGAATCGAGACTATACCCCCCAAACCCCAACTGTGCCCGCTACAACCAACACATGCTGCTGCTGGATGGGAATGCATTTGAATTTGGGTATGGGAGGAGCGGGGGCAGGGGTGTTGACATTGACAATTCAGTAGTATTTGTTATAGCAGCCTTTAAGAAAAATTGCTGAAAAATGTAAATGACTGAACGTTTACGTTGTGTGTGGAAAGTGCATTAAAATAAAAAAAATGGATCCCTCCACTCCCATCAACCACCCTACATTTGTAGGCTCACTCAGAGAAAAGATGGTCACTCAAAAAGCCAAGCCACAAATCAAAGGCGGGTGACCGAAATCATCTCCTCACCATACGTTGCACCCGCACTGTTCACCAAGTTAGGTGAACACATAGGTGGGGCTTCGCCTGAGCAAAGTAAATCAAGATGTAGACTAAGCACTGCAGTAGATGCCTACGGCACACAAAGCACACTGACACATAAGGCTGAAACTAGAACTTCTTTGGACCTGTGTTCACAAAATAGTGCAAAGTGCTACTCTAGCTAAACAGTTATTAAAAGAAAAAGGTCAGCATAATTCCTAGCTCGTGTTCTGATGTTAATATGCGAAAACAGACTGATCAAAGACTACTGCATTGACCGTGTCTCGTCAGGGCAAACAAAATACAAAAGAATTATACATTTTTTTTTAAAACCTTCCTAATTTTCTAAAAAGTAGATATACATCTATTCAGGAACCTACCACACAGAGCATCAAACATCTAAAATGACAAATCCACTCAATCGCCTTCTGGAAAAACGGAAAAGGACTGAGAGTCTCCCATATGAAAAGCAAAGAAAAAATGCACGAGCTATGACGACTTAAAATCCAAAGTGTACAAATGCAGGAGAATGCCCAATGAACTCACCTTTTCGAGAAGTCTCCCAAAAATTAATGGATGTTAATTACAGTAGAAGTTTTCACCATTTCGTGAGCCACAGTTCCAAGGAAGCCCTCATTGGTTTTAGTCCTCTACACTTTAACACATCTCACACAAGCAGCACTTATTTACAAGCAACACTTCCAATTACTTTTTGGGATTGCAGAGTAGGCCAGGTAGCACCACATTCAAATTGGCACTGTGGCAAATCTGTATTTAGTGGATTAGGTTTACAAACCAAATCTGCCCCCAGCTAACCCAACTACAGACCGCTAGTCAGATCTGCATGAAGTGGGCAAAGTTGCATACATGGGAGTGGTTTATGGATTGCACTCTCTCGCCAAGGGTGCCCCCGCCTTTGGGCCATTTCTTTCACTTCCACAGAGGGTGGGTTCCATCACCGTTGACGTCCATTTTGCTGAACAGGTCAAACTGTACATTATACCCGGCTGCAGAGCTTAGTTCTATGTACGGGAAGTATGCTGTCCCAGAGGTGCAGTTAGTCCACACACTGATCCAAAGAGAGCGCACCTCACATGGTTTGCTGAAAAGTATACACCTTTATTAAGATGGATCTGCAGTGAAGAGATGCTGCTGACTCTTCTGCTGGGGCCCGCGAGGCCCAAGAAGACCATGGCACATGCTGCATGGGTTCTCCCTTGCCCCCTGCACCACAGGCCGTGCCTGCTCAGGCTACACTGTTCATGTGAGGGATCACATGACCATTGCTTTATGGCAAGGACTCCCCTGCCTTGCCTGTAAACAGAATCTGAACGCTGCTGCTGGCACTCCTGCTGCGCCAGCCACGTGAGAATTCAGGTGCTCATGCCCATTGCTACTTATTCGACCTTGCAGAGGCGTCCTCGCCCATGACGTCTGTAAAAGAGTGGTGCTTCTAAGGCCGAGTGACCTTAGAATGTTCTTACTTCCTGCCCTGCCTGATATCCGACGTACTGGTTTTCCACAATGGGCACACTCCCCACTCTACCTCGTTTTAGTTATTTACTTTTAGTCTATTTGTCCTCTAATTCCATGGCCCCATCCTACTCCCCTCATTGTCGCTCTCACTCATTTCCCTGCTCTCGTGCTCATTAGCATTGCTGCACCTCAAACCTCATTTATTCTCCTACCACAACTCTATCCCATCCAGTTGTTTCTATCAGTGTACTCGACATTCGCTCTGTCTGCAACAAAACTCATTCTATCCTGGACCTGTTCCTCCATATGAACCCTTCAGTTCCTATGCCTTACTGAAACCTGGCTCTCTCCCTCCAACTGCATTTTCTCCTACAGCACGTCCTCGAGCTCAGGGAGGCAGCACAGGCTTGCTTTATCAGTCTTCATGGTCTTTATCTCCTCCTATCGCTAATTTACTAATACAATTTCTCATCTTTCGCTAGACCCCACGCTTTGGCTTTACTCATCTACTGTCCCACAGACATTTGAACAATTTCTAAGATGACTTAGACTCTCTACTCGCCTTTCTTGTTCCTGATTTTCCCGTCTTCTATTTGCTAGACGGTTTTAATCTCCATCTGGTCTCTACTCGTGCGTCTTCCCCTCTTTTTCCCCTTTTACATTCATATTCCCTATCTCCCCGTGTCTCACATGTCGGGTTCTTCATTTGATCACATTTCTTTCCTCTCTACCAACTCTGAGATTTCCTCCCACCTGCTTTACTTGTCTGACCATTTTGTTCTCTTCTCCTAAATTCCTTCCCATCCTTTGCCTTCTCCCTCCGCCGCCCCTTTACTTGCCCTGATCTCCTTCAATTTTTCTCTTCCTTTTCTTCCACTATTTCTTCTTCTCTTCTCTCTATTGATATTTGTTCCTCCTTATCCCCAGGTCTTGCTGTCTCTACACTGTGTAATAATATTTCTTCTACCTTGGATCTTCTACACGCCTCCTCTCCCATTGTCTCCCCTCTCAAACGCTCCCAACCATGGCTTTCTCCTCCTGCTCTTTGTCCTCTTTGTACCACCCTTTGGACAGCAGAGTGTTGATGGTAAAAATCTTGCTCCTTTGACAACCTTTATCTCTTATCTCCCGTTCATTTATCCTGTGACGTTTCCTTCTTCGTTGCTAAAAAAAATCTGTACTTCTCTGTTGCTTATTCTCTGTCCCACCATCCTCATCGCCTCTTAAAACTCCTGAACAAAGTAATTTGTACCCCCCTGTCTCCTCCTTTATACTTCCTATACTCTTTCTGCTTCTGACTTTGCCGATTTATTTTGACATAAAAAGTCTCCACCCTTCGCTCCTCCTTTTGTCAACCTATTCTCTCAACATCGCCAGGCTTTTCTCCTGACCATCAGCCTCTCTAAATCTCCTCTGTCTCCCCTCTGACTGACTGGTACTTCTATTCTTCTTTTTCTGGCTCATCCTACTGTGTCCCTTCTTAACCGTGCCCCTGCAGATTGTTATCATTAACATGTTCTTCCTCACCTCATTAGTCCCCTTATCTTTCAAGCATACTCTCATTATTCCCATACTTAAAAACATAAAATAAAACAAAATACACCTCTTTGAATCCATCTATTCCAGCAAACTTCCATCCGAGCTCCTGTGCAGTAGCACTTTTTGGGGGTATCTATGCACAGAATGGAATTACCATAACAAATAATCTTGGACTTAAATAACTGGATAGACTCAAATAATAGGGCAAAATAATACTTGTATCATCAATTCAATAAAGTAGGGCAATCTGGCGAACAACTAATTGTAGTTCACGCTCTGTTACATGACAGGTACACAAATACTTTATACCTCAATGTACGTCAGCTTTGACGTCATCCTACGCGGCAAATAATAAAACATATCAAACTTGATTGGTTAGGGGAACCTGTTTACTTAGAGTCTATAAGTGTTACTTACTTTATTGGCTGCTCCTCTCTGGTCTAACTACATATAATACAGAATATAATGGTAGAACAGTAGCAGATTTGCTCATGCAACATTGTATGCTCATCTTTGCATAGGCCCTCATAATAGGTTGGTATCCTCTGCCAACCTTGGCCACTCTGCTCCCTAGCAGCACGTAAGCAAAATGAAACTCTGGTGCAGAGAATGTGAGACTACTGCCATGTGGCCAATTAGTTCTACCGTCTCATCAGCAAAGGACTCTTCTTTGTAGTTGACCTTGCGGACTGTTCTCTTCTCTAGGACTTTTAAGGGAGTGTAGCTGCCTCACTATTTTCGTCTGGAGCTTAATGAATAGGCCTTGTTTTCGAGTTCTGAATCATGTGAGAGGAGACCACAATTTTGTTCATTTTGCCTTTTTATTTAGTGCTATTAAATTCAATTTAGTTGAGTATCATTACTCCTCTTGGCCTCTGGGGACTTGGTTGCTCTACCTCACATGGGCTTTTCTGCATCTTGTATTGTCAATACTTGGCATTCTTAAATGTTTGCTCATTTACTTTAAGTGAAATATTTCCTGCATACCTCCCCTTGTACCCTTCAGTAACATCTTGTTGTGTCATCCTTGATCTCTGGCCAGCAGCTATTCTTTGTTCATGCACAACTTTGTATTTCCAGCCTCCGTCAGCTCTCCAGCTCTGATTGCTCTCCTGGTTACTGTCATTGAGAGCTGGCGTCTATCTTTTGAACATGTCCACTTCACCCTATTCATGTTTTCTACTGCAGCAGGCTTCTATATAGCTCATCTACCTTTGTTTCTGCGTATATACATTTCTGATGTTTGTTAATCTGCTTAGAATCACATGCTGTGCATAGTCTGACATCCAGTGGTCACTGCAGAGTATTGCATTTTGTTTTTCGTAGTCGAAAAGGGGACGTCGACAAGGCGTGTCTGTAACACTATCCCTATAGTGACGTGCAGTGTACCTACAATCCCTCACGTGTCGAGGTCCCTCAGATTTTTTTTTTCCATCCAGATATTGGTCGCCTATACGCGGAGCTCCTCGAGAGACATTGCAAAACTTTACCTGACCTTTGGTCGCCCTTTATTATTCATTTCTTCACCCCTCCTTCGTCGTCGTAGCTGCAAAGCTGTTCACCGCCGATCAAGATCTCTGACGGTGGTGCCTTCGACGGAAGAGGTTGTTCGATGTTCGCCGAACACAACACGTGGCCTGGCCTCGACGGCCAAATACAGTAGGGAGAGTGGGTTTGTGGGACATTATTGTTTCTCTTTGAGAATGCCTTTCCCTTTCTCCTCCTTTTCCCTCGGGGTTGTTGTCACATGCGATCTGTTCCTCAGCTATGGCGAGGACACGCTTTAGGTTTTGCCCGCATTGTAAGGGCAAGTTTACCTGGAAAGACAAGCCTAAACGGTGTAACCGTTGCTTGCCCCTCGACCACAAAGAAGACGGCTATGCGGCCTGTCAGCTACTTAAGCCGAAGACTTTAAAAGACCATAGGGTCAAAAGGTGGGCGGCCTACGCCATGTCTAGGTCTGACTCATCATCCACCGCCGCTGCCGAAAGTGACGAGGAATGTGACAACACGACGTCCGTTTCGGAAGTCGTAGACCTCTCTAAGGAGCGTTCACGCTCCTCGTCGTCCGTCCCCGGCCCCGACAAGCTCGGTTCACGCTCTGCTTATGGGGATGAACACCCCGGCGACAAGGACACACACAGAAAACACTCCCATAAACACATAACCCATGGCTCTTCCTCGTCGAAGACGAAGAGGGCGTTAGCGCCAACGGAGACGGAGGTCCTACTGGCAGCCTCCTCAGACAGTAAGAGTCTGAAGCCCCCCTCGCAACCGCATATGCGACCAGCGACTGGGCTAACGCCTGATAAGGGCGCTACCACTAAACCGCTAGTCGACACGCACCGCCAGAGAGCGCCCGTCGGCTTAGAGCAAGCGATGCCTGTAACGGCGACGCCAGAGGTACCCTCGACAGACCGCTTAGTTGTCGACAGCCTGGCTAGGATCATTTCCACCGATAGCCTAAAACGGACGACGAAGGATACGTCTGTTACCGCTCATAAGGCCCGGGAGACGCCGAAAAGACCAGAAGGAAGGCAGGAACCTCCCGCTCCGTCGAGAGGGACTCCTAGCCTACCGGAAGGCTTTTCTGAAGGCGAAGGAGACCCCTCTTCGACGTTATGGGATAGGTCGAAGCGTTTCCTAACGGAAGGCCCTCCCTTTCCTCCCCCTGACCGGTCCGGAGTACCTCACGAAACCCTAGAGAGACTCCAGTTCTGTATGGACAGGATGGACAGGTTTATGGAGACTCAGAACCTTCCAACACCTAAGAGATCAAGAGAGGGACCTCAGGAGGATCCCAAGGCCAAGTACCCCAGGCTGTTTGATCCACCCCAAGAAAATGTAGATTTATATGACCTCACTGAAGAGGACACCCACTTTCAGGAGGATGATGAATTCCTAGGCAATGAGGGGGAAGAAAACCTACAGGAGGAAGGTTTTGAAGACAACCCTGATATGGGTGATAGGGGCTTCGGAGAAGACTCAGAAGAAGGGGCCTCACAGCCCTGGCAATCCCCGTCAGTGTTTTCAGACCCTGAAGCCATAAACCTGTCCCCTCCAAAAGACTCGCCTATTAGGAATACATCGCCTATCGATGATCAACCCACCTTTAATGCACTTCTACGTAAGGCAGCAGCGCATTTTGAGATCGAAACCGGGGAAACTTCTCCTGACATCGACTTTGTCGAGAAAATCATTAAGGAGAAACCCCCTGTCAGCCAAACCATTCCCCTCCTCGCCTCAGTACGGAGGAGAATTATTCCTTCACTATCCACTCCTGCGTTGATCAGAGGGGTCAACCCTAGGATAGAAATATTGTTTAGTCCTTCTCTATCGGACCCTTTATACATCAGGGGCCACTCTGTACATAACTCCTTAGTGGTGACAAATACCAGGAAGAGAGCAGGGTGCCGCTGTCAACTAGCGAGGCACCACCAGATAAGGAGGGTAAAAATTATATGCCCTAGGAAAGAGGATTACAGCCTCAGCTGCCTTTTCCGCAAGAATTGCCAACAATAACTCCCTGCTGGCAAGTTACGCAGATGCACAATGGAGCAAACTACGTAAGGACATTGAGGAGGTACTGGAACCCCTACGTACTCGCCTTCTAGCCACGGTGACTGAAGGGTCTTTAGCCAACCAAAGCATCATCAAGAATACCCTGGATGCTGCAGAAACGTCCGGGCGTTCTCTAGTACAAGGAATCCTGCTGAAACGCGTTGTATGGCTACGTAATTCAGGCTTTAAACCTGAGACGCAAGCATCTCTTATTAACAAACCTATAGAATATCCAAACCTCTTTGGTAAAGCGGTGGATGAGGCTTTAGCAACCGCAAAGAAAGAATTTGACACTATCAAGACACTAGATCAAATTTCAAGGCCTCCCAACAAATGTGGTTATGGCAATAAGCGGATTTTTCGAGTCCAACGCCAGCAGCAACAACAGCAGCAGCAGCAATACTCTGCAGGTAACTGGTCCTCTAACCAAGGCACCAGTGGACAATATAACCAAAGAGGACAACGTCCTGGCAAGGGAAGAGGTCGGGGTCCCACCCCTAGAGGTTCCCAAGCCACCAACACCAAATGACTCAAAGATTCGGGTCCCCTCCCATGCTATGCCGGTCGGGGGCCGGTTAACATCCTTTCTTCCAGCATGGGAGGGTATAACATCAGACCGCTGGTTACTATCAACCATAGCCCGCGGCTATTGTATAGAGTTCAACAGACCCCCTAGGGGACAGCGCTTGTCACCGGAACACCTCGCCATCCTTCTTCAAGAAGTGGACCAACTACTAGAAAAAGGAGCCATAGAGGTCGTGCCTCTATCCCAGGTAACAGAAGGTATTTATTCAGTGTACTTCCTTGTACCCAAAAAGGACTTAACCATGCGCCCTGTACTAGATTTGCGCCCTGCGAACAAATTTGTCAAACCTCAAAAGTTTCGTATGGTGACTCTACAGGAGGTAATCCCCCTGCTTTCTCACGGAGATTACATGACAACACTGGACATGAAAGATGCATACTTTCATATTTTAATGTTGCCAGCGCACAGGAAATACCTCAGGTTCATGATAGAGGGCAAACACTACCAGTTCAGAGTGCTACCCTTCGGCATAGCATCAGCGCCAAGAGTATTCACGAAAGTACTGGCAGTGGCAGCAGCCCACCTGCGCAGGTTGTCCATCCCAGTATACCCTTACCTCGACGATTGGCTCATAACAGGGGATTCTTACGAAACATGCTTCACAAATACCCAAAAGACTGTAGACCTTTTGTTTCAACTGGGCTTCTCCATCAACGAGAAGAAGTCCAGCTTGGACCCCAGCCAGATCAAACAATTCCTAGGGGCTCTTATTCGAACAAAGGACGGCCTCGTCTTCCCCTCCAACGAAAGGGTCTAAAACCTGCTGTTTCAGATCCCTCAATATGTGGCCGGTCGAGAGGTGATGTTACGCAAAGCAATCCGCTTACTAGGAATGATGGCATCATGTATTTATTTGGTACCTCACGCGCGCCTGCGCATGCGCCCAATGCAAGAGTGGCTCAACATACAGTGGTGTCAGGCCAGCGGACAATGGGACGATCTAGTGGTGGTCTCGCAGGCCTTGGTTCTCTCGCTACGGTGGTGGTCGAAGGAAAACCTGGTAATAGGGAAACCATTCGCCACCCCCGCAGTGGAAGCCACTCTGACCACAGACGCATCCCTCACAGGATGGGGGGGCTCACCCATCCCATCAGACTGCTCACAGAGTCTGGACTCCGAGTGTAGCATCCAATCACATACATTTACTGGAGCTACTAGCTGTGTTCAAAGCACTGAAAGCCTTCCAGGCATACCTACAAGGGAAGACAGTGATGGTCCTCACGGGCAGCACCACAGCCATGCACTACCTTAACAAGCAGAGGGGCACTCACTCTCCAGGACTGTCCAAGCTGTCCCAGAACATCTGGAAGTGGGCTCTCAAACACATGTTCCTACTGTCACAACATGTACCAGGGGAATTCAATCTGCTAGCAGACAAACTCGGCAGAGACTTCCCTCTGCCCACAGAGTACGAATGGCAGTTTCGACGTCTTCACACAATGGGGATTCCCAGAAATAGACCTGTTCGCAACTATGGAGAACTCAAAATGCTAAGATTACGCCACATGGTACCCCCAGAACCAATCCAAGGGGAACGGTCTATCGATACCATGGTCAGGGAAATTTGTTTACGCTTCCCCCCCACCCCCAACTCCCCTTCTCAACAAGATGCACCAGGAACAAGTTACCATGATACTGGTGGCCCCTATGTGGGCCAGACAACCTTGGTTCGCTCACTTGATGGAGATGTCCCTATCCCCTCCAGTGAAACTTCCCTGCCCGTACAACATGCTGTCACATGACAAGGGCAGGACACTACATCCATGCCCTCAGACCATGAATTTAGCAGCCTGGCTCCTGAGATCATAGAATTTGGACATTTACAACTCCCGCAGAGATGCATGGACATTCTCAGGGAGGCTAGAAAGCCTAACACTCATCACTGTTATTCTAGCAAATGGAAAAGATTTGTCATCTGGTGTAGGGGAAGGAGCATCAACCCAGTTGACTGCTCTCCCACACAAATTGTTCTGTACCTGACTCACCTACTAGACTCAGGCTTGGTGTTTAACTCTATTAAAGTCCATTTAGCTGCACTTTCTGCATGCACCACTTCCCAACTTAAAGTGTCATGGTGGAAAGTCCCAGTTATTAAAGCCTTTATGGAAGGAGTGAAGAGGATACACCCTCCCATAGCTAACCCCGCTCCCGGATGGGACCTAAATGTGGTACTAACCAGGCTCATGGGGTCTCCCTTTGAACCCATGCACAAAGCAACACTTAAAGACCTCACTCTTAAGACTGATTTTCTAATAGCTATCACCTCCATTAGGAGAGTAAGTGAACTACAAGCGCTCTCTGTACTAGACCCCTTTGTTACAGTTCACAAAGATAAGGTGGTTCTACGCACACATCCTAGGTTTGCACCAACATTTGTCTCTAAATTCCATGTCAACCAGTCAATAGAACTACCAACGTTCTTTCAACATCCTTAAAACTTAGGTGAGAAGAGCCTGCATACACTGGATGTTCGCAGAGCAGTGATGTTTTATATGGAAAGAACTAGACCATTGGGAAAGACTAATCAGTTCTTTGTCTCGGTGGCAGCAGGAAGAGAAGGAGATGCAGTTTCGAAAACCACTATTTCTAGATGGATTGTACAATGCATCACTCTCTGTTACACTCTTGCTAAGAGAGAACTACCCTTCAAGCCAAGAGCACACTCCACTCGTGGCACCGGGGCTTCCATAGCTTTCATTGCAAATGTCCCTCTTGAGTCCATTTGCAAAACGGCAACCTGGAGTTCCGTTCACACCTTTACAAAACAGTACTGTCTAGATGCCCACTCTAGATCTGATTCCCAGGTGGGACAAGCAGTATTAAGACATCTTTTCTGTACTGTTCTTTCTCACAACTCACCTCCAACTCCGGGTACTTACCGTAAAAGCATTTCTGATGGTTGTATCTGCTTAGATTCACATGCGTCCACCCTTCCTCCCTGCTCGGATGGAAGGAACATAGACTTTCTTTTATATCTCTCTTTTCTGTACTCACTCACGTCTAATAGGCTCCATCAGGGCAGACAAAATACAAACAGAGGGACCTCGACACGTGAGGGATTGTGGGTACACTGCACGTCACTATAGGGATAGTGTTACAGACGCGCCTTGTCGACGTCCCCTTTTCGACTACGAAAAACAAAATGCAATACTCCGCAGTGACCACTGGATGTCGGACTATGCACAGCATGTGAATCTAAGCAGATACAACCATCAGAAATGCTTTTACGGTAAGTAATGCATTGTCATACTACTCATTTGGTTACTTATCATCTTTGTATAAATGGTTTCTTCTTGCATGTAGATTTACTCTGCTGAGGTGTTGGGGCACGCTCGCAGCTCTCCCAGGGATGAAACTCCTCTTGTCTGTTCCTCCCTCTGTGTCTGTGTGGGGAACTGCATTGATGAGCAGTGCAGTTTCTGCGTGAATATAAGGGGGGTCTTATGAGTATGCAGCCTGTGGTCCCTGACCCCTTCTCCAGACCTCTTCTCCCTGGATGTGGCTTCCCTGGGGTTGCACTACTCTTGAGGCTCACCTGCTAAATGATAATGATGAGCTCTCCGTCCTGCTGCTTCTGGCAGGGGCGCTTGTTGAAGGGAACCAAGTCCTTCACTGGTCCCTTGTCGTGGAAGTTCAGGCCAGCTGCGACTAGTCCACTTCTCTTGTGGGTAAGTGTTTCCCTTGTTTCCACTTGTCCGCTTGTCTTCTGACTTTTGCAATTGTATTTGTAAAGCCTGTTCTCCGTCCTTTGTATATAATGTCTCTTTTCTCTGCTCTCTCCCCTTGCAGGCAGTGTAGCAGTGCCGGCAGTAGCTGCGGTAGAAGAAGCGGAGCCGGCGGTATGGAGGAGCGGGACTGAGATGGTCCGAAAGCTGGTAAGTAGCCTTTAATGGTGCCTTAGGGTGCGCTTTGGGTTTTAAATTCAGCGCGACCCTGGGTTGGGTGTTTACTGGAGTTATAACCTTGTCTTGTCTTCTTTTCTCGTTTCAGTACTTCGGCTTCGTGGGACAGAGAGCGCAGGTGCTGTGGCGTCCACTCGGGATCTGCCAAGAAGATGGAGCGTTGCCGTGAAATGCGAGTCTGGGTCCAGGTAAGGATGCTGTTGTTGCAGGATCACGAGGCAAGTAGCTGGTCCAGGCAGCGGTGAGCGTCCCGTTGCACGGGGGTGCAAAGTAACTCGAAGAGTTTGCTTGAGGGATCCGTTGGTTTATATAGTCTTGTTCCTGGCCATGCCCAATAGCTCTGGCCTGCCTGCTGCCACATCCTGCCACACCCAATGAGTCAGCACCTGAAGACCAGGCCTAGGGAGCCACGCCCGATGAGTCAGCACATGCGGATGTTCTCTGGAATAAAGGCTTCCAGCACCTGGAGAGTTCTTGTAAAATAAAAGCACTCCAGCACTGAAGTAAAATAAAAGCACTCCTGCACTGAAATAAAGTGTTCTGTTCACATCCCTATATGAGCCTGGCACCAAAGGCACCAGGACTGAGTCCAACCAGGGCACCAGGACTGAGTCCAACCAGGGCCCCTGTGTTTGAGTCCCAAAGGGACATAAGTGAGTCAAGTGACCCATTGCCCCCTTCACTAGATGGTGTGGTTTTTATGTTCCGAGGCCCATGGCCATGACACTCATATCGTTTTGGTGGGTCATTGTATCTTCTCCTTATGACATCACTTTGCACCTGTCAAATCTTCTTTACAACTCCAAGATATTCAGTGGTGTCTGCAAATCTCCTGCTACCACCTCAGTACGAGGGTACATTCGATACAGTTGTCTGTGCATAACATCGCTCATACACTATATGCAGTATTGGGATGATACCTGGTGTCATGCACAGTGTCTTCCTGTCGTTCATCCAGTATGACGGAGGTGGGGGCACGGAGCCCATCGGTGACATACACGTCTACTCCTCTACATTCCCCCTTTTGTTAGAGTCCTCGACCACCTCCTCTTCTTCAATTCTCTTCATTTTCCTACAGAATTACTTCTTCAGGATCCATATCTTTGTCACCCCCCTCAGGTCACCTGCTTTCTTAATGTGTTCATCCACACTCCAGGTCATATAGCAACACTCCCCAGTTGGCTGACAGAACACCCAACGGCATACATAGTTCATATTATCCTTTGGGTAGTAGAACTTCGTTCCTGGGGGTGCCATGGAACTTCCTTTCAGGTGCTCAGGGGTGGTGTTTTCGTTCTGTGTGTGCTCATCAGTCACAGCATTCACATTGATCATCTTGCATTGTCCAATGAATATTCTTATAAGGCAGAATCCCAGCAACACTAACAATAGTATTGCTGCAAGTAGTTTGAAGGCATTTGCCAACCAAGTTGGAACCCATGAGAACAGGCTTGTCTATTTCATCCATCATCTTTGTATGCAGAGTTGACGGCATAGTTATTGCTTCGGTCAGGGTTCCATTGTCTCTATCATGGGCAGGTTTGAATGTACAGCAAGAAGGCCTGATTTTGGCGCACAAGCCTCCTTTCATTGCTGTAATTAAGTCGAGGACATACCCGTTTTGGAGAATCATGAGCTTGATTGCCCCCAGTTCTTTGATTGCATTAAACCCTTTTATTGTTGTGTTGATCGTTTGTAGCGGCTCTCAGACCTAGTGATCTGTAACCACTTGGCGTTTACTGGAGTCTGGATTCCTGGCATGAATATAGCTGTAAATATCACTGCCGTTCCGCTGAACAGTTTGTTCATCTGGAATGTCATATTGATTTTGCAGAGAAATAGTTCTCCCTATTTCGCTGTGTGAGACTAAGCAATCTGTTCTTACGCGTGCATCCATTTTCGGAAAACTGTCAATATGGAGATCACTTTGGGGAATCACTGATGCAGGAACATGTATGATCATCAAAGAACACTTTCCTCCCCAATTTTTAACCAGCTGCATATAAGCCTTGGATCCACTGGCCCAAAAGCGATCCAATAGCATGGCAGTTCCTCCATTCATTTCTGGGACTTCGAGCGTCTGCTTGTATCCTTTATTTTCTCCAACTAGAACTAGGCCTGTGTTTCGAAGGGATTGTGTCCTCCGACGTATTCCTTATCTTTGATAATACGTTTCCAGCTTGCTGGCCTCGGAAATTTTTTCTATAGAGGGCGCTGCTCGTCGACGTCAGCCGAGTCGATGTCCCTCGACGGCCACCGTATCGGCGCCGACGTCACCATGCCCATAAATAGCCACGCGCTGCGTCTGTTGCTCAGTTCCGTTTTTCCGCGCTTAGTGGGGCCTCGGAACGTTGTTGCTCAGTTCTGTCAGGTTCACTATCTATTTCGACTCGAATATTCCTTATCGTTCTCGATGGCTTCTTCATCAGAACCGACGACGCCGCGATCCGGCTTCAAGAAATGTCGAGACTGCGGTAAAAAAATGTCAATAACGGATCCACACAGGGTCTGTTTATGGTGCTTAGGGTCCGAGCACCATTGTTCGGAGTGAAGGAGCGAAAGGGGAAGCTTGAGAGAGGTAAGTCAGCCAAATCCTCCTCGAAGGTTTCGTCGGCTGAGTCGAGGCATTCGTCTCCTCGCCGTCCATTCCCATTCTAGATCTCGAAGCAGCTCCCACCATTCGTCGAGATCTAGACACTCAAAAAAGAGACGTCGAAGGTCCCATTCCTCGTCTTCTGTGTCCCCAGAAAGAGTCTCCTGTCCCACCAAACACAGTTCTCAAGCTGAGTGGGAGGAATTCAGAAAGAAAATGTTAAGCTTCTTCAAGAACACGGCCTCGACCCCCTCAAAGACAGCTGAGGGTGATACCCCGGGTGAAAAACCCAAAAAATCAAAACGCCGCGAGTTGCAGCACCCGGCGAAACATTCCACCCGAGAGCGCCATGAGCCATCGTGTAAGAAGGCACCGTCTTCGTTGCCGTCGTCGAGGGTTCCTTCGATGCCGTCGTCGAAGATTCCTTCGACGCACGGATTGGCGCCATCGACGCCGTTGTCGAAGGGTTCCTCGACGCATCGGTCGATCGACTCGACGCCGATGAAAGAGAGGACCAAGGCTCCACAGCCAACGGTGATTTTAAGGGCCTCTGGCACGACGCTGAGACCGTCGTCGATGCCCTCGAGTAGGATCCTGATCCTCTCGAGTTCTTCGAGACCCCTTCCAGGTTTTTCGGCGCCGTTTTCGGCGCCTTGGAAGCCTGTTACATCGGCGTCGACGACATCGACATTGTCTCGTCCAATAACGACGAGTTTGGCTCCTTCAGCCCTAGAGATGGGCTTTACTCCATTTCAGAGGTCAGAATACCCTAGTCTTTCTTCAATTTATGAAAAAGGGGAAGATTCTGACCAGGAAACATTTGGTTTACAGAGAACCACACTGCCTACTGCAGAGGATTTCACCTCTGAAGAAAGAAGGCTGAAGGCTGAAGGAACTACAGGAGTCACTTCATGAGGCAAGTGGACTGGACACTTCCCCAGAAGTGGAATTTGTAAAGCCAGACCCAGGGGAACATGCCGAAACACCATATAGAACCCTGATGGCAAGAATAATTGAGTTTATGGGTTGGTCTGCGCCTTCACCTGTTTTCCAACAGGATGATCTAACAGATATATTGGACAAAGGCCCACAGGAGGACCCGGTGGTCCCCTTCCATGCAGCCCTACAAAGAAAAATTGCATCTAATTGGGAAACTCCCGAAGTTATCCCAGCAGTCAATAAAAGATTGTCGACAAAGTATAGGGTAGCGGCTGCTGACCCTGAATACCTGTCAAAACACCCGACCCCAGAGAGCCTGGTGGTTCAAGTGGCAACTTCATCCAGCAGTAGGACTGCTTACCCTACTGTCCCACAGGATAGGGATGACAAGAGGTACGACTCTATGGCAATGAAAGTCTTCTCTGCCTGTAGTATGGCATTGAAGTCCATCAACGCCACCTGTACGCTCGCCAGGTTCAGTCACACACTATGGGAGTGTGCTTCATCAGCGGCTGACTGCATACCCGAAGGAGAGGAAAAGGAAGCCTTCCTTAACATCATTAAAGATGGCAAAGATGCCATGTGCGAATCACTTCAAACGGGCATCGATTCCGCTGACCGTATCAGCAGGGACATGGCGGCAAGTACAACAATCCGCAGGCATGCGTAGTTGTGAAAGTCGGGCTTTGCCCCTGATGTACAGGCCAGACTTTTGAATATGCCCTTTGACGGCTCTTCATTATTCGGGAAAAAGGCTGATGACAGTCTGGAAAAGTTACAGACTTCTAAAGCAGCAGCAAAATCCTTAGGAGCTGCTATCCGCCAAACTCCTTTCCGTCCCTCAGGAACCTCTGGAGAGGAAAGTCCTTTCGCTATTATTCCGCATTTGGGAAAGGCAGAGGACAGCCGGCTCAAAGAGGCCAAAGGAGATCCACCCGAGGTGGACGGGTCAAAAGTACTAAGACCGCAGCAGCAGCAGGTGCCTCTTTACCCTCGGCATCTGCATCAGCCGCCCCCAAACGACTCTGAGGCCTTCACACACAAGACACCTGTAGAGGGCAGCTTAACTCACCAACTGACGGAATGCCAGGCTATAACGTCAGATGCTTGGGCGTTGGAGACAGTTGCCCAAGGTTACTGTCTACCCTTTCTACACATCCCTCAGAGTCATCCACCGGGGAACAGCTCCCTAAAAGTTCCAGATCCGCTCCTCTTGCAGGAAATTATGGACCTGCTAGAGAAAGGTGCCATAGAACCAGGGCTGGTACTCTCCCCTACTTTCTCATACCAAAAAGGACGGAGGACTGAGACCCATCCTGGACTTACGAGAATTGAACAAGTTCCTCAGGAAGGACAAGTTCAAGATGGTAACTCTCTCTCAGATCCTTCAGGCCCTCCAGCTCCAGGACTGGCTGGTATCTCTGGACCTTCAGGATGCTTATTTCCATGTGCCAATCCATCTCAAGCACAGGAAATACCTGAGGTTCGCAATTGGCAACTCTCATTATCAATTTCGAGTTCTGCCATTTGGGCTGACCTCCGCCCCGAGGGTCTTCACCAAGCTGATGTCGGTAGTGGCAGCGAGTCTAAGGAGGGAAGGGATCCACGTCTATCCCTACCTGGACGATTGGCTGATCAGGGCCGTATCTTTGGAACAGGCCCAGAGCCAGCTAGATTATGTCTGCCTCTTCCTTCACAGACTGGGCTTCTCCCTCAATTTAAAGAAGTCACAGATGATGCCATCTCAGAGACTCCAGTTCATTGGAGCGGTCCTGGACACTTCCCTGGGAAAAGCCTCGCCACCAGAGGTGAGGGCTCAAGATATTCTACAGATGGTCACCAAGTTTCAAAATGCCCAGCGTCTCCCAGCCTTCGACTTTGAGGTTGCTAGGCCTCATGGCATCCTGCATCTTCCTTGTGCCAGAGGCTCGCCTGAGAATGAGGTCTCTTCAGTGGGCACTGAGAAGTCAGTGGTCACAATTCTCAGGGAGAATGACAGATTTCCTCCGGATTCCGGACAAGGTAGCCCACGACCTTCAATGGTGGGCCTATCCAGAGAAATCTTGAAAGGAGAACTGTTTTGGCAACCACGGCCAGAGATAACAGTAGTCACAGACGCCTCACTCACAGGGTGGGGAGCCCATGCCAACGACTTGACCATCAGCGGTCGTAGGTCTCCAATGGAGTCCAGACTACGATCAGCCTATTAGAGCTGAGAGCGATCAGACTAGCGCTGAAAGCTTTCCTGCCATCAGTACAGGGGAGAAATGTCCTGATAATGACGGACAACACAGTGGCCATGCACTACCTCAACAAAAGAGGAGGCGTAGGATCACTGCCACTGTGCAGAGAGGCAATGCAGCTCTGGTTTTGGCCAATTCGGGAAGGAATCTCTCTATCGGCAGTCTACCTAGCCGGAGAGAAGAATTTGACAGCGGACGCTCTGAGCAGGCAGAACACATTCTCCCACGAGTGGGAGCTAGCTCAGGAAGTCCTTCAAGAGATCTTCGCCCTTTGGGGAACCCCTCAGGTGGATCCGTTCGCCACAAGCACCAACAGGAAGTGCGATCTGTTCTGTTCAAGGGAATTTCCCCCGAGAGGAGCTCTATGAGATGCGTTCGTAGTGGACTGGGAGTTTCCACTCCTTTACGCGTTCCCACCAGTCCCTGTTATTCCTCAAATGATCAGGAGGTTGAGAAGATTCCGGAAAACCATGATCCTAATTGCCCCAGATTGGGCCAGGAGAACGTGGTACCCGGACCTTCTAGATATGTCCATCTGCCCTCCAATCCGTCTTCCACTCGAAGAGAATCTTCTCTCGCAGAAGGGAGGTCAGGTTCTCCATCCAGACACCAGAACCCTCAACCTTCACGCTTGGCTTCTGAAAGGTTGAGGTACAAGGATTGGGATCTCCCTGATGACGTCATGGAGGTGTTGATTTCGGCCAGAAGACCAGCAACAAAGTCTTTATACCGCTGCCGTTGGAACAAGTTTTGCTGCTGGTGTAGGGAAGAGAATATCGACCCTTTTTTATGTCGTACACCAACGTTGTTATCGTTTCTACTCTACTTGGCTAACTCGGTCCTTCAAGTTGGCACTGTAAAAGGCTATCTCGCAGCGCTTTCTATCTTCAAGCGCACTGCAGAGGAGCTATCGTATTTCAAAATTCCTCTAGTGGTACAATTTCTCAAGGGTCTAACTAATGTTTACCCTCCAAAACCATTCCAGGTTCCATAATGGGACTTAAATTTAGCTCTCTCCTGTAAAACCCTGTAAAACCCCACATACAATCTTCCACAAGGACAAGGTTGTCCTACAAGTGAAGCCTAATTTCCTCCCAAAGGTGGTTTCTGAATTCCATATTACTCAGAAAATTACCTTGCCTTCATTCTACCCTCCTCATCTGGGGAAAGAGGAGGATAGGCTACACAGGCTGGACCCTAGGCGAGCTCTCAGCTTTTACATCAGCAGAATGGCTAGGATCAGGCAAGCAGACCAACTGTTTGTAGGATACTCAGGTCACAAGTTGGGACTACCCATAACAAAACAAACCATCTCCAGGTGGATTATTTTGCCCATCCTGGAATGTTATAGACTAGCAGGGAAAGAGCCACCCCAAAATCTCAGGGCTCATTCAACCAGGGGTATCGCAGCCTCTTCGGCTCTCCAGAGAGGGGTACCGGTCCGGGACATATGTGCGGCTGCCACATGGTCGTCCGCACATACATTCACAAAATTTTACAATCTGGAGACCAGATTTGGCAAGGCCGTATTACATTCGGTCCATCCCTAAAGGGATACATACCACTATCACTCCCTCCTCAAATTACATACCACTGCTATGGGAGTCTATCAAAGATAAGGAATACGTCGGGGAACACAATCCCTTCGAAGAACAAGTCACTTCTTACCTGGTAACGTTCTTTCGACGGGATGTTCCTCCGACGTATTCCTTATCGCCTCTCCCATCCATCCCCGCAGTGATAACTTCCCTTGTGGTTGCAGCTTTCGCTCCTTCAAGGTTACTAACCGATTCAGGCATGTCTTTTCTTATGCTACAAAACGGAACTGAGCAACGGACGCAGCGCGTGGCTATTTATGGGCATGGTGACGTCGGCGCCGATACGGTGGCCGTCGAGGGACATCGACTCGGCGGACGTCGACGCGCAGCGCCCTCTACAGAAAAAAATTCCGAGGCCAGCAAGCTGGAAACGTATTATCAAAGATAAGGAGTACGTCGGAAGAATATCCCGTCGAAAGAACGTTACCAGGTAAGAAGTAACTTGTTCTTCTGAAGCATGGTTTGGCATTCTTTATTGGTATTATTGACACCGATCCTGCTTAATTTTCTACCACAAATGCTGAGGAAGCAGAGACTGATTCGGAGCTCGAAGACACTACTGTGGAACAGTCTGATTCCCGCACACCTGTCCCCAGCCTCGAAAGGCGGTCGTAGCGCGCTGCTATGAGGAAGGCCTCCGGCGACGCCTGCGTCCCTACGCCCACTTCCTCTAATAAACACACACCCCTGAACGGTCCCTCGGCGGATCCGTCAACGCAGGGTTGCGTGTTAGCTTTTGTCGCCTCTCGTCCCACCGACCTAACGCCACCTACACGCTTAAGAAAATGCGACAATGCAGACACTCTGGTGATGGGTATGCATAAACGCCGCTCAACGGCTGAGGCGGAGATGCTGAAAAAGCCGGCGAAGAAGCATAAAATGTATTTTCAGTCGGAAAAACACCACACAGAGCCCTCTGCTCATGGTAACCGGGTCCCTCAGACCTCTGAACACTATCAAGATGAATCCTCACCTCTGGCTTCTGCCATCAACAGGATGTACCCTAGGGAGAGCCCCAAGGACACACCCGGAGTCGATTGCCCTGCAAGGGCACCTCCAGTGGCCCCAAAGGTTACCCCGTAGGCACTAAAATCCATCTTGTCTTCAATCCCTTGGGCCCAAGCGCAGTTTGAAGACACCATGTGGAAAATGTTGTTATTTGTAAACTTCACAAGCAAGCTTCCCACCCCTAAAAAGCCTGCTGAGCAGCCTCCTGTGCCCCCTCCAGTGCTGGTGGCACCCTCTCTTCCTACCTCCCTGCCCCGACGCACACCCTGCCAGCCATGCAGCCGCGGGACCCCTCGCATTAATCTCTTCAAGGGGACCTGCAGTCCACACAAGCTGACCAGGACATGTGGGTGGATGATCAAGGTCATCCCGGTCAAGATGGTGATGATACCTAGACGACTCGACTTCATCTTTGTCGACCCTGTTCACCCCTCTGTAGTTGAGGGCGGCCACTCCTATCCTATTGAAGACCAACCACTTTACAGTGAGCTGCTGATAAAGGCTGCTCACCGTTTTGGTATAGACCGAGGCGCCTAGCCCCTCTGGGACCAACTTTGTTGAGCATATCCTTAATGAGAAAAAACCTGTTAACATGCAATACACCTCCTGGAGTCTATTGAGAAAAGGCACTTGCCATCCCAGTCGATCCCCCCCTTACCAGGGTGGTCGACCCACGGGAGGACACAGCATTCAGGCCCTCTCCTTCCAGTCCCCTTTACATTAGAGGTCACGTCAAGCCAGACTCTTTGGTGGTGACCACTAACAGAAAGAGATCCGGTGTTCCACTCTCAACCTCAGAGGCACCTCCCAACAAGGAGTGCAAGAGACTATATATGCTAGGTAAGCCTATCACGACCTCTGCTGGGTACCTCACTAAAAAAGCAAACAATACCACCTTGCTTGCCAGCTACAGCAGCACCCAGTGGGATGAGGTTACACGTCATCTGGACTCAACACCAGAACCAGCTTGTTCACACCTTAAAGTCACCACCGAGGGTAAACGGGTCTACCAAAACATCCAAAAGAATGTCTTGGATTCTGCAGACACCTCAGGAAGGTGCATTGCAGAGAGTGCCCTCCTAAAAGGGCACTCGTGGCTTAAAGACTTGGGGTTTAAACCAGAGTCACAGGCGACCCTGATTAACATTCCCATCGAAGAGGGTCTCCTCTTTGGAAAGCCTGTTGACAACCAGATGGAGACAGCAAATAAGTTACATGAAACCATCAAGACCCTTGGTGAAATTTCCAACAAGCCCTTTGTCCGAAGGGGGGCATTCAATACATGCTGAAACCTTCGGGCTTAAGGCTCAGGAAAACCAGGCAAAGCTGGAGCAAGCACATCTGGTGCCTCCCTTTACAGTCCACTTGCTCAAACGTCAAATCAGTACCAGGTACCAGCAGCGTGGGTTTCACCACGGAAAAAGGACAAGGGAGAGCTGCAGCTTCTAGGGGCGCAGGAGCACCTGCCTCCAAATGACAGGCCGATCCACGTTCCCTCCCATGCGTCTCCAGTCGTGGGTCGCATAACACTCTTCGCCCATCAATGGGAGGGAATAAGGTCAGACCGCTGGTTTCTAGATACAATGGTCAAAGGATACTCTGTGGAGTTCCTCGAACACCTCGCCACCATCCACCTCGTGTAGGATGAATGTCCTCTGAACACCTCAAAATCCTCCAGGAGGAGATCCAGGTCCTTCTACAAAAAGGAGCCATTGAGCTGGTGCTCTTCATGGAACAAAATCGAGGTATTTATTCAATGTACTTCCTTGTTCCATAGAAAGATCTAACAATGCACCCAGTGCTGGACCTGCGCCCTACAAACACTTATGATGTAAAATCCCAAAAATTCAGGATGATAACGTTACAGGTCCTCACACTATTAAAAGTAGGGGATTACATGGCAACATTGGACATGAAAGATGCATACTTTCATATTTCAGTGTTGCCAGCGCACAAAAAATAACTGCGATTTCAAATTGGGAAACAATCACTGCCAATTCAAAGTGCTACCATGCATTGCATCAGCCCCAAGGGCATTCACAAAGGTCCTAGCAGTGGTGGCCGCCCACTTGCGAAGGCAGTCCATTCCAGTGTACCCTTAAATGGATGACTGGCTAATTACAGGGGACTCTCCCCAGGGCTGCCGTCAAAACGCGAAGCAAACAATCGGTCTTCTGTTTTGATTGGGCTTCTTTTCATTTATGAAGTCCAGTCTAGTGCCGAGCCAAGTAAAGCAGTTTCTGGGGGCACTAATCAAAACAGATGTCGGACTATTCTTCCCCTCTGAGGAGAGGGTCCAAAACATGCTGTTTCAAACATCTCCGTACGTAGCCGGTCGTCAGATGAGGGTACGGAAGGCAATGCGCCTGCTGGAAATTATGGCTTCCTGCATCTACCTAGTGCCTCACTCCAGGCTGTGCATGCGTCAAGTGCAAGTGTGTCTAGCAAAACAATGGTCACAAGTAAGCGGCTTGTGGGATGATCTAGTGGTGGTTTCGCAACCTCTGGTTACAATTGTTAGTGGTGGAACAGAAACAATCTGCTAAAGGGACAGCCTTTCCACATACCATGGATCCAGGCCACTCTCACAACAGACACGTCTATGACTGGGTGGGGCACTCACTTTCTGCATCACAGTGCTCACGGCCTGTGGACACAGGCGCTGACCAGGAGCACATCAACCTTCTTGAACTACTAGCGATTTTCAAGCCACTTGAAGCCTGCAAGACTCAGCTAGTGCACAAAACAGTGCTAGTCCTCGGACACAGTACTACAGCCATGTTTTATATAGACAATTCGGGGGGCAACACATTCTCCAGGACTGTCCAAACTAGCCCAGAACATCTGGCTGTGGGCACTACATCACAACATATTCCTAGTAGCTCCACATATTCCAGGGGAACTCCATTCTCTAGCAGACGTGCTAAGCAAGAGTACAATGCTACCCTCTGGGCACGAATGGCAACTAAACAGACCTGCGAGATGTCTTCTCAAAGAGGGGGTTCCCATAAGTAGACCTTTTCGCGACGATGGAAAACACGTAATGCCTTGATTACGCGTCCATGTTTCCCCAGACAGGGTACAAGGGGAATGCACTTCTGATGAACTGGTCAGGAAAATTTGCATACGCTTTCCCCTTCCCCTAACACCTCTTCTCAACAAAATAGTCCACAAGCTACACTGGGAACAAGTAGCACTTATCCTAATAGCTCCAATGTGGGCACGCCAGACCTGGTTCTCACACCTGCAAATTATGTCCCTGTGTCCTCCCATGAAACTACTCTGCACGGACAACCTGTTGACCCAGGATCGGGGAACAACACTGCACCTATGCCCTCAGAACCTGAGCTTAGCAATTTGGCTACTGAGGTCATAGAATTTGGTCATCTTAACATAGACCAAAGGTGCATCAAAATACTCAAGGAGGCACACAAGCCTAACACAAGGCATTGCTATTTTAACAAATGGAAACGCTTTGTGTTATGGCGCAGAACACCAGTCTCTCAATCCAACCGACTGTGCACCGTCCAATATAGTCAACTACCTGCTCTACCTACTTGACTCGGAATTAGTCTTTAACTCACTCAAAGTAAATCTAGTGTCTCTCTCTGCTTACACCATGTCTCAGAGTAAAACTTTGTGGTGGAAGGTGCCTGTTTTTATGGCTTTCATGGAGGGCGTCAAGAAACTGTACCCACCGAATCCTACTCGAGCCTATGCACAGGGCCAGCTTTAAACATCTTGCATACAAAACAGCCTTCCTGGTAGCTGTTAACTCTATCAGAATTGTTGGTGAACTACAAGCTCTGTCAATTCAAGACCCCTTCGTAGTTATACACAAGGACAAGGTGGTGCTATGCACACATCTTCTTGCCCAAATTCATATAAAAATTCTATGTCAATCAAACTATAGAGCTTCCTGCTTTTTTCTAGAACCCCACAAACTCATCTTAAGAAAGTCTACCTACACTGAATGTACGCAGAGTTGTCAGGTTCTGCCACCTAATGACAAAGTCGGTCCGGAAGACAGATTGTTTCTTTGTATCTGTAGCCACCAGAAGAGAAGGGGACCCTTTCTCTAAGGCTTCAATTTCTAAATTGATTATCAACTGCATCCAACTCTGTTACTCTCTTACCAAGAGAACATTGCCCTTTAAGCCTTCATAGCAAACGTGCCTCTAGATTTCATTTGCAAGGCTGCAACTTGGAATTTAGTATACACCTTTACCCAACATTACTGTCTGGACAGACATTCTAGGGGTGATACTTAGGTGGGACAAGCAGTGCTGAAACCTCTTTGCAGCGCTACCTTCTATCAACCCATCTCCTTCTACTAATACTGTTTGCTAATCTACGCAAAGCATGTGATTCTAAACAGATCCACAAGCCTCGGAAGGAAAACATTCCTCACTGTAATCGTATTTCTGACACTTGTATCTGCTCAGATTCATATGCACCCACCCTTCCTCCCCTCTTGGAGTAGAAGGCGCCTGGAGAAAGAGCGTGGCTCTTCCACACCTCATGATCTCTACCTACACTCCACGTTCACAACTTACATTCCCTCTTGTCAGAAAAAAATATTAGGAAGGCCCTCGACGCGTGAGGGATCATGGATACAGGGTACGTCACACTAGGGATAGTATTACAGTCATGCCCCGTCGACGTCCCTTTTCGAACTTTGAAAACCTCACGTGCAATAGTCTACAACGTCCACTAGTTATCAGCCTATGCAAAGCATGTAAATCTAAGCAGATGCAAGCTTCAGAAATACGATTACGGTGAGTAATGTATTCCATATCTTTTTGTTCAAGATGTACTTTAAGTATACATAGCAGTAAAGAATAGATAATGTGTGTTTGTGTGTATAAAAACAGTAAATTGTTATAAAAGCTACAACCCACTCCTATACTATAAAGAAGGTCCACTATATAGTGACAAGCACATTACATATAGAGACAAGGGGTGGGAGGGACAGAAGCACTTGAGACACGGAATGTCATATGACCCACAATTTCAACGCAGACATAAGGTGAACAAAAACCAAGAAGGTAAACCACACAACAGTTAGCCACATAGATGCGGCCCTCGCTCGGCCTCCCGCCAGACACAAGGCACTACGCCCACGAACAGTTCAGGACAGGGCGAGTTGCCTGACCAACCACACTCGTGCCCGACACCCGGATGGGTCTAGACGGTGCGAGAGTGCCTGAGCACCACAAGGAAAATGTAGTTGCTGGGTGCACCAGTTCCAGTTATGTTAATTGTTTTGTTAGTTACACAGTCTTCAAAACACTAAGGAGGGAGTGGCGTGGGGCCAGACAGACTCGGGAGCCGGGGGTAAAAGGACCCTAAAACCCAAGCAAAGGACCCTGCAACCAGGGGCAGACGCCGCCCCGAGAAACCTGGGGCGATAGGAAAGAAAGGATCACAACACCAACGCACTGGCATCCCAACTCAAAGTGATGACATGGAATGTGAGAGGGATGGGCTCATATCTACGAAGGAACCAGATCCATTCCTACCTGCGCAGAAAAAAGGTCTCGATCGCAATGCTCCAAGAGACCCATCTCACGGAAGAATCCACGTCCAAACTATCCGAACGATGGGGAGGGACCGGAAGAGGGGCGCCTTATTCCAAGTTCGCTAGGGGAGTATTTACGTGGGTAAACCCAACTGTGCCATTTCAACTGCAGGGCTGTGAAGCCGACAAAGAAGGCAGATACCTAATATTGAGGGGAACCACACGACTGTGTGCCTAGTAAACTCATACCTACCGCAACACGGAATACCTTCACACCTCAAAATGCTATGCGCTAAAATGATGCTCCACAGAGAAGGAGAATTTATATGGGGAGGCGATTTCAATTGCATCAGAAATGGAACCATGGATAGATTGGACCCCCCCTCACCAACTAAATAACGCCGCAACCAACGCACTAAATAGCACAATAGAGCACCTCAACTTAGTGGCTATCTGGAGAGAGAAACAGCCCACTGAGGGGAACTACTCCTACTACTCAGCCCCACACACAATCTACACGAGAATAGATTACCTGTTCATTGACCGAGAACAGGTTCTGCTGGTGGAATCCACAACATACCTAGGCAGATTGATCTCTGACCAATCACCGCTAGCCATGCAATGGAAACTCACGGGACCCAGACCACCAATCCCGACGTGGAGAATGCCAACAGCAGCACTCACTGATCACGCATTCAGAGAAGAACTTGGTACCAAACTAGAAGACTATATAGACATCAACAAAGGCTCAGTGGCAAGCTGGGGCACACTATGGGAAGCCATGAAAGTAGTGACACAGGGAGAAGTGATATTGGGTGCCGGTGACATTCGAAAGCATCTGAAAACAGAACTAGAGGATCTAGAGGCTGAGATAGCACACCTAGAATCCAAGTTCGACGCCACACCAGAGGCGGAGATGGAATTGAAAGAAATCAGAGAAAAATGCCACTCTGCCTGGAATAGATTATCCAAATTTGACTACGCGACATACACTGCTAGGACACACAAAGAAGCGGATAAACCTGGCAGAATGTTGGCCTGGTTGTGCAAAAGTGAACACCCAAAACATCTCCCAACTGAGATCACGGACGAAAGAGGGACAACCCACAAGACACAGCAAGATATCAATAGTGCATTCGCGGATTTCTACTCTAAACTATATGCACACGACAAACAAATACCTAGAGAGGACATCAGAGCTACCTTAGAAGAGATGGAACTTCCAAGATTGTCGGATGACCAAAGGGAGTTAATGGAGGCGGAAATCACCACAGAGGACGTGACGGAGGGTATTAGATCACTAGCTACATGCAAGGCCCCCGGGAGCGACGAACTCCTGCCTGAATTCTACAAAGCATACGAAGCAACTCTCACCCCGATCCTGCACGAGGTATATATGGAGGCATATGAAAAAGGGATACTACCCAACTCTATGAAAGAAACTATAATAATTCCTATGCTTAAGCCCAACAAACCCAGCAACAACTGCAACTCATACCGACCACTAGCAATGTTAAACTATGATAGTAAGATTCCGACTGCAATTCTGGCCAAGGGACTGGCAAGGGTGGTGGGAACCCTGATCCATGATGACAAGAATGGCTTTGTTCCAGGGCACAACACCACAGCTAACTTGAGGAGGCTCCAACACATTATGGCAAAGACCTACGATCGGGATGAAGATCTAGCAGTGCTTTCGCTTGAAGCCATAAAGGCCTTCGATTTCATCTTCTGGGAGTGGCTGGTCGAGGTGCTGAGGGAGTTTGGCTTTGGCAAGGGTTTTGTGCGTTGGATCAAGGTGCTATACAACTCGCCTGTAGCAAGAGTAAAGACCGGCGGAACGATGTCCAAAACCTGGGCGATACAGCGGGGCACCAGGCAGGGATGCCCACTATCACCGATGTTATACATCCTAGGCCTGGAACCAGTAGCCATTTATTTCAGGAAACAGCACTTTGATGCGGGCATCCGGCTGGGAAACGATCAGTCCATAATATCTTTGTATGCGGACGACGTTCTCCTGTACCTGAAGGATCCACAGCTTAATGCACAAGTCGCGCTAGATGTCCTAGATAATTACGCTCGGTACTCCGGGATCGAATTCAGCAGGCTAAAATCCTGCACGTTTCCACTAGCTAGACTCGAAAGCTTGGACAATTCCGAATTACCAAATGTCGGGATAAAATGGCAACCGGAGACGTTCCGATACCTAGAAGTCGACGTGAGGCATACCCCAGAGCTCACACATGAGCATAACACTGAAAAAGTAATAAAAAGTCTCCGCAAATCTATGAAATTTTGGTCGAAGCTACCGTTTGCAATGATGGGCAGGGCAGCAATTGTCAAAATGATAATCCTTCCTCGATTTTATACTATTTCGGGAACGTCTGCCACTACATCAGATCTCCCTTCTTCAGAAAGCTGGACTCATTAATGAGAGACTTCTTATGGGGGCCATCCAGACATAAGCTCTCCCTATCCATACTCACGCTCCCTTACAAAGAAGGCGGGATACAGCTACCAGACCTTCAAATGTACTATCTAGCAGCCCAGCTCAGCCACGTGACAAAGTGGCTCTCAGATGAACCTACCGCTGAATCTAGTCTTACGGCATACACCCTCCAGGCTATTCCCTAAAGAGATACTCTGCAACCCACTGAAACTGCCACAGCATGTCCCCATGATCGTAGCACTAGGCAGGCAAATATGGTCCAGAACCTGCTTTCTTCTGCAACTGAAGCACCCCTACTCTCCCAATATCCCCATCCTAGCAGACGCTTGTAAGACCCAGACAGACCTCACGACAGCCAGAAGCTGGGAAAGAGCTGGAATTTATACATGGGGTGACATGTTTGAAGAAGGCATATTCAGGGAATTCGAATCACTGCAAGCAAATGAAGGACTCATGAGCGGCCAGTTTCTATGGTACCATCGTCTTAAGAAGACTGCCAAGAAACAAGGGAATACATGGCCAGAGGAACCCACTCCAGATCCCCTCCTTCAGGAAATGCATGATCTCGCTGATGGCTGGAAACCGGTGGCCCGCCTTTACAGTCGGCTGATGGACAAACCCAACCCGAAAATAGCGCATCATTGAAGGAAAATGGGAGGCAGAATTAGAAACAACATTAACTGACAATGAGTGGGAGAGAATATTACTCTACCCCAAAGAGGTGTCTAGAAACGCCAGATTCAAGCAGATTCAACTGAATGTCTTATACAGGACATATATGACCCCACAAAGGGTGGCCACCTTCAACAAACGGACATCCCCAAAGTGCCCCTGGTGCGAAGACGACAATGCTGACCTGGTCCATATGTTCTGGACTTGCACTAACACAATGAAATTTTGGTCCATGGTGAAACAAACCTGCACAGACGCCGGGCTAACCAGATACGAGTGGAACCCAGAAGACTGCTTATTAGGAGCTCATCCCAGACTGAGCAAATACAAGCACCTGGTCAAACTAATGGACATAGCCTGCATCCTCGCAAAGAGATCCATAGCAATGGCATGGAAGTCACCAGGGGGCCCGAGACATGAACGATGGCTCAAAGAACTGGAAAGATGGACGGAAGCAGAGACCAGAGCTTGGCAGGATGGATCCTATGTAGGTGGCGATAATGCGAACGACACCCTCGAATCATGGAAAGCTCTGCTGCGTGACATACAATTTACCGCTGATCATAAACCTCCCTGATAACATCTCTCCATTACCACTTTGACTAAGAATCATCCAAGTAAAGGGAGCCCCCTGATCTTGACCCCTCACGACACCTGAACTGCTGGCCACCTGCCCCCCACACCTCCAAGCAGACTCCTGAGAACAATATACAGTACCAAGAAGACTGTTTTGGTTAACCGTTTATTATGTTAATATCTGTTAATTATTAAAATGTGTATGTCTTTGCACAAATACCAATAAAATGCATTACAAAAAAAATAGAGACAAGGGGTGGGAGGAAATGGAAACCAGACATTAACCCACTCACTAGTAATAGCCTTACACTACCCCTGATGCCAAACCTAATAGTCACTGTTACCCTAAACCTCTAGGACAAAGTATTTGGAAAATACAAAGGTGCAAATTGCAGTCCATGTATCGGGCCTAGAGGGGGAGGTGGACAATTGAAAAATACAACCCGAGCACACCAAAAAGTGAGATGGATGTAGACTGCTAGCACTAAGTCATTAAACGTCCAGGGAAAAATAGTGTCACTAGAAATTGTGTAATCAAGCATTCACATTGTCAGAAGTGGAATACAAGACTTTACAATTACGTTAAAAATCACATGTGCAAGTTAAAATTCCAGTCTTTGGCTTAAAACCATTGGGCCAAGATGGATGTAGGAAAAATGTCCTGTGCAGATGTTTACCCTTAAAGCCCCTTTGGAAGAGTTTTCTGTGAGTACAATGTTCCCCATAGGAATCAACAGAACAAAGGGTCCAGCCAGTATGGCCTAATCCGGTCCTTTAAATGCTGCAACTCCGCAAATGGCAGGATTTCTCCAGCAGATAAGTAAGCAACCTGCTTGCTGGGAAAATCTGGCTAGAATCGAGCATAGGCACAGGGTCTCCCCCAGATATATATAAATCACTAGCCTACTTCCTAAAACCAATATAGGGTGATCTTATCGCCATATGGCCAAAATGTTGGCTTTTAAGCATCCCCGTCCCAGCAGCATTATGGACTACCATGGGACTTACTAATGTAGAAGATCCCCTGGCAACATAAATAGCTCAAAGTTTCTGAAAAATAATGAATGGAAAATACACAAAAGTTCAAGGATTCCTAATGAGGACAAATAGAATTCCCAAAAATGAAATGTTATCTTAACAGTTGGTTTGGTAATCCCACTGGTGTCTGAGGTAGCGCTCCTCGTTAGCCTAACTTCTTTCCCTCTTTTTATTTCACTTGAACAAGTTTTCTTTATTTCCTGAGGTGGCCTTACTCGTCCCACCAAAATAAGTACTTTGGGCTCCCGGTCTCCTAAAACCTCTGTTGGGGTTTGTAGATCTCTGGCCCTGCTAATGTTTGGGCCCAGGATAACAATGCTTTCCAACTCTTTAGCATGTGCCCCCAGCTTTCACTAAGGTCAGGCTGCACTGTTCATGTTGCCTGCCTCTCACCAGACCCTTCAGACCTGGCCTACTTGTTTTGGCTGGATTCATGTCGTGGAGCTTGGTCAACCTTCTCCACCCCTTTAGCCCCTCCTCCACCACTCTGTCCCTCCATTCTCTCCAACCTCTCCATGTCACAAATGACCTACATTTCCTCTCGATTTCCAACTGGTCTTCGGTTGACTCTTCTACTTCCTCTTCTGTGCCTGCCCCAAGTCCTCCTTTTGCTAGTTTTTCCTCACTGATCTTGCCCTTTTCCAGCTCTGTCCTTGCTCTGCTCCTTCCTCCGCCTGCCTCTTCCAGAAGTTGGCTTTCGGCACCTTTTTCCTTTTACGTCCCCTTTTTCCTTCCTCCTCAGTACTGACTTGCTTCATGCACTTCCTCACGACAAATATGCTGGATCTGGTTCTTTCTCTGTTCCCTTTTATAGTCTAAGTTATTGGGAGATTTGAGCATTACGAATCTGACTGAGACACCTGTGCCCTGCCAGCAATGATCCCTCATGATTGGCTAATGGCTGGGAAGCCCTCCTCCTGCCCAGGCGTACCTTGCTTATTTATTGTTGATTTATAAGTTGCCAACCGCAAGTAATTCACTTTGTAACACCCTCTTGTGATCAAATAAGTGCACGGGCCGGCAGTGGCCAGTATATACATAATCAATAAGACATGCTAAGTGTGAATGGAACAAAACAAGAAGTGCATTATCAAAAGAAAGTGCAAGGCAAACAAAGGGACAATGTGTAGGATAAGTGCAATGAACATATCTTTGCCCAGATGCCTCAGGGTTTGGTGTGATTTACAAGTGTCAAAATAAATAAAATAAATAAGCCAGTACATGTACAGGTCATAAAACGCGCAAAGCAATGCAGTGGTTGCAAGTATGAAAAATGCACAGAGGCCGTTTAGCAGAGTCTGAGACATATGACCAGGTAAATGAGTTTTCAGTTTTTTTTTCCAATTATATTTCATTGAGTTATTGATTCAGAAAAACATATACAATCCCACCATGTGGTCCATGTCAGTACACCAACCATCAACTCTCCATTAAAAAACCTGAATAGCAAGCATAATTCACAAGACTGATACATGACAAGTTCTCTTGCTGCCCTACGATTATAATATTATACCCTGGTTTTTGAAGGGGCATTGTTTTGTTTGTTTTTATTCCAATAAAACAGTCTAACCTATGAATGCATAATGAGAAGAAACCTGGTGATACTACCTCCTCTCACCCTACTCCCTCTTTCCACAGTTCCCGCCTCCATAATTTCACATACACAACCCTCAATTGTGAATTGAAAGTGCAAAGCATGGTCAATATCCCAAAGCACAGTTTGATTTTTGCATATTTCTCAAGTAGGGGTAGACCTTCAATATTTCACTTTTAATGGTTCCAAATATTGGTCAGTTTTGTCAATTCATAAATGTCCTGTACTTTGGAAAGCCATTCTTTTTGAGACTGTAGTGTTGGTCATGTCTACGCTGTGTGATGAATCCAGGGAATTAGTCCTCTATCCCCAGGGTGAAACCATACCATTTGGCAGTAGGGAGGTGAGCCTGCTAAGCTAAACTCCCTCTAGGGGATAGGGAAAGCAGGATACCACTGGGAGTGACCTTCCACCTCCTTAGAGGACAACCAATCGCTAAACAGGGATGTGCGTTTTCCTCCATTTTTCTCAGGAAGCTAATATCTATATTGGCTATATGGGGATTACAAGTGACGACTGTGTGAATACCCGTAGAGAGGTAGCTGGTTTCTTTCCCTTTATTGTTTCTATCCTTGCATGAAGCTTAGGACCAAAGCATCACCCCATCTTGTCGTCAGGAGGAACAGAAAGGTCCTGTGGGACCCACAGAAAAGGGAGACCAAAGCCTGTGGAATAACAGAGGAATGTCCTCCTTTGAGGCAGAGCCAGAAAGCAGCACCACGTACAGTGTGGAAAGCAGAGGAACTGGAGAGCCCGCAGAGCCAGAGAAGCTCCAGCAACAGAGAGTGTTCAACCAGCACTTTCTGAAACTGATGCCAAAGTCCTGCCGAACCCTGAGTGGAAGACCCGACGCAGAAGATCAGAGGGAAACCGGATTAGTGGATCCACACTGGCTAAGGAGAACGCCTTCCCCCATGGAACACCTCACAAGGTACTCGGCCATACCCCAATCTCGGCAGATAAAGCAGATAAAGCAGAAACCCCAATCTGGGTGGGAAAGCAGAAACCCCAAGCTGCAGTGAGAAAGCAGAAACCCCAAGCTGGGGTGAGAAAGCAGAGATGGGGTGCAAAAGCAGATCCCGCAGGAGGGGATGAGAAACGAGGTGCCCCAACGCAGGGTGAGGGGAGACCCCAAGGTGGGCTGAGCTACAGGAGTGTGAGAAGCTTAATACCAAGGTGGAGTGCGAAAAGCAGGACCCCAAGACGAGGTGTAAGTAACAAGTCTCCCAGACAGGGAGAAGGAAGTAATACATGAAGGTGGAGTGAGACACCATACTTCTGGACTCCGTAATTACCATCCAACTACTAAAGACTACTAAAGACTGCCACTGTTATCCAAGGAGGGAGACCTTAATGCTTAAGCTCTGTGATGTTCAATATCACTGAGATCCTGGGATCTGTAAGATATGTTAATGCATCTGCAGCAGACAGCTCATCTTGTTATCTTTACCCACTCGGACAATCTGACCCTCCCCCTCAGCCCCCCGATTGTAGAGTTCTCCCAATACTTGCTTCTAATGGCTCCATTAATAATAAAGCAGCCTTGTCCCGTGCATTTTGGTAATTCAGAGCTTTCAGACCTAACCCCAGTCACCACTACCATTGCAGTAGGATGAGAATAAAGGTCTCTAATTTTGCCCAATCCCCAAAGCCTCTCCCAGGAAAAGACAGCTGTCTGCATTAAGGAGCAAGATTAGTCAGCTTACCTCATCTCTACTCACTCCATAAGATCTGCATTTGGTCAAATGGCTCTTTTGCTGCATTTTCCACAGCGTTTCTTTAGGGGGTGGGGGCTCAGGTTATGGAACATTTTTGAAAGGATTTTTGGGGTAGTGGAAGAGAGGCAGAGTTGTTTGGGACAGGGGAGCTTGCTCCCCATAAAACATCTGCAAAAACAGCCAGACAATGAGGTGGGGCAAGATCTTGATACTCGTCCTCCTTGACTTGCCAGTGGCCTTCAACACAGATGAACACCGCATTTTATTGGTATCGGGTAATAATGTCCCCATACATAATGTCACTGGGAAAAGCCATTGGCGACATGTATGGTGATATTATGCATGGGGACAGGTTGCAGGGATGTCCCTTGCTCCCGTTGAAAAATAAAATCAATAAATCGGGGGTTGCGGGGGTGTCGCCAGCATGTTCAATGTAAGAATGTCTCCTCAAAAAAACTGTACTTTATGGCTGATCCCAGGAAACCAAACTTGAAGCTTACATTTCTCATCACTCCCACCTTGGTTGTAGCATCCCCCTGGTCTCCTCACTCTCCACTCTCCTTTTTCGACACCTATATGAGACCACTCACAGAAATGATCAGATCATTTGCCGATGACACTCAACTTGTAGTACAAGCCAGCAGTTCAGAACCCCAACCCCTCCTAGTGGACCAACTGTTCAAATCCCTACACATCTTTCTACATGTTATACATGAATGGATGCATTTCAGCCAGCTTTCCCTAAATGGCGACACATCTGAGATTGTAATCATCTGCTCCCTCCACCCTTTGGTTCTTTAAGCCTCGGTCCTCTCCAACCTGGATGGTGGCAATGCCTTTTTGGAAGGACTTCCGGTGACTACACTGGCCCCCTCTAGATGTGTCTAACATGCTGCAGCATGACTGATAAAGGAATCTCTAAATGTTACCTTATCACACTGATCTTCCTCAAACTACACTGGCTCCCACCGCAAGCACATTTCTTAAAATCCTGCTACATCTTATAGAAGGCTGTTGCCCTGACGTTCCAAAGCTACCTTGCTGGGAATTTCTGCATCTTCTGAGCCCTACAAGCCACCAGACGTAAGGACATGTGCAGGCTTAAACTCTGTCTATGCACCAGGCTCTGGAACTTAATACCTGTTAAAACCAGACTTGCCCTCTCGCTTCTATATTTCAGGAAGGAGCTTAAGACCCTACTCTTAAAGGAATGGGTCCTCCCTAACACGTAGGCGCACACATCCTTTGCTCCCTTCCTAACCAGAGACTGTGATCTGCTCCCCCCAGTTTCCTTCCCTGGTTGCTTGTAGATCCCTACTGCCACGATAACTGGCCTCCGCTTTCCTGTTGTAAGCTCCCTGCTCCCCTTTTACCTCTGTTTCCCTCACGGTAACCTTCCCCCATGACTTGTAAAGTGTGCTGTTGCTTCCGGAAGCTGGGCCAACGCACAATAAATAACCTGGCGATGATAATGAAAAAAATCATGTTGGTTTCTGACGCTATCTTAAGACCTTTCTTTTCTCTCAAGCCTTTTAAGCATCCTTGCCTCCTTGCTAACTCCCTCTCTTGGTTCACATGTTCTGTAGCAACCCTAAGATTTAGTAAGTGTGACAGGGCCGCTTATCCGGTCCTGTCGGAGAAGGAGCCCTACCCCAGCATCTCCGGGTGCCAGACAATGTGCAAGCAGGCCCTCTCCGAGAACTTCCATACCTACTAGGACTGCGCAATGGCAGGACGCTGTAGAGAAGAGGGTGGCAGCACCGCAAAGAGAAACAGGAAAAGAGGCCACAGAAGCCGGCCTGAAGCTGCAAGCAGCAGGCCCTGGTGTTGCGCTGCAAGACATCCCAGCAACAAAGACAGAGAATGAGCAAAGGAGAGGAGCCTGCACACCAGGGGAAACCCATTAACTCAGAGACGTGTAGAAAAGGGGACTGGTCTTAAAGCCCTTATCAAGTCTCCCAAACCCTCATCTGTCTCACTCCCTGAAAGCAAGGTAAGCCATTGGTAGAGCAAGTTGGCCAATCCTGAGAGGGGGAGGTGTATTTAAGAAGGAGCTTGGGAGTTTAGTGTGGGCTGTAGTTTGGTTAAGACAGGCGTTGGAGGAGGATGTCTGAGAGACCAGAGGAGGAGAGTGCCATAGGAGTGTAGAGGCTGTATGGAGTGTTTGTGAATGGGGAGTGAGTGCATTTGTGATAACAGAAGTAGAGGGGTGGGAGTGGAGGTAGTAGTAGTACAAAGTAGAGGTAATTTTGGGAGTAGCAGCGAGAGGTAGAAGTAGTAGTGGCATAAAGAATAAGCCTGGAGTTAGAAGAGAGTAGTAGAGCAGTAGTGGAAGTAACAAGGTCGTAGTAGTAGAGTGGGAGCAACAGTAGTGAGAGGTTGATGCAGTAAGGACTAGGGGTAATAACCGAGGTAATAGTAGCAGTAGATGCAAGTAGGAGAAGATACACTAGAGGTAGCAGATGGTATTGACAGTATAGAGTTGTAAGGAACTCATGGTGGCAAAAGTAAAGACTGACACAAGTGATCAGTTGTAGGGTGTTTATTGAACAATAAATGCAGGGTGGAAAAACGCCTAAACTAAATCTAAATCGAAGGTGGGAGCAAGCGTTGACCATCAAATGAAAAATAAGGCAGTCCTAGTGGCGTTGTATCAAAATAAACGTGCCTATACTAAGAAAAACCTATTGTCAAATCCTTACAACTAATCACAGAAAGTGGGATAGGGTATCAAAATAAAGGAAACTGTGTTCAAATAATATGTCCAGATGTGATTGCCTTGAGGTCTACCTTCCCAACGTTTTTAACATGGGACAAGGTGGAACTTTGGAGCATAGCACACGCTCGAGCCTTCCCAGCACGAGCTGACATTTCCATTCCAGCTATCTGGGTCTTCGATGGTAGTCTCTTTTCAATTAAAGTCTTTCCTTCGAGGCCTGATGTATTCAACAAACACAAAGTTCTGCTTCACTTAGACTTTGGGTGATGGCTTCACCCTTGGATCCCCCTCTTCCGGGCATAGATACTTCACAATTTCGTATTCAACTAATTCACAAGACAGTTCTGGTGTCAGTGACCTTTGGGTGATAGCTTTCCACCCCTGGAATATTTCCCTCAGCCGGGCTCGGATCCCAGTTGACAATGAGGACACTTCCCTTCACCTTGTCTTGCAAAACCACTTGCTTTTTGCACTTGAGGTGAGGGTTCGTCACCCCTGGGTGCCCCTCTTCCGGGTGCGAACCCCTTTCGAATATTTGTCTTGGTTCTCAGCCTCCCTTTTCTGGGTTCACTATGGCTTTGCACAAAGTCAGTTCACCCTTTTGGTTGTCTGTTTCCCTCTGCCGGGTTCACTCTCACCGACCTTTGGCTGTCAGCTTCCCTCTGCCGGGTTTACTCTAGCCGATGGTTATAGACAGTTCATCATGGGACTTTAGACTTCGCCCCCTCCTCATCAGCATCCCTCTACCGGGTTCACTCTTGCTAATTTTTACGCAACACAGTTCATGTATTAATGTTCACCATGCAGGATTCACTTCCCTCAGCTTTCTCAATTGTTTGCTGGTCAAAGACTTTCAACAGTATAGAGCAGTGGTCTTCAAACTTTTTATGCCATGGCCCCCCTGAGCAGAAAATAAATTGTTCGGGACCCCCCTGCCCCGCCCCTCTGTGTTGGTGTTATTTTTTTTTTTTATAGAGAGGGCTGCAGAATGCGTGGTGCCATAATTATGAAGGGATATGCTGTTGGGGAGACATTCCAAGACACTAGGACAATCACATCCAATCCAAACATAGAAACCGTGCAAGTAAACACAAAATTCTCCAGTAGGGCTTTTATTTTCTCAAAATACATTCCTATTAGTATATTCAGCAGAAGGCAATTTGATTTTACAGAGCAAGCACTAATGGGAAGGGTGGGCCTGTCTCTCTGCAGAAAGTGAGTCAATGTGTGGCTTTATTTTTGAGACCGCCACTCTGAGGTTGTCCTCCACTTCCAGCCTTGTGCGGTATTTAGTTTTCAGTACAGCCAATGCTGAAAAGCCTATTTCGCACAAGTAGGAAGACCCAAAGGGTAAGAGAGACTGTATAGCAGACCTTGCCAATGTAGGATACTCCAGGATTACCTTCAGCCAAAAGTCACCCACTGCAATGTTCCTAAATTCAGATTGCAGAATAGTGTCCGACTGAACCTCAAACAGCTCCTCCAGGGCATCAAATGGAAGATGCACCACCTCCTCTGCCAGAAAAGGCTGCATCACCCAGTCATTAATGCCAGCATTTTCTTCAGGGAAGTATTTATCAAAGCTGGACCTTAATGTTGTTAGGTGACTTGTGATTGGTTCTAGGACATACAGCAGGTTGTATTCTGTTTCCTCAATTGCTTCTGCAAGCAATGGGAACTGAACTGCTACCCCAGCTCCAATTGTTGGTTTCCAGAGGTCTAGCGTCCTCTTGAAGGCAAATACTTTTTTATTCATTGTAAATGAGTTGGCATTGGCTCCTTGCAAAGACATATTGAGGGTATTTAGCTTATCGAAAATATCAGCAAGGTATGCCAAGAGCACAAGCCAGCGGGGATCACACAGATGGTTTGCTTTGCCAGTGTCCACATCCAAAAGGAATTGCCGCACTTCATTTCGGAGTTCAAACACACGTTGCAGCACTCTTCCCCTGGACAGCCATCTGACTTCTGTGTGAAAGAGCAAACCATCATGTTCTGACCCCATTTCTGCACACAGAATTGCAAAGAGACATGCTCTTGTTGGCTGTGCTTTGATGGCATTAACTATTTTTACAGCTGAACTGAGTACATCAGAAAGTTCATTGTCCATATTCCGAGCAGCAAGCGCTTCACGGTGAATTATGCAGTGTGTCCATACAACATGTGGAGCGACTGCCAACACTTTGGCCTTCAATCCCGATCTATCTCCACACATTGAAGGGGCACCATCTGTGCAGATTCCTACGCAGGCTTCCCATCTCAAACAGTGGCTGCTCATAAAATCATTTAAAATGTCAAACAGTTCTGATGCTGTTGCCCTGGTTTTAATGGCCTTACAAAACAAAAAGTCTTCCAATATTGTAGTTGCCCCACAGTACCTTACATAGGCTATTAAATGAGCCTCTCTGGATATATCTGTTGCCTCATCCAACTGTAATGCAAAGAGACTCGTTTGCAGCTGTGTGATTAACTGAGCAGTGATATTGTCTGCCATCTCAGACACACGTCGGCTGATGGTGGTGTCTGACAGAGGAATCATTTTTAGCTTGTCCGCTACACTTTCAGCACCCATTCTCCTGCACATTGCGATGGCTGCTGGTAGAACGACTTTCTCGGCATCGGTGAACAGTTTTTTATTTTTGGCAAGGAGGTAGGCAACATCATAAGATGCCTTCAGTGCACTGGCTGGAGTAGAAGCAATATTTTGCACTGTACTTTTCTGCTGACTGATGACTTGTAACTTGCGAGCAAAGAAGTCTCTGCTCTTGCCAATGAGCTCCCCATGTTTTGTTTCCAAGTGGCGTCTTAATTTGGCTGGTTTCATGCTCTCATTGGCTAAAATTGCTCCACACACCACACACTGAGGCCTCGTTTCACCTCTGATCACAACGGAAGTAAATCCAAGGTCTAAATATGTGCCATCAAACTTTCTGGCTTTTGCAGGTTTTTTTCCTGTGTCAATGTCTGCGTCTGCCTTCCTTTTCACACTACCGTTTTTGGGCAAAAAGAAGTGCTCCATTTCAAAATGGGTTCCTCACCTATGAAAAAATGTAAACTCCCATATTAATGCCTTTTCATATGCTTTGTTGATAACCTCATTTACGTACCGAATGAGGTACAGTAGGATTTGAAAACGATAATTCAAAAACAAAAATGCAAAACATGTAGCTGTGACAAAATCACACATGCACTAGAAGGCTTTTGAGCAAAAATGAGGGGCTGAAAAAAACATGGTCCTCCAATAGTGCACCACATGTTTTGTGGTGTTCTACATGTACTATGGGTCCCGACTTGAAGATCTGGTTAGTTTGTAGAATCCAAAGAAAGGCAAGGGACATTGCTAACTGCTTGTGCTGGCCACAATCCATTGGGGCATTATGTGGTGGTCCTCCAAGAAAGAAATTGTACCTTTGCCTCCAATAAGCCTTGAGACAACCATAGCCGCTTCACCCACCCCTTCACAATTCACTATTCACTTGTACAGAGACCTCATTTCTCACCCGCTTAGAGTGGAACCAGTCTGCGGCATACAGCTTGTAATGCAAAGCGCACATATTAAGCAGCATCACAAAAAAACAGGACTGAATACATCACTGAGCTAAATGAATTCTGACTGGCAACATGGGGGCAGTTGCTCCCCCTCCCCGAAGACTTAGTGAAGGCCCCTCTCATGTGAAAAGTTTGAAATGCCCTGGCGACTGTAATTTGAAACGGATGAAATGCCCTGGCGCCTGTAATTTGAAACGGATGAAATGCCCTGGCGCCTTCCCTGGCCACTGGTGCTGCAAGAGACATGAGGACCATGGGGTCTTTTTTCTATTCACTTGTACGGAGTCCCCACAGACCTCTTTTCTCCCCTGCTTAGAGTGGAACCAGTCAGCGGTATACAGCTTGTAATGCAAAGCGCACATTTTAAGCACCAGCACACAAAAAAAACAGAGCACTGAATATATCACTGAGCTAAATGAATTCTGACTGGAAACATGGGGGCAGTTGCTCCTCCTGCCCCCAAGACTCAGTGAAGGCCCCTCTCATGTGAAAAGTTTGAAATGCCCTGGCGCCTCCAATTCGAAAGGGATATAATGCCCTGGCGCTGTCCCTGGACACTGCTGCTGCAGGAGAAATAAGGACCGTGGGGACCTCTGTTCTATCAACTAGAACAGAGGCCCCCACGCCTCGATTTTCCTTGTGTTTCTGGTCACTTTATTTATTGGTCATGTATGTAAATGCCACTTACCTTTTTGAAAGTAAAAAGAATAGAAAAGCAGGAACCTCGTGACAGCATGTAACTCCGGAGTTGATGGACGCAATCTGAAGCAGGATCACTGAAGCTGCAGGTGAGTACTATTTATTGTTGGAAGACGTGGCGCCTTCCATCCTCATTGGCTGTCAGTCAGCCAGATTGAGCTAGCAGCACAGCTTGAGGCCCTTGCCAAATGCAAGTTTAGAGAAGCTGGCTGTCATGGATTGGCTCACTCTCCCTACCACCCCTCCCATCTGAAAGTAGGGCAGTTTGTCACTAATGTGCCATCATTAGTGGTTTCCTGCTCTGCATTCATATGGGAGGGGCTGGTCATCCCTGCAAAACAAGGTGTGCGCTTTACCTTGTTTCATGAATAGGCTCCTAATGGAGCCTGCAGGGCCTCACAAAAGCCAGGCCCCTGACCTCAGTGTGACAGGGGTCGGGCCTTTGTGGGGCCTCAGGCTCCATTAGGAGCCTATTCATGAAGACAAAAGAAAAAGCGCACACCTTCTTTTGCCGCGATGACTTGTCATCACGGCAAACAAAGTGTGTGTGTTTTTTTTTTTGTCTTCCTAAATAGGCTTCTAATGCGAGCATGAGACCTGACAAAGCCCGGCCCCTGTCGCACTAAGCATGTGTGGCAGGGGCCGTGGATCGGGCTGTTGCTCTTTGATGAAGCAACAGCCTGATCCTTTGGTAATGGATGCCAATGTTTACTTTCAAGCTGTGGATGCGCGGACCCCTGGGCATGAGGCTGCGACCCACCAGAGGGCCGCGACCCACAGTTTGAATAACGCTGGTATAGAGGATTTGACAAGAGCCCGGTATGACCACTTGACTTATCTTCGCCTCTTCCTAAGGCCTTCTGGTTATGGTAGTCTTTTTACCATTGGGTAATCACCCAGACTTTCCTGCTTTAGCACCCTTGTGGTGCTGGCCTCCTCTGTTGTTGGTTTTCCCCCTCATTTCTCAATGGTATCTTTAATAGTTCAAATTAGTCTTCTCAATTCGTTTCTTTAAATGTTCAAATGAACCTTTGGCTACTTTTCGTTCAACACAGTGGGTTTTTTATCGACACTCCCCTTGACTCACCGCCGGTGTGATGAACCGCTTGGCTTTGGAGTCAAGGTTGATACCACTGAGACAAGCGTCTCTCCCCGGCTTGGTCATCAGCGGAGGAGGGTCTCGCGTATGTATGCTGCAACACACGCTGGCCTTTTTTTTGCGGTCTTAAGTTTCCATCTGCTCAGGTTTTATGGGCCTGGAATGGAAAGGGCAAGATCACTTCTCTCCTTGTCACCCTCTCGCTACTTTGCCATCTTTCGCCTCCTCTTGAACTGCCGTGCTGATTTAGCCTTCACGTTGTGCGGTCTGTCTTGCTCATCATGTGCGCTTGTGCTCCACCTTTGATCCCTGTGGGGAAGGGAAAGGACCGTCCGGTGTGACTGATTTAGGTCAATTGCCTGACCCTTGTATTGGGACATGTCAGGTAAACGGCTCTGGTGTTAATCGGTTGTCTTCTGTGTTGTGCGAAAATGTTTGTATCGGAAAAGGGGGGGCAGTGTTTTGGAATATCCTACATGGTGGTATGGGAAAAAGGTGTTGAAAGAAGGGGGATACTGCGTCTCACCTGTCGGTTTCCCACTCCTACTCCCCAAGGACCCATCATCCAGGTGATCTTCCCTCACTAGTACACCCCCAGGAACTGCATCCAATAGCGATGGCCATGTAATGGCCACCTGGATGACAGATCCCTGCGGACTAGCCAGGGAGTCACAGTGGAGGAATTGAGAAAGTGTGGTAACAGCAAAGGGTGGAGGTAGGAAGACAGAGTGTGTGTGATCGGAGGGACGGTGTTACTGTGGGAGGACAGCATCTTAAAACGAGTGTAGTGAAGGGTCAGTTAAGACTTGTGTATGAGAGATTAAGAGTGACAATAGGTGAAAGGAGGCACCATCCCTGACGACTCCCCTAGAACACTAAGCGGCTAAGTCGGGGAAAGACTAGAAGGCCCTTAGGGAGTCAGTCAAACATCGGATTTGGAAATCCCCTTTAGTCACTGAAGATCAGATAGATGGGTGTTACCTGGCAATAGCAACTGGCACCCCTTTACGGATGCCTAGGTTAGTGAGGAGGGAAAGACTGGGAAGTTTAGAGAGATAGGGACAGCCCTAGTGTCAAACTCCCCTAGAACCCCGGTAGACACCGAAGAAACTATTTTTAGCCCGGAAGCCATTCGGTCTGTACAGAGGAGGAATAAACACTCTTGGTCATGGTATCCGAGTCAGTTATTTGTGGTGGGCACCCTGTCACATAAGTATATCTGTAACTCTTATCACACCCCTTAGATCTCTTATCATAAATCAACATCCCAAAGCTCTAAATGATCATTCTCCAGAATAGATTAATGCTTAATGTTCGATCATATGAATAGTTAGGTCGTTCTCTTTTCTGGGGTAGGAGTTTTTAATTTTTCAAAATCTTCTTGTGCCAAACATCTTTCTGATTTCCGTTATGTGGGTGTTTTTCTGGACTAATCCTGTGCTGGACGCTCATCGCTTACATCTGTCTTGCCCCTTGCTGATTGTAGTTCTTATAGGATTAGGAATGGATAACACCTGTGTCTTCCACCTTAAATTGATTCCCTTAATTCATTTTTGTCATTTGTTTAGTGCCTTTCACAATAATTATGGTCCCAAAGTGCTGTTTGGTAGAATGCCGTCAGAGGGACCTGAGTCCGAATTTGGGAGTAATTGGGAGGTGCCATTATGCATGTGTATTTCGTCCGTTACAGTTTAATTTGCATTTTTAAGGCGCTTATACATTAAGTAAATGGTGTTTCAAAGCACACACAGGGTAACATGGAGTAAACATGGGAAAGAAAGGCAAATGTAATAACAATGAAGAAAAAGAGAGGCGGTCCTACTAGGCCTTGTGAGCATTCATAGTGTGCAAGGGAGGAGGGAGGGGGGTAAGTGCTAGGAGTGTAACAGAGGGAAGGGCTGAGGGATAGGTTGCAAGCAGCTGTTAATTGCCTGGCAGAGATCACTTGGTAAGAGTGGTCAGCTGACAAAACAATAAGTGTAGGTCTATGAGATAGCACAGACTAGTAGGAGCCCAACAGCAGGTGCTGGGAGTGGGTGGAGACTGAGGCTATAGTGGGTGGTGGGCGAAGTACCCAGAAGGACACAAAGGGGCCCCAGTACCAATTTCAGCGACTGTGGGGTGTAACATGAGGGAGAGGGGGAAGGAGGAGGTGAAAAGGAAAGTCTTGAGGAACTAACGGAATTTGAGGAGATCCGGCTCAAGACGGAGAGGAAGGGGGAGGCTGTTCCAGAGGAGGGAGCCAGACGAGGAAAGAGATCGGCCACCAGCTCGCTGTTTTGAGAAGCGCTTGACACGCAGAGTTGGCGCTGGAGGAGCGTAAAGATCTTGTAGGAGAGTATTTGGTGAGAGCCAGTTGTAGATAGTGTGGTCCCCGGCCTCATGCAGCCTTATGGATGATGCAGAGGGATTTGAATTTGATCCTTGAACAAACGGAAGCCACTGAAGATATTTAAGGGCTGGAGAGAGCGGTCCCTGGCTTGAGGCCATGGATACGTTTTGCAGCCCTATTCTGGATAAGCTGGAGGGGATGTAGAGAGTAAATTAAGTAAGAGGCAATTGCAGTAGCCCAGCCCAGAGAGTACCAGTGCTCCAGAGACATTGAGCATCTGGGGGAAAGTGAGGAAAAGAAGGAATCCTTTGGGGATGTGGAGTTGAAAGTGGGCCTTCCTGGCAAAGTCCTGCATGTGAGGGAGGAAGGAGAGAGAGGAAAGACTCCAAGGTTTCTGGCTTCAGATGAAGAAGGGGGAGATCCCATAGAGGGTGACCAGAGTGGGGATGAAAGAGGGAGCAGGAGTCCCAATGGGAAGGATGTCAGTCTTGCTGGCGTTGAGGCAGAGATCATTGGAGGCACACAATGACTGGATGGCAGATAGGCAGTCTGGAATTATGGAGGGATTAAGGAGCGGATCGGAGGGTAGCTTGAAGAATAGCTGTGCGCCATCTGCAGAACACTGGAAGTAAGGGGAGAAAGTGGAAATTAGATGGCGGAGCAAGATAGATGTTAAAGACCCGGGGAGAAATGTTGGAGCACCGGGGAACACCACTGGTGGAGATGGGTGTGAGAGGAGAAAGAACCCAGGATAACCTTGAGGAAGGAGGTTACCCAGTCCAGTTCCCGCTCCCTAGATACCAAGGGTATCATGGAGCTGTTTTATGAGGATGGAGTGGTTGGCCATATGAAATGCAGCAGAGATATCAAGTACAATGAGAACAGCTGGAGAGTTGGAATCAAGAGATGCGAGCAGTTCTTCACGGGTGTTCCGTAGAGCAATTTTCCTGCCTCTGGATGCTCAGAATCCAGATTGATGGTGGTGTAGGCAACCGACAAGCTCAGTGTGCTGGGTCAGTTGGGGCAAGACTAGATTCTCCAAGAGTTTCCCAACGAAGGGGATAATAGAAATGTGGCGGTATTTAGCCAGACACAAGGGTTTGGTGGAAGGTTTTTTCAGGAGGGGGCGACGAAGAGGGTGCTTGAGGGAAGAGGGGAAAGAACCAGTAGCAAAAGTGATTGCAGAAATCAGCAAGTGCAGGGGCTAGAGAGCCAATATTGTCCTTAATAGTTCTGGAAGAACAGGGGGAGACCTGTTTGGAGGAGTCCTTTTTATAGAGTGGACCACTCTAGTGACCTCATCAGATGCAGAGAAGGAGGAGAGAAAGGCACAGGGGGGATGAGAGGCCATAGGTGGCAAGGGGATGGGGGACCGTAGGGGCAAAGGGAAGAGAGTGCTCAGGATGTCTTGAGTTTTTGCAGTGAAGTGTGTGGCCAATGCATTGCAGAGGGCCTGTGAGGGAGGAGGTGAGGTGGAGACTGTACAAGGGTTGGCTAGTTCCTTGCAGACTTTAAAGAGTTTTGCCACGTTGTTGGATGCACCAGAGACGCAAGCCTGGATGTGGGCCCTTTTCTTGGAACAAATGGAAAGTTAGTATTGCCTTTGAAGAAGGGGACAGGCCAGTTTGTCAGAGGGTGAGCCTGAGGTCTGTCACTTCTGTTCCACAGCTCTGCACTTGAGTTTCAGGGCTGCAAGTTCTGAATCGTGTTTGTTTGTTTGATTTGTTAAGCGCACCAAACCCTTGGGTATCCGGGCGCATTGCATGACTTACAAGAGTAACATATGCACAGATAGCAATTTACGAGAAAATATTTACAGGCAATATAGAATACATCTATTAATAAACACAGTAAAAAAATATATGTACAGAGCTGGATATATACAAGCAATATAAAAGGACACTCTTGACGAACATGTGGAACAATCGAAGGGTGGTGCTGTATAGAATCAGTGTGGAAGTGGAGTAGAAGGCAGCAGATTTGAGTGGTCCGATATCGTTTCACACTAACCAATCTTCAGCGTTTATCCTAAAGCTTGGGAAGGTCTGGTCAGTTCTCAAGTGAGTAGGTAGTGAGTTCCAGTAGAGGGCGGCCTGAACATGAATCTTACTACCGCCAGCCTTTTTCAGATTATATCTGGGCATTACTATGCAATCCGAATGTGCGGACCTAGTAGGGTGTAGGGATGATTTTTTCTCTACTCTGGGGCGCCATTATTTAGGTATTTATGAGTGATGGAGACTATTTTGAACTGAAACCTTTCCTTGATGGAGAGCCATTTGTTGTTTCTTCTGACCTTAGAAATGTGTTGCCTCCTTGGGGATATTTAATGCTGTTCTCAGTGCATTATTTTGTATCTGGAGTTTGTTCAGAATCTTTTTGTTGGCTCCTGCAATAGAGGGCGTTGCAATAATCCAGTTTGGATAGGATTAGTGCTCTCGCTAAGGTGATGCAATTGTTGGTGGATAAGAAGGGTTTGCAAGCATGTATCAGCTTGCAAGTATGCGCTGTTGCGGAGGCTGTAGCGTTAACTTGTTTACCCATGTTTAATGCCGGGTCCAGGTAGAATCCTAAGGCTTTGGTTTCCTTGAAGACTTTGATATTAGTGCCATCGATATTGAAGGAGGTATATTGGCTGCCAACTTTAAGGTTGGCAGGTGCTCCTAGGATCAGGATCTCGGTTTTGTCATCATTCAGGCATAGGCCATGGGCTGCTATCCATGCCTGAATGATTAAATATATTCTATTGACCAGAACCAGGTTTGTCTCGTAGTCACCCGAAAGGGTTAGGAGTATCTGGGTGTCATCTGCGTAATTAGTGTAGGTGACACCCAGGTGGTCCAAATCGTCGGACAGAGGCTTGGTAAATATATTATACATGGTAGGAGAGATGCACGAGCCTTGCAGAACGCCACAAGTGATAGGAGATGGGTCTCCCGCAGCTGACTTGTTGAAGACTCTAATTGACCTGTTAAGAAAGATTTGGATCCAGTTAGTGGCTTCTTGGGAGAAGTTGGCAGCAGTGGACAGATGTTTGCAGAGCACTCTGTGATCAACCAAATCGAAAGCAGCCGATGGGTCTAGAAGTAGTAGAAGGGAACATTGTCTATTGTCTTTCAAATGGTCAATTTGCTTTTTCAAATCCATTAAGGCAGTTTCTGTGCCATGGAGAGGCCTGAAGTACGATTTGTTTTAGCCCTAAGGGGTTGCCAGTTGTTACTCTTGGAGGCATGTTTCAGACGGATCCTCATGATTGGGGCAAGAATGTCAGAGGTAGAGTCTGCAGTGGGGGGTAAAGGAGGATGAAGGTGAGTGCGAAGGCAGCAGCTGAAACTCATTTTATCGGACGGATGTCCATAAACATGGTTGGCAGAGCTGGGGCGAAGTGCGGTCAGACTGCAGAGAGGACCCAGGTGAGGAGGGAGTGGTCTGACCAGGAGAGTGGGGTGGTGAGTGGGGCAGAGAGCAAAAGATCAGTGTGGATCAAGGCATCAATAGTGTATCCAGCCGAGTGGGGAGTGGATAGGACCATAGGGGAGAATGTAGAGTGAGATGCAGAGGTCACAGAAGAGTGGATGCTGTTATTGAGGAGTCAAGGTGGATGTTGAAGTCACCCAGGAGAAGGAGTTTAGAGGTAGCTGTGAGGAGGGAGGAGGAGAGATCGGCCCATTCAGAGAGAGAACAGGTGGCCTGTAGATGGTGGGAATGGTCACGGAGGAAGTGGGAGAGATGACCAATTTCAGACCAGACTCTCTAAGGAGGAGTATGACTGGGTGGGTATGAGCGAAGAAGGGACCCACTCGGGGAAGATCATGGCATCCCCACCGCCAGGACGGTTAGGGCGAGGCTTGGAGATGATCTTATAGCAATCAGGGAGAAGGGAGTCAAAAGCAGTGACTGAGCGGCATTGAACAATGTCTCGGTAAGAGCGAGGATATCGAGGTCAATGTCTTCAAGGAAGAAGCAGATGTCGGCAGAGTGTTTGATGCAACAAGTGAGGGTGGCCAAGACCTTGCTAGTCACCAATTTTTGAGTGGCAGCTGAGCTAAACTATGAACTAAACAGGGTGGATTGTGTTTAAGGAGACAGTGAAGTATGTGGGAAGTAACAATTCACATTTTTGTTGTTAAAGATCGCTACATTCTTGTGGCAGAGGTGTTGTGCAATAGTGTGTCTGTTACATGAGAGTGCAGAGTGTGTGAAATGAGCCTGTGCCTTTCGCTAAGCCACGAAGGTGTAAGGGGAGAAAATGGGTTAGCTGTATAAACAACAATGTTTACATCCCGGGTCCTATCTATGCACAAAGAGCAGTGCTAGGTATCACCTAGATTCAAAAAGGAGAGCCGGGCCTAAAATGCATAGACAGACATTGAGTGATTGATTTTGGAAACAACTTGCTACCTTAGACCATCAGGCTAAATGCAGAAAACAGCCACCTTACACAGTTAGACTAAATGCAGAATATGGTATGTTATCCGTTTCATACCCCCAAGAGCACAGCGCAACTAATGTCAAAACAAACTTGGCACTACAAGACGTAAGCGTAGCTACATTAGCGTCACAACAGCTCTTAGAAAAGCAAGGTTTTTAATAGACGACGAGTAGGCAAATGCGCCAAAGTGGACCTTATTGCGATAGGCAGAGCGTTCCACCTAGCAGCTTCCACCGGAAAGGAGCAACCACCAATTGTAATGTATTGAATACTGGGCACCGAAAAAATGTATATCTTAAGAACAGAGAGCGCTACAGGGTACTTGGGGACAAACTTATGCTTCAGATATTCAGGCCCTACAGCATGAAAAGCGTGATGGATTTTCTTTTTTTTTTTTTTATTGTAATTGGTTTATTTCAAACCTTTACAAATAATTAAATCGGTAACACAATAAGATATAAATATTTCATATGGTTTCATATTAGGAGAAGAAAGAACAAATCAATCTAAAAAGAAAAACATGAATTTAAAAGGCACCCGTTTGGCCACAGAAATCCAGTGAAGAGCACGGAGAACCAGAGAAATGGGATACCTAAAAGGAGTATTAGTGGCCAAGCATGCTGCAGCATTCTGCAGAATCTGCATGCGTTGAAGCAGAAACAGGGGCTGTGCCAGATACAAGGAGTCACAATAGTCGATCAGACTGAGGACAAAATATGCAACAACTGAGGCACGAAGGTGCTATGGAATGAACTGCAGCACCTTTATAAGAATCTTCAACTGAAAACGGCCGACCTGACAGACTGCCCCAATCTGAATAGCCATAGACGGGGATGCCGAAAATGTGACGCCTATGTTATGAATAGCTGCAACAGAGAGAGGAAAAGGGTCCAATTGACAATGGCCAAAAGGAGGGAATCCAGAAAGAAGATGGAGACACAAAGCCAACCACCATGACCTCCGATGTACCTCCATTCAGTTTGAACCAGTTGCTACCCATCCATCTTCCCATGGCCTCCAAGCAATCCTTCAACTGAGTAGCATGGGGGGGGGGGGTGAAGCAGATCAAGACTAACTATGATCTTTATATCATCCGCGTATGAATAACATCTAAAGCCATGGGTGCGGATAAGAGCAACAAGCTGTTGAATATGAATATTGGACAGCGTGGGAGAAAGGGCAGAGCCCTGAGGAACACCAGAAGCCAGAGGAACAGAGAGAGAGTAGAAGGGACGAAGAGCAGAAGGGACGAAGAGGCAGACTGGGAGCGATCAGAAAGAAATGAACCAAACCAAGATAGAACTGTACCCGAGGTCCTAGCTACCGAGAGTCGACTGAGGAGGATGGAGTGGTCGACGGTGTCAAAAGCAGCTGACAGATCTAAATGAATCAGCGCTGCCACTCCACCCTGATCAGAGGTAAGTATCAGATCATCCAACACTGACACCAATACTGTCTCTGTGCCTCGTCCTGGCCGGACCCCTGACTGAAAGGCATCAAAAAGACCCCTTTAGTCACAAAACATCCCTAACGGGGGTGTAGCCAGCGACTCCAGCAGCTTCATGAAAAAAGGAAAGAGTAATATAGAGCAAAAATGTGCTGGTGTTAGGGGATCAAGGGAAGGCTTCTTAAGTAACTGAATCACCAGGGCATGTTTCAAGTCAGAACGAATCACAACTGTAGAGGAGGACAAGTTGATGGCCGACACAACATTAGCCACAATGAATGGAAGAATCTCTTTTACAATGTGCAGCAGAATAGTGCCCACTGGTGACGATTTCATTTTTTCCGTAGCTAGCAAACTCTCTGTAGCGGAGAAGAGTGGGAAGGAAGGAAGGCTACTGTGAAGGCATCATGAAGTAGACACAGATAACTGAATAGAATTCTGAGACACACACTTTTATAAACTAAAAAGGAGGGTTGGGAAAAGGCCTAACTTGTCCTATGCTAAGGTTGGATTTCCCTACCTAAAGGAAACTAACGATAGTCAGGATGTCCAAAGCAAATGTCTGCCTGTGTCCAAAACCTGTACTTGCCCTCACATCTAATTGTATACAATGTATAGGGATGTTGGCATCAAATGAGTGTTCAAAATAAAAGTTCAGAGATTCGTTCAGTTCTTAGGTGGAAAAGGGGTTTCCCTTCCCCAAGGTTCAAATAGTTCACTTTACAAAAGAGTTTCCCTTCCCCACGCTTTCAAGTCTTCCATTGTTTCAAAATCACTAATTTCATTGAGATATTCAATGTTCCAAAATAACACAATTCCTTGGGCTATTTCCCAGCTCTTCGGGTTTGGTTACCTGCCACCAATGTATAAAGTTCTCAGTGCACAGGCTTTCCCAGTTGCCTGTCGGCTCGTTCTCTGACTCGGATTCCTTCTCGGGCTCCAACTCATTCTGACTGTTTCTTACAGCTACTCCTTTTATACACCTGTGGAGTATTAACCTGCTTCTTCGCCCAGTGCCTGACTTCACCTGACCTTGTTAATAGGACATTCATGAAAATAGTAGAGTTCCTCTGAATGTAGTTTTGTCTTTTTAATGGCAATGTGATGTTTTGAAAAGGAAGAGTATATTGGTGAAATGCTCCTCTTTTCGTCTCAGTCCTTTCGTCAAAGGAATGGGGAAAGTTGGTGTTTGGGGAACAGTAAGCCATACAGACGGAGGGAATGTTGGGTAGGGGGTGTTCGAAAAAGAGGATACCATGTCTCACATTTGGGTAATGCCTCCCCAATCTCACAGGATCCTCTACCCAGGTGATCCTCCCTCACTAGTCCGCCCCTGGCGGTCGGGATCCAAAAGTGATAGCGCTCTCCTGGCCACCTGTTTAGAGGATCCCCCCGGAGTAGAAAGGGAAAAACCTTTAGGTTTTTCACAACTGCCTTCCCCATGCCACCTGAGAGGAGGAAATATTGGGGAAAGAAGTGAGGACGACCTTGCAGAGACGAAATGCAGAATATGGCCACCTTACACAATCGGGCCAAATGCAGAATATGGCTACCTTACACAATCGGGCCAAATGCAGGATATGTCCACCTTACACAATCGGGCCAAATGCAGAATATGGCCACCTTACACAATCCGGCCAAATGCAGAATACGGCTACCTTCCACAATTAGGCTAAATGCAAAATGTGTCTACCTTATACAGTTAGGCTAAATGCAAAATTTGGCTACCTTACGCAGTTAGCCTAAATGCAGAATATTGATAGCTTGCACAATTAGGCTAAATGCATGTAGCTATATGATATTAGGTAATAAGAGTGGAGGGATTTTACTGGAGCACAGAAATGGCTGTATTCCCCACCAACACCACACTTGCCTTATCCGTCACTGTAGGTTGTCTGCATCAGGCGTCCCAGGTGAACATGGGAAAACATGGAGTGGAGCTGCCCTTTGACTCTGGCCCTTAGCCAATGGCTTCCCAGATAAGGCTGCCATCGGAGGCCTTCTGAAATAGAGTTGTTCTGGTCACATGGGTTTAACCCAGGGCCAATCGGAGCCCAAGTGGGCCGGCTGGAGGAGTGGGACTGGCAAGGCATGACTACCTAGGCAGGACGTCAAGCAAAAAGGAGGTGCAGGACCCATTTACACAGGCCTGCAGTTTGCCAGTGTGTTCCGGCTTTGTGCTTCCTGGTGAGGTACCCAATCACTGGCTGGGTGGGTGGGACGAGAACAGGGGAGGAAGTTGGGACTGAGGCCACACAGCAGCAGGGAATATAACAATCAATGCGGGGTGGGAGAGGAAATGAATACATTAAATCGGGACTGGCAAATTAAATTAAATACATTAATTAAATAAATAGAAGCGGGGTACATTAGGAGGGTGAGGGTGGGGAGAAATAATAAGTAAATAAAGGTGGGAAGCAGGAAAAAGGTAGCTGATTGAGCATGAGGAGGGTGGTGGCCAGACTACTTACTACCTGGGCAGGACGTAGAGCAGAAATGAGATGCAGGACCCGTTTACAAGGGCCTGCAGTCTGCAAGAGTGTCTTTATAGTTAAACATTGGTAAAAGGGGTATCCCCTAACCCTCCCTCTTCCATGAGCCATGCTTGTACAGTCTACTTTTATCCACGGTTACAGCAGAAAGATCTAGAAATAATTACTTTAAGCCACTTTGTAGTCAATAGTGTTGCACTTTAGTCCCTTGAACAAAATATCAATTTTGTTTATGTAATAATGGCACTTGTCACCGCTTTTAGACTGTTTGGGTGGCTGTCACCTCTGTGTAACCTGTCAATGAAGATGTTCTTCCGAGTTACTCCTGTATTCATTATCTCCTTCACTTTCGTCTCCAACTCTTCAGCCTATTCACCCTCTATCTGAGGTACTCATCAATTTTAACTTCAGTTATTTCTCACTTTTTTCCAATTCTTTAATAAAAGAGCCTCTAGCTTCATCCCATGTACATCCAGTGACAGTTGGTTGCTTTCCAAAACCTCAGGTTGTCCTCCATGTTATCAACTCATCCTTAGATTCCATCATTGATGTTTGACATCTGATCTTAAGGCCTCAATCCCATTAGGTTAGTTCTATATGATGTTTAGTGGCCAAGTCTCCTTTTTCAGGGCCCAAGGTTCCCAGCTCTTCTACTAAGTTCAAGTGGTACTCCATAGCTCTCAGATGGTCTCAGGGAGGTCATTTCAAAGTGAGGCCTCCTCGAAGTCATGAGCTCCTAATTTCTTTCTGTTGAACGTAGCTTAAGTAATAGTTTGGGAGCTGGCAGATCTCAGCTCCCTGTGAGGGGTGCATTTCTTGAATTTTATACTGAGGTAGAAGGGACGATTGTTCCAGAAGGCACTATGTACGAGGCAGAGTACTTTGAAAATAATGCAAGTTTCAATGGGTAGCCAATGAACGGAGAGTGCACAGGTGTGATGTGATCAAGTGGGCTGAGACCTAGAATTAACCTAGCTGTTTTGTTTTGAATGGCCTAAAGGGTTTTAGTAAGGCTTTTGTGAAGGCCAAGGAAGAGAGTATTGAAAACGTCGTGGCTTCTTTAGATCATATTGAGTAGTGAAAGACTAAGTATGTGAATATGAAGTTTAAAGTACATTATTATTTTTTTTTTTTTTAAGAATGCTTCAACAAGAGGGGAGAAAGAGCAGAATGTTGAAGATGATACCCAAATTCTTGCATTTGCGAATAAAGTAGGAGGGACGCTGTTAAGACACAATTCCTAAGTGTAGGGTTTCTGCGCACACTTTTTAGGGCCCCTAAAATGTGTGTGTATTTCCCCTTTCTTTTTTGTATCTCTGACCCATTTGCTGTGGCCATAGGTACTTCCACTGGAGTTTCCCTGCCATTGCAACCCTTTTTTTTACTCTTTTATTGTATATGGCCCTGAGTCGCTCATAAGGCTTCCATTTCCTGTGGGTGCTTCCTAAGCACCCCATTCGTAACCCTAAGGTGACTCCATCACCCTACTTTCATTTTAGGTAGTAGGCTGGTGGCATCTGTCGCGATTATTTTTCACTTCACTGGGGGTACAAATAATTTTACTGCATCGTGCCCTGAAACACTTGTGTATGGGCGCGTTATAAATGCCATATCATATCATTGGTAACCCAATGTATATTTTGGGTAGCCAATGGAGTACCAGTGTATTTTTTTTGTATGTCCTCCTCCCCGCCATTTGTATTTTAGGCTTTCTTTGTTCTAGAGAACCACAAGGTAGGCTTAAAATGGCTGACCTGCCCACTTGACCTTTTTCTGAGCCGACATGGTAGCCTCCATATTGGTTTGTCCTGGTTTAGACCATTAGAAGCTCCTGGGCTCTGCCTCTCACATCTTGTGGAGGTGGCCTGAGCTAAGTGGCAGTTCTAAGGGTCAACCATAATGATGGGCCACCTGACCCCTTTGTGTCCCTAGCACCCTCTAGTGATTGGTGGCCATGCTTTGGCTAGTCCCCAAGCGTAATGATAGTTAAAGGTTCACCTGGTGATTTCTCCCTTGTTGCTGGATTTTGGCAAAAGCAGGCTTGCTTACCTGTTGCAGGATTTCTTTGTTTGCACAGTTACTACATTTTTAGGCTGCAGACTGTCTATTCTTTCTGGATGCAGTGGTATATGCGCATCCTGGTTAGGGTTTTTGTCCTGCTCAATGTCAATGCTGAGCTTCCTGCAACCTCCTGCTGACTCTTCTTCAGTGTAAAGACGGGCATTCCATGCTTGGACCATCTCCAGACCGTTTTAATGCTGCTGTCCACCATTTACCAGCAGCGTCTCCACCTTGGAGTAGGTAAGTGCCATCACCTGGAAGGATATCCCAACACCCCTCCTCATCTGCTCCTGTCCCATGCTGGCTCTCTTCCACCTCCATGGGACTGTCTTTTGTGGCATGGCCGCCTTCCTTTGCCAATTGAGCCACCAGAATCCTCTTTGCTGGGTTCTCTGATTTTCTTCAGGTCTTCCTACTGGTATTTGCACTGCTGGCTTAAGGGGTTTTGTCATGAAATTCGGTTTGTTATTCCTTTTGCTTGTCTTGGTTATCGTTGGCCGAGGGTTCAATGTCATGGGCACCAAATCCTTCTTAACCATGCCTCGGAAGAAGCGCAAAAAAGCACTTGACATACTAAGGATTCATGTTTATGCCCACTGAATTGACTCTTGCATTTGTGTGCTGCCGCCCTGCAATATGGGGCTAGGCTCTTTGAATGCCTTCCCTTTGAACTCTCTTTTGCACTTGGTCTGTATTGTATTACTGCTATATGTTTCATGATGTTATTACCATATGCGCTTCTGTCTTGATATTGGGCAAAATCTTCCTCGGGGCCAGCCCTTTGAGAGCAAAAATACCCAATTCAGCCCAAAATACAGGTTCTATTGTGCTGAGCAGTGATCTCATGCTAGTGACAAATGACACCCTCAAAGATAAAGCATATTTATTCTAAGCAGTGAATTTCATATACATTTGGGATTCAAGTTAGAGAATATTACAAAGCATAAAACAAAGAGCAATGCAAAATATAGTGAAACATGGAACTTAGATAAACATAGAGAAACATAGAGAAATATAGAGAAACATAGAGAAACACAGTCTTACGTCCCTTAATCTCAGCCCTGGGAGACCTGGGTTTCTCATAGAAAAACAAGGCTGGAGGACACCGTGAGAGCCAATCCCGGGCACCTGACTGTACACGAATCAAGTCCACAGGCGATCTCCCCCTGATCCATGTGTGCATGGATATTTTATAACCTCTTGCTGTCAGTCACCATGACGCACAGTTCCAGAACTTTCCCTGTGCAACTGGCTCATGGAAAAAACCCAGCTCTCTCTGAGATGCTCCCTGCTCGCTCCTACCCCCTCCCTTGTTCCCATCTGCGCTGGCTGAGGAATGTCTTATCAGTACCTTCCCAGAGAAAAGGAAGATTAGCTTGGAGCCAGGGCTAACGTTAGTGAGGCTGAATATTCTAAGGGAAGCAGGGATGTATTAACCCCATCTGCAAGCTCTAAAAGGCATGCACTCATAGCTTAGTGTTTATAGCGCTTAAGACTGGCTATCTAAGCGCTATATAGGTGCCATGATGTTCCAAACACTCCAAAAACCTATTAGCTACATAGCTGGGGGCCCTCCCTGCCTGTCTATCAACAATGCTTAATTTGACCTATTTCATACTAGGCCTGCATATTCCTTGTAGCTCACTACTGCATAATGGAAGTGCTACAACAGACTACTGTCAGCATTTTTAGCACATACTTTGAATACACTATTGGCTTTCAGCGGCTAATGCTGTCATCTAAAGCCCTGATTGGCAAGGTTGCAATTTCGTGTATCACTACATTCCACCCCTATTCAACGTGTGTGCGACAAAATGCTGACTAATACCTATCAATATAGTATTTAGTGCAGCGATAAAGACCTTGGGGCTTTGCAAGAGGTTTAAGCAAACTATCTTATAGCGGTTAGTTAGCGTGGCATGCAAGGTAAAACACTACCTAAACAAAAATGTACACAAAGTGAACAGTGACATATACCCTTGCCAAAACCTGGCCTACACCAAAAATACCTACACCAAGTGAACATGGACATTTACTCTAGCCAAAACATGGCCTACACAAAAATACCTAAATCAATTTTGTATAACTGATTGTCAGTTAAAAAGCAGCATGCAGTTAAAATGTCAAGGCAATCCAGTGTAGTCTAATCTACAATGCACTATTGCATTTATGTATGGTTACCAATTCTAAAACCTGGCAGCCTTTCACCCTAAGGGCCTACCCTCCCCCTGATCCCAGGGCATTCAAGCGTGACTATGGGCTGTGTGACTAGACACTTCCCCCAGGTAGGTGGAACCCAACCAGAAACCATCTAATTTCGTGAACAAGGTGAACCCATGGGCACCAGGTTGTCTAAATAAAAACAATTCTACTAATTTACATCAAAGCATGGCATGTGTTATTCATGCAATCAAAAAGCAAGCAATTCAATCCATATGTATGCTGGTAACTGTAGCTCTGCGTGCCAGTGTGTGGAGGATGGTTGCCCCCACCCAGTAAAAAGCCAACACCTGCTGATTTAACAATGTTTGCCATACAATGCATTGTGTGTATTTAGCAGTCTTGTTGACCTGCCCTATGGCAGACAAAAATGTCTTCATGTCTAAAATTCTGTCATCTTCAATTGGCTGTCAATACTTGTAGCAGTGCTGGGCATATCAATGGGCCCCACTAGGCCAGAAGTTCTATAGCAGAGCTGGCATCAGAACCCATAGTGGCTAGCTTATAGTGCACAGTTTCTATGTCACAAGCATATAAAGCTCCTGCAATTAATGAATCTAGCTCCCTAGCTACGCGCACTCTAGTGATGGGCCATAGAAATGGACTCCATTTGTAGCAGCTTGGTAGTACTAAGGAAACATTGCCTCATGATAAATCTATGTCTAAGTGTAGCACTGTAATAATGAAGGTGTGCATTACCAGTCTACAATTTACATGTTGTCTTACTACTGGAAAATCTAACAGGTTCACAGTGTCTACCTTCTGTGACTTGGAGAATACCCTTCTTCAAGTGGGATATCTACCATATACAATATTAACTTTAGCCACAAACACCATACTACTATCCGGCAGTGGCTGTTTCATCACACCATGGAAAAAATTCATTTAGTCAAGTTATAGTTCATAAGATCTTGGCGAAAACACTCGCTGCAGTTCTTGGTCAGAAAAACATCACATTAGACAAATTAAACAAATGGTATCCATTCAGTGACAAAAGATGCCTGACAATGTGCCAGGCCAGTACACTAGCAATTCCATGTGGATACTCATTTGTAGCGCTTTTCCAAAGAATTATTCCAAATGTTTACAATCAAAAGGTGACTCTTTGCATTAGTGTGCTGGAGACAGCTGTCCCCACAAAAACATGAAACTGGTTGGTTTAACAAAAAACCGTGTCACACTCTGTGTCATAAAATCAAACATCAAGTCAGTCATGGTTTCATTTACCTGCCTTAAGCTGGCTGTAAAAGTATCCAGTGTTTCAAAGATTACCATTTCAAATTATAGCTCATAGACTTGGCAGCATTACTTCAATTAAGAATCTTAACCTACGCACAGGTGACTTTGATGTGCGCACTCATCTTATCTCAAAATTAATTACACTCCTGCTTGCATAATTCTGCTGCCCCAACAGTTCATAAATCATTCTCCTGCCTACGTGCAATGTAGAATATTTTTTTTTTTCAAAAAACAAAACATCTCTGGTTAAAGCCATTCAGTTGGAAGAGTAAAACCATTTGGTTTTTTCAGATTCATCTCAACAGTGCATTTAAAAACCATTTTTCAATGTGTTAGCATTCAATTGCTGTGTCACACAGCTGTATGTGGTGCCTGATGTTACAGTCCATAATTCATTGTCCATAGTCCTTTAAACAAGAAAGGGCAAAACATGTCATTTAAATGTGTAGCATCAAATACTTGATAATTAGCCAAGTCTGCATCGTGCCAGTTCAGCAAAAGTTATTACTCTGTTGGACACTATTCGCAGGTTACAGCATTGAGTGCGGTGCAGGGCACGTTAAAGTTGAAATAGCATGTCGCAGTGGCTCGCTTTCTCTGAGAATGCGTCTGACCCTTCTTTGATCAGTGTCACCCACAAACTGCATATTAGTTTCTGATATTATGAAATGTCTTGTCGTGCTTTGCCTAGGCAAAATACAAACAGAAATGTTAGGATTTCATCAAAACTTCAATATCAGCGTTATCCACCCCTTCCCATAATACCACCCCCATCTTCAAAAAGTCTCATCAGGTAACTACACACTTTGTCATTGCTACTGCAATTATTTATCACCTTTCTGCATGTTTCTGGGGGCTTATTTACACTCAACCATACGGGGTGTAACTGCCTAATCACAAACTCATTTGTGCAATGCAATCATAGCTGGTCAATGGTACCTCAGACTGATCTGTGCTTTTACAAAGCCATATAGTAAGTACCCAGGTCGCACAATGCTTTTCTTTTTCACCAAAGCGATCACCAATGCCAGGCGCCAACTTGCTTCCAGTGTCCCATGATCTTGGTTTAGGTTGCCCTGCTGGCATCACTCCATTTTTCAAAGGTAAAGTCTTTCAGTCCAATACCGCTTACAGTTGTACAAGCAGCTTTGTTTATTTATCTTTCTTTTCTTAGCAGTGTCTTTTCAAGCCTCTGGTTTTTTCACTTGTCATTTTTTCCAAAGGGCGTTTGCTGTTTTTGAACCACCCCTTTGAGTGCGATAGTCTAAGCCAGTTTCTTTTGTTGCTTCAACAAATCATTCATTCTTGCACTAAGCCGTGTGGCTTCTGGATCATGGCTAATGTGCAGTGTTCATGTTGTACTTCAAAGCCCCGCTCTGCATGTTGTCTCTTGCAAAACGGCTAAGCACTTTTGTCAGTTTTGCTTCCATCTGGAAGGCCATAATGTCTTTGTCAGTTACTCCATCCCCTGGCAATGTAGCTTGCAGTTTGCCAGATGTGTATTTTCTCTTCTCAAAGCGCCTAGAGGTTTCTTCTCCAGTGCACAGCGCTTTACTTCAGTTCACATCACATGGAGCATTGGAATGCAGCTTGCACAGCAATAGCGCTTTACTTCACTTCACATCACATCACATGGGAATGCGGTTTGCACAGTAATGTCTGTTGGAATGGGCAGCTGTCTTTTCTTGGCCCATTCACAGATGCATAGGTAAATGTTCAGATGTGATGTGCCCGTCTGCCATCCTGCATGAAGCCTTTGCTCCGTACCACAGTTTACTGGGCAAATTCTTTACTTTTTGAACAGCTCTCTGTTTTTTGCTCCCCCTTCCTCAGGAATGCAGGCATGTTTATCTTTCGTGTGCACCTGGCAGCGCCATTAGCACGCAGCTTATCTCTTTTGCCTATAACTCTTATACTGTGGCGGCTTCACTCGTTTCAGACAATTCATCCAGATTAACTCTTTCTTGTACTGTTTCTGCTTTTGTTTGCCTTCACGCACCTCGCCCAAGACAGCTTCAAGGCACAAGCTCTGCACACACAGCAAGACTCTTGTTTTCAAAAGCGGCACTTTTCTTGTCATTTTTCTACTCCATGTAATTTTGCAAAATGTCAAAGCGTCTTTTTTTTCTTGTAATGTGCGATCTTTCAAGAGAACTCACAACCCATTAAATCTTTGTGCTATCTTATCACACACAGATGTTTCATTCTGTTGTACCATTGCCAAACTATAACCACTCAGTTCAGTGCATTTAAAAAATAAAAATGCCATATTTAGTGCAGCTCCCTGCACGTTTTTTTTTCTGCAAGAACAACCCACACTCTATTGCTTGTGGGCTGTTTAATGTGTCAACAACATTTTTCCCCATGTATCACAGTCAACAGGACACTATTTCCAAAGCATACATCACTTATAAGGCAGCAGCACAAATCCATGGCATAGCATGGGGACAGTCAAAAATACTCCAGGGGCAATTTAGAAAAATATAAATTGTTTTTCCCCCCAACCATTGCAAACTGATTCTGCAATTTCAAATCAGTACACAAAAATCGAAAATCCAAATAACATTCACTCACTTTCCTTTTAAGTGAGTCTCTCACCCAATATAAGCATGGCACAGCCTAAAATGCAATATAACCATTTTAGTGTGTTTCCTTTAAACAGAATTTGCCACCATTAGCACATGGAATTTTACAGTTGCCAAAAGAAAGAAAAAACTCTTTAGGCTCTCAGCACAGATGTTACTCATTCTCCTAAGCATGGCTCATTCCCCTTCCTCATTATTCAGGAATGCCAACCCTTCAAAAGCATATATCAAAAAAGACGAACCTTCGCCTCCGAACATTACAGCCCCCACTCGCTAGCACCCTGGGGCTGAGTCAATGGTTAAATCACTATTCACAATTTGCATGTCAAATTCTTGCAATTATTTTTCCTGCCCTCATGACAGAATAGAGATGAGAACTCCGTCTCATTATGCATTCCAAATTACAACTTTAAACTGGGAAACCACATGATAAAATTCTTTTTCTAATTGAGCATACATCTTTCTTAACCATTCATCGGAGTGCTTTAAACAAAGCCATTTCCCGCTCGTTTATTGCCTTGTACTCCCTGGCACCAATCCCATGCAATAAGTCAGTCACGACTGATTTACTGAAGGGAGTCTTAACCACACAAGCTATCGGCCACGGCAAGCCGACACAACATTGCTGCCTTTTGAAGTCTCAGAGCTGCAGTGAGACCATCAAGGAAATGCGACAGCCTGCTCCCCACTCTACACTGTGTTCTCTCACACCATTTGTCATGTCAGCATGGCACTGCTCTTCACAAATCCCACAAAGCTGCCACCAAATGTCTTGATATTGGGCAAAATCTTCCTCGGGGCCAGCCCTTTGAGAGCAAAAATACCCAATTCAGCCCAAAATACAGGTTCTATTGTGCTGAGCAGTGATCTCATGCTAGTGACAAATGACACCCTCAAAGATAAAGCATATTTATTCTAAGCAGTGAATTTCATATACATTTGGGATTCAAGTTAGAGAATATTACAAAGCATAAAACAAAGAGCAATGCAAAATATAGTGAAACATGGAACTTAGATAAACATAGAGAAACATAGAGAAATATAGAGAAACATAGAGAAACACAGTCTTACGTCCCTTAATCTCAGCCCTGGGAGACCTGGGTTTCTCATAGAAAAACAAGGCTGGAGGACACCGTGAGAGCCAATCCCGGGCACCTGACTGTACACGAATCAAGTCCACAGGCGATCTCCCCCTGATCCATGTGTGCATGGATATTTTATAACCTCTTGCTGTCAGTCACCATGACGCACAGTTCCAGAACTTTCCCTGTGCAACTGGCTCATGGAAAAAACCCAGCTCTCTCTGAGATGCTCCCTGCTCGCTCCTACCCCCTCCCTTGTTCCCATCTGCGCTGGCTGAGGAATGTCTTATCAGTACCTTCCCAGAGAAAAGGAAGATTAGCTTGGAGCCAGGGCTAACGTTAGTGAGGCTGAATATTCTAAGGGAAGCAGGGATGTATTAACCCCATCTGCAAGCTCTAAAAGGCATGCACTCATAGCTTAGTGTTTATAGCGCTTAAGACTGGCTATCTAAGCGCTATATAGGTGCCATGATGTTCCAAACACTCCAAAAACCTATTAGCTACATAGCTGGGGGCCCTCCCTGCCTGTCTATCAACAATGCTTAATTTGACCTATTTCATACTAGGCCTGCATATTCCTTGTAGCTCACTACTGCATAATGGAAGTGCTACAACAGACTACTGTCAGCATTTTTAGCACATACTTTGAATACACTATTGGCTTTCAGCGGCTAATGCTGTCATCTAAAGCCCTGATTGGCAAGGTTGCAATTTCGTGTATCACTACAGCTTCCTCTATGTAACTGAAGCACTGCAACCAATCTCCCAAGTAAAAGCGCATAGATGCCCATGGGTTTTGTGCGCTATATAAATAAATACAAAAATAAATACTGGGTTGTTTTGTGCTGTTGGATCAATTTTCCTAGAAATCACTGCTGACAGTCTTGGAGTGGGCACATATTCATGATGCTTCCCCCTCAGCGTTCCCTCTGGTCCGGGCTGGGTACTTTTCAGAAGCAGGTCTTTATCACATTTACCATTGGCTAACACAGGTGGTCTGTCTGCTGTGCTGCAACCCTTCCTAGAGCGCCTGATTCTCGAACTGATCTCTTGATTTGGGGTCTCTTCTGGCCCTCCCTGGGGTTGCTTGCCACTTAATCCTTACCTGTCGTGTAAAACTGTGGCTTACCTTAATTTTCCCCATAAATGCGTCTGGTTTACTTCTGTGCTCCATTTATGGAACTTTCTACTCACCTTGCAACTCTCCTAACGTGAATTTTGGGATACTTGCCTGCATCTGGAAATTGTTCCCATTCTCCTCTGAGGTTTAGGAAGTTATAAGCCAAGAACTAGATTTTGAACCCTTACCTAGGATGCGAGATGTATTTTTAAACTTGGATGCGAGATGTATTTTTTAAAGTTATGCTCTCAAGTTTTTTTACTGTGACTATAGATGTACAATGTATCCAATTTTGGGGTCTGTAACTATGTTTCCCGAGAATAGAATTGCAATAACTGTTCCTAAAATGTATATGGTATTTTTTGGAGGCCTTTGTTTCGGGAATTTTTTTCCTCTCTCTAGCAGCACTGTTTTTTACTTTGTATGCATTTGTTGCATTTGAAAACTATGCCTTAGAGGACCAGAATTGATGTGGATTGTTGTTGACGTTAGAGGCCTGCATGATTTGTTTTCCTGTGTTGTAAGATGCCCAGCTCCATTTTCATCAATTTTCACCCCTGGTCTATATTTGTTGTGTGCTTGCCACTAGGTATTGTACCTACACAATATAAAACAAGTGGGCTCTGAGGTTTTTTAACTGTATGTTAGAATGTCTGGTTCCCTTTTTCTTGCCCCACCCTCGTTGTTGCTATATGTTGTGTGATTAACTTTGATAGAGGACCCACATGAGTGTTGAGGAGAGTCCTCCTAGAGATTTTCTGTTTTTTACATATACTGTATATTTTCATACTGTGTATTATGTCCTGATGGGTTTATGTGTAACATAATGTATATATTTTTAGTATATCGGTGAGGTGTAGTTTCTATGGATAGGTTTGTAGAATCATTGTACTATTGTACTAGGGCGATTACCCCTTCCTGAGAGATGAGCCATATTGCTCTGCCACGCTACCTACATTTAAGAGGTTTGGCTTTCTTTTAGGTCGGGTGCTTTTGCCCACCCCAGGATTAGTTGTTGTACAGCCCTCAACAGGAGTTTGTAAACTAACTGCCTTAACATCAACCCAAGAAAGAAGGCCAAGAGAAGGTCAAAGGTGTGATAGATGTGCCAAAATAATAAATATTTAAGCACAAATAATTCAGCCACCCACTCTTGGATCTGGGGCAGCCTGGCATATGTTGCTCATTCTACACCCCCTTTTGCTCCCTTCGTTCTGCCGATCTCTTCTTACTTTCTATTCCCCCACCACCTTGTGCCTCTTCTCGTTTCCGTTCCTTTCAGCTCCTTGCCCCCTTACACTGGAACTCCCTACCTTTTTCTATCCGTTCCTCCCCTACCTATTCCTCCTTCCACTCCTCACTGAAATCTCTCCTTCTTCATTACCCTCCCTGATCCCCCTTCCCCTTCTCACCCTTCTCTACCTCCTTGTATCCTTCTGTGTTCTCTTTATCTTTCCCCTTCTCTTCTAAATCTCCCTTCTTCCTACTACTCACTTTATTCACTACTCTCTCTCCCTCTCCTTCCTTCTCCACCCCCCTTCTCTACTCTTCTTTCTCAAATGCAAATTGTTCTATATGCTGATTTTCTGGTTTGACTCATGTTTACCGTTATTGCTTCTACTGTTCCATGTTTAATGTATTTTTGTTGTTCATTGTAAAGCGCCTTGGATTAAGGCGCTATATAAAACAATATATACAAATACAAATATGCATAGGTTTGAAATGTGCTTGTAGTATTAGAGATAAGGTCCATGAAAAGTCTGATATGGGAGTTGAGCCAAGGAGAGTGCATAGAGCGCATAGAGCTGTGAAGTCCAAAGCGGAGGGTGGTTCGGTTTAGAAAGAAAAGGTTGCATCCTATCCTGCATTTTCTCGTCCGCCAAGAAGATGATGAACTTCACGGGTGTTCCACATATGCCGAAGTAGGCTTTATGGCGGGTGGGAAGAGTAGCATAGTTGACATTAACGATGACTACACAGATGTCTGGAAGGATGAGTACTGATTGAGTGTTGCAACCAAGTTCGTCTCCGATAAAGTGAAGTTCAGATTTTGTTCCTCTAGTAAGTCAAACAATATTGATGTTCATGAAGGAGGTCTTGAGTTTCACTGTAGTTGAAAAGCTGTTGGGTCATAACATTTTGAATGATTTTGTCAATAAATCGAGTGGTCGTAATTGGGCGATAATTGGCAAGAGTAGTCACATCAGCGTTCGTTTTCTTTTTTGAGGAGGGCTGGATGGGCAATCTTCTCTGCTGGCCACTCCCTGTCTGCAACCTCTGGGAGGACACCCTTAGCCTAACCTCAGTTAGGTAGAGAGTGTGTGAGGAGACTGGTTGACTGCACATGTTCTGTCTTAGTTCAAGTCTCAACTCTCTGCCTCCGTTTCAGATACGATTTCTTAATCTACCACCACCCGAGAGCCAGCCTCGGTGCATAGCATGGTGGAGGTAGTCGGGGGATCTTGCCCATGCAGGACTTGAACCAGAATCGCCTGGGTTGTGGTGGAGACCCCACCCCTGCCCTGGCAACCATTTACCATAAATGTCAGGGAGAGAACTTTTTTGCACAGGGTCATCTGATCCAAAGATGGTTGATCCCTTACGTAAAGACTTAGCCTGTGGAGACGCAGGCCATCAGAAAATCATGAGAACACTACCAGTACCAAACAAACCATCGAATCCTAGCTCTCATTGAGCATAGCAACCATCAATGCCCACTTTGCATGTAAAAATGAGGCATTGGAGGACTCTGCACTTCATTTCCTTGCCTTAATCGTGCCCTGGCTGAAATAAATGACACCACTCTGGTGGACATCAGTCCCCCTCCTGGATTCAAAATCCCGGTCTGCAATAGGCTGCCCAAAACTGGATGGGGTGTTGCCTTGAGCTTTGTTTCTCATTTCCCACACTACTGTCCTTCGAACTGCCATTAACCCTTTCTTTCAATCGCTTGTCTTTTCTCCTTTGCAAGAGTAAAATGTATGTGAAATCCAGCTGACGTGTACAAAAACTGTATGGCAATCATTACTATGCGGCAGCTTTCTGCATTGTGACAGAATAAGATATGATAAGACATTTATAATGCGGCTATACACAAGTTTTTGAAGGCGCGTTTCATTATTTCTCTAAGGTCTGGCCATTCCATCTCTCTGGTATATATTTAAATGTTGAAAACACAAAAACCTAGCCAATTGTATAGGAAAGCAAGCATAAATTGTATTGTGTGCTTCGAGGTTCGATGGCAGAATTGTCTTGTGATGTTTAAAGAAAGTCCTCATTTCCTGCAGTTATGACTACCTAATGGTATGCCAATGTTATGATACAACAGTGCAGAGAGGCAAGGGCTCCATGCTAAATTCTATATCTAATCTCAAGGTCAAATGGTTATTTATATAGCGCTTTTGGCAAAGCGCTGTACATAGTACATATTTTCCACAATTCTCCAGCATGGGGTCTGGCATGGATTCAAATGCTCATGAATATTCCCCATCGTCAGGCTGGGAATCCTCGGTAAAGAAAAAATCAGTTTTAGTTTCGTTTCTGAACTGTCTTTCTACTAATATCAAATCGCTGGTCTCTGGGTCATACTGCCCCCAGCCAATGACTGCCCTCTACCTAAGCCCCTCCTCGGGCAGCCATCTTCAGATTTTTACAGCACGTTCAAGTGTTAGGAGTCCTCGTGCTATAGGTCTCGAGCTTTTACTGCATTTTACGTTTTTTGAAAGAGTTTACTCTTATATTTTCGGTCAATCGAGCCTCCAGCTCCACTGATTCTACTTCCGATCAACGGGGACCCGTTTCAGAATTTTTCTATGCCCCTCAAGGGTGAATTTTCGTCGAGTTTTCACTTCTTGGTGGATTCCGGAAGATCTTTGAAGCCTACCCCGCGTGGTCATGGCCCAGCACAAAGGAAACACAACGCCTGTTGGATCCAAGCTGTTCAGGAGCTGCCCGGGATGTGGATTGCAGAATGTCTTCAAGGAAGATGAGCACTCCCGGTGCCTCTACTGCCTTTACGACGACAAATCGCACGTGGAGAAGGACTGTGCGTTTTGTAAGAACATGTCCAAACGGACAATGAAGGATCGTCACGTTCGACTCACCAACTGGCTCGAGGGGAAGAGCCCAGCAGCAGGTGAGAAGAGGAAGAAGTCCGAGCGGTCTTCTAAGAGCTTTGAAGGCACTCTGGCGACAGGGGCCCAACAAAAGGCAAAGCACTGCGAGTCCGCAGGCACCGGGAGCGCCATTGGTTCGGGCACCTTGGCTGCCGGGCAGGGCGCAATGTCACCGACGCCATCAACCACGAGCCAACACTCTGGCTCGGTGAAGAGGAAGTCGGAGAACCCGGGTAAGCTTCGGGAGAAGCCCCGGTCGATCCCAACAGCGACAGCCGAGGGGGAGCGAGGCAGCGACCCTCCCCCCTCAAGGTGAAGGCCTCAGGCACACCCAAGGTCGGAAAGGCCCCGATTCACCCGGCTAAGGCCTCGATCGAAGGAGTCGTGGTGGCCCTGGCGAAGCCTGTGGAGGCTACCCCAGTGGAGACGACTGACGGGCCTAGAGTTTCCCTGCCATCCCAGAGGGAATCCTCTTTTCAGCCTATCTAGAAGACCCCCCGTGAAACCCTGGGAGGAAAAAGAGGGGGTGGCACGGTAGCCATAACGGACACAGATACCACCTCCGAAGATGAGCTGGCTGGCGTCGCAAAGATCCTGGACAAGAGGTTCGAGGAAGTCCTGCCCTACAGGAGGGATCCCGACGAGGCGGATGTAAAGAGCAACGGTGGAGCCGACGAGGAGCCACGTGCTGTGGAGGAGACTGAGGACCCCACTCCCCAGCCGTCGCTCCCGTCGCAACCGATGCGGATGCCACAGGACAACTATCCAGACCTTTTGTACGGAGATAAGGACAAGTTTGCCCTTACCCCCAGCGGACGATCCAGCGGCGCCTGGACCGTCTGGAAGCCCACGGAACAAGAGGATGCGAATCCATCCTCCCCCCTCCTTTGCAGCCTTCACCTCCTTCCCCTCCACCGAGGGATGGAACGGGGATGGACGACGACGGTGGTGACGACGGGACGGATCTCCCGTCACCCCCTGCCCGGGGCTCCCCTCCCGACGAAATTGGCTCCTTTCACGCCATGATCGCCAGGGCATCACAACTTTTCCAGCTCTGTCCCGAAGAGCAGAAGGAAGGTTTCCTCTACCAACGACGGGAGGCCAAGAGGAAGACCGTCCTCTCAGTATTGTTACTGGACGACATCTGGGACGAAGGACTGTTGCTGCTCAAGAACCCGTCCACGGCTCCTGCGAAGAGGGACCGGTATGAGAAGAAGTTCCCGTACTCCGCCCCCGATTTGCCTTTAGAACTCAGCCGTCCCCGGATTCAGTGGTTTCTGCAGCGGCCAAGAAGTAATCAGCAGGGGCGACGGGATCAACTTCCACTTCCCCACCGGACGGCGAGGCGAAGAAGCTGGATGCCATGGGGCGACCAGTCATCTCGTCGGCGGCGACGACCATCAAAGCGGCCAACGCTCTCGCGATCGTGGCGCTCTACAACAGGGCGCTGTGGTTTAAGATCGCTCCCCTGCTGTATTTCCTGCCAGACAAGAGGGCGGAGGTCCTTGAAATCCTACAGGAAGGCGAGGTGGCGTCGGACCATGCCATCACTGTGGCCACAGACATCGCCGACACCGGGTTTTGACAGATGTGCAACAGCGTTTGCTTTCGCCGACGCGTTTGGCTCAAGGCCACAGACTTCTGTCAGGACGTTCAGACCAGGGTACTAAACATGCCCTTAGATGTGAACAACCTGTTCGGCAAGGCAGTGGACGAGTCACTGCAGGCCATCAAGGCGGACACCGAGACGGCCCGGGCCTTAGGTTCTCTCCAGCAACGACGGCCGTCCTTTCGGACCCCCGGAGGCAAGTCTCAAGGTGCCTCCAAAGGATTTGGTGGTGGTTCCTCGTCAAAACCGCCAAGCGGCCCGCTCAACGTCGCAAGAGGCCTACAGAGGCCGCAGCAAGGCCGGAGGACATCGTCGAGGCCTCGGCGGCAAGGCCTCGGCAAAGCAAGATTGAACCGGCCCCGACGTCGGGCCCTCACCCAAGCACCCCGTTGGGAGGCCGGCTGGCGAAATTCGTCAGCGCGTCGGAGTCCATCTCCACCGACAGTTGGGTGCTGGACGCGCTGGCACACGGGCACACTCTGGAATTCCAAAGAAAGTGTCCCCGTCTACCACCTGTGGCCAGGAAGGAAAACCACATGCTACTTTTGGAGGTACGAGCAATGCTGAAAAAGGGCACGATAGAACTCATCCCAAAGAGGCTCCGGGGCTCCGGAGTATACTCGCGGTACTTCCTCGTCCGAAAGAAGACCGGCGGTTGGCAACCCATTCTGGACCTTCGTCATCTAAACAAATGCCTCCAGTCCCAGAAATTCCGGATGGTCACCCTGCAGCAAGTGCTGGGACAGTTGGAGGAGGGCGACATCCTATCGTCGCTGGACTTGGAGGACGCCTACTTCCACATCCCCATACTCCAAGGACATCGAAAGTTCCTATGGTTCGTGGTCCAAGGGCGACACTACCAGTTCAAGGCCCTGCCCTTCGGATTGAACTTGGCTCCCAGGGTCTTCTCCAAGTGCCTGGCACCGGTGGGGGCACGGCTGCGCCTGCAGGGGATCCACGTATACCCCTACCTGGATGATTGGCTCATCCGAGCAAAGTCAAGGGATTTCTCCATCGATCACACAGTGAAGACCATCCAACCGCTCACGGATCTGGGATTCTCGATCAACTTGGTGAAATCCCACTTGGTACCATCGCAAGACGCCCTGTTGCTGGGAGCCAGACTCGACACAGTGGCACGATTGGCTTCGCCATCGGAGGAAAGGACGAAGGTTATCCTGGGCAAGGTACAATGGCTGTTGACCATGGACACGGCCAGGGTAAGGTCCATTAAATCCCTACTAGGCATGATGTCATTGTGCATCTACCTTGTGCGCCTATGCAGGTTGCAGATGCGACCACTGCAGGAGTTCCTCGACACCCGTTGGATGCATGCAGCGGGCAGTTTCGAAGACAAGATCTCCCTCAACGAGACGTTCCGCCAAGCAATCCGGTGGTGGGGCAACCACGCGCATCTAGCGGTGGGTATGGACTTCCAGACCCCAACACATCAGGAGACGGTGGCGACGGACGCATCCCTGGAAGCATGGGGAGCACACACCGGAGATCTCCACGCAAGAGGTCTTTGGCTCCCAGAGGAGAGGTCACTGCACATCAACGTCCTGGAGCTCCGAGCCGTGTTCTGGGCCCTCAGGTAGTTCCTCCCATCCCTCAAGGGCAAGGTGGTGAGGTTTTTCACCGACAACACCACCACAATGTTCTACATCCGGAAGCAAGGGGGCACCAGATCCCCAGCCCTATCCAAGGAAGCGCAGGATCTGTGACACTGGGCCGTTGCCCACGGGATGTTCCTGGTACCCTTCCACCTGGCAGGAGTAAAGAACACTGTTGCCGACTCGCTCAGCAGGGAGCTGCGCTCGTGCCACGAGTGTGAACTCTGGCAGGATCAAGTGGATCTGCTATTCCAACGATGGGGCAATCCCCAGATAGATCTATTCGCGACGGCGACGAACACTAAGTGCCGGAGGTTCGCCAGCAGGTTTCCCCAGCCGGGGGAGCATGGGCGATGCATTCTCCTTTCCCTGGGAAGGCCTGTTCCTGTATGCGTTCCCACCGCTGCCGTTGCTTCTGCGACTCATCAGTCAAATCAGACGGTCCCGGTGCAGGATGATCCTTGTCGCACCGGGGTGGCCGAGGCAGATATGGTTCCCGGACCTTCTGGACATGTCAGCATCCCCCCCAGTCAAACTGCCGACGGGCACGGATCTTCTCGCCAGGGAAGGAGGCACCATCCTGCACCACGAACCGGGATCGCTGAATCTGCAGGCCTGGCTCTTGCAGCACTAGAGTTCGGAGGCTACGATATCCCGGCAGACTGCAAGTAGGTCCTTGGAAAGGCCAGGGCGTCCTCGACACTTAAGTGCTATGGGCATAAATGGAAGAGGTTATCTGTCTGGTGCCGTGCACAGAAGATCAACTTTCTACGGATTACGGCCCCTAAAGTGCTGCCGTACTTGCTATTGCTGGCCAAGGCGGGGCTGGCGCATGCCTCCATCAAGATCCATCTGGCGGCTATCTCCCACTACACCAGAACTCTGGTGCGGTCGTCGCTGTGGTCTCCGCGCCTTGTGAAGGAGTTCATGAAAGGACTGTTCCGCTCGTTCCCGCCAGTGAAGGCCCCGGCGTTGGAGCTCAACATGGTGCTGACCAGCCTCATGGGCCCGCCATTCGAGCCTCTGCATTCGGCACTGTTGAAATTCCTGTCATGGAAAACAGCGTTTCTTGTGGCCATCACCTCCGCACGACGAGTGGGAGAGATCCAGGCCCTCTCCTGTAAACCTCCATACCTGACATTGCACGAGAAGAGGGTAGTGCTGAGGACGCACCCCTCCTTCATGCCCAAGGTGCCAACAGACTTCCATCTCAATGAGCCCTTGGTGTTACTGTTTTCTTCCCGTCGCCTTCGTTGCCGGCTGAGAGGACTTTGCAATTGCTGGATGTGGCTAGAGTGCTGAAGTTCTACGTGGACCGCACAAAGAGTTTTCGGAAGACATCACAGCTGTTTGTGAACTTTGGACCTGTGAACCAAGGGAAGGCCATCTCGAAGGCTTCCATTTCCAGATTGCTCTCTGGCTGCATCATGCACTGTCACTGGTTGGCAAACCGACCGTTGCCCGGCCGTCCGAGAGCCCATTCAACCAGAGCGATCGCTGCCACCACGGCGTTCCTGTCTGGTGTGCCCCTGCTGGACATCTGCAGGGCTGCTACATGGAGGTCGAGGCACACCTTCACAAGATTCTACTGCGTCGACCGGGATTCCAGGGAGGAGTCCAGAGTGGCCAAGCAGTGCTGCGCAACCTGTTCGCTTGAAGGTGAGCCTGGTGAGGAGGTAAGAGATGCTTAATGTTGAGCCTTGCCACCTCCCGTGGTTGTGCATGTGTGTATTGCTATGTATTCTTGTATTCATGAGCATGTGAATCCATGCCAGACCCCATGCTGGGGAAGGAACAAGTTACTTACCTGTAACTGTTCTCCAGCATTGGTCTGGCATGGATTCACTTGCAAACCCTCCCTCCAACCCCTCTGCGGCTCTTCTCTTGGTCCTACTGCCACTTTACAGGCCACCAAATCTGAAGATGGCTGCCAGAAGAGGGGCTTAGGTAGAGGGAAGTCATTGGCTGGGGGCAGTATGACCCTGTCATGATGCCTACCCCCGGGCATCCGGATCGAGTCCATCAGCCCCGGGAGCAGGCATCCAGATACTCATTAAAACCCCAACAGCCCCGGCTGGGGGCTGTTTGGATTCAGTCCTGGCGCCTTAGGCGCCAGGCTCATAGACTTTACTTGCCTTATGCAGACCATGCTGCAAATTAGTCCAAGCCAACGTGAGGCCTGGATGGGACTATTTTATTACAGGGACTATTTTTTACTCGGGTGTGGTTCTGGGGATCTTCTTACCTGGGACTACTTTGCAGGCTATTTACACCACGCCCGAACAGCAGCTCATGCTTCGTGTTATTCTGCATCCAGCAGCGTAACGCTCACCGTGTCTGCCAGTCAGCATCCAGTCTTCTGCCACGCCCGCCTCAAATCCGGAGCTCCTAGACAAAAGGAAAAGAAAGGAGAAGAGGTTAGATCACTGACATTATTTGATTCTTTACCTGATTCCGGACCCAGCACATCTCCGAGCCTGGAAAGGACATTATTTCAGCATGCGTCGCTTCGCCAGCAGCAGCGCCGCATTATACTCACCAGTCCACCGCATCTTTCAACTCGGCGCTGTCTCCATCATTTTCTTTGTCGAAACCCAGCACCTGGGGGGAAAACAAAAGGAATAACAAGGTGAGCCGAGAAAACCGACAAAGACAATCTCTTTGCCACCATAGGCTTACCTGCTTTATCACCAGAGGTGTTATCCTTTAATTCGCTGCATCTTTCTATCCCGCACCTATAAAGGGAGAGAAAACAGCAAGTTAAACTCATGCAACTTTTACCGGACAGTGTTTGGTAATACAGACTCTTACCTGAATGCCATCAGCTGCCTCCAGGCAATATTCTTTTGGACCCAGCTGCAACCTAACGAGGGAATGGAACAAGAGTGAACATCGAACACATTGAACTCTTTGAACTTTATAGACACTGGAGTCAATATTCCTCCGGAACTCCTCCAGTACCTGCAAACCAGTGAAGTAACTGGTATCTACGCGCCCCTGCATGCCATGCTGGATGGAGAGCTCATCATTTAAAAACATAAGGTGAGGTTACCAAGAGGGGATATCGGAGGTGATTAGTGGGGAGAACGAGAACAGTTGGGGGGGGGGGGGCCATCACTAAAGTCCACGGGTGGCTAAATCCCTTTCTCCACTTGCAGGAGAATACTTCTACGAGTCCAGCAGACAAGATTAGGCGGGCCAGTCCAGACTGTCATCTCTTCACTACGCATCACGTTGGTGGAGACCGCAGCTGTCCGGGTCCGATCGAGGCCCCTGTGGTAACCAGGTGACCATAACAGACCCAGAGACCAGTGATTGGTTATTAGTAGAAAGACAGTTCAGAAACGAGACTGATTTTTTCTTTACCGAGATTCCCAGCCTGACGACGGGAATATTCATGAGCATGTGAATCCATGCCAGACCCATGCTGGAGAACAACAGTTACAGGTAAGTAACGTGTTCCTTATCACCAAACCGAAGTCTGTATACCTTTATCGACCTTGAAAGGATTAATGGCTGAGTTGGCCTTGCCGGGATTTGAGCCTGCAACCTACAGATCACGCACAGATCGCAGCAACACATGCTCAACTGGCTGAGCTATCTTATTGGCTAACATCCTTCAGAGGTCGATTAACTGCATATCGACTAAGGTATCATAATCACAGTGCCGAGATGTTGGACAAACCATGTATGAAGCGCTATATAGAGTTAAATACCTATCTGGATTATCACAGGGACAAGTTTTGCTGAGTTTCTATTTCAATTACAAATGTAACTTTCATTTGTTTGTTTTTGATCAGTGCTTGCACTTCCTGGAGAGTCAGGTTTTAGATGTTTTAATTGTAGTCTTGAAGATTTGAGAGGCTAGAACACCTGTGATTGGTGTATTGACAATCACTCACCCTTGAACAAAGACTCTGCTGCCACAGACCATTTATAGTAATGTACCCCATTGACTGCAAGGTTGAATGGATGTAAACTAGACCATGCATAGTTATCATTTTATACACTGTTTTTATAATTAGAGTGTAAATTAAATTATAAGTGTAAAAATTGTCTGCCTCCTCATGATTATGTACACAGCACAGGTACTCTGAAAAATACAATTGTGCAATAATGGTTTGCTTTCACTGGAAAAGAAAAGCATAATTTGTTACAAAATAATTCTCATTTGCAACTTAGTTTTCCATTTTATTAATTTTACAGTCCTAAAATGCTAGGAAAATAAATATGCACAGTGCTTCTGTTTGCTACATGAGCTGCAACACAGCAGGAGCTGAATGGAAATCAGTGTGCGGTTTCTTTTTTTGAAAGGCTTCAGAGAAATGCATTCAGTTTCAGAGGCTTTTATTCATTGCTTTCAATTACATCCATGAAGATTCAAAATAAAAGAATCCTTCTGGTTTCTGTCAAGTAACCTGACCTTTCCACTGACCTTTGCACTGCCCTCTGCTCTAAACTTGTGTGTAAATGTACACAGGAAAATAATAAAGCTGTCGTATTTACAGAATTTTCAAGCGTAAAAAGGCCTGGTATGCACCTTATCTGGAGGCCTGTGCTTCACACCATCTGGCATTATCTCATTACCCAAATACTCCACTCGATCACTTCCAATCACACACTTCTCTTTCCTCAAAAGTGATACCCCTCTTCTGCAAATGTCAAGGACAACATTATGCTCCTTTTCATCTCTCCCTGACACCAACACATTGTCCTGAAACCCGAATACGCCACTCATACCTCTTAACAGCCTATCCATCATCTTCTGAAACAGAGGATGCTGACACCAGGCCGAACAGCATCCCCCTGAACTGGAATATTCCCTCATGTGTAATAAACGCAGTGTACTTTATACTCTCCTCATCCAACTCATTCTGATGACATTCCGACGCCATATCCAGTTTGGAGATCACTCTCCCATCACCAACCAATGTCTGCATCTCACCCGTATAAGGCAAAGGATGTCTCTCCACCACCACACACTTATTGACTTCTCTCAATTCCACACACAAACTCCGTTCCCCAGAAGTCTTCCTCACCACCACTAACAGAGAAATCCACTGTGCGGAACCTGCTTTTTCTATCACTCCTAACTCCTACAATTTCTGCAGTTCCTTCTTGACACCCTCTCTCAAACTCAGCAGAACAGGACGTAATTTGACTGCAATTGGCTTAAAACCTTTCTTCATGAGAATGTTGTGTTTCATTCCCTTCACCTGCCCTATATCATCCTTGAAAACATTCTTGAACTTCTGACAAACAGATTCGCCAACATGCTATACTTGCTCACTTGCATTGGGGTCTAACTTTATTTTAAACTTTTTCTGAGCTTGTCACCCTAAGAGCGTGGCACCCTTCTTTGTAATATACACCTTTCCCTGGGTACATCTTGCTTTAAAATTAAGCTCTGCATTGAAGAACCCCAGAAGTTCAATCTTGTCTAAATTATACCCACCAGGGGAAATTGTTGCCTTTTCCATATCCTTCACATTTCCACCCAAATCATGCTCCAACACCTCTCTGGACATCAGGACTAGCTTTGCCGCCTGAATCTGCCATCATTGAAATCAGTATCCCATTCACAGATACCATGGCATAGGGATGCACACATTTGTCCTCATCATTCTCCCCAATGAACTTAACAGTAACTGTCTCTTTATGTAGATCTTCATCTCCAGAGGAGGATGCTTGTTCTTCTTCCGTCACGTAAAACACTTTCTTTTGAAAGTCTGCAGCAGCTCCAAAATGATCTCTCCTCTTGCAACTGGTGCACACAACCTTCCTTCCTGGACAAACTGACTCCTTTCTTTGAAACGTGTGGTCTTGTCTTCTCCCCCTCATTTCTCTTTGTCCTTTTGGACTTTCTTTTTAGCCTTGTTATCTGAAATGTTAAAACCCTCCACCTTGGAGCCTTTATTCTCAGCCTTTACTAATTTGGCCACACACGCCAAAGAATGTTCCAGCCTACAAGCTATCTCCCACACCTAATCCAACATCAGATTATCCTCGTGCCATAGCTCTTCTCTAATCCGGTTATTTCAGCAATGTGTCATAAACTGGTCTCTTATATGTTCGTCAAAGTTTCCCCCAAACTTGCAGGATAAGGCAAGAAATCGTAAGGCAGTGACATATTCTTCTACAGATTCTCCCTCTCCTTGAACCCGCACTCTAAAATTGTAGCACTCCAAAATAGTGCTGGTCTTGGGGCAAGAGTGTGCATCCAGTTTGTATAGGGTGAAGTCCAGTTCATTTGTTGCCTCACTGCTGCTCACTTCATCCCCCACATCCGGAAGGGTTTCATAAATCCTTTTGCCCTTCATACCCTAAAAAGTGCATCAAAAGTGATACCTTTCTATCATTGGAGAAAGAAGGTTAACATGCAGCCCTTATATAGTGCTGAAACCCTTTCTTCCATTGAGACCACTTTATTTTAGGCGTTCCAGGCGAGGGCAAGAACATCACGGGCCTCGGTAGACCCGGCATAGCCATGACTGTAAGGGTATCAAGTCAAACCCCTTGCAGGGAAAGATTACTTCTTGCCTCCTTTTTTTAAATGTTATTTTTGGGACCTAACTTTGAAAAAGCTTGACCACCAGGTACTGAATCCAATAGCACTTTCAACCGATTTATTTGTGCTTCACTATCGTGTAGAGAAATCCATTGTACACTCCCAGGTCAGTCGTGACATCACACTGCCATTCCTGACATGGCAACCCAGGGACATGGGCTTGCCAACCAACAACTGGCAAGCGCACTATGCAACATCCATCAGGCCACTGAAATGAAAGCGGAGATGTGCCGCTGCCTTGCGACTTGCATGCCAAACACAATATAGCAGCCAGAGCTGCCAATGTCCTCAGTGAGCCCTGCCAACCAAGGGCGAGCATGCCCACAACTCCCTCAAGTTGGAATAACGCTTGCAGTGCAGCGTATGCCAGACGGGGGGGGGGGGCAACGAACTGGCAGTTTCACGCGCATGATCAGGGCCCTTATCACTTACTTTGCGTTTCTGTTCCTTTACACTGCTCACCAATCAGTAAAGCGTATTACCCTCTGTACCTCCGCAGCAAGCCTTTTGACATCACAGGAGCAGCTGCAGGACAACAGGTCAGACGTAACCTGTGCTTGGGGTTATTTTCAGACCTCGTCACCAGAGTATTAGTCACCACGGAGCCTGGACACGTTTTCAGGACTTTATTAAGCAGATATGCATAACCACAGCGCCCCCCCCCCCCGCCAATGCCCCCACCCAGCTGGGCCAACACCTCCAGGGCAGAGCTGGCAGCTGACTTTCCTAGAACATAGCCCTTTACATTCCACCCCAGGGTTACACAGCTGGCACCTAGATGACATCCTTCACATTCCATCCCACTCATATAAAACATTACAACAGATTAGTCCATTAAACAATGGGGAGCTCACACAAAAAATCTCAGGTCAAAACCATTGGCCATTTTACTCTATTACTTCAAGTTTTCTTGAATTAAGGGTGATCCAGCTAGCTCTGCAAAGTTTTAGGTCTGTGCTTCAAGAGAATTTGTTTCTAATTTAGAAAGATACTACAACATGCTCTATGAATGCAACAATGAAGTGACTCTCTCACATTAATTGGGAGTTGTGACACAACAGAGCCCTGCCCATTCAGTATCATCCGGTCATGAAAGATCAAATTTTCTAAGCAGACAACTTGAGTAGGAGCATGAATGCTAGGTACACCAGGAATTGCAGATGCAACCTCCATCTATAAACATTTTCTCCACAGAAAGAAAAACAAAATGTTCTGTTCAACTATTCAGGCATCCCTATCCTAAATCATCTTGGAATGCTTTTATTGACTGATTCAGGACACTCATAAATAATGTTTCTCACATAAAAACTGTTCAGCATGACCGTCTGCATGTTCAGGAAAAAACATTCCTCCACAATTCTTGTGGACCAGGCAGTTCTGGCACCCAGAATTACTGCATCATCGTTTTTCTCAGGGAGGGATCTCCTTTCCAAAGATGAGGCTAGAATCGACCCAGCCAAAACATAGTCACTGAACTTAACAGCTTGGCTCCCGAGATCCTTCAGCCCTGAGAATCGTCCATGTTACTGCATAGAAATCCTGAGGGAAGCTAGGAAACTTTGAATTCGAAAACTATATATCTTGAAATGGGAAAACCTGTGCACATAGTGCACAAACACAGGAAAAGCACAATAACCCGTGAAGTGGAGGGTCTATAGCTCCTTACCATACCCTCAATGCCCATCCTTTTCAGGTTACTTTATATTTCATGACTACATATAAGTGGAAAAGTGGTCACAATCTCATATATCTTTTATTTTTTTTTAAAGCTTCCAGTTATCCATGGCTTTCAGGAATGACTGAGGAGACTCCTGTCCACAGACACCTAGCCCCCTTCTTGGGAATGGAATGTTGTCTTATCTTAATTCACAGGGCGTTTTTGAGCCGATGCAGGGATTTGTCAAAAACATCCTGACTTGAACAGTGGCTTCCCTGGATGTTACCACCTCACCAGAAAGGTACATTGAGATATAGGGGTTCTTTCAACGGAGTAACCTTTTAGTCATTATGCATACAAAGTGGTTTTGAGAAGTCACTTTTCTTACAAAAAATAGTGTTTGACACAAATATCCAACATCAAATATTTTACTTACCACGCCTCTCACTTACACACACCACATCCTGAAATGAGTTATGAAATTGCTACCTAGAAAAAGTATTCCAGAAAGGCCGTTGTGTGTCTCGAATGCCCCAAATATGTTTGGACAGGCAGCAACAGGCTTTCTCAATCACTTGTATCGTCTATCAGACTTTTGCTACCGAAAATTAAGTATTTTCCACCTTTATTGCAAACTGTCCCTCTGTAATTTTTAAGGGTGCAACATCGATTCATCTGTACTATTTTGCCTTTGTGCATTCATTTTATATTGTCACACATTCCTTCTGCCATTGGGAGAATGTCTGCTAAATTGGTTTACAAGATTAGTAACCTGGAGAGGGACAAGGAAAAGTTACTTTGTTGTTCCTTATTGCAACAAGTGTCCCAAACAAGGGTATTCTACAAACATTAACGAGCAGTGGTGTTTGTGACCTATACAAATGAACTGAATGTTGGATGGCCTCCTTGTTGCAAACATTCCGCGAGCCCTTTGAGTAACTGCCAGAGATTTAAAGTAATTTTAATGCCCGACACTTCAGAGGACATGCTGCCCTTTGTTTTACTATAGTGGTGTTTTTCAAAGAACACAAAAATGAAGCCCAAATGTGTTATTTATGAACGTTTTGATGTCCGGCTTTAATGCTGGTAATAAGATGATGAACTCCACGCAGGAGAAACATCGTTACAGGGAAGTAACCTTTCCATCGCCAGTAGGCGATTTGTTTTTTTCCTATGGCAAGCAGTGAAGAATTTCAAATTTCTCCTCAACCCATAGACCCCAATTTTGCTTTTCTCAGACGCATGAAAATGGACCTCTGTTTATCCACAGAGCCCTTCATTCCTAGTTAGTGGCATTCCACTTGCCCGATACTCCCCCATTCAACATCTGTGGAGTTTAAGCTGGTGAAGCATTTTGATAACAATGATGCCTGCCACATGCGCATCAATCGCTACTGCAAGGAAAAGGTGATGATCCGGAGTAACTTGGCAATTCTGAAAAGTAATGGATAAGAAAAGCCTTGAATTGATCCTAATCACAGACAAATGCTTTTGGACAGCCTTCCATCTAACAATTTTTCAGTACGTTCTGCCATCACAGATGTTGCAAATCCGTCTTGGTCCCACCCCAAAATGTTCCATTCAGACCAAACTGCTAGGTTACATTCTTTTTACAACACTACTGGTGACTTTGTAACGCTGAACCAAAGTGTTTGAAAAACTTTGAATGAATCATAATCACTGGCAATTGTCCCAGCCGATATCCGTTTGATCGCTCTTGAGGCTTAGATCCTCCGCTCAATGGGAAGAACCATATTTAAGCAATATACCTTCTTTTTGATCCTTTTTCGGGAGCGGACGCGCTGGGAACACTTGTGTTCCCAGCGCGTCCGCTCCCGATGGCCGCCATGAGAAGGGAAAACTGACTCCGTTTTCCCTTTCCATGGCGGCGGACATTTTCTTTTCTCCCAAAACGCTGCAGCGTTTTGGGACAAAAAAAAAGCTTTTAGTGCCCCGGTCACACAATTTTTGCAGGACGGGGTACTAAAAGCAATATAACCCGAGCGTCGGGGGCATTACCGACTCAGGTAATGCCCCGGGGTCATACTAGCAAAAAGTACCCGTACTCCGCATGGGATCTGTAGACGCACATGATAACGCTCTTTTCAATTGTTGAAACTAAATGATTCTGTAGGTCGCTGTTCCGAGTCGCTTCTCACTTGTCGTGCTTTGCACTTTGAAGTAAACTGCACTGAGAATGGGCGCGTGTGGCTGGCTGACATACCCTGGAGCAGACGCCGAGGGGAGGAGAGAGTTGGCATGCTGCAGCATACTGGGAGCTTGTGGGCTTTGTCCACCTGTCGCCTTACTCTGGCGCGGGGCAGTGCATTGTGGTGCAAATATCTCAAACTGTGCATCCTATGGCTTTGAAATTTGGTTTATTTGAGGTTTGTTCCTTGTGTCGAGAGGCTTAAAATGAGCTCTGTCCGGTCCTTTTACAACCTCATCGATGTTTCGCCGTTGTCAGACAACCATCTCATGTGTGAATGGGCTGCATTCTGGGGAAAGGGGCTGGGTGTCCAAATGTCATGTTGCCAGTAATGTCCGGTAGTCCTAATGGGTAACTATGTAAGCTTTGGTTCAGATTGTTGAAACGGTGTGGACTTGTAGAAGGAAAAAAACTGTATTTTTGCTTTATATGCATAGAGATATATTTTAAAGGTTCGGCAATAGCGACACTGTAGTTATTGTAACGTTTGCTGGTAACAACGAATCTGCACAAAACTTGGCAAAAACATAGATCCAACTCTGAATGTTTTTGCAAAGTTTGGTATGGTTTTGTCAAAGGAGTTATAGGAGGTCCCAAATTGAATGGGAAATGTTTTTAACTTGCGTGAACCACTGAACAGATTTGAACTAATTTGCGCAACGAGCAGTGGCCTTATCCCGAAAGCGTATTTTTGCAAATTTGGTGTTAATCCGTCCACTGGATTTTTTTTATAAATGTCCAGAGTAGGTAAAAAGAAAAAAAAGGAAAATTAGTGCTATCTTGGTCCCGTCCACTGACCCCAAATCAGGAAGTAAGCGCACAAGTCTCAAGAGCTCTCAAAGACTTGATTACAAACAATGATTCATAAACAAAAACCACGTCATAGCGGACATCACACTATAATCTTAGTTGCAAAGATCTGTGGTCGGGGGATTGGTTAAGGCAATTGTCTACATATATGAACTATAGGGGTTTGTCTTTTCATTGGGTATAGATATCTGATGGCTCCACCTTAGGCCACTCCTAAATTGATAAAGGTAAGAAAGACAACATCTTAGTGACAGGTAATTGGCTAATGCAACATGTACTGGATGGCATCAGATTGAGAGTTTTGATTGGTTGGCATTGATCTTATCAACCATGAGCACTTGGCAGGTCATTGGCACATGAGCAAAATAGGGGTAGGGACAGAGAAACCCAGGAGCTGCTTTCTTCAATTAAATAAGACACCAGCTCTTATTTCCTAGGCCACAAACCAGGGCATCTAGATTTGTACTCGCCCTTTCGTGGCGCCTCTGTTCTGAGAATTTGTGGGGAGTCAAGGCAGGTGCATATCTGTGTCTGGAGCTAATGAATAGTGTCTTCCAATTATAAGTCACTTGCGAGATGACCATATTTTGAATTAGATCACTTGGCTTTTACCATGATTTTAGATAGTATTAATGCAGGTTTTATTACCCTCTCTGACCACTGGAGACTTGGTCGATCCAGTCCTTTGTTTGCTCTTCACTTAATCTAAAAGAATCTAAAAGAAATATGTCTTACACTTGGGAATTATCATCTGTTGTCTTCAGAGAGATCCAATCCTCCCTTATTATTTCACAGTAACCTTGGAAAGGGGCTGTGAAGTGTGAAGGCATCATTAAGCAAGACACAGACAACAGATTCAAAGTTCAAACACAAATGTTTTAATAACCTTAAGGTCAGGATGGTTGAAACATTCTGAGTCAGTAAGTTCAACTTAAATGTCTGCGTCCAAAACCTATAGTTGACCTCACAACTAAAGCTAAACCATGTGTAGGGATGTCAGCAATACAATAAATTGTGTTCCAAATAAAGTTCCAGCTCTTGGTTTACTTTACAGCTCTCCTTCCCTAATTTCAAGACAGTTCCACAAAGTCCTGGTGTTCCCTTCCCCAAGAAGACAGCACAATTCCAAAGAGGGGCCTCGAGGTTCCCTTCCTCAAGACAACGAAATAGTTCATAAGGTCTCAGGGTTCCCTTCCCCAAGGCCTCAGCTTGTACAGCTTCCCACTTATTCAGAGTTTTAGTCTCTTACGTTCACAACCAGTTCCAGATGAACTTAACACTCCTTCTGATTCCTTGCTAGTTTGTACATAATGCTTCTTCTGCTTCACTTCAGCAATCTTTCATACATTTGACTTTTCTCTCTGTACGCTTACTTGACTTTCACAGTTGGGTTTCCCCAGTATAGGCACAGTTGTCAAACCACATGGTCCACCCATTACAGGTCATGCAAACAGTAACCCTAGTCTTTCTTGCCCACACAGGTTCTTCTGTCACTGCACCTGTGTTCTGATTCACATTCAGTTGGCTTTCTCCTCGCCAGTCTCTTGACTTTGCCCTAATGTGTTCTTGCATACAGTTCGCTCTGTGGTGCTCTTTCCTTCACCACATTGCTTTCACGCTCTTCCATAATATTCATTACTTGCTTTTCATTGTATTTTACCAGATTCGTTCTTTGCTTTTCAATATATATTACATGTGCTTCACATAAGGTTGCCTTCAATTCTTAGGCTTCTCAAAAGCTTTCCTACAGTTCGGTATTCATTAGTTCATAATTCTTGTTCGACTGCTTTGCGTCCTGCGACGTATTCCTCATCTTTAAATATCTTCCCTTCCAGCTTTGGAAAGAGAATTCAGCAGAGGGTGCTGTCCGTCAACGCGGTTGACTCGATTTCCCTTTAGGGCTTTCATCTTGGGGTCGATGTCACTGTCGGTATATATAGCAAGCATAGTGCCCGTTTGCTTCAGTTCAATTTTTCTGCAATAGCTAACGCTTCGAGAAATACAGTGCGCTTTGTTTTTTTTATTAAAAACTGCGACATTATCGAGATCGATGGCTTCATCATCAACACAGTCAACTCCAAAGACCGGGTTCAAAAAGTGTCATGACTGCGGCACCAAACTCTCACGCAGGGACCCTCATTGGGTGTGTCTGTGGTGCCTTGGTGTCAAGCACAGGACGGCGGACTGCGAGTCCTGTCAGTACATGACCGGTAAGGCCCTGAAAGAGCATAAAGGGAAATTAGCGGCAGGAAGGCCCCCTACTAAATCCCCCTTGATGACGCCGTCAGAGAAACGATCATCCCACAAGTCGAGAGGTGACTCTTCTCGGAGGAAAAAAAATCAAAGAACCGGTCACGTTTGAAGGCAAGCGTCCCCAAACAGCACGATCCTCCCCGCAATGAGAGACAATGAAGGACTCTCCCAAGATGGGAATAAGGCCAAGACAGAGTGCGGGTGAGCGTAAATGGGAGTTTATCAATCAGAATAGGGCATGCAAAGAACTCTGCAAACTCCGAGAGCGCTCTGTCTGACAATAGCAAAGACAGGCGTATATATTTACAAAAAACGTCATAAGAACCTACACACTATAGGGGGCACAAGTTCATGGGGATTGGGTGGCGACGACTAACTATAGGTGCTGCTGTGATGTGGTTGGATTTGGCTGGAAGACGTCACTGGGCAGCCTCGTGGGTTGGGCTGGGCCTGGCAGGGTGGCGGAGTTCATCCAGGCGGTGTTGTGGGGCCATCGCGGCCAGTGGCAGAGATGAATGTCTTCTCCTGACTTATTAGCCCTAGGCCATGCACACCGCAGTCATTCAAGCATTTTTTGGTATTATCTTCTTTAGTAAATCTTACAATAGGTTATACAACAGGTTAATGCAACACAGGAGGAATGCACCTTGTGAGGGGACTGGAGGTAATACGTCAGGGCATGGTTACCAGTGTCCTGTTGACCGGGGCCATAGGTCGAGGGGCTAAGCTTCAGGGCCTGGGACGGGCGGTACATGTCTTTCTGCCTTGTTAGAAGTTGTTATGGATGTTCCGCTGTGTGTTGTCAAAGTGTTGGGTGTCTTGATTGCACAGGGCCATAAGTCTAAGATGGTCCGGTGGGTTGTGAGGTTTACGAGGGGGCGCGTGTGGTCAGGCAGAGGTTTACTGCTGTGCTGTAAATAATGCATGTGGCAGGCGGTGGCCTTGGGTGCTACAGAGGGGGTTACAAATCTTTGAAGCGACTCCAGTCTGGTTGGGGGAGGTAACGCAGCGCGGCGCGGTCTCTGCTCTCATGCCTTGCCAGCCTTCGTAGGGTGGGAGGGGGAATGGCCTTGCACGTATTTCACAAAGGTATCTCCCTCGTGTGTTGCCGTTTTAGGTAAAGACATCACAAACATTTGAACACTCTACAGTACTTATTCAAAACATTTTAAAACATGCATTTCAACTTTGCTGGATGTGTCTCGATTATACCCAGTCTGAACACTGTATTCGTACACTATGTTTTAACAACTACAGTATTTAGTTATGTGCATATACAGTTGCAATAAGTGAGGTAGTAGTCGGGTTGGTGGAGTACATAGGAAATGATTCGCCACTGTACGTGACGGTGGTGGCACATAAGGGGCTTAGACATACACACATGACAAGTGCATTTCTTGCGCATCCTTCACATGAGTTCCACAGTATGGTTACATTTCGTTTTCTCGTGTACTCTAGCAGCATTAGTTCAGTTATGGCGCGAGCCCATGGGGTGTAAGTTTCCCAGTAATACACGTAACAAATAGATTCCTGGTGCGTTCCATTATTATTAGCACCCAACTGCAATGGTGTGGGCTCACCATCGCTTATATCATGGAAGCATGATTTCTTGTAATTCTACATCTTACAGGCTTTTGTACTATAAAGGATTTTGTGGGAGAAAGCATCCTTTGCAAGTAGTCTCAACATTAATATATAAAGATTGTCTGTCATCCAATGACTATTTCACTGTTCTTTTCATTGCTTAGGCCTGCTGGCCGGGTCATGCTGGGAGCGATGATACACTGCGGGAGGTGAACTGTTACAATGTTAGTGTATTACATTAGCTTATGTCCGTCTTATTCGTGGGAACGTGCTCGCAGCGGATCTGCCAGGGTGCTGCGGCAACAAGGACGACTGAAACCCTCCAAGGGTGGGGGCCGCGCTACAGTGCGCTGAGCTCACACCATCTTTATCAGACAAAATGGTTTCTAGGCCTAGCTAAATTTTAATACATGTGGGCAATTAATACGTGCGGGCAATGTCTCCAGTGGGTGAACCCTCCACCACCTGGGCCCGGGTGGCATGAGGGGACGCCCAAGAGAGCCATAGTCCTCACCTGGGGAGAAAGCGTAGGCGAGGGGGGGTCTTCTTGGACCAGTCCTCCCCTACATTTCCCCCCTTTCGTTACTTAAAGTAACAAATTCTTCAAATCTTCTATCCTCCTACATTCTGCCTCGTTCATCACCGCCTCATCCCATGCAGGAGTTCCTTTGATGGGCATCCATGCTCTGCACACCCCCCTTAAGCTCTCACCTCTCCGGGCGTATTCATCTGGGGTACACATTAGATATATGCACCCACCATCTCCTTCCAAATCTACCCAAACTTCCTCATACCATTCTAGTATACGGGGCTCTTTGATGGTGGTGTGCCACAACTTATCTACAATCTCTTTATCGTGGTACATAGGCACCAGTTGGTACTTGGGCGAGTTATCTATCCCTGTTTGTACTTGTGCTTCTTGCATCGTTTTTATTGTACCGTGTGAGTTGCCCATTGTCACCATCATCATTGCACCATTTGGTACTGCATTAGCACAAACTCGAAGACCCACCTGGCACAGGCAAAAAAGTAGAAGGAGGAACACAACGGCTGGTATTAAAAATTTCACAGTTGTTCCAAGCCATGAGGGAACCCAGGAGAAGATGTTGTCGAACCATGTACTCGCTTCTGCTCCGCCTTCCATTTTCATTTTTTCTCCTAGGTTGTGGACTGCTTCAATCACATGGGACAGGGAGCCATTCTCTGCATCTTCAGAAGGTACGAAAGTGCAGCAGGCACTTCCTATTTTTCGGCAAACACCACCGTCCATCGCCGTCAACAGGTCCAGGACATACCTGTTTTGCATGGTCATTAGTCGTAAAGCTCTTAGTTCCACTTTGATAATGTTGAATCCTTCTTCAGTGTCGTTCGCCAGCTGAATCAATTCCCAGCGTGTTATCTGGAGCCATTTTGCGTTTGCCCTTGCTTGGACACTTGAAACGAGTGAGGCAAAAAATGTTTCTGCTGAGCTGAATAATCGATATTTGTCTGGGATCTGAGCCAATAGTTCTGATGATGCCTTTGATATGTAATTTGATGCTCGCCTGTTACGGGTCAGCACTTCTTCCTTGTTTCCAGAAGACAGGACATATATTTGTGTCTCTGCAGTTGGTTGAGCCACACTCTGCATGCGTTCCTGCGTCCCATCGACGTGGCTTTCTGGTATCACCATTAGGGCTGAGTGCAGAGTGGCCATCGAGCAGCTGCCACTCCATGACTGGGGGAGGTGTAGGTATGCCTGCTTGCCGCACACCCAGTACGTGTCCATCAGGGCCGCTGTCCCTTTCCTCAGGTCTGGGATGGTGAGGGTCTTGTTGCAGTTCTTGTTTGTTCCCATGGGGGTTATCCCTTCTCCTTTAAAGCACAGTTTATAGTCCATTTCGCTCTGCAGTTTGAACGGCTTTTCAATGGCAGTTACCCAAGTTAGTTTTGAAATGTGTTCTCTCCATACTGGTGTACATGTTTCCTCTATCCACTGCAGTTTATCTGGTGCCACACCTCTTAGTGCTTCCGCTTTGCACAGTACTTCTTCATCCTTCCGCTTGTTGTCAGAAAAAAGTGTCCCTTCTATCACAAAAAATGGTTCTTTCAAACATACTACTCCTGCCGTTTTTGGGTAACACGTTTTCTCGTTCTGCAGCATTTGAAAAGTCACTTCGTGTGCCTGGAAGGTGTTCTTAATCCTGCACAGCGTGAGATGAAGGAGACATTGGGCATCCACAATAGGCAACTCTTTGGGTAACAACACTTTGGGTGTACCTGATGCATGGGGGATGAGGGAACAGACATAACAGCTTTCGTTTGTTGTCTGTTTAGCTGTGGCACTCATGTCTGCATACCACTTATTTGTTTGATGGGGGTGTCGTGCTATCAGCCCCTCCTCCTCATCCTCTCCCTCCCTGCTGTGTGGGAGTGCGGCTACTGCCGCTGCGACCTTCACCAATTTTGTCTGTACTAACTTTGCTTCGTCCGCCAATCTTTTCCGAGCTACCTCCCTCTCCCTTTCCTTTATTCGTTTACAATGGTGTACTATTATGCTCTGAATTTCTGGCCATCCCTTTGCTTCAATACCTGCTATCTTGTCAAGCGCTTTCTGCACTTCCTTTGGGAGCCCTCTTTTTATAATGAAGTAAAATAAAGAAGTCGATTGATACCAAGGCGTGCCCGTTTCCGCTCTCCACATCTCTTGGACCCAAAAAATGTAATCCATAGCCTCCTCCCCGTCGTTCATTGTACACTGCATCACGGACTGTAAGTCAGGTGTATCTGGAAATGTTTCACGTAAGGCGTCCCACACCCTAGCCCGTACTGTGTTAAAGGAGGCCCCATCATGGCGGTCGCAATCTAACGTTACTCCCGGGAAACCGGCTTTAACCCATACTCTTTCAGCCTGGTCGCCCACCGCTGATACGAGCAGACTTTTCACATCTCCTACAGCTAGGGGTACTCCAGCAGTATGTTTTTCAAAGGCGTATATCCACTTACTTGCCCCTCCTGATAACGGGGGCAATAGCTTTAATAAGTTGGCTTTGTCCATTTGTGCCCATGGGATATAGTTAGGTCTCCCTCCTCCTCTGTGTATCAACGGGAGCTGTAGCTTCCCTTTCTTTATGGCACCCGGACCCGATGTGGGTGCTGATGCTTCTAGTGATGCCATTTTCCCCACTCTGTTCCTTAGTCGTCCCGACCACTCATCGTCCAGTGTTCTCACTGAACATGTGCCATCCCCCCCTTCGCTTCCCTCTCCCATAGCCATGCTCAACCTGTCACTTTCTCCTAACTCGTCCCTTATATCGCATAGTAATTCCTCTCTATCCCCCATAGGCCTTTCATCATTGTCAGGATCTCCCTCACGTGTCTCTATTTCAATTATTCGGGTTGGTTCTTCCTCAATTCTGAACAGTATCTCACCTTTCTTCCACCCCTCTTCGGCTCTTCTTGTCTCGCCTGGCGCTCTGGACGTGCGCCCTGATCTAGTCGCATTAAGTGCTGTTTGTCCGCACATGTCTTTTATTCTTGAGAGCTCATCTTTTGCTATTGAGAGTCTTGACTGTAAATCATCTGTGAGTTTCTCTATGTCCACCCTTTGTGTACTCGCCTGGCCTTGCTCCCTTGTACTTTCATATGGTGGGGGTGCAGTGGGCCGGTGGGGTGTAGTAGTTGTCGGGGGAGGTACATACGTTGGATCACTGTATCCTTCTGCGGGTACAGGTTTTTTTAATATCGGATATAAACTTATTACCTCTACTGGTGGCGCTACACCTGGCACTTCTTTGATATCTTTATGTATCATCAGTGGATTGTCTGTAGTGGATGGGAGATCAGGGTTTGATGCTGGCGCTTTAGGCGGTGGTACCTCTTCAAATAACCGCCAAAGATCTAATATTTCCCTCCTATTCTGCAGCTGCTTCCCTCGGTACTTCAAGAAAATGCACGTCATCACCATATCCAGAACGCTTTTGTCAAATGACCCTCCCTCTGGCCATATCTGGGGTAGCCCCTCTCCCTTCAACTCAGTTACCCATTGGTCGTGATATTTCTTAATCCGCTCCGCGTACCCTGGAAGACTTTTACAAATATGTGATAAGGGTGTTTCAGCCCCCATTTCTGTGTGCCCTCCTAGTGCTTATGTGTCTCTGTGTGTCTGCAACTCCAATGTGAATGTAGTATCAATATTATTTTTCGTATTCTACTTCACATTCAATGTTATGCTCGGTTGGGCTTTCCCTCCCTTGGCTGCACAATACAAAACTGACTGTACACAATTTCTACTTTGTTCTCTTTGGGGGACACATACAAGAGCAATCCATCATTTATTTTGACAATATCAACCCGGAAATGAAAAAGCACCCACTCACGTCACTGTATCAACGTTGCCTTCAAAATGTTTTATCCGGTCACACTTACCATGACCATTTAACAATTATACATTTATAGCCGTTTTACACATTCGCAACATCAAAGTCGTCCTCTGACGCATACGAGGTGCACACACCTCTTGGTAGCATTCAATTCACCATTCGAGCTTCCCTCCCTTTCCTCCCTAGCCGGCTGTCCCTGTCCGTCTCACTTAGATAGATGGATGCGCATATGCATATATTTATATATTTAACCTGCTCTCCCCCCTTCTCGTAGGACCTGTTTCTCTTTTACTTTCTTCCCGGGTTCGTGCTGAACTTGTTTTTTTTTTTTTTTTTTTTTTCTCCCCCTACACTTAAAGAAAAAGAAAAGAAAGAAATAATAGCGAGCACTAATATATTCTCAGTGTCCCCTTTTGCTGAACACTTTTATCTTGTATTTCACTTCGTCATATATTCCCAGTACTAGTCAATATAGCACTATGCGGCGCCGCCTTCCACCCCCTTTCGGAGCTAGGTTCCCGTCACTTCTATCTCTTATTCACCTCGTGATCCTAATGGCCATATGCAAAGAAAAAGAAAAGGAAATTTTATAATAATCTTTAGTATCCCTTCGTACCCCCTTTTCGTTCCATGTCCTACACTTCTCTCCCCGCTCCCTTTACAATCGCTCACACTCAGTACTCACGTGCCCGTCTTGAACCGATAGTCTCCGAAACTGGGTCCGTCCAGGCAGTGTCGCCGTCAGCTCAACAGTCAGCCCCGACTCCGGCGAGCGGTACTCAAAGGGGATTTTTCAACCGGGATCCCGTACCCTTTCTCTATTGAGTGCGCACTTCTTAGTGTACCGGTCGCCGTTGGCGGGCAGCCTCCCGGAGCCGGCTCACCGTGCGTATCCCTTTTCGACCGGAGAGTCTCGTGCCAAAAGGGGACGGTTATAACGAGTTTAGGAAGAAATAATATCACGCTATCGGGGTCACCACTGAAGGCAAGCGTCCCCAAACAGCACGATCCTCCCCGCAATGAGAGACAATGAAGGACTCTCCCAAGATGGGAATAAGGCCAAGACAGAGTGCGGGTGAGCGTAAATGGGAGTTTATCAATCAGAATAGGGCATGCAAAGAACTCTGCAAACTCCGAGAGCGCTCTGTCTGACAATAGCAAAGACAGGCGTATATATTTACAAAAAACGTCATAAGAACCTACACACTATAGGGGGCACAAGTTCATGGGGATTGGGTGGCGACGACTAACTATAGGTGCTGCTGTGATGTGGTTGGCTTTGGCTGGAAGACGTCACTGGGCAGCCTCGTGGGTTGGGCTGGGCCTGGCAGGGTGGCGGAGTTCATCCAGGCGGTGTTGTGGGGCCATCGCGGCCAGTGGCAGAGATGAATGTCTTCTCCTGACTTATTAGCCCTAGGCCATGCACACTGCAGTCATTCAAGCATTTTTTGGTATTATCTTCTTTAGTAAATCTTACAATAGGTTATACAACAGGTTAATGCAACACAGGAGGAATGCACCTTGTGAGGGGACTGGAGGTAATACGTCAGGGCATGGTTACCAGTGTCCTGTTGACCGGGGCCATAGGTCGAGGGGCTAAGCTTCAGGGCCTGGGACGGGCGGTACATGTCTTTCTGCCTTGTTAGAAGTTGTTATGGATGTTCCGCTGTGTGTTGTCAAAGTGTTGGGTGTCTTGATTGCACAGGGCCATAAGTCTAAGATGGTCCGGTGGGTTGTGAGGTTTACGAGGGGGCGCGTGTGGTCAGGCAGAGGTTTACTGCTGTGCTGTAAATAATGCATGTGGCAGGCGGTGGCCTTGGGTGCTACAGAGGGGGTTACAAATCTTTGAAGCGACTCCAGTCTGGTTGGGGGAGGTAACGCAGCGCGGCGCGGTCTCTGCTCTCATGCCTTGCCAGCCTTCGTAGGGTGGGAGGGGGAATGGCCTTGCACGTATTTCACAAAGGTATCTCCCTCGTGTGTTGCCGTTTTAGGTAAAGACATCACAAACATTTGAACACTCTACAGTACTTATTCAAAACATTTTAAAACATGCATTTCAACTTTGCTGGATGTGTCTCAATTATACCCAGTCTGAACACTGTATTCGTACACTATGTTTTAACAACTACAGTATTTAGTTATGTGCATATACAGTTGCAATAAGTGAGGTAGTAGTCGGGTTGGTGGAGTACATAGGAAATGATTCGCCACTGTACGTGACGGTGGTGGCACATAAGGGGCTTAGACATACACACATGACAAGTGCATTTCTTGCGCATCCTTCACATGAGTTCCACAGTATGGTTACATTTCGTTTTCTCGTGTACTCTAGCAGCATTAGTTCAGTTATGGCGCAAGCCCATGGGGTGTAAGTTTCCCAGTAATACACGTAACAAATAGATTCCTGGTGCGTTCCATTATTATTAGCACCCAACTGCAATGGTGTGGGCTCACCATCGCTTATATCATGGAAGCATGATTTCTTGTAATTCTACATCTTACAGGCTTTTGTACTATAAAGGATTTTGTGGGAGAAAGCATCCTTTGCAAGTAGTCTCAATATTAATATATAAAGATTGTCTGTCATCCAATGACTATTTCACTGTTCTTTTCATTGCTTAGGCCTGCTGGCCGGGTCATGCTGGGAGCGATGATACACTGCGGGAGGTGAACTGTTACAATGTTAGTGTATTACATTAGCTTATGTCCGTCTTATTCGTGGGAACGTGCTCGCAGCGGATCTGCCAGGGTGCTGCGGCAACAAGGACGACTGAAACCCTCCAAGGGTGGGGGCCGCGCTACAGTGCGCTGAGCTCACACCATCTTTATCAGACAAAATGGTTTCTAGGCCTAGCTAAATTTTAATACATGTGGGCAATTAATACGTGCGGGCAATGTCTCCAGTGGGTGAACCCTCCACCACCTGGGCCCGGGTGGCATGAGGGGACGCCCAAGAGAGCCATAGTCCTCACCTGGGGAGAAAGCGTAGGCGAGGGGGGGTCTTCTTGGACCAGTCCTCCCCTACACGTTCTAGGAGTCGGTCTCACCATTACTAGTCTTCTAAGAAGGCAAAGAAAGGGCGCTATGGGTTTGTTTCAAGCTCCTCCGATTCTTCTCCAGAGAGGAGTATTTCTGGTCCAACAAAATCTTTAACTCCTGCACAATGGGAGGAATTCAGGCAGAAAATGCTAAATAATTTTGAGAAGGATGCCCTGCCCCCCTCGAAAGAAGAAAGCCATGCTCCTGTCACAATGCATAATGCAGACAAGGAAAGGGTTTAGGCTAAATCCTGCATGCCCTCGAACACTCGAGAGGCAAGCCGGAGGACCATAGAGAACCTTTGAGGTCTCAACTCGACGCAAAATCATCGACTCCATTGAGTCGAGGTTCAAGTCCTTCAAGGGCTCAGGCGGTGCATAAATCGTCGAAGAAATCGGCGCTGTCGAAGCCATCGATGACTTCGGTGTCCAAACCGTTGACACCATGTACATCTAAATCTTCGACGCCTTTGGGCTCAAAGCCATCTATGCCCTTACCCACTAAAGAAGTGGTAAAATCCTTGCCTAGAAAGGATCTCTTCAAATCCTTATTCTCTATGAGGAGCATGAGCCATCGGACCAAGACACCCCACCTTTTGGTTTGGAGTTTGGCACGCCCAATATCCCTGATGCCCTTATCGCAGAAGAATCTAGGCTAAGAGACTTGTATGAAAACCTTCAGTCTGCAAGTGGTATTGACACCTCTCCAGAACTTGAATTTGGCAGAGCAAACCCGGCAGACCATGCATAGGCCTCTTACAGGCAACTTATGTCCAGGGTCATTGAATATCTGGGATGGGCACACTTGCTCCTCCATTCGAGCAAGATGACCTGTCAGACAGCCCTGACCGACATTCTCGACAAAGGTCCACAGGAGGATCATGTACTTATTTTCATGTCACCCTCCAGAGATGAGTTAAGGCCAATTGGGAGGCTCCTGTATCAAGTCCAGCGGTGAATAAAAACCCTCATCAAAAAAGTACAGGCCATTGATTAGCGACCCTGACTACTTGGTGAAGCACCCTGCACCAGAGAGCCTGATCTTTCAGGCAGCGACGTCTTCTTCCAAACAGGCTGCATACCCAACCATCCTACCTGACTGGGATGATAAGCGGTTTGACACTTGGACAAGGAGGATATTTTCTGTCGAGAGCATGGCTCTCAAGTCTGCAAATGCCTATTGCATTTCAGCAGAATGTACATACACCCTGTGGGACTGCATAGCTATGGCGGCTGATCATATTCTCGAAGGGGAAGAGACAGCTTCCTGAATATTGTATGAGACGGAAAAGCAGCCATGTTTGAGTCTCTGCGATCAGGATTGGACTCTGCTGATGGCGTCAGTAGAGCCATGGTGGCGAGCACTGTGATGCTCAGGTTTGCGTGGTTGAGGAAATCTGTATTTGAACTGGGCGTTCAGTCTAGACTCCTCAACATGCCCTTTGACGGCTCTCATCTGTTTGGCAGCAAGGCTGACGAATGCCTTGGGAAGCTGCAGACATCAAAGGCAGCAGCCAAATCCCTTGGTGCTGCTATCAAACAGCCACAACCATCTTGCCCCGGTGAATTGTCTTTGAGGGGTAGGTCATTTTGCTTCTACTCCAGTTTTTTAAAGGTTTTTTTATTTGCATATAGTTGAGTAATCAACTTTTACACATTTATATAATTTCCTTATTCATTATTAGAAACATTTCCAACTTTTTTTTACAATTATCATTTTCCAATTACATTTCCTTTTACAATTTGTAATATTTTCAGCTGGATTCTTTATCATACAAGTTTTCCAAATTTTAAAATCAGATCTGTTTCATTACATTGTAAAATAAAAAACACTTGATTAATATACATTCATTTGCTGCTACAGGGGTCCCCAACCTTTTAATTGCATTGAGCAAAATGTGCATATCAAATAAAATGGTGAGCAACATACATTTTGTGAAAGAACATATCAGTGCTCAGTGGGTGGAAAAATGATTGCAGCACAAATTAGAAATCTAATAAGGCCTTTAACTTCAGTGGTCAGTAGGACATTTTTATACCCATAAGACTGGTCCAGTTGTTAAAATATAGTAGGACTAAATAAACATTACCGGGGGGGGAGGGGGTTCAGGTTCTTGAGTGAAATACTTTTTGAAAATGCAGTGCAAATGTTTGGACAGTGAAATTGGTCACAAATGTAGCACTGATTTTCAGGTGTACTTTAGGATTCTGCCTGGGGATTTTCTGGGATCTTTAGTGCCAAATTGTGCATTCCTAAGCATACAAGATCAGCTAGTTGGTGATGCCTAAAGCTCAACAATGAGGCATTGGAAAGAATGACTAATTCACTAGATATTAAGATATTCTCTTAAACCTGTTAAACAGTTCAGAGCACACAAAGGAAAGTGTCAGTTTGTTGAGGCGTTTGTTGAAACTGTTTGGGACATAGCTGTTGGCAAACAGTGTCCCCAGGTTCAGGAGGTGCAGGTTATAGAAAGGCATGCCCCATGGTTTGAAGCAGAATGTAGAATCTCGAAAAAAAAGAAAATTGAACCATGATTTAATGAGTGATCTGTACACAGATGGTAAGAGTTATAGTTTCAAAATGGCATATAAAAATGGCCAAAAGACAAACAAAAAAAGAATGTATTGCGAAACAATGGGAGCTTTTTTGAAGGACACCAAGTAGTTTTGTATTTAATGCAGTTGTTGAGACATGCATTATGCCATCTCCTTGGACAAGTAGTCCTTGGACCACCAGCCCCCCACAGTTATTGGCCAAATTCCTTACTGGACATTGCCAGTAAGATATTCTCCAAATGTTTGTTGCTCAGACTGGAGGAGTGGAGTCAAAGTAACAATTACTCGAAGCCCTCTCAAATGGGTTTCATGGGATGGCTTAGTACAGCGTAATACTTCCTCACTCTGAACACCATCATGGAGAAATACGGTCAGGTTAAGGGAGGGAGATTATTTTAGCGTTTTTTTGTTTTATTGATAAAAACATAGTATGGCACAATTTACATTTTGTTGTGGACCCTTATGGTTTTTATTGTGGTCCCTTATGGTTTATTAAATCTTATCCAACTATCATACGCAGACATCTCCTTATCTGTCCGATATGCAATATCGGAGAATTATACATTGTTTTTCCCCCACCAATAAAGGTGAAAAGCAGGGATATCAGTTGGCCCCAATGTATTCCTTCAGACGTTGATTCTAGTACTTCTCTTAATCCACCCACTCCAAAGGGTTCATTTTACAGCTTGCTTCTTTATGCCGAAGACACCGCTATTTTGGACTTAACACTGGCAGGTCTCAAACACGGCCTGCTAAACACAAATGACAATGTAAATATAGTTTGAAATTAAATATGATGAAAACAGAAATGATGGTTTTCAGGAAAAGGATGAAAACTTGAAGCTAGTGTTTAAATGAATGTAGAGGTGAGGTCGCAGTCTAATTTTTATTTGAGCCTACTCTTCTCTAAGAGCAGTGCTTGGGTCAATCAGAAGGCAGCTGAAAGGGCATCATTAAGGATTAATGGGCTTTTTTACATTTGTATTTGAAGTTTGTGTCATTCTGATTGGACAAGTGCCTGGAGGAATATATGACAAAAATCTGTTCCATGATTTTTATGGATCAAAATCTAGGGTGGTTCAAACTGTCATGTGCTGGAGGGGTTCCAAAATAAATTCCTGTGCCAAATAGCAAGTCCCTATGCAGACACACATGGTATCGCCTTCTGAGATGAATTGGGGGTGTTCAGTTTGAAGGTGTCAGGCCACTTAAGATTTTGTACTCCTTTTTTAAATGCATATCTGGGGTTTTCTGCTAATCATGGAGGGAATTTCAGTGTAAGTGCGATTGCAGCCTACCCTGGTAAAGAAAAAGACTTGTGGTACGGGGCGGGGCAGTGTTTTAAGGCACTGTCCATTTGGATGGGGTGGGATATAACTAAATTTGGCACATTAAGTCGCCTCAAAATATCTCGTAAAGCAAGAGCTTGTCCAACAGGGAGAGATGCAGATGTCCAAAATATCAATTGGCTTCCCTCTTTAGATTTATATGCAGATTTAGTACACATATAAGATGGCAAGGAGAAATCTGTGAAAGAAGATCTTTCTGGAGGCTGATGCTAATGGTACGTTTAAATGTACCCACCCCTCAATAAATTAAGGTGTGCAGGAGGAAGCACAAAGTGTGCCTGCAAAATTGTAGTTGATGAAGATTTGGTTTATTTTCTGTTAATTTGTCGTTGTTTCTGTTTTGCGTAAGCATGGACATGCATGGGAGCTATGTTTTATATCATTAATTGTGATATTAAGTCCGCTTTAAGTCTGCTGTTACGGCTGCACACCGCCGTCCGACCTGCTCTGGACTCGTTTGTTTATTATTTGTAATACGCGATCATACCCTCAGGTAACAGTGCGCAACATCTACATGAGATTGCGAAGCTTAGTTACAACAACAAAAATATATAGATACATACAGTGGAAGTAATATCACAATTATAAACATATATACAGGTAGGCAGCAGTACGTACAAGCAGTAGGCAAGAATATGAACATATATACAGGTAGGCAACAGTACGTGCAGGCAATAGGCAATACAAGAAGTATAGATGTTAATAGTAATAAGGACTATGCAGCTGGTAGTGTTTGGGGCCTACTTTTTCAGCCATAAAACAACCTTGGATCGGACGTTCTGATAGGGCAGGTCCATTCTGAGGGTTGGCGGAAGTGAGTTCCACAGTTTAGCTGCTTTAACTGGGAAGCTGTTGCCCCCTATAGTGGAAAGTTTGAAGTAGGGGACAGTGAGGCAGTCTTTATAGGCTATTCTTGTGGGTCTCAGGGAAGTCTGTTTGTGAAATCTGTCGCTCAAATAAATAGGGGCCGCGTTGTTGAGGGATTTGTGAGTGAGTGAGGCAGTTTTTAGGAGAATTTTGTCATTGATAGAGAGCCAGTTATTCTGTTGGCAGTATACTGAGATGTGCTCTCTTCTGGAGATACCCAGTGCCGCTCTAAGGGCATTATTCTGGAGAGTTTGAAGTTTACTAGTGATGGCTTTAGAGGATCCCAGATAGAGAGCGTTACAATAGTCCAGGCGGGACAGTATAAGGGCTCTAGCGAGGGTCAAGCAACTGGTATCGGACAGAAAGGGTTTAGCTGTGCGGATCAGTTTGCACGTGTACGCCGTGGAAGATGCCAAGGAGTTCACTTGTCTGTTGAAGGAAAAGGTAGCGTCCAAGTAGAAGCCTAGTGTTTTAACCTCATGTCCCACATTGATACTGTTGCCGTCGATCATGAAGGAGCAATAGGCAGGGTCAAGTTTTTTTAAAAACTGGTGGTAGTACCTAAGATAATGAGTTCAGTTTTATCATCATTCAGGCATAGTCCATGTGTGGCCATCCATGCCTGGATGATGATGTACACTCTATTCACCAAAGCCAAATCCTTTCCATAATCTCCTGAAAGCGGAAGGAGGATCTGGGTATCATCTGCATAGTTCGTGTAGGTGATACCGAGATGATCCAGATCATCGAAAAGGGGCTTGGTAAATATGTTGTACAATGTGGGGGAGACATAAGAGCCCTGAGGCACACCACAGGTGATGGGTATGGGGTCCGCAGCAGCTGTCGGTGAAAAGACCCTCATGGTTCTGTCGTTGAGGAATGATCTGATCCATGTAATGGCCTCAGCCGAAAAGTGAGCTGATGTGTGTAAGTGTGTGCATAAGACAGAGTGATCAACCAGGTCAAATGCTGCAGATAGGTCTAGTAGTAGGAGTAGGGCCGCTTGACACTTGTCTCTAAGCTTGTCGATCTGTGCTTTAAGGTCAATGAGAGCAGTCTCGGTGCCATGTTGCGGTCGGAAGCCCGATTGTCTTGCTCCTAGTAAGTGATGTTCTTCAAAATACTTCTATATTTGTATATAAGCGACCCTATCCAATATTTTTAGAAGGAATGGTACGGTCGTTATGGGTCTGTAGTTGGTAGGTGTAGCTGGGTCGAGTGTGTTTTTTTTTTAGTAGTGGAAGTACCCAGGATTGTTTTAAATTGGTGGGGATGGAACCAGTGGAAAAGGAGGCGTTGATTAGTTTCATGATAAAAGGGGAGAGGTCGCGGGCAGCATCTTTAATGAGCTGTGCCAGGTACAGGTCTCCCTGACAATTGGAAGGTTTTAGTGACAAGATAATTTTTTCTACTTCAAGAGTGGTGACTTTAGAGAAATTTAAGCGGGTGGTTTCCCTTAACGTGAGCTTCTCGGGCAGTTTGGAGGGGAGAGGGTCATTCAGGGAAGCTTTTTTTATGGGAGATTTTGTTTTGAAGGTTGGTGATCTTGTTTGCTAGGGCATTTTGGATTTCTGATTCTATGGTGTTGAACTATGTAGCGGAGAACGTGGTATGATCAGTAGACGTTGGTGGCTTACTCTTTGTCTTTGAAGTGACATTATGTGGACTTTTGCTACAGCTAACGCTGTTTGTTACAGATTTTTCGACCCGCTCATTTCCTGGAACGACTATATGTGTACGGTGCACACGCTTTTTTTGCGCGCTCGCTTTTGAAGTCCATTTCAAGTCTGCTGTTACGGCTGTTAAGATGTGACAGCGTTGCAGCAGCATTTTTACTGCCTGAGCAGGGCTGAGAGGCTGCCTTCATTTTCATTTTACGTTTTCTGTGCTCCCCAAGCCAAGGGAAGCACAGAAAACGTAAAATGAAGGCAAAAAGCTGAGGTGCACCAATTAAAAATATAACGTTGTTGTATTTGTGATTGCTGTGGTTGGAAAACCACGGCACTCACAAATACAACAACGTTGTTATTATGACAGTGGCAGCTTTCGCATGGAGTCTCCTGGACTCCCCCAACCCTGAGGGAGTCCAGGAGACTCCAGCGAAAGCTGCCGCATTCAGAATAACAACGTTTTTGGATTTGTAAATACTGCAGCATTTACAAATCCAAAAACGTATTTCTCACTGCGTGAGCTTTCGCTTGGAGTCTCCTGCACTCCCTCAAGGTTGGGGGAGTACAGGAGACTCCACGCAAAAGCTGCCGCAGTGAGAAGCACTATGGCATTTCTAAACACCCACGTTGTGTTTCTGCCTACAGCAGCTTTCACTTTGGGGCTCTCGGGCTCCCCCTGGGGAGCCCGATAACCCCAAAGTGAAAGCTGCTGTCAGCAGAAACATTGCAGGATTTCTAAACACCCACGTTGTGTTTCTGCCTACAGCGGCTTTCTCTTTGGGGCTCTCGAGCCCGAGAGCTCCAAAGTGAAAGCCGCTGTAGGCAGAAACACCGCGGCATGGAAACACAACCGCGTTGTGTTTGTGCCTGCCGTGGCTTTCACTTTGGGTCTCCGGTGCTCCGGGGGAGCACCGGAGACCCAAAGTGATGGCCACGGCAGGCACAAACACAACGCGGTTGTGTTTAAAAAAAACGCTTGGGTTTTTCTTTCTAAGTTTCTCAGGCTCCTCCGGCTCGGAGGAGCCTGAGAAACTTGGAAAGAAAAACGGAAGCGTTTTTGAAACGCAACAACGTTGTATTTATGTTTGTGGTAGCTTCAGCTTGGAGCTCATGGGCTCCAAGCTGAAGCTACCGCAAACATAAATACAAAGTTTTAAAAGCTGCGGTTTTATTTCTAAGTTTTCTGGGCACCTCCAGCCCGGAAAACTTAGGAAAAAAAAACACAGCTAGTGCTTATTTTTTTTAAAAAATAGCACTGACCGAGATGCAGCTGTAGCTTTCCTGCCTGTAGTCTCTGGTCCCCGTCCTCTGCGTCCGGCACCAATGAAGCAAAAGCCACCCAGTGGTAGCTTTTGTTTACTACAGCTGGCTGGCTTTTGCTTCATTAGTGCCGCAAACGCAAGCACAGGCGGCATCCATTTCACAAAATGGATGCCCCCTAGTCCTTGCAATTTTAAAGTTTGAGCTTCATTTGCTCGAAACTTTATTTTACATATTTGTTTTATTATTGGCCATCTTTTTGGCCAATAATATTCCTGAACGAACTATTCCTTTAAACGCTCTTATAAGAACTGGATTAGATCGCAAAAGAACCTTTTATATCAAGCTGACAGGGAGACAATGTTTAAGGCAATTGTGCTTAAAAACACAGCAGACATCTGGTCTCTCCTCAATGTTGCGGGGCATGCGAAGCAATTCCCAATACAGATAAATGGTCTATTAGAGCATATGTGGGTGTCATACTACACAGAACTGTACGCCCCTCCGGAATCTATTAATTCAAGGGCGCCGGGCCCTGATGGCCTCACTAATGTAATGACGAACGGCATTCCCAATCCTGGGCACGGATCCCGTTTAACATCTTTTCACATGTTATAGAGACCAACAGTATTCCGCCTTCTTGGCAATCTTCTATAATGGTACCTATTTTCAAGAGAGGTGATCGGTCCTGTACTGCTAATTACAGGCCAATCGCCCTCTTGGATATCCCTGGTAAGATCTTTGCTCGGTTTATTTTGAGGGATTTCTATAATTGGGTTTCTTCAGCCGGAAAACAAGATCCAAATCAGACAGGGTTTATCCTGGCTATGGGAACTGCAATCAACGTACTCACATTAACATCGATTATTCAACATGACTACTATCTGAAACGACTCTTATATTTTGTTTTTGTTGATTTCAAAGCCGCTTTTGACTCTGTATCTCGATCTCTGTTGATGGCAAAACTGACTAAAGAAGAATGCCCTAGTTATTTGATCAAGCTAATTGAAGCATTACATACTGACACCAACCTTCAAGTAAGACTCGATCTGAAAGGGTCCCTGTGTGCAGTTAAGACCTTTCGTGGGTTACGTCAGGGATGTATACTTTACGCTATATTGTTTAATTTCTTTATCTCAGATATTGGCAAGGTGTTTAAAGGTGTGGCGGCAGACGCTCCAAAACTCGCTGGTAAGGTGGTTCCGGCACTTTTATATGCAGACGATCTAATGCTGGTTTCCTAGACCTCTCGTTGCCGGCAACATCTCTTAGATGCTCTTGCACTATGTCTAGATAAAAATCTTCTCGCCATTAACCTTAAAAAAAACAAGGTAATGATGTGCAATACATATAGAGGAGTCAAAGAGAAATCTACTAAGCAATACTTAAAATGGCATGTTCAGGGTATGGTCTTTGAAGCTGTACCGTGATATATATATATATATATATATATATATATATATCTAGGTGTAGTTATGTCTGGAATAAATAAAACTGACTACCTTCTGATCCTTGGTAACCAATAAAACACAATGTTATCGCAAGCTACAATCATTCAGGCAACATTTGGTAAATTTTCCATCATGCCTGCTGTCACCTTCTTCAGACAAAAGGTGACTCCAGTTCTTTCATATGGATCTGAGACGAAACCGGTCATTTCTGAGAATATGCGGGCCAGATTCGAAAGTAAATACTGGAAGCAAATTCTATGCCTACCATCGTGTACTCCAATTGCCTGGATCAGGACATAATTAGGGCTTATATCATTGTACGCTAGATATTTGTGACAGGTTACTGCCTTTTCAGGAAATGTATTGAAGGCAAGCGTCCCCAGATAGCACGATCCTCCCCGCAATGAGAGACAATAATGGACTCTCCCAGGATGGGAATAAGGCCAGGACAAAGTGCGGGTGACCCTAAATGGGAGTTTATCAATCAAAATAGGGCATGCAAAGAACTCTGCAAACTCCGAGAGCGCTCTGTCTGACAATAGCAAAGACAGGCGTATATATTTACAAAAAACGTCATAAGAACCTACATACTATAGGGGGCACAAGTTTGTGGGGATTGGGTGGCGACGACTAGCTATAGGTGCTGCTGCGATGTGGTTTGCCGTGGCTGGAGGACGTCACTGGTTACCCTCGTGGGTTGGGCTGGGCCTGGCAGGTCAGCTGTGCTCATCCTGACGGTGTTGTTGTGCCAACTGTGACTAGTGTCAGAGATGAATGTCTTTCCTGACTTTTTGCCCTAGGGCCACGCACACCGCAGTCATTCAACATTGCAATATTATCTTCCCTGGTAAATCTTCCAATAGGTTATTCTACGGGTTAATGCAACACAGGATGTAACGCTCACCTGATTCCCGCAGAGGCGCCGGTCTTGACTGGGTGAATGCCGTATCTTCAAAGGTGATGTGTAACACACGGTTGGCTCTTTGGGCTGGACCTCTGTGCACTGTATGTCTGACTCGAAGAGTAAGATGTCTGCAGATAGAAAATATGGGATTAATGAACTGGGGTTATTGGGTGCCTCTCTCCTCTTCCCTTTCTCTTCTCCTGTAGAACCCCAAAGGTTAACGCCCTCACCTTAGGTAAGTGAACGCCGAGCTCTCCATCTGCCTCGGGGCAGGGTGCCGTAACCAGTTTCTTCACTGGATAAGGGTGCAGGCCTCTTGACCTCAGAGGACTGCTGTCCGTCGTTAACTGCACGAACGGTAAGTTCTGGGCACTTCAAATGTCTTAAAAGTCTTTTGTAATGATATCTCTTGTTTTGCAGGGTTCCGGCGATGGCGGATGGCGGGCTGATGAGAGTTGAGGATCGAACCCGCGTGAGGAATAGAAGCGCCTGGAAGCACGTAAGTAAGCGCTTGTAGCCTGCTTCACGATGCGCACTAACTGTCCCTTTTATCTTGCAGGTACAAGTTCGGAGCTTTAGAGAAGCTGAAGGGTGCTGGAATACCCACTGGATTCAGCGTGGGAAGGAGTAATGGCACGTGAGTAATAAAGTTGCCCAATGTCTTTAAACGCACCTTCTTTTGTCTTTCAGATACGGGATGCAGCGCCGAAGGCCTCCGGAGCGTGCAAAGAGCTGGTAAGCTTTTGTCTTTCAGATGCCGGAATGCAGTGCGAAGACCTCCGGAGCATGCGAAGAGTAGGTAAGCCTTTGTCTTTCAGATGCCGGAATGCAGCGCGAGGCGTTGGTGACAGCCGATGGACCAGGTAAGAGATGCGCTGCCACTGAAGACCGTAGTGCTAACCTGTTCTTTCTTTGTCTTTACAGGTGCTGCTGAAGACTGGATTCCAGGATGGTAAGCCTTTGTTCCCTTAGGCCCAGGATCAGAAGCAGAAGACACGATGAGCGTTCTGCTGCAGAGAATGCAGAATAACACAAAGCAAGATTCATCCATCGGGTGTGGTTTAAATAGCCTCCTGTAGTGCTTAGGTGTCTCCTTCCACAGCCACGCCTAGGTAAGAAAAGAGTTCCTGCTTTCCAGAAGAGTTCCAGTGTTCTGAACCTAGGGAGTGGCTCCTGCCCCACCCAACAGGAAAAGTAGTCCCAAACAGAAGAGGATCAGGGGTTCAACTGGCAGGTAAGTAAGCAGCATGGTCTGCTGCAGGTAAGTCCACCCAAGCATTATGAGCCCGGCGCTTCCAGCGCTGGGACTGGGCATCTTTATGAGCCTGGTGCCACTGGCGCCAGGACAGGGTCCAAAAGGTCCCAATTGGGACTGGCTGGCACTCGGAACCAGGGTTATGGGTCTGCTTCCAAGGGAGTCGGGCAAGTCCTGATCTTTTGGAAGCAGAGATCATGACACAGGAGGAATGCACCTGGAGTGGGGTCTGTTTGCGATTCGTCAATACATGGTTACCACCATCCTGTTGACTGGGTCTCAGAGGTCGTGGGGTTGGGTCTCGGGGCATGGGACAGGCGGTCTGTGTCATCATGTCTTGTTAGAAGTCATTATGGATGTGTTCTTGTAATGTTGCCATAATATTGGGTGTCCTAATTTTACAGGGGCCATTAACCTAAGGTTAGCCGGTGGGTCGTGGAGTCTAAGAAAGGGCGCCTTGGATCAGTGTTTTAAGGCCGGGGTTTACTGCTGGGTTATAAATAATTCAGGTGGCAGGCCGTGGCCTTGGGTGCTGCGGGGGAATGCAAATGCTTGAAGCGGCTCCAGCCGAATTGGGGGAGGTGGAGCAGCGCGGCACAGGCCTCTGCTTTTTCGTCTGGCAGGCTTCACTGGGAGGAAGGGGGAATGGCCTTGCATGTGCTCACAAAGGTATTTTCCTCGTGTGTTGCAGACTTTAGGTGGAAGAGACATAAACATTCATATAATATACAATACTCATTGAGTCTTTCCAAAGCTCACGTTTTTGACATTGCTAGTGCCATCCATATGGCCAATTTGAGCACATTACTTGTACACTACGTTTTTAGCAACTACAACATTTTGTTATATGCTTATACATACACGGTAAGTGAGGTAGTAGTAAGGTTGGTGGAGCGCGCAGGAACAACCCTCCACTGAGACTGGCGGCAGCGGCACATAGTGGGCTCGGACACACATATGGTGCATTTTCGTGCACCCCTTACATGAGCCCTCAGTATGGTTGCATTTGTCTTCCTTTGCACTCTAGCAGCATTAGTTCAGTTTTGGCGCGGGACTGTGGGGTGCAGTCTTCTCCATAACACACATAACATGAAAAACCACTGGGACGCTTTTACCATTTGCGCATAGCTACAGGGATGTGGGTGCTTCATCCCTAATGTCATATGAGCACCCATCCTGCCATTTTCATATATTTTACAGGTTTTTTTTAGTCAGTGAGGCTGTGGAGAGTACGCTTTCATCACAGGTGGTTTGCTCATTAGTATTTGGGGATTTTGTTTTTGTCAGGGGACCATTGTACAGTTTTTTTCTACCCAGGCCCTGCTGGCCGGGTCATGCTGGAAACAGCGATACACTGCGGAAGGTGAAATGTTAGTGTTGGTATCTAGCACTAGCTCATGTCCGTCTGCTCGTGGGAACGGGCTCTTGGCGGATCTGCCAGGGAGCTGTGGCCACAGGGATAAGTGACACTCTCCAAGGGTGGGGGCCGTGCTGCGGTGCCCAGGGCTCAAGCCATTTTTATTAGACGAAATGGTTTCCAGGGCCTAGCTAAATTGAGCCGGTTTGGTCAATGTCTTCAGCCAGTGCCCCACCCACCACCTGGGCCCTGGTGGCAGGACGGACACCCGGTGAGCCATGAACCTCACAGGGGGAGAAGAGGCATAGGAGGGGGGTCTCCTGGACCAGTCCTCCCATACATTTCCCCCCTTTCGTTACTTAAGTAACGAATACTTTAAATCCTCCAACCTCCTGCACTCTTCCTCGTCAGCTATAGCGTCATCCCATGCAGGGGTGCCTTTTAAGGGCATCCATGCCCTGCATACCCCTCGCAGGCTTTCACCTCTCCTAGCATATTCATCTGGGGTACAGGTCAGGTATATACAACCGCTATCCCCTTCTAGGTCCACCCACACTTCCTCATACCATTCGAGTACCCGGGGCTCTTTAATTGTAGTGTGCCATAGCTTATCTACTATATCCTTGTCGTGGTACATGGGCACCATCAGGAATCTTGACGTGTAATGTGTACCCGTTTGTACCTGTGCTTCCTGCATTGTTTGTATTGTACCGCGGGCGTTGCCCATTGTCACCATCATCATTGCACCATTCGGTACTGCGTTGGCACAACATCGAAGACCCACCTGGCATAGGCAGAAAATGAAAAGGAGGAACACTACAGCCGGCATCAGAAACTTGACAGTCATTCCCAGCCATGATGGGACCCAGGAGAAGATATTGTCGAACCATGTACTTTCTTCTGCTCCACCTTCCATTCTCATTCTTTCTCCAAGGCTATGTACTGCTTCGATCACATGGGACAGGGAGCCATTATCTGCGTCTTCAGAAGGTACGAAAGTGCAGCAGGCACTTCCAATTTTTCAGCAAACACCTCCGTCCATTGCTGTCAACAGGTCCAAGACATACCTGTTCTGCATGGTCATTAGCCGCAGTGCTCGTAGTTCTACTTTTATTACGTTAAACCCTTCTTCAGTATCATTTGCCAATTGGATCAGTTCCCAACGTGTGATTTGGAGCCACTTTGCGTTTGCTCCCGCCTGGATGCTTGGGATGAGTGAGGCGAAGAATGTTTCTGCAGAGCTGAATAATCGATATCTATCCGGGATCTGTGCCAGAAGTTCTGATGATGCTTTTGATATGTAGTTCGATGACCGTCTGTTTTGGGACAGCGCCCCTTCCTTGTTTCCGGAGGACAGGACATATACTTGTGATTCTGCAGTTGGTGGGGCCCCACTCTGTTGAGATTTTCCTCGCGTCTCCTTGCCCCCATCAATGTGGCTTTCCGGTATTACCATTAGCGCGGAGTGCAGGGTGGCCAATGAACAGCTGCCACCCCAGGATTGCGGGAGATGCAGGTATGCTTGGTTGCCACATACCCAATAGGTATCCATTATGGCCGCTGTCCCTTTTCTCATATCTGGGATGGTGAGGGTCTTGTTACAGTTCTTGTTTGCCCCCATGGTGGTTCTCCCGTCTCCCTTGAAACACAGTTCATAGTTTATTTCTTTCTGCAGCTTGAAGGGTTTTTTGATGGCCGTTACCCAAGTCAATTTTGAGATGTGTTCCTTCCATATGGGTGTGCATGTCTCTTCTATCCATTGCAGTTTCTCTGGTGCCACACCCCGCAGTGCTTCAGCCTTGCACATTATTTCTTCGTCCTTCTACTTGTTGTCCGAAAAAAGTGTCCCTTGTATTATAAAAAATGGCTCCTCCAAACAGACCACTCCTGCTGCCTTTGGGTAACAGGTCTTTTCGTTCTGCAGCATCCTGAAAGTTACCCCATGTGCCTGGAAGGTGTTCTTAATTCTGCACAACGTGAGATGAAGGAGACACTGGGCATAGACAATAGGCAACTCTTTCGGTAACAATACTTTGGGTGTACCTGAAGCATGGGGAATGAGGGAGCAGACATAACAGCTCTCGTTCGTTGTTTGCTTAGCCGTTGCCCTCATGTCCGCGTACCATTTATTTGTCTGGTGGGGGTGTCGTGGGTCTTCCATTTTGTCTAATCCTAACCCATAATAGTCATCATATTTCCTCCTCCCCGCCTCCCTTCTCCGTCTGTTATTCCTTTTTCTAAGGTATTTCCCGGCCTCATGGACGATGGACAGTGTGGCCCCCCTTTCTCCCTCTCCCCCCCCTTTGCTCAATTATCATATAATATTTCATATCTCGCTGTCATTTCTTCATTCTCCTTCTTTATGCTATCTGGCAGTGTGTTTTTGGTTACGGGAGTGGGCCTGCTGGTGGGGGTGTTATATAACCAGCATATAGCAGAGGGGTTACGATCATATAGACTGTGGGCATTGTAATTAGATACCTTTGGCGGGGAAATTGTGCTGTTTTGCATTTTTCCCTGCAGACCTTCATTATGCCAGATAGCAACATTGGATGGTGTCGTGTAATATCCCCATACCAGTTTAGTTCCATCCCATACCAAAAAATCACCTTCTTTAGTATTTACAATTGCTGTTTCATTTGTCACATTAATCCCGTTAACGCTATGAACCAATACGTAACCAGGCCAAACATCATTGTAAAAAATAATGTAATGCATATCGACAATCCACACTCATACGAATATCTACATCTCTCAGCTAAAAATTCTCTATATCTAATAAATCTATCCGTTGCAGGCTGCCCGTTAGTTGCCATGGTATTTCCTGTTTGAGATATAAAAGTGCATTAAGTGCATGTATATAAACATTTTGTTGGCACTACCAGTGCCAAGATATCATGGAAGGGGAATAGGATTGGGCAGAGGGGGGTTGGGATGTACAGAGAAGGGAGCATACGACATACGTAATCTTCACATTATTATTTTACACATAAACCCATTATTATTATTTTTATTTTTTTTGCAATCCTTCATTATTATAGATAACCTGTTAATGTAATGTTTCTTCGTTAACAATTTTCTCTGGCATGTATACTTCATCCACACACATTTTTGTATTCACTCATCATTTTCATTAGCACTGTTTGCTGTTGTCTGTGCCTCCTCGTCCATCTTTTCCTGCACACTATTATATGCTTTTTCGTACATCTGTCAAATGTATCCAGTACTTGAGGCCCTTGACTTTTACAGCCGTAGGGGTGCAAAATACCACTTCATATGGCCCGTGGAACCGTGGTGCATTCCACCGGCGCACAAAGCTCCGGACATAAATGAACTCTCCCGGCATCAGTTGTACCGGTGTTTCAGGTTCCGTAAGGGACTCCGTTGTGTTCCCTTCTTCCCTTGTGAATGGTGGTGAGAGCTGCTTTGATATTGCGCGCGCTGCCCTAGTTAGCTTTTTCTGGTATTCTGTGAACTCATCTCCCAATATCGCAGCGCTTCTGTGCGCGTCTGAGTGTTGGCGCAGTGGGGAGTGTGCTGTGGGCATTCGTCTCCAGGTCACGATTTCGTGCAGGGACAAATGGTGGTCCTTGCTTGGCTGATTCCTCAGCTCAAACAGCGCAAGGGGCAAACAGTAAATCCAGTTTTTCTTTAATGAGAAACACAATTTGGACAATCTCCCTTTTAGCAGTCCGTTCATCTTTTCTTCCACGCCATTACTTTGAGGATGATAAATAGAGCACAATTTATGTTTTATTCCCAATAATGTCGTCATTTCTTTGAAGAGCTCGTTCACGAAGTGAGTGCCGTTGTCTGAGCGAATTGCGTCGCAAATTCCCCAGCGCGGGAATACTTCCCTTACTAGGAACTTTGCAGCGCTTTTAGCATCAGGTCGTGCACATGGGCCTGCTTCCACCCACCTCGAGAATGGGCAAACAACCACAATCATGTAGCGTGCCCCATTACACATTTCTCCCATATCTGCGTAGTCAATATGCAACTCCCTGAAGGGTCCTACTGGTTTTGGAATTGTTCCCCTGAGTGTACGTAACGTCATTCCAGAATTGTATATCTGGCACGTTGTGCACTCCATTGTCAATCTTGATATGTGCTCCTGGAGGCAGGGCACGAACCAGTTCTCTTGTATTTCTGCTGCAATGTGTTGTTTGGTGTTGTGTGCTGGAAAGTGTAATTGTTGAAACGCTATTTGTAATAGCTTAACCGGCATCACCACTTTCCCTGAGTTATTTTGTCGCCATAGTAAGTCTGTTGCTGATTGGCTGCACCCTCGTTTTACCCACATCATTTTTTCATCGCCACTTGCTCCTTCCTGTAACTCTAATATTTGTGATATGGGCATCGCATTGTATCTTTCTGGGAGCTCTTTGTTTGTCTTGTGCTGCAGCATGTACTCACCTGTTTCATGTTTTTCAAAGTATGAAGCTTCCTTGGCAGCAGCGTCCGCTGCCGCGTTCCCCAGAGACACAACGTCTGTGTTGAACGTATGTGCTTGGCACTTCACTATTGCTACCACTGTTGGATCTCGTAGGGCCTCAATTAACTCCTTCAGCAATTCTGCATGTTGCACTGGAGTCACATCTGCTCTTCGAAACCCCCTCCGCCCCTATCTTGTCAGACCCCCATGTACTGTTGTCGTCATGTAAGCTGAATCTGTGTATATTGTTACTGCACACCCTTTAGCTGCATGTAGTGCTTCTATTAATGCAATGAGTTCCGCTGCCTGTGCTGAGAAATAGGATGGAAGGCGATACTGCACTAGTGTCTCATACTCACCTTCTTCTAACCTCACCACTGCCATCCCCACATGTTTCTCTCCCGTGTCCATGTCGATTGAGGCTGACCCATCCACAAAGTACATCTCCCCCTCGCTCAGGGCATTCTCGCATACCACCGTGTCCTCCCCTGTTTCCCCTGTGTAAGTTGCACAGTTGTGTTCCTGCATGCACTCCAGTGTGCATGCTTCTGTAATGAATGTTGCTGGATTCACTGTCCTGCATCGTACCACATTGATATTGGCGCTCGACAATATTATCTCATAGGCAGTTGCTCGCTGTGTGGTCAGTGTACTTTTTGATCTCTCAAGTACTGCAAATAATGAGTGTTCCACAAACAATGTGACAGGGCATCCCCTTACTATTGTGGCACTTTTCTCAATGGCCAACGCGGCGGCGGCGAGAGATTGCTCGCACGCGAAGTGTCCTTGCATCAGCGCATCCAAGGTGCCACTATAGTAAGCCAATGGTTTGTGTCCTAGAGAAGTCTTTTGTGTCAGTACAGCGGTCATGGGTGTTCCCTTACAATGTGAAAATAGGAAAAACTTGCGTTCATAATCAGGGTTGGCGAGTACTGGAGCACTCGAAATCAATTCTTTTAGTGACTTGAATGAGTCACTCATCTCTTCTGACCATTCTATTTTCCTGTTCTTGTGTTGTGCCTCCTTGAGTGCTTGCAGTAATGGTCTTGTGTAGGCTGCATAATCTAATATCCATGCTCTGCAATAATTGCACATTCCCAAGAATTTCTGCATCTCCTTCACTGTTGTGGGTTCTCTTACTGATCTTATTGCTTGTACCCTGTCAGGGATTATTCTCTTTCCGTCTTTCGATATCAGCTGCCCTAAGTATAAGACCTCTTCCTGACAGTATTGTAGCTTTTCCTTGTCCACTGTGTACCCCTTGTTTGCCAGCAGTGACAGGAGTGTTACTGAGTTTTTCCTGCATGTTTCTGCATTCTGTGCGCAGACGAGCAGATCGTCTACATACTGAATGATGGTGCTTTCAACTGATAAATTACAGAGGTCTTCGTGTAGAATGCGGTTGAAGATGCTTGGGCTCTCACACTACCCCTGTGGTAGTCTGCAATGTTCATATCTCTTTCCCCCTAATGTGAATGCTGTCAGGTATCTGCTTTCTTCTGCCAAGGGGATGGAAAAGAATGCGTTTTTCAAATCGACCACTGTGAAATGTGATGCCGTTTTTGGGATACTGCATAATATTGAAGCAGGGTTCGGGACCAAAGGGAACTCTTTCTGTATGACGTCATTTAAGGGGAGTAAATCCTGGATCATCCTCCAAGCCCCCTCCCTTTGCTTTTTTAATCGGGTAGATGCAGGTGTTGCATGATGAGTTTGAGGGCACTATTTTTCCCTGAGCTAATAATGCATTTATTGTCTCTTTTATTCCTTCCTCCGCCTCACGGGACAATGGATATTGCTTTACTCGGGGCAGGATTGCCCCTTGTTTGAGTTTTATGACCACTGGCGTTACTCCATGCAACAACCCCACATCATGGGGGCCTGTTGTCCACAAATTGCCTGGCACCAGTCGCATGTCATCGTCAAAAAATGACGGTGGTGTTCCCACTACTGCCATCAATTGAACGGGAATTTGCCTAGCCTGAATCAAAATGTCACAGGGCATTGCTATTTCCATTATTATTTCACCATCATTGCCTGAATCAGTGAAGAGATCCTCATCAGATAAGTCTCGTAGGGCAATATTGGCGTTGACGCACAGTACAGTGCGCCATTCACATCCATCTATCTCCATCCCAATTACTGCAATCCTTTTCGCTGACACCTGTACAGCATGCAAGTCTAATGATACCACTGACCCTGGTGCTATGTCTGGGCGCACTATTGGGCGGAAGATGAATTCGGCGGGTATTCTCCAATCCAGCTTTTTTAGCTCAGTAACTACTTGGGCCAGTGTTTTCAAACCTTCAATAAACATTCTTTCATCCACTGGCAGGCCACGTATTTCTGGAGCAGTTGTTTGAGCCTGTACTACCAGCATTACACGTAATGGGCAGATTCCTGGTGTTGAACACACTATTCCTCTTTCTGTGAATGATATTGTCATGTTAAGCTTGCTAAGAAGGTCCCTCCCTAGCAAGTTTATTGGCGATTGTTCGTAATACAGTAAGGGTGTTTTTACAGTTTTACCCCCCACTGTCACATCCAAAGCTTCTGTATAAGGAACTTCAATTACAGCCCCAGAGAAACCCTGCGTCTCTAACTTCCGGTTAGATAACGGAAACCGGCCCTCCCTAATGCATGATTTCTCCGCTCCCGAATCCACCATGAATATGAACTGCTTGTCTCCTATCTGCGCCCTTACCAATGGTTCCTCTGCTGCATCGTAGGTGGTAGATCGGACAGGACACGCAAGTGTTCTCTGTGGGCTGTCCTATGCGGGGTGTCTCATTTTCCCCCCCCCCCCTGGTTGAACACGCTCCCTGAAACTACTGATACCCACTATAGGGGGCTGGTGCTGGGGCTCCATTTGCTGTTGTCGCGAAAGGGTTGCCTGGGGTGTAGTGCATGGTGTCATTGTTCTGTGGGTGATTCTGTGTTCTGTATTGGTGTCCCTGCCGTTGCTCAGGGTACCCCTGCCCTGGGTCCCTTTGTTGTTGTCCCATTGGGAGAACATATGGGCTCCCCGGATGAGGATGGCCATAGTGTTCTACCTCCGGAAACCCGTTGTTTGGTCTACTCCTGCACTCTCTTGAAAAGTGCCCCCACCTCCTGCAGTTCCAACAACTTCCTTGTGCACCCCTGGGACCCTGCCATCCGTTTCCTCCCATTCCCCCATACCCTTGTCCACCCCCTCTTCGACCCCTGTACCCACCTCGTCCCCCTCGAGGGGCCCACTCTTGCCACTGCGGAGCTCCACTCTGCTCCTGCTCGTTCCACTGCCTCTGTCCTGCTCCTGTCCAATTCGTTGCCATCCTCCCTTGTATTGCTACCAGCCCCTCCTTCTCCTCATGATCTCCCTCCCTGCTGTGTGGGAGCACGGCTACTGCTGCAGCGACCTTCACCAGGTTTGTCTGTACTAGTTTCGCTTCGTCTGCCAATCTTCTCTGCGCCACCTCCTTTTCCCTTTCTTTTATTCGTTTACAGTGGTGAACTATTATGCTCTGAATTTCGGGCCAACCTTTTGCTTCAATACCTGCTATTTTGTCGAGTGCTTTTTGCACCTCTTTTGGGAGCCCCCTCTTTATTATAAAGTAGAATAATGATGTTGATTGATACCAGGGCGTGCCCGTTTCGGCTCTCCACATCTCTTGGACTCGAAAAATGTAATCCATAGCATCTTCACCGTCATTAATTGTACATTGCATTACTGATTGCAAATCTGGGGTATCTGGAAACGTTTCCCGCAAGGCATCCCACACCCTGGCACGTACTGTATTGAAAGAGGCACCATCATGACGATCGCAGTCTAACGTTACTCGCGGGAAGCCAGCTTTTACCCATACTCTGTCAGCTTGATCCCCAACTGCTGATACTAGCAAACTCTTCACGTCGCCTATTGCTAGAGGTACCCCGGCTGTGTGTTTCTCAAAGGCATATATCCACTTGCTTGCCCCTCCTGATAGCGGGGGCAATAATTTTAACTAATTGACCTTGTTCATCTGAGCCCAGGGTATGTAATTCGGCCTCCCTCCTCCTCTGTGTATCAATGGGAGTTGTAGCTTCCCCTTTGTCGTTGTATCTGCACTCATCTTTACTCCTGATTTTCCTAATGGCGCCATTTTTCCCAATCTGTTCCTTAGTCGCCCTGTCCACTCCTCGTCCATCATTCTCATTGAGCATGCGCCATCCAACTCCTCGCTTCCCCCTCCCATTGCCACACTTAGCCTTTCACCTTCTTCTAAGTCATCCCCTATATCACGCAATAGCTCCTCTCTGCCTCCTGTGGTCCTTACCTCATCACCAGTACACCCCTCTCTACCCTCTAGTTCAATTATCCGTGTTGGTTCTTCTTCTATCCTAAATAGTATCTCTCCTTTTTTCCATCCTTCTCCAAATGTCCTATTCTCACTCTGCGCTCCTGATGCAGGCTCTGATCTAGCGGTGCTGATTGCAGTCCGCTCACATATACTTTTAATTCTCGAGAGCTCATCTTTGGCTATAGCGAGTCCGGATTCTAGATCCCCTGTCAATTTCTCTATATCCACCCTTGGTGTACTTACCTGCTCTCGTTCCCTATGACTCTCATATGGTGGTGGTGCAGTTGGCCCTTGAGTGGTAGTGGTTATCGTTGGGGGTACATAAGTTGGGTCGCTATATCCTTCTGCGGGCACTGGCTTATTTAGCATTGGGTACAACCTAGTTACCTCAATCGGTGGCTTCTCTTCTGGAAGTACCTTGTCATCTTTTGGTATCAGCAATGGGTTGTCAGTAGTAGATGGTAGGTCAGTATTTGATTCCCTTTTCTTAGGAGGGGGTATTTCTTCAAACAGTCTCCATAGGTCTAATATTTCCCTCCTATTGTGTAGTTGCTTCCCCTTATATTTCAAACGAATGCATGTGGCTACCATATCTAAGACGCTTTTGTCAAATGATCCCCCTTCTGGCCATATCTGAGGTAACCCTTCTCCCTTCTACTCTGTGATCCACTGGTCATGATATTTCTTAATCCGTTCTGCGTACCCAGGTAGGCTCTTACAAATATGTGATAAGGGTGTTTCTGCCCCCATACTTCGTACTTGCTGGATGCTAGTGTACCTCTCTATGTATGTCTGTCTCTTACTATGGACGTCTCGCCATATGAACTCTCGTACTTATGTCTTATTGAGCATGGGCGTGTTTTCCCGCCAACTGTACAGTATGAGAATGGCTGCACACAGCCTCTATTCTATACTCTTTAGGGGGCACGTACAAGAGCAAACCATCAACAACTGTGACAATTGAACCCAGCAGAGCAAAGAAATGAACACTCACTTTACCACATTACACTCTTCTTTCTGATATTTCTCCTGGTCACACTTAGCGTAACCATACCACAATTACGTATTTCTGACCACCTTTACACACTTATTATATCAAATATGTTCTGACATATACGATGCATACACACTCATAAGCAGCACTCTATTCACAGCCCAGTTTGTCCTCCCTTTCCTCCCTTGCCAAATGTCCCTGTCCGTTTTAATCTGATATATATATTCGTCTCCTAATTTTGATGTAAAATTATTTTTCTACTTACATTATATCTTTGTTTGTACTAACCCGCTTTTATTTACCCGTAAACCCAGAGAGAAAAATAGAAATAGTAGCAGTCACTAATGTATTTTCCGTGTCTTCCTTTACCAGACACCTTTATCTCATATTCCACTTCTTCATATATTCCCAGTACTAGTTAAGATAGCACTATGCGGCGCCGCCTTCCACCCCCTTGAGGAGCTAGGTTCCCGTCTCTATCTTTGTTCACCACTTAATCCTAATGGCCATATGCAAAGAAAAAGCAAAAAGTTTAGGATGGTCCTTAGTAGACCCAAAGTGCCCCCCTTTCAACCAGCCTCGTTCCCCGTCCTATATTTCCTCCCCTGCTCCCTTTAAGGTCTCTCGCACTCAATACTCACGTGCCCGTCTTGAACCGAGAGTCTCCGAAACTGGGTCCGTCCAGGCAGTGTTGCCGTTTGCTCAACGGTCAGCCCCGGCTCCGGCGAGCGGTACTCAAAGGGGATTTTTCAACCGGGATCCCGTACCCTCTCTCTGGTGAGTGCGCACTTCTGAGCGTACCGGTCGGCGTTGGCGGGCAGCCTCCCGGAGCCGGCGCACCGTGCGTATCCCTTTTCAACCGGAGATTTTCATGCCAAAGGGGACGGTAGGGATATATATATTAGGAGAGAAGTTAATATCACGCTTTCGGGGTCACCACTGAAGGCAAGCGTCCCCAGATAGCACGATCCTCCCCGCAATGAGAGACAATAATGGACTCTCCCAGGATGGGAATAAGGCCAGGACAAAGTGCGGGTGAGCTTAAATGGGAGTTTATCAATCAAAATAGGGCATGCAAAGAACTCTGCAAACTCCGAGAGCGCTCTGTCTGACAATAGCAAAGACAGGCGTATATATTTACAAAAAACGTCATAAGAACCTACATACTATAGGGGGCACAAGTTCGTGGGGATTGGATTGCGACGACTAGCTATAGGTGCTGCTGCAATGTGGTTTGCCGCGGCTGGAGGACGTCACTGGTTACCCTCGTGGGTTGGGCTGGGCCTGGCAGGTCAGCGGGGCTCATCCGGACGGTGTTATTGTGCCAACTGTGACTAGTGTCAGAGATGAATGTCTTTCCTGACTTTTTGCCCTAGGGCCATGCACACCGCAGTCATTCAACATTGCAATATTATCTTCCCTGGTAAATCTTCCAATAGGTTATTCTACGGGTTAATGCAACACAGGAGGAATGCACCTGGAGTGGGGTCTGTTGGCGATTCGTCAATACACGGTTACCACTATCCTGTTGACCGGGTATCAGAGGTCGTGGGGTTGAGTCTCGGGGCATGGGACAGGCGGTCTGTGTTATCATGTCTTGTTAGAAGTCATTATGGATGTGCTCTTGTAATGTTGCCATAATATTGGGTGTCCTAATTTTACAGGGGCCATTAACCCAAGGTGAGCCGGTGGGTCGTGGAGTCTAAGAAAGGGTGCCTTTGGATCTGTGTTTTAAGGCCGGGGTTTACTGCTGGGTTATAAATAATTCAGGTGGCAGGCCGTGGCCTTGGGTGCTGCGGGGGAATGCGAATGCTTGAAGCGGCTCCAGCCGAATTGGGGGAGGTGGAGCAGCGCGGCACAGGCCTCTGCTTTTTCGTCTGGCAGGCTTCACTGGAAGGAAGGGGGAATGGCCTTGCATGTGCTCACAAAGGTATTTTCCTCGTGTGTTGCAGACTTTAGGTGGAAGAGACATAAACATTCATATAATATACAATACTCATTGAGTCTTTCCAAAGCTCACGTTTTTGACATTGCTAGTGCCATCCATATGGCCAATTTGAGCACATTACTTGTACACTACGTTTTTAGCAACTACAACATTTTGCTATATGCTTATACATACACGGTAAGTGAGGTAGTAGTAAGGTTGGTGGAGCGTGCAGGAACAACCCGCCACTGAGACTGGCGGCAGCGGCACATAGTGGGCTCGGACACACATATGGTGCATTTACGTGCACCCCTTACATGAGCCCTCAGTATGGTTGCATTTGTCTTCCTTTGCACTCTAGCAGCATTAGTTCAGTTTTGGCGCGGGACTGTGGGGTGCAGTCTTCTCGATAACACACAACATGAAAAACCACCGGGACGCTTTTACCATTTGCGCATAGCTACAGGGATGTGGGTGCTTCATCCCTAATGTCATATGAGCACCCATCCTGCCATTTTCATATATTTTACAGGTTTTTTTTAGTCACTGAGGTTGTGGAGAGAACGCTTTCATCACAGGTGGTTTGCTCATTAGTATTTGGGGATTTTGTTTTTGTCAGGGGACCATTGTGCAGTTCTTTTCCACCCAAGCCCTGCTGGCCGGGTCATGCTGGAAACAGCGATACACTGCGGAAGGTGAAATGTTACAGTGTTGGTATCTAACACTAGCTCATGTCCGTCTGCTCGTGGGAACGGGCACTTAGCGGATCTGCCAGGGAGCTGTGGCCACAGGGATAAGTGACACTCTCCAAGGGTGGGGGCCGTGCTGCGGTGCCCAGGGCTCAAGCCATTTTTATTAGACGAAATGGTTTCCAGGGCCTAGCTAAATTGAGCAGGTTTGGTCAATGTCTTCAGCCAGTGCCCCACCCACCACCTGGGCCCTGGTGGCAGGAAGGACACCCGATGAGCCATGAACCTCACCGGGAGAGAAGAGGCATGGGAGGGGGGGGTCTCCTGGACCAGTCCTCCCATACAGTATCTTGGCCTTAAACTCAAATAAGCTCATAAGCACACTATCTAACTTCATCTTCGAGTCTCATGATGTGTTTATATGTCAATGGCGTGGTCAGGTTATAAAGGCTATGGCTGCTGCCGATGTGTCTCTGGATGATCTTCTCTCCAATCCGAACAGAGCAAAAACAAAATTATTTCAATATGATTGGTGTAATAGAAGAGAGAAATGCCTCACATATTGTGACTTCCCAATAAATCAGTTCTTGCACAAAAAGGTTAGCCACTGGGAACTGTATTTGTTTAAATCTCCTTCGCCTACTCATAGAGAACAATTTATGCGCTTAAAATTTAACTTATGGCCAACCAAAGATCTTCAAGCTAGACGGAAACTCATATCACTGGGAGATAACTTCTGCCGGTTTTGCGAGATTGTCGATCAACCAGAGACCGTTCGACACATGGTAACTCAATGTTGAGACATAAACGCGAACAATATTTTAGAGCTATTCTGGAATTTTAAAAACCTGACAACAAACTATGTGGTGGATGATTTATCGTGGGCAAACGACAGCGATAAGAATTGCAGCAATTGCTTTTCTGAATGATCTAAAGCTATATGATGAGCTAGTGCTAATGCTGTACATTCTGTATATTTTGTTTATTTTGTGTTTTGTTATTTATGCAGGGGTGCCTACATCTTATGTTTTTATGTTTGTCTCATGGTTGATGTTTTTATTGAGATTGATTTTTAATGTTCTTGTTTTCTTTTGCTTGTAACTCCATTCTATTTGTATCTGGTTTTATTGAGAGTAATCCAATTTACTTTTTACATAGTCCGTGTTAAAATATTGTAAAGCTGATTTAGTTCAGTTGTATCAATAAAAAAGAAGGTTTTTATGTATTGCTTGTTTGAATATGCTAAAGCTGCTTTTTTTTATTTTCGTCTTGTTCTATGTGAATGTGAATTTTATGAAATATGATGCATGTTTTTAAATGTTGCTAACTTATTGGAGAAATACGATTAAATAAATATTGATTGAGTAATACTGGTCACTACATGGTAGGCTTTAAAGATCACTACACTGGGCCTTTGGAGGTTACCTCCTAAGAATTATTTTGTCATGTAATGGCAAATCACGCATTTTAAAGCTACCGAGGCCTGATGGATTGGTGAAAAAGTGGGTGCTTCTTATCTCTTCCCAAACACAAAGTTTTGATCATTTGATGAACACTTCATAGATGAGTGCAGTGGTAACTAAGTATTTGGATTAATATATTGACTGGTTAATTTAAATGTATCACCAGTAATTTAATTGGATTTTAATATAGGGCAAATTATTATGAAATATGTGGGATGCCATTTACCTTATCTGCCCATTATCCACATGCCAGATGGGCAGAGTATCAAACGATGACCATTTGTCCACTAGAAGACTATGTAAAGATAAATATTGGTCAAACTAAAATTTATATTTTAAATAAATATAATGCATGGTGGCATCATACAAAAATCTGACTTGTACGAAATGCAATGCATGCAAATGGTTTATTAAAGATGAGTTGGGCATGCATGCCACTTATTTGTCCATTGTGCTCCTACTAGCTTCACAAAGGAACAGCATATGACCATTTTCTCTAGGACCAAACATGGTTCAATCATTTTGCTCAATAATATATTTTTCAGCTGGACAAAGGGTTTTATCAATGACACTGCTATAATAACGACATTTACTGAAGAAATTATTTGCATGGTGGGAACAAACTCAAATCTTGCATATACAAAAATATGTCATCTGGAACCACAACAGACACATTCTCCAACATTCTCGCACAGTCCAGCACTCTGTCCTGGCTATACTGCCACTGAGGTCTCATCACTTCAGCACCTCCTTCTAGCCCTCCACAGCATGGCCCAGAGCAACTGGCGAGCAACAATTTAGGGTGCTGCGAGCAACATGTTGCTCCCGAGCTACACGTTGGGGATCACTTGTAGGAGTACCGAAATCACTACAGTGAGTAACATTTTCTATCTAAGTTTTATTTCAGTTGTAGTGTAAATGCGACTGCAAAGCTGCTTCAGATTATTTGCTAGTGTCACAGTGAAGACATGACACTAATGGGTTTACAATGATGTGCAGGTGATATGTCCGCCTTTCATTTTTCTGTTCCTGTCTGTGACTGGGCGCTGGAGGGGTCACATAACAGTGTGAACACAGAACAGCCTCTGGTTTCATGCCTTCCCTCATGCCAAGCCAGAGCCATTCCTGCTCTGCACTCTAATGGTTTATGAGCAAATGTTTCCATTCTTGCCTTCCGTTTCTCAGTTACTCGTTCAAAGCAAATATATGGTTGTTTTCCTAGAATAGTGAAAGGGTCAAATAGGGCGATGGTGTTTTGATGGGACAGATCAGATGCATCTGGTTAAGTCTACTGCATAGGTGTGTGTTCATTGACGTTGTTCGCAGATACCCAGATAGGACGTGAGGGGAAGGGCATCCGCAGATGTGAAAGATTATTGGTATAATGATGGAAGACTGGGAAGGAGATGGGACAGTCAGAGTTTTTGCTGTGATGGGTTACAGTGATTATCGGAAGCATTGTCGGATGAATGACATTGGTTAAACTAGGTCAATAGTCTTTTGGTGATTATGGGAGAGGTAGCTGAAGGTCTTTTTGATCTAGGCTCTGTATTAATATAATGCTTCTACTAGACTTAGGATACGTACTAATTCTGTTAATTTGAGTGAGGGTGCAGGGGTAAGACCGGATACTTGTTTCATTGGTATAATGTGTAAGCAACGTCTACAAGTTGTGTTTCTGGTATGGTAAATGTTGAAGGTCTGCTATGGGAGGAATATTTGAGGTATGAGGGTGTTTCGTCAGTCTATTTATTTCATGGATTGTTTTATTTCGTTATTTTTTTCTATGTTTTTGCAACTTTCCTGTTCTGTCTGCTTACATATCACTTATTTAATTGGATCACTATTATGAAGACTTGCCACTCTTAAAACGCATTGAGGGGAAAAATGCTGGAAAGAGGACAGTGGGGTTTTTGAGGTATGCTGTGTTGTGTATAAACCCTGTTGTCTGGCAGGCATGGTGACTAATCCCAAAAATATTAATGCTGGAGAAACACCCTTCTAGATCAGTAAACATTTCACCTAGCTCTACACAGTGGTTCATTGTGTGGTAAGAAAAAACAGTTGGAGACGTTTATGTACCATCTTCCCCTTCCAAGTATTGATTCACAGGCTTGTATACTCCTTTGTTTGCTTGAAGAATGTCTTTTCTGCTCCTGAGCTTTTTCATGTTTTCCTTTTCAGATGTCTGGAGTGGCTTTTGTACAACCTAATGACTCATCAGAATGTGGATCTCTTCAGAGAGCTGAGGTATGGATGAGGCTGCAAAATGTAAATGATTACCACTTTTCACGTGCTCTTCTAGCTTCGTGCATGTCCTATTTCAGAAGGCCCCCTATGTATGTGCGGTAGGTGTCAGGTTGCCGGCGACCTGAATCTTGGTGACCACCAACGTATTGACCAGCGGTATGTGCACCTCTGTCTGTATGCATGTACATATGCTGACACACACATGCCTGACAAAATGGGTGCTTTATTAAGCTTTACATGTATGATTATTTTTGCTTCCTGAACCAGTTTTAGATTCATATGTTGTCCATAAAGTGCCATTGAATAGTTGTAGTGTTTAATTTGCTTTATTTGAACTTTCAAATGCGTGCGGACATGTTCGAAAGAGCAGTAGAATCTGTTTATGATGTGCATGTACCTCCCACAGTGCAACCTTTATAGGCGCTATTTTCAAATTGGTCTCTTCTTCCATGACCAACCGATGGTACACAAAAACAGTACTAAGATTTTGAAAGATATAACTTGCACAGCACCAAACCAAAACAGTTGTGATTTGTTTTTTTCCAGGATCGACCTGGGCAAATCTTATAAAATACAATTGCATATATGAGTATGCTTTTGTAAATTGCCTTTTCAATGCATTTTAAGTTTTGCTTTGGTTGTAAGCACCCATTTATCTATTTTATTGTGCATTTGTAAGGGACTTATACATCAAGTAAATTGTGTTTCAAAGCGCCCACAGGGCAACATGGAGGGTACATGGGAGTGAATCAAATATAACAATGAAAGATAGAGGCGGACCTACTAGACCTTGTGAGCATTCAGTAGGTGCAGAAAGAGAGAAGGGATGAGGGAGTAGGGGAAATGGGCTAGGTGTATCAGTCGGGAAGTGCTAAGGAGTGAGCAGCTGGAAGTGCCTGGGTGGAATGGTCAGCTGCTGAAGTGCAGGCCTGTGGTGGCATAGGCCTGAGGGTGCCAAGTCAAAGTGCTGGGAGGGGTGGAGGCTGTAGGTGATTGGGTGTGGGAGGCCAGTCCCGGGGAGGACACATAAGGACCCTAGTCACCAATCTCTGCAACTGTGGGAATTAGCAGCGGAAGGAGGAAGGGAAAAGGTGTATTGCTTTTCAAAGCGGGCACGGACAGAACTTATTTTTCTCACCAATGCACTGAATGAAAAAGCTTGAACGCAGGGAGGCAATGATCCAAACATACTTAGCTAAATGATTGTCATGGGCATCAGCGGCCAGGCGGGTAAGGGTAGAAATAGAACTAGGGTTCGCTGTGCTGGTTGTACACATAAGTATGTGGGTGGTGACTTTGGGAGCAAAGGGAAAAGGTCGTCAGTTTTCCTTAATGTTTTCTCTCAGAGATCTGCTGAGTTTAGTGCTCAAAATAGAGGATTGGGCTTGAACCCAGGCCAAAATGGTGGATCATTGCAGCTGGGTTCCAATTAGAATGTTAAGAGAAGATAGTCTTGTCAACCCATTCTAAACTGCCTTTCATCACTTGCCCTTTGAGTGTGCAGTCAAGTCTCTTTAGCTCCCTTAAGGCCTACCTCTTTTGAACTTTTCAAGTCAGAAGCTGCAAGCAAGTTTTTGGAGTGAACTTCAATCAACTATATCTGGTGGGAGCTCAGCATGTAGATGAGCTTTGTGACGTATAGCACAGTTTTGACTATGAACTGTATTTTGGATTTAATCTGCTGTGCAGCTGCTAATGAGGAACAGTTAATGAAAAAGAAATATGATTAAGCTAGCCCACAAAGTCTGAACTGCTTCAGACTGGGTTAGTAATGCAAGCGTTAAAAGGTAACGTTCATAATTTGTAAATATGTTTGTGAGCGCAGCTGGGACTAGCGTGAAGGCTCTAGCTGAGTTGATCTCCACTGTGTTCTAGATAGTGGGGCACTAAGCAGCTTTTGAGGGACTTTGGGGTCCAGCAGCTACTACGGAAGGCTTGAAGAGAAACTGACAATGATAAACTTGCTCTTATATGGCCCTTTATTAATCAAAAGCATAAATAAACGAATAAATGCAACACATAATAAATTAAGCAAAAAAGTCTAAAGAAAATACATCACTGTTGGTGCAACGTTTAGGAATGCCCCCATCTCACCAGAATCGTCTGAAAAGCTCAGAAAACAGCTTAGACAGAGAGACCTCGGCAGTCTACAGGCCCGGAGCAAGGCATCCCCACTCCGAGATTAAGCTTTCTGTCTGCCCCGCATTTTAAGCCCTCCACAAAGGCGGAGTGGCTTTTTCTAGAAACATCTGGCCTGAGTCTCTGCTCTTTCTCAGTTCCCGTATTCCCCCGGCCGGAGTGACCTACGGTAACCTCGAGGAGCAGAACTCTTCCCTTTCTCATGAAAGCAGAATAAATGCAACTCAGGAACTCATCCTCAGCTTTGACAATCTCCATGGCAGCCTTATCAGGTACCAGCCGGCACCTGCGTATCCCAACCTTTTTGCGCACAGTGTCCTTGGATGAGCAATCCAAACCAACATAAGCAAAGAATAACGTTGAAAACATGTTTTCCAGTGAAATAGTGTGAGTGAGGCTGAAAATGTTTATAGTTCACAGCAAGTGCAGCTTTCACTGAGGCCTGGCGCGAATGTGCATTATGGCTCTGAGCGCACCAGAATGCACTGCGCACCAGCGCCATGTTTTAACTCAAAGTATTACAATCCACCCTTGGACATTTGACTTCCATAGCCCATTGGCATCTAAGCCGGTTCTTGAAACTGACGAAGCATCATAACTAAGTTGGGAATAAAGGGGATGTGGCTTGCAGCCAATGGAGTAAGACGGCTCCTTGGACTGCTCCCACCTGATCCTACATGATCCGTTCCGAAGACAAGCAGTAAGAAGTTTTTTCAGGTGCAATAAACGGGGAGTGCCCAGCTGAGAGGAAACCGTGGAGGCTGCATTGCTAAAGAGAAAAGCAACGTGCAACAAAGGGTCCGCTGGCAGCGTCAGAAACAAAGATGCCATGTGCACAATTAAGGAGATGGTGAAAGCAAGTGGAAAATTGAGAAGCACCGGGATGCCCGTTGATCCCTGCGAGGAAGGATCGAGCGAGTGGGGGACGGAATCATTGGAGCGACCCGTGTAATGTGTGCAGAGGAGAAGGTATGCCGTAGACCGGAGTCGCCCAGCTGAGGGACGAAGTGAGGAAGGAGACGAGGAGAAGGACGACAGTGGACCGCAGGAAACACATACACAGCAGCTGGTACAAACAAGGACTGCATGCAACCCAGTGGAGTGCGTATCCCCCCGTCAGTTACATGCTGGCCCACCCGGCAACCACAGCAGAGATCCGGAGCTGCTAACTCTCTATCCCTGGAGGTACGCAAAGGGACGAACAAGGGCTGTGCGCATGCTGCAGGAGAGCCGCATTCCCTACTGGGCGGTGGTCATACAGCCAGCCATAAGAGGGCCCTCCCGGCCACCGAGGTTTGCGAAGGCACGGTAGAGGCTCATTTGAGCTTGTTGGGGGTTGGGGGAGGTCCTGAGGGGCACGCATGAGAACCTGCGCCGAGCAGTACATCTAGTAACAAGGCCCCTGAAGAACTGGGCCAGCAGCCAAAAGAAGCAGAGACAAATAAGCACCCGGACAGCAGTGACTGTGGGTGGAGCAATCTATAACCCTATCCCAGAGTTGCAGCCACGAGAGAGCTACCTACTACATTGCGCCAGCAGCAGCTAGCGGAGGAGGCATCGTGCTGGCCAACAGGAGTAGCTGCAGTAGGAGAGCACCTCATGATCCCGGACAGAGTGGTGAAACCTGGAGCATAGCTCCAATTATATTGAGTCAAAACAGGTCAGGGCAGGAGCCCATAGGCTGTCTGATGACTGAGCGGAAAAAAGGTTAATACAACCAGCTGCAACTGGCAGCTACCAGAAGGCAACAATACGTCATGCTTTCATCGGCATGAAAATCATTCAGGAAGCCAAGTGATAGGCTAGGGATAGGCCCCCTCAGAGGAAACTGCATATGTTGAGGCTGCCTAGGAGATCTGAGGTGCCGGAATTCCTCACAACATTGTATGGGCTTCGGAGCAAGGTGTTCTACGTGGCATACACCAGACGGCTCTTATTGTACCGCCGTCCTTGTAGGAAACAACTGCGCCCGAAGTAAGATAAGGCTAAAACGAACCAGCCAACTTTGGACAGCTTTACCAGGCGTAAACAGCAGACACCCGGAGGAAGCATAGATTCGGTGCAAGACAAAGAAGGGGGCGCCATGGAGTTGCACAATCAGGTGATGCTAGCTATAGCGGATTTAAAGGCTTAATTCGGGACACAGATATCAGCAAGGCAATTGGACGTGTGACTATTGCGCCAGGGCGTGCAAAGCTTGGCAGAGCATACTACCACGCTAGAGACACAGGTGAAAGAGAACACAGGCGTGCTCCGAGACACACAGGCGGATGTCCATGTGCTTCAGCAAAAAGTCAGTCTGCAGAGAGAACAGAGTGGAAGAGGCAGAGGGACGGGCCCGAAGAAATAATATCCGCATAGTAGGCCTGCCGGAGGGGGAGGAAGGCGTGGACCCAACAGCATATATAGAAAACATGCTGCTCCAGGAGATTGGGTCCGGGAACCTCACACAGGGTTTTACGATCGAGCAGGCGCATAGGGCGCTAACTAGGAGGCTCCCTGACCCCCGGGAGCTCCCCCGAGACCGTTCATCGCGAAGGTCCTGAATTATAAGGACGGAGAAAAGATATTGGCTTATTCCAGGCAAGGAGGGGAATTGAAGAGAGCCTCTGCAGATCTGGCAGTCCACCCTGACTATACGTTTGAAGTGCAGAAGAATAGGGTGCAATTCTCAGCAGCGAAGGCTAGACTCCGAACTGCTGGACTGAAATACATGTTGACCTACCCAGCACGACTTAAGATCATCTATAAAAATAAGACCTGGTTCTTTGATCTCCCGGAGGAAGCGCAGGCATGGATGGACAGGGAGAGGATCAGACCCGGTGAAAAAGAGGGAGACGCAATCGAGGAAGACGCAAGGGAAGCCCTGCCCAACGAGAGATAACTAAGGTACTTTGAACTGTATGAGTTGCACTGTTGAGTACCACAGCGAACCGCAACTGAACAGACATCCTGGGACCAGAGGGCTCTCAGTAAGGGATAATTTCCCTATGGTTCCTAGTTGCTTGAAACTGGTTTTTCTTCTCATATGGCGGGGTCTATTAGCAGTGAAGGCTTTACAACAAGGAAGGAAAGGCTGCCCATGGCTGCGCACGCCACACCCTTCAAGTTCTGTTTATTGGGGGGACTTGTTTTTGTGCCCACCCGTTGTGCGTCAGCCCCAGGCAGGACATCTGGGGCGAATGCGAGGAACGGACATGCCTCACCAAGGGTATCAAAGCTGGCCAGTTGTTTCTAGTTTGGGAAGTTGGGGAAGTTTATGGGGGGAATGGGCTGCTGGTATGTACGTTGACGAGGATAAGCTGTACTGCACTCCGGGATGAAGCGCCACAAGGGTGGGGTGGGAAGCCTATCGCTAGGTTAGAGATTGCTGGCCGAATAGAAGGGGATTGAAGCAAATGGCGGGAACGATGAGCATACTTACCTGGAATGTAAGGGGGTTGAATGCCTATGTGAAGAGAAATAGGGTATTTTCATATCTCAAGAGAAGTAAAGTGGACATAGCCTTGCTGCAGGAAACGCATCTCACAACTGACAAACTGGCATTATTACCGGGGAAATGGGGAGGGCAAGTATTTGGTTCCCCATATTCTGCTTATGCCTGTGGGGTATTGATATGGATAGCGCCCTCAGTGCCCTTCAAAGTTATTCACATTAAAACGGATAATGATGGCAGGATGGTGCTAGTGCAGGGCCTACTGGAACAAATAGACACATGTCTTGTCAAAACATATGCCCCAAATCACAGCGCTAGCGCTACCACGTTTTTTCAGACCTTATATCCATGCCTAGGCCCATATCGGGTTAGTAATATGATATGGGGGGAGACTTCAATTGCACTCTAAACCCAACCCTGGTCAGGTCAGACACCAAGTATATTAGACTAGCTTTGCCTGCCAGATTCTTACAGACACCTCTGGATTCTTTTGCTTTAGAGGACGCTTGCAGAGTTCTCCACCCAGAAGCTAGGCATTATTCACATTTCTCAGCGCTGCACGCATTATATACAAGGATAGATTACTTCTTTGTGGGGAGAGAACTGGTACATCACATCACGCATGCTCAGTATGAGGGTAGAGTATTGTCGGATCATGCCCCACTTGGATTGCAATGGCAATATGTGCCCCTTAGGGCCCCTATACCTACTTGAAGGCTTAGGAGTGAATCGCTCAAAGATCCCCCATTTCGCGATTGCATCAAAGACTGCATCACAGAATATGTTGAGAATAATTTAGGCAGTGTTCTGAGTGCCCGTACCGTCTTGGAGGCACTGAAGGTGGTGGTTAGAGGGGCCACTATAGCTGGGAGTAGGGGCGTCCAGGCGAAAATAAACAAGGAACTAGCTTCTGCTGAGGAACAATTGAGGAAATGAGAGCAGTCTCAGGAGCAACACGATGACAGTGATGCGAAGGCTAGGGAACTCGGAGATGCATGGATTGCTGGGAGAGACTAGGTAGGCATAGTTTTGCTAAATACACAAAGAGGCAGCATATAGAGGGGGATAAACCTGGTAGATTGCTAGCATGGTTATATGAGAAGGAGGCGCAACAGAGCCCCATACACCCAATAAACTTGGGACAGGAGACCTTATGCTACACCCAAAAATGGCATTAACGAAGCGTTCTGAGAATTTTTGAAACATGTTTTTATTTTTAAAGTTGTTTATAGTTTGTACAACAAGGCAACAAACTTTTACAACATAAGTATAGAAAAGAACATATGGCATTTCTACATAGTATTACATTATCCAAGCATGGTTATGAAATCTAAAACGCTCATAATATTGAGAGATGTCTTTGAATTACTGTAACAGCCCTCTATCTTGTTCATACAGTTCATTTGGTACACTTGAATTGACTACTTGCTTGGATCCCTGTTAAGAAACACACTTAAACACACATTGTAGCATCTCGATTTTTTTTTTATTAATTAAAACTAAAACTTTGAGTTCTTCGTACATGTATTCCATTTCATACAATTACATTTCACTTAGTTAAACCTGTACATCCCTCAATTCCAGAATTCGTAATTTTTCCACGTAGCAGAGGTTCACAATCCTATCCTGTATTTGTATTTATTTGTTTATATAGCGCTTTCATCCAAAGCGCTTAACATTATAACAACAGAATACATAGAACATCATAACAGTAGAAGCAATAAACAATCATGAATCGAACCAATAAAACAGTAGGTAGAGCAATTAATCTGCGGGGGAATAAGGAAGGGGAGAGTAAGGGAAGGAGGAGGGAAGCGGAAGGGGTATAAGGGCGAAAAAGAGGGAGGGGAAGGGGAGGGCAGAGAGGATCATAGGGAAGATTCAAGGGAAGGGGAGAGAATGAGAGGTGGGGAAGGATTCATGGAGGGGAGTGGAGAAGGAGAGATTTTAGGGAAGTGCGGAAGGAGGAAAAGGTAGGTATAGAGCGGATTGAGAGAGGTAACAAGTTCCAGTGCAGGGGGGCTATGCGCTGAAAGGAGCAGAAGTGGGAGGAGGCACATGGGGGAGGAGGGACGGTGAGAAGGTAGAGATCAGCTGAACGAATGGAGCGGGAAGGAGTGTAGAAAGAGAGGAGAGATGAGGGGGAGCCAGATCGTGGAGGGATTTAAAGACTAGACAGAGGAAATGAAATTTCCTATAACTGCCAATTTGTTCATTGGCCCTTAATAGGGCTTCCTCGATTTTATACAGCACACGTGCCAATACCAAAATCAGACGCATACTATTACCATATAATCATCTTTCCCAAAATGCATTTCGTGCTATATCGGTTGCCTGAGGATAGTAAATTCCCAGTAATTTACGTCTATCCTCTTCAAAATGCCAGCAATAAACCACCAGATGTTTGAGGGTTTCAAACTGCGTACCACTTAGATAAAAGCGGCAGTTCAAGTCCATACTTGCCGATAAGCCCTGCTGCCAGCTTTTAGTACTTTCCAATGTATGGAACTGATTAAGCTTCAATCTCAAATATATAGTTCTAGCTCTATTACAAGGACATTTGATTAAATAGGGCGATCGCAACTCACACTTTCGTAATATCAATGCATACTCCACATAGGTTTTATAAGATTTATTTAAGTCTATCGTTGTGCACCAGTCCAGCTCATACAGTTTACGCTTGACTTTAGGTAAGCCTAACATCAAATCTTCAATCGTCAAATTTATGCTACGTAATATTTAATTCATTTGATCTTTAAACTTCACCATCAATCGTAGTGTGTCAGCCATCATGAGCTCATTGAGATCCTGAAAGAGTGAGTTACGAGGCGGTAATAATATTTTGGCATATCTTGACAATTTACGCCTTGTCCACCTTGCTGCCAACGAGGAAAGCCTCATTTTGTGCCGAACTATAGAGTTTGGCACAGATAATGCCAAGCCGAATGTACTTTTCCATAAATTACCCTGAATCCTATTTAGTATACCATCCACCTCCAAACGGCAAGAGTCTAGTCCAAATAGTATAATAGGTTCAACCTTTAGTAAATAGAAGTTGATAAGTGGAAGCAGTGAAAATGTACAATACTTCCTAAATATGACTCTCCTCATGGATGGCAGCGGTCGTGCCTTTGTTTTTAGGCACATCTCCCAAGATCTGTTCACATTAATGAGTAGCCAAGATATCAAACTTCATTTGCACGCTCTATTCTTACCCCCGCCATGTGCCAAAACTAAGATTTGATCTGTTTGTTATTATGAAATATAATCATTTTAGATTTTGCTGAATTTGCCAAAAGATTGTTTAGTTGCATATTCATGGAATCTATTTAGCTTATTTTGGAGGCCATGTGGGGTCCTATCGAGCAATACAATATAATTCGCAAAGCACAGCCAATGTAAATGTATCCCCCCCCCCCCACCCCCGAGTCTAACCGGGTACATGGATGGCCCAAGCCACAATTTGTCCATGTCACATATGTATTAATTAAACATGGTTGCTGCAAGAGTGCAGCCTTGTTTGACTCCAGTCAATAGGTAAGGTAAGTGCACCAAATTTCGTGACTCTCACTTGAAAGGTTGTGTTTGAATGCAACAAGGCAATCAATTATACCAACCTCTTTGAGAAGCCCAGAGCTATTAGTTTCATCCAGAGCACTTCTCTAATTTCAGTATCAAAAGCACATGTTAGATCTAACGCTGCAATATATATGGGCCCTGAGTTGGTGACTTAGATTTGGCAAAAATATGGGCTATTATGATGGCATTCAGCGAGGTCCCCATATCTTTACGAAAACGTATTTGGTGCTTGGAATAGATGTTGTTTCCGTAAATGAAGATTTGAAGGTGCTTCAGCAAAAGAATGGCAAATACGTTGGCCTCTGCGTCCATTAGGACTATCAACTGAACGTTAGATGGATCACTAGGGTCCCCTTTTTTTAAAATGGGGAGAATAATCACATTTATCCATGATTTAGGCATATAATTTGATGACTGAATGTTCACAAATTTGGTAAATACTATGGCTGCCCAGTAGTATGGATCAACTTTTCGGGTGCACAATGGTATCCCATCTGGACCGGCAGCCCTGGAAGCTTTCAAACTCTGTATAGCAACGATTATGTCTTCTATCAAAAATGATAAATGTTATGTACATCTTGCGTGTAAAATCCCAGATTCAAGAGCCTGAAAAGGCTCAGGTAGTTTGAATGTGTCTCTAATATAACACTGCCAGGTATCTGCAGAAATCGATGACCCTAGATCGTGACACTCGGCTTGGTATTTGCCATTTAAAATGGACCAGATGTTACGGTTGTCATTATTAATAAGCAGTCCCATGATCCGTTGATTATCGACAAGATGTAAATTGTGTTTGATTTCATCAGGTTTCTGTGGTTTTGGAGAACCCTGTGTTTTGCTTCGAAATAGGAGTGGAAAGACAATTTCATCTGGATAATAGCCCTGGGGCTACTATTCATTTCTCATTTGAGTATAGCTATTTTATGGTTATACGAAAAATGTTGAAAAGTGTGGACTGGCTTAGGGCGAAACACCAATGCATAAATGTGCTTTTTTATTACCAAGGTGTTCCATTCCTCTCTCAAGGTTGCATTGCAGCTAGTGACAGTATTCTCGTGCACTCGCCAGGCATCCCGGTTTACTAAGTAGGTCAATTCCCTACATAACCAGGGATGCCATCTGATCAAAGTCTGGACATGATCCAGGTTCACTAGTCCTAAAATAGGATCACAACCCAGTGGTTTGATTCTCGGGTGTAGCTTAATCCTGATTATTGCATAATCACTAATTGAGGGATCAATGATAGCTATGTTATCAACCAATCGCACTAGACCAATTGATATGAAAAAGTAATCAATATAAGATGATGCCCCACCTCTTGCCCATGTTCCTAAGTGCGAACCACATTTGTATTTCTCCAGCATGGGGTCTGGCATGGATTCACATGCTCATGAATATTCCCCGTTGTCAGGCTGGGAATCCTCGGTAAAGAAAAAATCAGTATCAGTTTCATTTCTGATCTGTCTTTCTTAGTAGTAACCAATCACTGGTCTCTGGGCCATACTGCCCCCAGCCAATGACTGCCCTCTCCCTAAGCCCCTCCCCTGGCAGCCATCCTCAGATTTTTACTGCACGTTCAAGTGTTGGGAGTCCTCGTGCTATAGCTCTCGAGCTTTTACTGCGTTTTCACGCTTTTTTTTAAAGAGATTTTCAAATTTTTCAGTAAAATCGAGCCTCAAGCTCCACCGTTCTACTTCCGATCAACAGGGACCCCTTTCGGAAATGTTCTACGCCCCTCAAGGGTGAAGTTTTCGTCGAGTTGCACTTCTTGGAGGATTCCAGAAGATCTGAGGCCTACCATGGACATGGCCCAGGACAAGGGAAGCTCGACGCCCGGATCCAAGCTGTTCAGGAACTGCCCTGGATGCGGGTTACAGAATGTTTTCAAGGAGGACGAGCATTCGAGATGTCTCTACTGCCTTCATGAGGACGCACGTGGAGAAGGACTGTGCGGAACAGACCATGAGGGATTGTCGTACCCGCCTCGCCAGCTGGCTGGAGAAGGGCCCAGCAGGTGAGAAGAAAAGGTCAGAGCGGTCTTCTAAGTCCTGTTAGGGCGCCCCAGCGACGGGGGCCCAACAGAAGGCTAAGCACCGCGAGTCCGCGGGCACCGGGAGCGCTGAACGTTTGGGCTCTTCTGCTGCCAGGCAGGGCGCTCCTTCCCCGGCACCATCAACCACGAGCCAACGCTCTGGTTCGGGGAAGAGGCAATCCGAGAACCCGTGTAAGCTTCTGGAGAGGCCCAAAGGATTCGGACGAGGGGGAGCGAGGCGGTGACCCTCCCCCCAAGGTGAAGGCCTCAAGCGCGCCAAAGGTGGCGAAGGCCTTGATTCACCCGGCTAAGGCCTCTATCGAGGGAGTCGCGGCAGCCCTGGCGAAGCCTGGGGAGGCTACACCAGTGGAGGCGATCTCGGGGCCCAGAGTTTCCCTGACACTGCGAGGGAATCCTCTTTCCAGCTAATCGACAAGACCCCCGTGAAGACCCCGGTGGAAAAAAGGGGGGGCGGTGGCCATTAGGGTCACGGATTCAGCCCCTGAGGAGGAGCTGGTGGAATCCGTGAAGAACCTCAACGAGAGGTTCGAGAAGGTACGATCCCACGGGAGGGATCCCAAAGAGGTGGTCAAAGAAAGCAACAGTGGCGCCGACGAGGCCCCAGTGGAGGAGCAGCCTTCCCTCCCGTCGCAGCCATTGCCCGAGCCTCAGGACAACTCGGCGGCCATTTTGATGGCACTCCAAACCTTATGCACGGTGATAAGGACGAGATTACCGCGAACCCCGGCAGACGATCCAGAACCGGGCCCGTCGGGAAGCCCTCCGAACAAGCAGAGGAGAGTTCATCCCTCCCCGCCCTTCATGCCCCCACGACCCATGGAGCCCTCATCCCCCCTCACCGGACCCCAGGGATGACACAGCGACGAATACGACGACGGGGACGGATGACGATGGTGGTGACGACGGGACGGACCTTCCAACACCACTCCCTCGGGCTTCCCTGCCCGATGAAATTGGCTCCTTTCACGCCATGATCGCCAGGGCATCCGAGCTCTTCCAGCTATGCCCCGAGGAACAGAAGGAGGGTTTCCACTATCAACGGCGAGAGGCCAAGAGAAAGACTGTCCTTGCGGTACCGTTACTCAACGATATCTGGAACGAGGGACTTGTGATCCTGAAGAACCCGTCCACGACGGAAAAAAAACACACGAAAAAGGCCGTATACTTGACTGGGTTGCTGACTATAACTGCAATACAACGATTGTCGATATCACTCCACAAATCTGGACTGATCATGCACTGATAACTTTCCTCCTAAATGTTAACTTGGCCCTACCCATTGAAACTGCTCTGGCTCCCCCCTTGCCAACCAGAAACAAAAAACTTATAACTACAGAAAAACTGCTACCACTCATCCTCCCCAGACTAAACTCTCTACCTGACTTATTGGACACCTCTTCACTAGTAAACGAATTCAACTCTTCCATGGCTACAGCTTTAGATACTATTGCCCCACTGAAACTGAGAAAGAGTAAGCCCAGAGCCCACCTAAATACCTGGTTCACTCCTCACCTCAAATCTCTAAGACTTGAAAAACGTAAATGCGAATCTGCTTGGCGGCTAACCCCAACAGAGACAAATAAAATTACACTCATCAATGCCTCCAAGATTTACAAAAATGAAATAAAGAAAGCAAAAAGAGAGAATTTCAACAACAGAATACTGCAGGCCAAATCTGGAACGAAAGAACTATTCCTTATACTAAAGGAACTAGAAAACCCTATTCCTGTCCATGATAACTGTGACAAAAACAAAATATGGTGCTCGAACATCCAAAAAGCACTAAACGACAAAATTGCCACACTCCAAACAAAAATTGAGATAAAGAAACAGAATATTCCACCCTCAACTAACCTAAGAGGCAAACCACCAATCAGCACTAAACTAGACCATAAATTTAACTTCTCGAAAGTAACTACACTTGAAACCGAAAAGATAATACTTTCACTCAAGCCATCCAATTGCCGAGGCGACCTATGCCCAGCCCAACTAATAAAAGACGCGGCCAGAGACCTCTCCCCATTCATTTCTAAACTTATTAATGCCTCCTTTGCATCAGGCACTGTACCAGATAACCTCAAGCAATCTAGGGTCCTCCCCCTCCTAAAAAAACAAACATTGGACCCATCCATCCCGACTAACTACAGGCCCATCACAACGGTACCCTTCTTGTTAAAAATCCTAGACAGGGTAGCCTACCTGCAGATCCAAAAACACCTGGAGCTGCACCACCTTTTAGGCACAAGACAATCAGGCTTCAGACCTCAGCACGGAACTGAAACCGCGCTCATCGATCTTAAAATTCAGGTCGATGAGCTGAGAGACTCCGGAAAGATGGCCCTACTCCTCTTACTGGACCTCTCTGCAGCCTTCGACCTGGTGGATCATGATGTGCTCTGCACCCACCTAGAAACAGCTGCCCATTTCTCCACACATGCCATCGCATGGATCAAATCATTCCTAACCGGTAGAACTATGAGAGTCTTCTCTACTTCTGCTGACCCTGTATCCATCACATGTGGAGTCCCACAAGGTTCTTGTGTCTCCCCCACTATGTACAACATCGTCACGAAGCCCTTGTTCGATGATTTGGATAATCTGGGTGTCACCTACACTAACTATGCGGATGACACTCAGATTCTCTTACCACTTTCAGGGGATTATGAACAAGATTTGGCCTTGGTGAACAAGATTTATCTCATCATTCAGGCATGGATGGCCACACACGGACTATGCCTGAATGATGACAAAACGGAACTCATCATACTGGGGAACACACAAAACATCAATAGATTAAAAGAAGAATACTCCTCCTTCGTCATAGACGGTAACACTATCAAGGTGGCAAAAGAGGTAAAAACATTAGGGTTTTACCTTGATTCCCACCTCTCCCTAACCAAACAGGTGAGCGCAATGGCATCCAGCACCGCATATACCTGCAAGTTGATTAGAGCCGCAAAACCATACCTATCCACTGCCAACTGCCTAACCCTTGCTCGAGCATTAGTGCTGTCGAAATTGGACTATTGCAACGCACTATATATAGGGGCCAATAAACATACGCTGCATAAGATTCAAACACTACAGAACAATGCTCTTAGAGCTGCCTTAGGAATTCCAAGAAGGGAGCATATTTCAGAGGCTAGAAGACAATCCAACTGGCTCTCCACAGCGGACAAAATCAAACTCAAGACAGCTTCTCTAACTTTCAAAAGTATCAACCATCTAGCACCCAAATACCTAGTTGCTAGATTCAACAGAAAAATCTCCACTAGACCCACCAGAGAAGCATACTCTAACCAGTTAGTGATACCCCCATTTAAACTAAGTACGGCCGGAGGAAACAGCTTCCCGGTCAAAGCTGCCCAGCTTTGGAACTCCCTCCCGCCTGGCCTGAGATCTACCCAATCCTACGCTCTCTTCAGATCTAACTGTATCAATTGGATCAAAGAAAATGACCGATAGTCCTGCCCTACACCAATATAACCACTGTTCTACAAACGTACTATGTACATAGTTATATACTCTCTATCTTCCTACTGCATATTTCCTGTATATATTATGTTATATGTATATATTATGCACAATGTATATTCTCCTTACTGTCCTGCATTATGTAACTTCTACGACGTATAACCACTACTTGTAAACATGCGTAACCTGTAAAGTTTAAAGTATCCTTGAACAACGCGCCCGGTTACCCTCGGGTCTGGCGCGCGCTATAAATAATAAATAAACAAACAAACAAACGACGCCTGCCAAGAGGGACAGGTACGAGAAGAAGTATTGCATCCCCGACGCCGCCCCTTTGTGCCTCAGGGCTCAACCTACGCTGGATTCGGTTGTCTCAGCGGCGGCCAAGAAGAAGGCGGCGGGGGCGACAGCCTCAACCTCTACTTCCCCACCTGACGGCGAGGGTAAGAAATTGGACGCCATAGGGTGACTGGTCATCTCGTCAGCGGCGACGACAATTAAGGCGGCCAACGCCTTAGCGATTGTGGCCCGTTACTACAGGGAGCTACGGTACAAGATAGCTCCCCTACTGGACTTCCTACCAGAGGACAAGAGGGCAGAGGCCCTGGAGATTCTGCAGGAAGCTGAGGTGGCGTCGAACCACGCCATAATGGTGGCAACGGACATTGCTGACACCGGGTTTCGCCAGTTAGGCAACAGTGTTTGCCTTCGATGACGAGGCTGGCTCAAGGCGACAGACTTCCGTCAGGACGTGCAGACCAGGGTTTTGGACATGCCGTTCGACAGCAACAACCTGTTTGGGAAAACCGTGGATGAGTCGCTGCAGGCCATGAAGACTGACACAGAGACGGCCCGAGCCCTCGGAGTCCTTCAGCAACGACGGCCCTTTCGGAGCACCGGAGGCAGACAGGGGGCCTCCAAGGGATCAGGTGGTGGCTCCTCTACGTACCGCCAGACGGCCCACTCCTCGTCCCAGGAGGCTTACAGAGGTCGCGGCAAGCAAGGAGGATCTCGGCATTGTCGCCAAGGCGGCAAGGCCGCCTCCAAGCAAGATTGAACCAGCCATAGCGTCGGGCCCCCACCGAAGCACCCCGGTGGGAGGCCGGCTGGCGAAGTTCGTCCGCGTGTGGGAGTCCATCTCCACTGACAGTTGGGTGCTGGATGCCCTGGCCCACGGCACACTCGAATTCCAAAAGAAGTGTCCCCGCATTCCTCCCATGGCCAGGAAGGAAAATCACATCCCTCAACTGCTTTTGGAGGTAAAGGCGATGCTCAAGAAAGGTGCCATCAAGCTTGTCCCCAAGAGGCTCCGGGGCGCTGGAGTATACGCAAGATACTTCCTCATCAGAAAAAAGACAGGCGGTTGGCACTCCATCCTTGACCTATGTCGGTTGAACAAATACATCAAGGTACAGAAGTTCAGGATGGTCACTCTCCACATGCTGGGACAGCTGGAGGAGGGCGACTTCCTTTCGTCGTTGGACTTGGAGGATGCTTACTTCCACATCCTCATCCTAAAAGGACACCGAATGTTCCTCAGATTCGTAGTCCAAGGACGCCACTACCAATTCAGAGCTCTGCCATTCGGATTGAAGTCGGCACCCAGGGTGTTCACCAAGTGCCTAGCACAATGGCGGCGCGGCTGCGCCTGCAGGGGATCCACGTCTACCCCTACCTGGACGACTGGCTCATCCGTGCAAGGAAAAGAGAACTCGCCGTCGAGCACACGGCGAAGACCATCCACTTACTCACGGAGCTGGGTTTCTCCATCAACTACCCGAAATCTCATTTGGTTCCGTCGCAGGTGGCACTGTTTCTGGAAGCGAAGCTCGATACAGTGGAACGATTGGCGTCTCCGTCAGAGGGAAGGACGAAGGCCATCTTAGGCAAGATGCAGCGCCTGCTAGCCACGGACGTGGCCAGGGTGAGATCCATCAAGTCCCTCCTCCAGTATGATGTCCTCATGCATCTATCTAGTGCGCCTTTGCAGGCTACGGATGCGTCCTCTACAGGAGTTCCTTGACGCCCGCTGGATGCAAGCAGCGGGCAGCTTCGAAGACAATATCCCACTCAACAAGGTTTTCCGTCGTGTGATTCAGTGGTGGGGCACCCGTGCACACCTTACGGCGGGCACAGACTTCAGACCCCGGCACATCAGGAGATGGTGACGACGGACGCCTCCCTGGAGGGGTGGGGTGCGCACACCGGAGATCTCCACACATGAGGCCTTTGGCTATGGGGGAGAGGTCTCTCCACATAAACATCTTGAGCTCCGCACCGTGTTCTGGGCGCTCAAGTCGTTCCTCCCGTCCCTCAAGGGCAAGGTCGTGAGGATCTTTACCGACAACACCACCACGATGTTCTACATCCGGAAGCAGGGAGGCACCAGATCCCCAGCCCTATCCAAGGAGGCCCAGGATCTGTGGTACTGGGCCGTCGATCAGGGGATGTTTCTGGTTCCCTAACATCTGGCAGGAATAAAAAACACCATCGCCAACTCACTCAGCAGGGAGCTGCGCTCGTGCCACGAGTGGGAACTACGCCAGGATCAAGTGGATCGGCTCTTCCGACGATGGGGCAAACCCCAGATCGACCTGTTCACGACGGCGACAAACTCCAAGTGCCAGAGGTTCGCCAGCAGGTTCCCCCAGCTGAGGAGCATGGGCGATGCTTTCTCGTTCCCTTGGGACGGCCTGTTCCTGTATGTGTTTCCTCCGTTGCCGCTGCTGCTTCGACTCATCAGCCAGCTCAAGAGGTCCCAGTGCAGGATGATCCTCGTCGCACCGGCGTTGCCGAGACAGATCTGGTTCCCGGACCTTCTGGACCTCTCAGCGTCCCCACCAGTCGAACTGTCAACGGACGCAGATCTTCTCTCCAGAGAGGGAGGTGCCATTCTTCATCACGACCCGCAGCCGCTGAACTTGCAGGCCTGGCTCCTGCAGCACTAAAGTTTGGAGGGTACGATATCCCGGCTGACTGCAGAGAGGTTCTTGCAAAGGCCAGGACGTCCTCAACTCTCAAGTGCTACGGACATAAGTGGAAGAGGTTCTCCGTCTGGTGCCGTGCACAGAAGATCAACCCTCTACGGATTACGGCACCTCAAGTGCTACCAATACCTACTGTCGCTGGCCAAAGCTGGACTAGCTCACGCTTCCATCAAGATACATCTGGCAGCAATCTCCAGATACACCAGAACTGCAGGACGGCCGTCCTTGTGGTCTCATCGACTGGTGAAGGAATTTATGAAGGGACTGTTCCGATCGTTTCCGCCGGTGAAGGCTCCAGCCCTGGCATGGGAGCTCAACGTGGTGCTGACCAGGCTCATGGGGCCACCATTCGAGTCTTTGCATTCGGCTTCATTGAAGTTCCTGTCGTGGAAGACGGCGTTCCTTGTGGCCATCACCACCGCACGACGCGTGGGAGAGATTCGGGCCCTATCCTGCAAGCCTCCATACTTGACTTTTCACGATACGAGAGTGGTGCTGAGGACGCACCCCTCTTTCATGCCCAAGGTGCCGTCAGACTTCCATCTTAACCTGCCCTTGGTATTGCCACTTTTCTTTCCGTTGTCATCGTCGCCGGCCGAGAAGACTTTGCACTCGCTGGATGTAGCTACAGCGCTTAAGTTCTACGTGGACCCAACGAAGAGTATTCGGAAGACATCACAGCTGTTTGTGAACTTTGGACCTGTGAACCAAGGGAAGGCTCTCTCGAAGGCTTCCATTTCCAGATGGCTCTCTGGCTGCATCATGCACTGTTATCGGTTGGCCAACCGACCGTTGCCCGGCCATCCGAGAGCCCATTCGACCAGAGCGATCGCTGCTACTACGGCATTCTTGTCTGGTGTGCCCCTGCTGGACATCTGCAGGGCTGCTACGTGGAGGTCGACTCACAACTTCACGAGATTCTACTGCGTCGACCGGGATTCCAGGGAGGAGTCCAGAGTCGGCCAAGCAGTGCTGCGCAACCTGTTCGCCTGAAGGTGGGCCTGGTGAGGAGGTAAGAGTTGCTTAATGTTGAGTTTATGTAATGCTTAATTTTGAGCCTTTTGCCACCTCCCGTGGTTGTGCATGTGTGTACTGCTATGTATTCTTATATTCATGAGCATGTGAATCCATACCAGACTCCATGCTGGAGAAGGAACAAGTTACTTACCTGTAACTTTTGTTCTCCAGCATGGGTCTGGCATGGATTCACATGCTAACCCTCCCTCCTTCCACTCTGCGGCTCTTCACTTGGTCATACTGCCACTTTACGTGCTACCAAATCTGAGGATGGCTGCCAGGGGAGGGGCTTAGGGAGAGGGCAGTCATTGGCTGGGGGCAGTATGACCCAGAGACCAGTGATTGGTTACTACTAAGAAAGACAGATCAGAAACGAAACTGATACTGATTTTTCTTTACCGATGATTCCCAGCCTGACAACGGGGAATATTCATGAGCATGTGAATCCATGCCAGACCCATGCTGGAGAACAACAGTTACAGGTAAGTAACTTGTTCCTTAACCACGTGTATTTTCCATTCCATCTGGGTTTTTTAACAGAGCCTTCTCCAGACCCCATCCAAGAGGTCTAACGTTTCATCCAGAGTATTTACAGCTGGATTAAAATACAAACAAATCCATAAAAAAGAGCCAGGGGTAGAACTGGCTGGGTTATATTTAATTGCTATTAGTCCATTCATTGAAATACTACATGGGATAGATGTTTGAGGGCATTTTTTAAGAGTATAGCTACCCCTCCTGAAGGGCGGCCAGCTATTCCTTGCACCGCAGGAGCACAAAAAGTGGTGAAACTGTCAATAACAAAATGGTTAGCGCACATTGTTTCTTGCAAAAGTAGGACTGTCGGAAGCCTTGTTTCTTCGTTACGTGTTAGCCAGGTCCTCAGGTTATTCATCCCACACCAGTTCCACGATACAATTGTGAAATCCGTCTGGCTAGGATTGGTTCTGATTTCTGGACATTTCTAGAATAGATGTCATCAGTGGAGCCAGCCAGGTAATATTCGAAACAGCCCCCACCAGTGCTGAGATCTGTGTTATGATGTCAGCAGTCTGCACTGGCAGAGCTTGAATGCTCGAGGCACTTGGAGGGTTAGCCTCGATAACCGGTAATGGTTCCTCAAGGAAATCATTGGCCTCTTTGATGGTACAGAATAGACAAAGCGAGAGACCACACAATTCGAATTCCTCTGTGTTCCCAAAACAACTTTAGTATAATCACCGATTGCGGTGCACAAATCATGCGATAGTTGTCGTGATTTGCTAGCCTAATCCACTCTATATCATCAGAGTGAAGGGTGCGTAGCTGCGGACTACCTTTAAAGATGTTGAACAAGAAAGACCTATTTAGTCTTTGCTGTCCATTTTTCTTAGGATCGCTTTGCCACCCCAAGATGTACATGGTGTCCCTCAAAACCCTACATTCCTCTTTCTGTAGCACAATACTGCTACGTGCAGTATCCCTTTCTCTTCTCTTTGCCGTTTCTCCATTTCCAAAACTGCTGGATGTTTGCATCACATGTGCGGATAACATATCCACCCCGGCTGTGCCCGAATTGACCTTAGTAGCGATGACAGCCAGAGCGGGTATGACCCGCATAAGTTCAGCATTACCTGTCTGCACGCAAGGATTCACAATGGAAGCGGGCGTGATCTGATTAGAATCCACAGGCAGATCATTTGGAAGTAAAGTCTCTGGGCCGTTCGCTCCCTGTGATGAAGCTCCCATAATTCTGACCAACTTTGCGCTACGTCCGAGTACAGCACCGCTTATTTTATTTGCAACTAAGGGATACAAGTTGGATAAACTGCCTTGCTTCTGAGGGCAAATGCCCTGGAGCTGGTAGTTCCGTTCCACAAACCCATTTTCGTTATTTAGTGAGTTCTGTCTGAAAGGCATGTCTAACTTCAGTACTGATTTTGATTCCTCCCTAAATTGAGTCAAGTCAATTAATATATCATATGTCATATATCATTGACTGACGCATCAGAATTATTTTTTGTTTCTGTGCCTTGACCCCCATTTTCCAAAGGAGATTTACATTTAGATTATTATTTATTTTTTGTGCATCATGCGATACCATGTTTTAAATAAAAAAAAATTCTTTTGAGTGCTCTGGCATGGGCATGTTTCATTTTACGCGAGTAAAATATCATATTTGCTTCATTTGGGTCAAGTCCATCAGTAGAATCACTCATCTGAGTTATTTAACGCTGAGGTTGCTTGTTGCACCATATTATTGGGAGGAGGCTCGACTTGCAAATCAGCCGATCTCTCAATGATTTTAACAAGAGGTGAGGGACTATTTGGGGAGACCTCAATATTTCCTGGAGATAGAACGCCGTTTGCAGCTGTAAGGATGCAGCCTTTGCCACCAACATATGAACTAGTATGGTGCGGTATAAGGTAATGAAATACGTCGGGTAATTTTAATGCGTTTAATTGGATTGCTTCTAGTAAAGCGGAAGACATTGCGTCGCAGGAGGGTGCAGCAGACACCCCACCCTCAGCAAACACTTTCGCCTAAGAGTAGGTTTAGTTTATTATTTATATAGCGCTGCCTGGCCCTGGGGTATCGAGGCGCTTGGCATGGTTACAACGTAGCCAAAATATTACAAGCATGGTCAGTAGGTACGCATTACAGGTAATATAGACATTATAGAACAGTTGCTGATAATATACACATTATAACGTGTTTACAAGGTTTGTAGTTGTGCAGATAATACAGGCAGCAGGAGTTAGCATTTTCAAAATACATGAATCCAAAAAGGCCCAGTTTCTCTGACTGACAAGTGACATGTGCCAACATAAAGCCTTCAAGCTTACACATTTTTCCCAGACAAGTCCGCAGTCATAGCTTTTAGGTTATTAAGATGTACATGCGTTAACTCATGTCCCTTGTCTAGTAAATTCAAAATCGAGGATATAACTGGGAACGACAAAATTTCGCCATTCTCATTCATAGGCTGCCCTATATAATCAGTTTGTGATGCAGAAGTATTAATACCGTTGTCCTTGACATAGGGGTCACTGTCATCACACTTGGACAACTCATTGACTTCATTATTTGCCATATACTCTACCCCAGCCTGAGCCCCTTTATGGTGGTATGTGGGTGAACTTGTCGATGGCCGCAATGGCCTTGGAGAACACTGGCTTGCATGCGTGTTATCGCCCTGGAGGTTATGTAGGCATCTTCTCTCCAACTCGGAGGGTAAGAAAACTGCAGTCGATGTAGGGTCCAAGGAAATACAACACCTTTTTCCCCATTCATTTAACAGGGTTGGTCCAAATTGAAACATTGGAGATACAGTTTTTAAACGTCTTTGTGGAGCTCAAATTTGTTTGCTTATTTACTTCCCCAGCAGACAATTTTCCTTTTGCGTCAACCGACTGTTGATTTTCGCTGTTGTCAAACCCGTTTGTTGCTTGCGTGCTGGTATACGTAGGAAATCGTTCATACTATCGTTCGGTTCAATGGCTAGTGATGGTTGACTATATGGTACTGTATTTGCATCCATAGCCCGTTCGCCATGTAGGGTGGTTTGTGTCATAGGTGCCACTAGCTCCACTCTGAAGTTGTGCAGTTGAATAGGCGCAGTGACATTTAAGCCTGTATGCGACTTAGCTTCTGATGGACTCTTCCCACTACGCAAGCTGCCCACCATGATTAACCTAAACTTAATAAAGTGATATGTAACAGCCTAGATACACAAATACCCTTCCGCAGTGCCTTAAGTGGAACTACAAATCGAGCCGGGGCTCATCGAGGGGGCGTGGCCTAACAGCGGGGGTCTTGATGGACGGTTAGGCCACGCCCCCTTGACGAGCCCCGGCTCAATGGGCTACTGGGCACCCCTGCCAGGCAGCCTTTTATAGAGATTAGCACCCTCTCCCCTATTGGGGAGAGGGTGCTGATCTCTGCATTTATTTTGTATAGGCTTGCCTGGCAGGGGACAGCGCCTGCCTATTCAGCCTTAATGGTGGTGCTACCCCTCGCCAGCTGGGGAGGAGCAGCGTTACCATTAAGGCTGAAAGGGTGAGGCCACTGGAAGCAGAGGCCTTTTTCCTAAATACTGAAGCTTCCGCGAATTCGCGGGAGCTCCAGTATTTAGAAAGCAAGGCCTCTGCTTCCAGCGGCCTCATGTTTCTCCATAATGGTGGCGCTGGCCGACGGGAATCTCTTGATTAAAGGGATGCCTCGCAGGTGCGGCGCCACCATTATGGCTGAAAGGCATTTGAAGCTCTCGCACACGAGCGCGAGCTTCAGGCTGTAGAAAAAAATGCCTTTTCGTGTAGTGGCCGGGGCTGTCAGGTGAGATTACTGGGCCCCGGCAGGGCCCCGCCTCAAAACGAAATTTCGGAGCCTGCCGGGGCTAAGCCCCGGCCCACTTAAAGCCCTGCCCTTCCGAACACAACAGCTGCGCAGTTCCTACGATCCTACCCTCGCACTTTGCTAGGTATCGCAATATATTGTGCGTGACAATTTTAATCACGGCACATAGGACTTCAAATGCCACAGTAATATCACTGTCACACTTATCAAAGCAGAGCCCTGTATTTGCACTTAACGTGTGAAGCGTGCTGCTGAAGCTTATATTCAACCTATACTCTCCAAGGCGGGTTGCCTTAGAGCCACGTATGTCTTTCCACTCAGCTCAATTTAGGATCACAGTTAATTGAACACAGCAACTATTATTCAAGTAGCATAACACCTCAAGCACCCCAGTCAATTTCAAATATTTTCACACAGTGCGATGAGACTAAATTGAACCAGTGTGCTATCTAACGCTGGAGGCAGTGTGCTATCTAGGCAACGTAATAGCAACTTACAGCTAATGCACCTGCACTACCGTCGCCACCTCGCCAAACAGCCCAACAGTCTTACTCTTCTGAACACTTCCGGATGCACGCACCAGAGTTTTATGGGACAGGCTGTGCAGCAGTGGGCGGGTCAAGAGGAGGAGCTGCAATTAGAGAGATGGTAAGAAAAAGAGACTACCAAGATACCACCCACACGCTAGCACCAGCACAAGTCCTAAGCCGTGTCTGAAAATACAGTTCCAATATTTACTTGTAAAGATGACGTAGGTGCATGGAACAATGTTTGCACGGCCGTAAACTTCTTCTTGCCGACGGCCAGTTGCAAATTCTGGCACTGTAAAGCAGAAGTGAAGTGTAGCAGAGACTCCAGCCCAACAGTCCTACACTTCTGAACACTTACGGATGTGTGCTCGATAAGCGCGTGCACTAGATTTTTATGGGACAGGCTGTTCAGTGGTGGGCGGGTCAAGAAGAGAAGTTGTAAAGATGAAGTAGGTGTATGGAACAATGTTTCCACTGCCATAAACTTCCTCTTGCTGACGGCCCGTTGCAAATTCTGCCACTGTAGAGCAGAAGTGAAGCATTGCAAGGATTCCAGCCCAACATCCTATTCTTCTGAACACTTCCGGTGCGCCGAGAATTTTACCAACATCTGTACCAAGAGGGACCCCCGGTGCCAAGCAGCCATCTAGTGGAGGTGTTAGACGAAATCGAGCTCCCGAGATTGACCCGAGAGGAAAAAGACGGCCTAGAAGTGCCCATCACCTTGGAAGATATACACACTACAATTGTGGGTTTGCCCACAGGGAAGAGACCAGGGTCGAATTGACTACCTAGCGAATTCTATAAACAATACGCACAAATACTGGCCCCCCATTTGCTTAGCACCGTCATTGATTCCTATGAGGCGGGGTTTCTCCCACTTAGTCTGAGAGAATCTATTATTATACCTCTCCTCAAACCCCACAAGTCCCTGACAGAATGTAGTTCTTACAGGCCCCTTTCAATGCTTAATCAAGATAATAAGATACTGATGTCTATATTAGCGACTAGAATGAAAAAGGTGATACATAAGTTAGTGCAGTCGGATCAGATGGGCTATATCCCAGGCCGGAGTATTGCCTGGAACTTGAGAAGATTGCATCATGTGATAGATAGGACTGCAACGTGGGACACCCCGTGCACCATAGCTGCACTGGATGCGGTGAAAGCGTTTGATTCAGTGAGATGGGACTGGCTATATGCAAACCTGCATAGGTTTGGATTTTGGCGGACATACATCAAGTGGGTCCAACTGGTGTAAACTAGACGATCGCCAGGGTCAATATGGGTAGATATATCTCAATGGCATGGGAACTAGAAAAGGGTACGCAGCAAGGCTGCCCATTATCTCTACTGCCCTTTCTATGGAGCCGATCACCCAATATTTTAGGACGGAATATAATGATGCTGGTATCTAAATAGATGGGGCCAGACCCTTTCTATCTTTATACGCGAATGACACTTTATTGTACATTCAGAACCCGGAGGATAATTTGGAGCTGCTGCTAGAAGCTATGGCATTTTTTGTGAAGCTGTCGGGGATCACAATAAGTATGGATGAATCGGCTTTATTCCCGATAACAGGACTGCGCTGTATAGAGTGGGGTGCACGGCCTGTGCTGGCCCTGCAGTGGACAGAGCGAATGTTTAGGTACTTCGGGGGTTAATGTGTACCACGATCCGGAGGAGGAACATACACACAACAGGCTCCCCACTCTGGAGGGTATCAAGAGCTCTGAGGATCTGGACTAAATTGCCTCCTTCAATGATGGGGAGGGCGACCATGCTGAAGATGGTGGTTTTGCCCAGACTACTACACTTTTTTGTGAATGTCCCATTCTACATACCTATGTCCTTTTTTAAGAACCTGGAGGGGATCCGCAGAAGCTTCCGGTGGCAAAATGGGCAGAATAGGATAGTTCTAATAACACTGTACAAGCCACACGCAGAGGGTGGCATCAGAGTCCCACACTTCGAGTTACATTACATAGCAGGACTACTACAATTTGTGGTGGATGGGCTTGCAGAGGAGCCTTCTTAAGACGCACAGATGTTGCAATCTACTGGGCTGCGTTATTATTTAAGAGATATTGTGGTTCGGAAAAACTCGTGGAGGTTGATGGCCACACCTAGTGTCCCTAGGAGTGACAGTCTGGGACAGAGCCCTTCCTGTGATGGGCTTAACAGACGCAATATCGGCACAGACCCCTTTGGTTTCGATAATGTCATCTTTGCCTCAGGCGCGAATGGGTATATGCAGGTATTGAGAAGCCTGCGGAGTGGCAACCATAGGGGATTTGTTGCAGGATACAGTTTTTGTAGCCTTCTTAGAGTTGGCAAGACAGACAGACAGGCATACATACAGGCCAATATATGCTACATAGCGCCATCGGGAAAGAGATTACACGTAGGTGGCCTGCATACTGTGAACTAATGGAGAAACATTCGATAGTAGATATTCTATATGACATAGCCGAGGGTGGGCATACTATATCGCGTATATATGATCCTCTACCGTCTAATGGGCCGGCCTCCCCTCTGGCAGTAAGGGTCAAGTGGGAAGAGGTCCTTGGGGTTACCTTCGCAGAAGCACAATGGGGGAGGATACAATGATACCACAAAAAAGTTTCACAAAAATGCTAGATAGCAGCTTATACAACTACAAGTGATGCACAGGGCGTACATGACACCTCATTGAATCTCCTAGTTCCATGGGAAGCCGCACAATGATACACGAGGTGCAATGCTATGGATGTGGAAATGCTTCATATGTTTTTGGCATGCCCAGTGGCAGGGTTATATTGGAGGGGGTGGCAAATAGATTATAAAGGGGGGGGGAGTGGAACTTGGAGTGCTTTCCCCGGGCGCATGTCTGCTGGGCTGCTTTCCACGCACCAAAGACTGGAAACACGTTACCAAATTGAAGGATTTGACGTGTATCCTGTCCAAACGTAGAATTGCCATGGGATGGAAATCGTTCAAGGGCCCTGTGATAGAGGAATGGTGGAGGGACCTCTATAGGTGGGGCATGGCAGAAACTGCAGCACGGAATGGGCGTTGCAGCAGGACTATGAGGCTGCCTCATGGGGATTGGAGAATGGGAAGTCTTACTACAAACCCTGTCCGCTAAGGCAGCCACGGAGGAGGCAGAAATGGATAGACCCTAGTAAGAGCATATGCGGCTTCCACCTGATGGACATGTAGTGCGCTTACAATATAAGTGGGATGCAGGCATGCTGGGTTGGTGGGCGGGTGGGATATGGGAGGGAGGGCTAGGGAATGGGGGGTGAAGGAATGAGGGGTGAATGGGGGTAGGGTTTATAACATGCCATAACAATAAAGTTGTTGATATTGCATATGATAATGTTGTGTTATGTGTTTGTGTTTTGGTAAAAATTAATAAAACATATTAAAAAAAATAAAAACTAAGTTGGGAATGCATTGAATACAATAGCAACAAAAAATTATAATAACTAGTATCACACAAATGCACTCAACAGCGTAACGCAGCGTACTTCCAACATCTGGAACCCAAGAAAATAGCTAGTCCCACCAATTCCCAGTATAATATTGGGTTACCTGTGTTATCAAGTCCTTCAAACTTTGAACATGATTTTCAGTAGAATGGGAATGATCACTTAAATTAAAACACATACCTTCAACTGTGTTACAACCCAAATTATGTTTAGCAACAAAAAATCCATGAACGCTCGATTTGGAAAGCTGCTTTTCTAATAACTTTGCTATCCAGAAGCAGCAACTTTAACGGTTGAGAGGTATGATTGAGTCCTTTCACTACTAAACATGCTGACCTAATTCAAGCTTTATAGCCCCCAGTAGCTAACCCCCAAACTCGCACCAATGAATAGGCAAGGGCTAACACCTCAGCCTCTGATACAAGTGCACATGTGAATTGCAATTTGGAGATAGCCTTACAGATCTTTTGATTCGATATGCTGCTGGGTGTAAAGGAAACATCATCAATCCTAGTCGTGTTAAGGGAAATGGACCTCCAGAAACATTTGCTGAAATGTACGTGTATGTGGTGTTGCCACATAAAAAAAGCCATCCCGTTGGAAGTTTCACATGATTGAGATGACTGGCCGCTACCACTGTGTAGTTTCAGGTCATGGTATTGTTTGCATTGGTACATGTGCTTGGACCGCGTGCACAACACCGCCTCCCGAACAGTTTGATTTTACTCGCTAGGTCGGTTCAGCTGTTGACATTTGTCAATTTCTTTCGGCTCACAGGTCATCCAACAGCAAACGTCGCCTTTAGTAACATTGCGAGTTATTGTCTGTCCGGTTTCTCCATTTGTAATTTTCTTGACAGCACTTACAGTACTCGTAGACTGAGAATGACTGCATTACATCGGAATCATTCACTACAGAATCATTTTGAATGACCCCAAACATGTGTCTTGGTTTCGGAGCAGACGTTGGCACCGCTGCTAGACATGTGGTCAACAAGTCTTCTGCATTGTGCACGTCAGTCAAGCAAAAGTTGGTTATGTTCAAAATTTGATGTGCTAAATGCGCCCATATGTTCGCCGTTTGGGCAATAATTGGTGCATACCTTTGTTGTGCTAAGACATCTCTTGTACAGCTGACGTCCGTGTTGTCTGAATTTCTTACTGGCGTTTTCTCTGCGCTTTGCGAATCCTTTGGCATTGGGATGCTTTTGGACATCATTTCTCATCATCATCATCAGACTCTCAAGGATCACTGGCACAGATGTAACATCTCGCATTTGTTGCAGCGTGCCATTTGATTCTCATGAACGGAGTCCATTTAGTCCCACAATTACACCAGCCAGACACAGGATCTACAAGGTAAACCCAGAAAAGAGATATTGGTATTGATAATTACTCTCTCGTGTAACATTTGTCTGTGGGCACATAACTCCATCTTTCCTTGCCAAGTTCCATGTCTAAGACTACCCGGTCTTTCCCTGATGCAATGACATATGCGGGTACGGGAAGGCCACTAGGTCTTTTGGCCTACACTTTTGCCCCCTGTACCATGTTGTCTGAAAAGCCAAAACCACGATCCCCATGAGTAGTTATCACTGTAGGGGGCGCCCCCTTCCTGACCATGGACAATTTTACTGGTATGATAATAAATTGCGACACCCTATCTCCCTTATGAATGGGTAGCATTTGGTCTCCACTGTTTGTTGGAGTGACTTTGATTTCTCCCTGGTAGTCCATCTATTACCTCTCCTAGCACTTGAATGCCCTTCAATGCTAATCCAGATCTAGGGGAAATCCATCCCCTGTGTTCTGGTGGAATCTGTACTCCAATCCATGTTTCAATCACAATGTTACCCTCTTGGTTCTAACCTGATCTCTTGATGAGAATATAAGTCTACCCCTGCTGATTCTGGGGTTGCTTGGTAGGGAGCTAAAACACCCAGCATTATCTCTGAATACATTAATGTCTCTTTAGCCGAGTTGGGATGCATCTGTACGGCGGTGTCGTAAGTCGCAGTAAGGGAGTCTCATTATTGATAACTGGCCTAATATTCAACAACTGTACGGCATCAAACACTCGACTACGCCAGCCTGCCAAACTGCCATTACCAGATTTGCGCAGCTGTTCTTTCAACAACACATTCATCTTCTCAATCAAACCTGATGCCTTTGGGTGATAAGGCAAGTGATAAACCCACTCCATGCTCTTTTCCTGACAATATTCCTGAATCAATTTGCCTTTAAAGTGTGAACCATTGTCACTCTGAATTTGCAAAGGTACACCGTAATACAGTGTAATCTGATCTAACAACTTAATGGTGTTCAATTGTGTCGCATTTTTACACGGCAATACCATCAGATATCCAGGGTATGTATCCACAATTGTGCACGCATATTGACAGCCTTTGCTGATTGGCATAGGACCGATATAATCGATGTGCCAGATTTGACCCGGTAGCTTTCCTCTTTGCAACGTGCCCTGAACAATCTGAGGGATGGGTCTATGCTGTTGTTGTTGACACATTGCAAAATGATTGTTGTCACCACCTCTAAGGGGATATTGATCCCTTGAGCTTGTGCCCACCTGAGAGTAGCTTTTTTTCCAAGGTGCACACATTTCTGGTGAGCCCACTTGGCCTGACTCTCCACACCGTCCTCCCGAGCCTCTGCATCCACAGATGAAATCTTTGTGTTCTTCTGCAACAGAATGAAACCAACATTCTAATGGGTCCCTGGCACAGTATGCATCCACATGATACACTATGACTTCACTTTGGGATAGCATTTCTCCGATATCTTGCCACAGTTCCTTTCCGCACAACTCTTTTGAATTGGCAGCCACACAGCTAGCCCATTCGCCACCGACCATGAATCGGTGTAAAAATTAATTTGTCCAGCCGTTTCCTGTTTCAAAGCTTGATAAACTGCATAGAGTGCAAACTGACTGCTTTTTCCTTTCCCTGATGTCAAAATATTTTTGTCTTGGGATTATGACACTGCTTTCCAATATCGCTCAGTTCCCACATAGCGAGCAGTGCCATCAGTAAACAAGGCATGCTCTGTCTGCTCTACTCTCATATCCATAAGGTACGCCCCATTTCACGGGAGACTTTCTTGATTTGGCTGTCTTTAGTGTACCATTTCGACTTTATTATACTGGCTTCTTGAGCTTGTCCTTTTCTATGTGTTTTAGGAGATGACACCAATTGCATAATCTGGATTTCAGACCTGATCAGTACATCATGCCCCACTGTCATTTGCTTGGTATCAACAAGAGCCCAATAGCATGCCAGCAATTGCTTCTCAAACAGGGTGTTTCTGTTACCAGCCTCGGGCAACTTGCGACTCCAAAATCCCAAGGGAACACGTTTTCCGTCCTGTTTCTGCCAGACACTCCAATTAGCGTAATTTTCTTGTACAGACACATTTAACTCAATTTTTCCTGCCTTTAAAGGCCACAAAGCCTCTGTCTGTCTTTTGCCACATCGAATGTTCTTTGCTGCCCCCCACCCCAACTGAAATTCATATTTCTTTCATGTCACTTTATAGAGGGGTGCCAATATCTTCCCTAGATGGGATATGTGCTGTCTCCAGAACCCAAACAACCCTATGAATTGCTGACCTTGTTTTTTGTTCATCAGAGTGGTGAACTCAAGTATTTTTTTGCTGGCTTTCGGCACTATCTCTCGATGCCCATTATGCCACTGAATTCCTAAGAATACCACGGTCTCAGCTGGCACTTGAATTTTGTTAGGGTTAATCTCCAACCCTGTCTTCTTCAACCTGTCAATGATTACTTCTAAATGAGTTTGCACACTTTATTCATCTTTGCCCTGAATCAAAATATTGTCCATATTGTGGGAGATTTGTATGTCAGGTTTACATGGTATCTTGTCTAAGTTTTCTGCCACCAGCCGGTGACAGATGGTTGGACTATGCATGTATCCCATAGGGAATCTTGTGAAGGTGTACTGATGCCCGTTCCAAGAAAATGCAAACTGCTCTGGGCACACCTCAGCAATTGTCACAGCTAAAAATGCATTGGCCAAATCTACCACGCCATACCAGGTTCCCTCAAACCTTTGTACATTCTCAATCAAAGTGATGGCTTCTGGAACTGTAGGCACTAAAGGAGGAGTGTGTTTGTTCAACTGCCTATAGTCCACAGTCATCCTTCAGCTCCCATCCCCTTTTTTAAGAGGCCAAATGGGATTGTCCCAAGCAGTAGTAACAGGGCATAAAACTCCTGCTTCTACATATCCCTTAATGGTGTCTGAAATGTCCTTATGCCCCCCTGGAATGCAGTATTGCTTCATAGATGCACGCTTTGCTGCCAAAGGCACGTGCACTGGAGGCATTTACAATGTGCAGTAACTGGTGTACAAGTCAATGTACTCACTCCAAACGGATAGGATTTACCGGCAAGTCCCAGAGTTAACCCTTCCAGAATGTCAAAACCAATTATATTCTCGGGTATGGGAACAATGAACACTTGATATTTCTGCCTTGTCGAATTGCCTATTTTCATCTCCACTCCGGTCTGTACTGCCGGGGTTTCATTCTCCCCTAACCCCATAATGGTGAAGTGTCTACCTTTTTAAATCATGATGGATTTCCAGGAATCCAGGAGGCCTCAGCTCCGATATCTATCAATGCTCGCAACTCTTGCTGCTGGGGCTTGGCCATAATCCTAGTCAAATTTGGGATGAGTGTGTCCCGACTCCACCTCTAACATTGCACTCACCACTTTGCTCAAATCCACGTATGTTGGCTGGTACTGGGAAGGGATCCCTATTGACCCTCCTTCCTGTTCCTCCTCTGGAGGAGCTGAAGCTGAGGTGTCTATTTGTGGCTTAATCACCACCTGCCTCTTAACTTTGTGTAGCTCGTACATCTCCCTTGTTTCAATACCATCAATCTCTTCTTGTGGCACACCATCTTTCAACAATGGCAAAAACATGTCCTTTCTTGAAACTCTGGAGTCTCTACTATCTTGCCTCCTGCCCTCTGTTCTTCTCTCGCTACGCCTCCCCTTTCTCTCGTGGCTTATCTTCACTTTTGTCCCATTCTTCCAGATCTGCCAGTTGCCGGATGGCTTCCACTACTTAATCAGTGGGATTGCCCGTCATACCTATGAGCAAAGTCATGATGACACTTTTGTATGCAGATGGGGCAGTTCTTATATCCATATTTCTGGTTCACACTGAAAGCGGCACTACCCCCATGTGTCTTGGCTCATCTATGTGAATGGCCTCCTTCATGGAGTGCTCTGTGATCTTTTTGAATTACTTCTTTCAAAATATACCACTTCTTTTCCTCACTAGGCCAGTCGGTGGTAATAGGATGCTTACGGTTACACCCTTAGGCCACTAAGTGCAACAGAGACACTTTCAAAGCTTGACCATTAGCTTCAGGGGGCGGCTCAATAGGATACTTGCGGTTACACACATAGGCCGCTAAGTGCAACAGAGACACTTGCAAAGCTTGACCATTAGCTTCAGGGGGCGGCTCTGCCCTCAGTAGCACTTGTATATTGGTGTCACTAGGCAAAGGCAGAAAGCGTAGGGAATCAGTCGCATCTACCTACAAACCAGCTGCCCCTACGTCAAACATCTGCACCATCCATGCCAAGAGCGGTTCTCCTGACTTCTGCCTCAAACGAGTAATGATTTCCTTAACCTCCTGTTGAGTATAATCTTCCAGCGTAGTTAAATCTCCCACCCGTTCTCCAGGATTATGCAGGTGCGGCCCGCCCTCCGTCTCGTAACTGGCTTGGCGCTACTGTCTTTTGATTAGGTTCTGATTTAGATTCTGCATCCCCTTCTCAGAGCCGGTGGAGTCCAAAATGTCCTCATTCCAGGTGTCATGTCCCAGTCTACGCCTGCCGTGGTTATTATAGCTGCCACTTTCCACTTGTTCACACTCCGTGTCTCTTTATATTTATATTGGGCAACCATTACTGCGGCCCGCTCGGCTACTGTCTGGTATCGATCAGAGCCTTGTCCTTTATAAACCTTCATTTGCAATTGCTGCATTAGCACAATCTGTCTCTCTGCAGCTAACTCTTTTTCCAGCCGTAAAATATCCTCTTTCAACACCACGTTCCTCTGGTGTATCTTTCTATAGGCATATAGGAGGACCCACCCCTTCTGCCTAAAGCTGCACATTCCTTTCCCTTCGCGACTGAAACTTGCTGTAAGCAAAACACAATCTCTGGGGCACTTGCATCCCCTGAACTCTCATCCCATGGCTCACTCAAGCCTGCACCACATGCCCAGACCTGTGCCAATTTATCATAGGGACTCTTGGCCCACCCTGGGATCATTAACTCAGGACATTCTTTGCCAGCGGAGGCCCCTTCTCTCTTAAACAAACTACTCATATTTACAATAATTCACAAGACTCTTTTTACCCAAACTGTAATTCACTCGTGCAAATCGCACACAGAGAACACTTGTTAATGCAGCCTGACTCCCACTGCGAAAGCAAACAAAAGTCACTGACTATAAATCTTGCCTACCAGTGTTCTAGCACAGATTCTTGGATGCCTGGAATTCTTCATCACAAGGCACCCTGCTCATAGCACCAAATATGTTTTGCTTTTCAAAGAGTGCAGACATCTTATTTTTCTCACCAATAGACTGAATGAAAAACCTTGAACGCAGGGAGGCAGTGATTCACACATACATACACTTAGCTAAATGATAAACTGGCTCTTATATGGCCCTTTATTAATCAAAAGCATACATAAATGAATAAATGCAACACATAATAAATGAAGCAAAGAAGTCTAAAGAAAATACATCACTTTTAGCGCAACGTTAAGGAATCCCCTCATCTCGCCAGAATCTGCTGAAAAGCCCCAGAAACAGCTCAGAGAGGCCTCAGCAGCCAAGAGGCCCAGAGCAAGGCATCACCCCTCCGAGGTGAAACTTTCTGTCTGACCGTTCCAGGGCCCCGCAATTTAAGCCCTGTGCAAAGGGAGGGTGGTATTTTCTAGAAACATCTGGCCTGAGTCTCTACTCATTCGCAGTCCCTGTATGCCCCCGGCCGGAGTGACCTACGTAACCTCAAGGAGCAGAACTCTTCCCTGTCTCATGAAATCAGAATAAATGCTACTCGGCAACTCATCCTCTACTTTGACAATGTCCCAGGCAACCTTATCAGGTACCGGCTGGCACCGCCGTATCCCAGTCTTTTTGCGCACATTGTCCTTGGATGAGTAATGCAAACCAACATAAGCAACGAATAATGTAATAGTGCAAACGATGCAGAAAATATGTTTATAGTTCACAGCAAGTGCAGCTTTCACTGAGGCATGGAGCGAATGTCCATTATGCCTTAGAGCGCACCACAATGCACTGCACACCATCGCCATGCTTTAGCTCAAAGTATTTCAGAAGGAGGAGGTGAAAAGGAACGTCTTGAGGAGCTTCTGGAATTTGAGGAGATCCGGCTCAAGACGAAGAGACAGGCGAGGCTGTTCCATAGGTGGGAGCCTGCTGAGGAAAGCGATTGGCCATCAACTTTCTGTTTAGCGAAGCGCTTAACACACAGAGTTGGTGCCGCAGGAACTTAAAGATCTGGAGGGAGAGTATTTTGTGAGAGGACATTGTAGAAAGCATGGTCACCGGCCCCAGACAGCCTTGTGGATGAATGAGAGGGATTTGAATTTGATCCTTGCAGTAACCGGGAGCCAGTGTAGAATTTTTAGGACTGGACAGATGCAGTCCTTGGGCTTGAGGCCAAAGATAAGTCTGACAGTCCTATTCTGGATTAGCTGGAGAGGGTCTTAGGGAAAATGCTATTACAGTAGTCTAGGCTAGAAAGAACCAGTGCCCTAGAGACATTGTGCTTCTGGGGGAAAGTGAGGAAAGGAAGCATTCCTTTGAGGAGGTGGAGTTGAAAGTGGGACTTCTTGGCAAGGTTCTGAATGTTAGGGATGAAGGAAAGAGAGGAGTCAAGGTTTCTGGCTTCAGAAGGAGGAGAGGTGGGAGAGCCCATAGAAGATGGCCAGAGTGAGGGACATAAAGAGGGAGCAGGAGTCCCAATGGGAAGGATCTCAGCATTGCTGGTGTTGAGGCAGGGATCATTGGAAGTACACTAGGACCAGGACTGGATGGCAGATAGGCAGTCAGGAATGACGGAGGAGGGAGGATGAGGATAGGAGGGATGTTTGAAGAAGAGTTGTGTGTCATCTGCATAACACTGGAAGTTTGTTTGCATTTGATTTTCTTTTTAGCATAACCGTAGCTCGAGAGCAGCAAGACACTTTACAATGGGAGGGTGTCTGCATTGGGTCTGGCATTTGATACAGTAGCACTGTACTGTTGGTGGATGGAGGGCAGGATTTGTATTCATCCTGTAGGTATTGTTGCAAGAGACATGTTTTTAGAATTTTGGGGAACTGGAGGATGGTGGGAGCATTTCAATCCTTTATTGAGGTTGATGTCCGGATGGTTGGGGCCTGGAAGTGAGGACTGCTTGCAAATCTTCTCTTTGCAGGCTAGCTTAGACTCCCAAGACGTTGGTAGTTTTGCTATATAAGACACAAAAGCCTCCAGAGGTGTGGAGTTTAGCTGACAAGTATGTTGGTGTTCCGTTCGGGCTGCTTTGTAGGTGATGCATGCAGTTTTAAATATCATCCTGGCGGGGAGGGGGATCCAGTGAAGCGTATGCAGTGTAGGAGCGATTCCGTTGAATTTGCAGGAGCCTGTAACTGGAAGCCAAGTAAGGAGGGAATTTCCCTGCCGATCTGTTCGTTCACAAAGGCTTGGACCACCAATCAGAAGTCATGCAGGGGAATGAAGGGTTTGACTTTTTTTGGATTGCACCTTTATGCCTATGCGCACTGACCCTAAGGGAAAGCTAGGTGTTGTTTGTGTACTGATGGAAGGCTATGTTGGGTTTATTTAGGTGAGCTCCCAAGGATTCCATGAATAGATTGAAGATGATTGAGGAAAGGATGGAACCATGGGGGGAACGTACACGTGATAAGTCTGTTGTATCTGAATGTGTATTTCTCCAGCATTGGATCTTTCATGGATTCACATGCTTAGAATATTCCCCGTCGTCAGGCTGGGAATCCCCGGTACATTATATAGACCCTTTCCCGTAGGAAATTTTTTTCGACGCTTATGCGTCCTATCCACCTCGTTTTGTATCATGCGTGCCCGCACCGTCAGGACGTCATGATATAAATACAGGACCCGCCCCCGCGCTCCCTCAGATTTCAACCGTCTTTCAAAGTAGTGGGATCCTCGTGATTACTGCTAGTGAAAACTAGGTTGTTTTTTCTGTTTCGCTTCGGCGACGTTAAAATTCTGGAGAATTATGTCTGGAAAAGCGTTATTTCGCCCTTGTGCGACATGTGGCCTCAAAAAAGTTTATGAAGGAGATGCCCACATGGATTGTATCTACTGTCTCCACCCGCACCACACGGCGGATACATGTGAGATATGCCAGGGTTTCTCCCAAAAAACCCTTAAGGACTGTAAAAGAAGGCTGGTCGACTGGCTTAATGACGGAGCGGGTGCCTACCCGGCTTCGGAAGTTGGCTCCACGGCCTCCAGGAGCAAGTCGGAACCTCCATCGAAGAAGGTACGGCCGGCGGAAAACCGCGCTGAGGACAAGCATACGAGGAAGCATGCTGGGTCTTCCTCATCACATAAAAAGCCCTCCTCCTCCTCATCATCTAAGACGGAGAGGCAAGCGCTGTCAAAATCCTCCTCAGGGGACCGTCCTAGGTCTTCCGTGAGTCGAGACGCTTCAGCCGGGAAGTCGGCATCGAAATCGACGACGAAGTCTAAGGGCTCGACGCCGACTACTTGCTCGTCGACCTCGGTGTCATTGACGATGCCTATTACCGTTCAGGCAGCAGCGGTTGGGATTCCTTCGTCGACGGAGACTCAGTCTATGGCTTGGCTGCCAGAGGTCTATGACCCGATCCCCCCTGAAGTCTTACTGCAGCCAGACACGGCCTGCTCGGCGGAAGGAGAAGGTGGCATGGTTCTGCAGCCGTCGGATTTGGGCTTACGGCCTTCCACGTCGGCGACGACGACGAGTGCGAGTGGGGGTATGGTACCTATATCATCAACGTTACTGACCCCCCAGACAGTTTTGTCTCTGGATGTGCTTAATACTCTTCAGAAGCTCCTGCAGCGGCTGGATACGCAGATCCCTCAACCTGGGACTTCATCGTCACTTTTTTCTGTACCTTCCGTCGACGAGCAAACTTGTGCGGCTCGCTCGTCGACTAAAAACCCATCGGCCCCCCAGGCGGTAAAATATCGTCCTCGAGTGCAGGAGGAGGGTGAGTTGTCGGAGTCCGATTCTATACTGGGTGACTCAGGGTCAGACATTTCCCCGTCACCGTCGAGGGACCCAACATGGAATTCGGATGTAGAGGTAGAGTCTACGAGAAGCCAGACACAGCCATCTCCTCCGGATGATGTGGGAGCCTTCCATGCAATGATGGGAAAAGCGTGTTCCGAGTTCGGCTTGATTCCTGAGGAGCAGAAGAAAGACTGTTTCCTTTTTGACCATATGGGTCAAAGGAGGAAATCGGTATTTGCCATCCCAATTCTGGACCACGTGTGGCAAGAAGGTCTCAAGACGATGCGCCATCCGTTCTCGGAGCCGGCTGTAAAGGGGCGGATTGAGAAAAAGTTTAAAGCTCCGGAGTCCACTCCAAAATGTCTAACATCACAACCTCTGTCAGACTCTGTGGTGTCGGCTGCAGCGGCTAGGAAGGCCAGGGTACAGCAAAAATGTTCAACTCCACCAGAAAGCGAGGATAGGAGGCAGGACGCCTTTGGAAAAAAGGTGCTCTCGGTCGGCGCGACGACGGTAAGAGCAGCCAATTCCTTAGCGATCGTGTCACGATACGATAGAGAAATGTGGCACAAACTAGCCCCTATCCTAGAACATCTGCCAGATGAACACCGGAAAGCAGCCATGTTACTGGTGCGGGATGGCGAAGAGGCTTCGAACCACGCAATTAATATTGCAGTTGACCTAGCAGAGTCTGGTTTCAAACAAATCAACCATGGCGTAGTACTTCGTCGACAAGCGTGGCTCAAATGTACTACTTTCCGTCCTGAAGTCCAGTACAAAGTCCTTGACATGCCATGTGAAGGAGAACATCTGTTTGGAGAAAAGGTTGATGAAGCGTTGAAGGGGATGAAGGAAGACACGGATACTGCTAGGTCCCTCGGCGCCCTCCAAACGGGTAGAAACTTTCGCTCTTTTCGCCCCTTTAGGGGTGCTTCTGGAAACTCCCGCTTTGGAGCCTCTGGGGACAGTGGATTTAACAGGCCCTCGTACTCTTCACAAGGGTTCAGACGAGCGTCCCAGTCGGCACGTAGAAGCAGAGACTATCAAGCTTCCAGGCGGCGAGGCTCGCGTCCCTCGTCGACGAAGAACAAGCAAACCAGCAACCAATGACGGCCTTCGGAACGTCCTGGGGGGGCCGAGTCTCATCACTTCGACCAATGGAAATGCATCACCACAGATCGATGGGTTCTGGACACGATTCGCATGGGTCATGCGCTACAATTCAAAGACAAGCCTCCACGTCTTCCGCCTGTATTTTCGACCCAGCCCCACCTCCGAATCCTACGACAAGAGGCGGCGCTTATGTTGCGAAAAGGAGCGTTAGAGAGAGTTCCTGTGGCACAGGAAGGACACAGAGTTTATTCCCGGTTCTTCGTTGTCAAGAAGCCAAATGGAAAATGGAGGCCCATTCTCGACCTGAGGGTACTCAACAAATGGCTAAAGAGCTTAAAATTCAAAATGCTAAAGCTCCAGGAGGTTATCAGGTCGGTGCAACCCATGGATTATCTATCGTCACTAGACCTTCAAGACGCCTATTTTCACATCCCAATACGCCCACGACACAGGAGATATTTAAGGTTCGTAGTCGGGAGAAAGCATTTTCAGTTCAAGGTCCTCCCGTTCGGGCTCAAGTCCTCCCCCAGGACGTTCACCAAGTGCTTGGCCCCTATAGCGGCCCATTTAAGGAAGGATGGTCACCATGTCTATCCATATCTAGACGACTGGCTGGTCAGAGGTTCGTCCAGGGAACAAACACGAAACAGTCTAAGGGCCACAATGTCCCTCTTACAGGAACTGGGCTTCGCAATAAACTTCAACAAGTCCACCGTAGAGCCTTCGAGGACCTTGGTCTTTCTAGGAGCGGAGTTTCATACACACACAAGCCTGGTGAGACCATCCAGCGAAAGAATTCAGAAACTTCAAAGCAAGGCGTCGGAATGGAGATGCGGTACCAAGGTGTCGGTGCGCAAATACATGTCCCTGCTAGGGACCATGTCGTCCTGCATTCCGTTGATAAGCAACTGCCGTCTGTTTATGAGGCCTTGCCAGGAATTTCTAGCGGACCGTTGGGCGCAGAGCCGAGGTCGCTGGTCCGACAGACTGGTCGTCGACGAACAACTAGTACAAGCACTCTGCTGGTGGAGAGTGTCTACTCATCTAACGAAAGGAATGCCTCTACTGGAACCGGAGTTCCAAAAGACGGTGGTGACGGATGCATCGCTGAGCGGATGGGGAGCTCATCTGGATACGTTACAGGTACAAGGCCAGTGGTCGTTGCAGGAGTCCTCCCTGCATATTAACCTGCTAGAACTGAGAGCAGTGCGATGGGCTCTAAAATCTTTTCTTCCTCAACTGAGGGACTCGGTGGTGCGTGTCATGACGGACAATACCACTACGATGTTCTACTTGAGGAAACAAGGAGGGACACGTTCCAGGTCCCTATCGACGGAGGCACAGAAAATCTGGCATTGGGCCCTGCAACACAACATGCAAATCTTGGCGTTCCACCTGCCAGGCGTGAGAAATGTGGAAGCCGATGCCCTCAGCAGAGAAATGAACGAAGTTCACGAATGGGTGCTGAACGACCAACAACTACAACAAGTATTCGAGAAATGGGGGCATCCTTCCATAGATTTGTTTGCGACGAAGAACAACAGGAAATGCCATCAGTACGCAAGCAGATGGCCTCAGCAGGGCTCACTGGGGGATGCGTTCTCCTTCCCATGGACGAACAAATTCCTGTACGCATTCCCTCCATTTCCCCTTGTCCGGAGGACGTTGCAATGGATCCTCGGGTACCCATGTCGGGTAATTCTGGTGGCCCCGTACTGGGCCAGACAGGTGTGGTTTTCAGACCTGCTACACTTAGCGGTGGCGGAACCGATGAGATTCCAGAAGACCCCAGACCTTCTGTCTCGACAGGAGGGTGTCGTTTGGCATCACGACCCGGACAGCCTCAAGTTGACGGCCTGGCTCCTGACTTCGCCGAATTTGGTCGGCTAACGATTCCGGAGGACTGTCGGCGTATCCTGCAAGCGGCAAGAGCACCTTCCACAAACGCCTCATACGCGTACAAATGGAGAAGTTTCTGTCAGTGGTGTGAGGATCAACCAGGTTTGGCTCCGCAATCGATTAAGCCGGAACAGCTCCTTCCATACTTGCTGTTCTTAGCTCAAAAGGGCCTATCGGTATCGTCAATAAAAGTACACCTGGCCGCCATTTCCAGGTTTACTCGTCAACGGCATTCGGCACCATTGTTCAGCGACCGCCTGATTAAGCACTTCCTTAAAGGCCTCTTTCGGAGTTTCCCTCCAGAGAAGAAATTTCCGCCGGAGTGGAGCCTCAATCTGGTCTTAACGTCTCTTATGAAGCCTCCTTTTGAGCCAATGTCATCATCGTCTCTAAAGTTTTTGTCGTGGAAATTGGCCTTCCTGGTGGCCATCACTTCAGCCCGACGTATTTCAGAAGTTCAGGCTCTAATGGTAGACCCACCATACTTACGATTTTTCAAGAACAAGGTAGTCCTAGCCACTAACCCACAGTTCATACCGAAAGCTCCTTCGGTGTTCCATAAACACTCCTCTATTGTGTTGCCTACGTTTTTTCCGGAGCCATGCTCGGGAGCGGAGCGCACGTTACACACATTGGATGTAAAAAGGGCTCTCAAGTTTTATCTTCATCGTACGCAACCGTTCAGAGAAACGAGACAGCTGTTCGTGGCCTATGGTTTGGGTGCTAGAGGAAAAGCCATTTCAAAGCAAGGACTGTCAAGATGGGTGTCATCTACCATTTCGTACTGCCATTCCAGGGCAGGGAAGCCTCTTCTACGACGGCCAAGAGCTCATTCAACTAGAGGAGCGGCATCGTCGACGGCACTGTGGGCCGGAGTCCCTCTGGGGGACATCTGCATGGCGGCTACCTGGGCGGCTACGCACACCTTTACCCGCCATTACTGCCTGTCGCAGCAACATGCCGAAGATACCCCGATGGGACAGGCGGTGCTTCGACACCTATTCCAATAAGGTAAGCCCCGGCTGAGGGATTGCATCCTGTGGAATTTATGACTGTATGTGGTTCGTTTTCCTATGTTAACGATTACTGATGTATACACGGTCATAGGGAACGGGCCTTGCTAGGAAAGTATATGGGTTTGCATGCACGCCTCCTCTTTTGGGGGTGGTACTGCTATGTAATCTATTCTAAGCATGTGAATCCATGAAAGATCCAATGCTGGAGAAGGGAATAGTTTCTTACCTGTAACTTCATTTCTCCAGCATTGGTATCTTTCATGGATTCACATGCGCCCACCTGCCTCCCCTGAACATGCAAACCGGTTCCCCCACTACTTTGGGGGCGGAAATCTGAGGGAGCGCGGGGGCGGGTCCTGTATTTATATCATGACGTCCTGACGGTGCGGGCACGCATGATACAAAACGAGGTGGATAGGACGCATAAGCGTCGAAAAAGTTTTCCTACGGGAAAGGGTCTATATAATGTACCGGGGATTCCCAGCCTGACGACGGGGAATATTCTAAGCATGTGAATCCATGAAAGATACCAATGCTGGAGAAATGGAGTTACAGGTAAGAAACTATTCCCATCTGTACTACCTAGTGTCTGCCAGATTGGTAAGACGTAAACCATTTTTTGGTTCTAGAACAGTCCATCCAGTCAACGAGTAGGGAGATGAGTGTTAGAAAGTTGACTGTCTAAGGCAGCTGAGAGATCTAAGAGGATATGACTGCCCTGTGTCTGTGTTTTGCAGCTTATTGCCCACCACTTGTATGGTTGCTGTGTCGATCCTGCTGCATTTGTGTCATAAGGTGGACTAGTGACCTCTTGGGTCAAGCAGGGGATTTTGAGAAGGGGGTCATATAATACCTGTCTTCATCGCGTCTGGGAATGTACCTTCAGTGAAGGAGGCATTCACAATACCGAGGAGTGTGCTGAGTTGCGCCTGGGAGTTGTTTTAATGAGGGAGGCCTGGAGGAAGTCATCCATGCGGTGGGCATTAGGTTTAGTTAAGATTAGATTTAACGAAAGTGAGTGTGCATCAGAGATACTTGAGAGAGGTGGGGCGGGGGGTGAAGTCGGCCCTGGAGGCCAGTTACCGCAGGGGAGGGAGGATGGATAGCAGGGCTAGATCTGGCTTAGTGGGAAATTGTTGAAGGATTTGTGCTCAATCACAGGGTGTTTAGACTGGCCTTTGGTGTGCATTTATATGTAGTTCCAGAAAGGGGATTGAGGCATGTTTGGTCCAGTCAAGGAAGAATGGGTCGAGCACGAAAGGAGTGTGGAGGAGGCAGAGCCTGTGGCATCTGTCATACATGGGGTAAAGTACCATCTATTTAAGTTCCATGGCATTGGTCAGGGAGGATAGTAACATAGGTGAAGAAAGGGTTGAGGCCTTAGTATGAAACACATCCTGTGCTTCGCTCTGAGATGTGGTGATTTAATTGGTTAGCAGCAAGGTCACAGGTTGGTGGAGGTGGTGCCCACACCTCCTTTTGTAAAGAGTAAGTTGTCAGAGTCCCGGATAACTAGCACTTTTTCTGTATTGAAAAGATGGATATCAACACAGTTGTTTGGATGAAACCCAAGTGGTTTTATTGAGGTAATGAAGACATATAGTCGTGTGTGTAGTCAGTCGACACATGTTTCGACCTCTAGGGTCCTTTCAAGGCTAATGTTTAAGGCCCAATATGTATTCTGGGCTGGTCATGTTCCTATTTAGGCCACGGTAATGACTTGTCTGCCCTCTGTAGGTCTGGGCTGGGTTGTAATCCTGGATAGGCTAATGTTTTGTGACTCCGTCGCTGTGTAGTACAGCTCTCAGTTAGGTCACATGGCTGTTTTGCAGATTGGGACTTGGGGACATTGAAGTCTCTAAGGAGAATGTTATTAGAGATGATCGATGAAGTTACCATTTCCCTGGGGTGGCCTGTAAATAATATGGAATGTAATTGAGTAGGTAATTGAGATGAGAAACCAGCATGAGAGCGATTCAAAGGAGCTGTGTGCAGGGTTTGGGATTACTGGGCAGGGCCAGTCGCTCTTATGGATGACTGCCCACCATGCCTTTTCCCATGCAGGAATTCTATTAGATACTATAGCCATGGGCGTAAGAGGACATTGAAGATGTAGGGAAAGGAGCATGTAAACCCTGCTTCAGTAATGAAAAGGGCATCAGGATGGTTAGTTATGCATATAGGTTGGCAAACCCCCATTGCACTAGGTGTGAGGCATGTAGGAGGTTTAGGCGCAAGACTCAAACGAGAAAAAAACCTTTGGGCAGCAGAGTTTGCCAGAGGGGCTGTAGGCCTACACTTTCAGTCTCTTCCTATTACTCCACTGAGATTGAGGAAATGGAGGACAAAATTATATATGTGCAGAGTACCAGAAATATGAACCGCAATAGATTGAAAAAAGGGACACAATCCAAGGAGCCTGGAAAAGCAAAGGCTACCAACAAGGAACTTGAGTGAAGACCACCAGTTCCCTAGCAAGTACGGCCCACATGTCTCCTCGTTAGTACATCTTTGGGGGAGAGGGAATCCCACTACTGAAAGCAAAAGATAAGAACCCTGGGTGTAAACGGGCCACGAAAACTGAAAATGTCATGACCTTCAACCCAAAACAAAGACTTGTCTTGATTCCTTTGGCACTAAAAAATCAACCTGAATGGAACCTCCATTTCAAAATATAAATCTGTTGCCTTGGCACCAAAACCTGATTCGGCAAGTCATGGTGATGTTATTTTTGGTGCTTAAACACCATTCTTCTAGTGATCATGTCTCTGACTGTAAATTGGTCAATCATTACAATTATTACAATTCCTAAATAAATGACGTTTCCTAATATTTACGACCTGCCTGAGATATGTCAATAAAGCCCAACCAAATATTTGGGTTTCTGCTCTCAAATAACAGAGTGCAGGGCGACCGGCATTCCGTAAGATTAGGCTCAGTGTTCATGCTGTTGACATTACACTGAAAGGATGACTGCTGAAATGCACCTCACCCAAAGGCTTTATAGCATGATTTTATATATGTTGAAGCTGAATGCTTCACATATTTATTTGTATGGGGGGGGAAGGGATGTGGAGTGCCATAGAAAATGAGCACAATTAACAAGGACATTTCCAACTGCGTTTGACCCTGATTTAGTCATTAGTCGAAACGCATCAGCTGAACCTTTTGTCTAAATGAATGTCTTTTCAAGAGGCTCATCTTAATTTAAATATAATAAATCAATAGAGGCAGCCAAAGGGAAAAATAGGTCTTTGTTGGATACTTTAAACATCCCTTTCAGAATTGCAAGGAGAAGAGACCATACAGAAAGAAATATAAGATGAGGCAGGCCATGCAGAAAAGTTCTCAGATGACGAGTAACTTAATTTAGATGAGCAGGAGAGCATTTAGGAGCAGTTTGTGATGGAGGTATGTGAAGGAGAGACATCGGTATCATCCTCACCTAATGATGAGCAGACAACAGACCATGTCATTATACTTGGCTTTAAAAAAATTAAAGAGGAGGAGGAGGAGGATGATGCAGATTTCTTGATAGCAGACATAAATCGTACCCCAACTGAAACTATTACAACTATGGCATGAATCAATACAGGACCATGCTCACCCGAACCACTGCTTCATCAGTTAATTTGTGTGGTAAATAGGCCTTAAAAGCTTGCTTTTGCAGAAAACTTCTGTTTTGGCTGGTGACTTAGTGCAGAATGTGCGATCCCAGGCCGGTGCTGAAAGAAGCATACAATGGTTATTTTTCGAGGCCACAGATTAGAGCTCACAGGTTCCGCCAACGAATAATGAATGCATGACCATTTTCTAATTCAAAATCACTTGTAAAATACGATTTTCTAATGGTGTCAAAGAACCATGATGGTTTCTAATTGCCCCGTAGTACATTTTCCCTTGGAAAAGTGTTGGTGTCCCTGATATGCAACATTTGTGTAGCAGTAGGAACGTGGTTCGAGGTTCTGGCGGTGACATGGTGGTAATCGCTTCTCATGTGAACCAGGATGAGGCGACCAAGGCAGTTGATTACATTTTTGCTGGTCATCTCAAATGTTTTAATTAATTCACTTTGTCCTGTGGGAATTGGGGGTGGATTGTGACATCACATGTCGTAACTGAGGGCGGTGTGGGAAGCTTTGTGGACCTAATTATTGAACATAGTATATGCTTTTCTGTAAAGGTTCAAAGTGCGAATCAGCTTTGTGTGGGGAGATTTTTTTCATGTTGCACGATCACGAATGCTAATTACTTTGCATTGTATAAAAGTTCTAGATTTACAGGTGATTCTTTGACTGCACACAGTTCTGTTCCACGATCTGTTTGAATTTGCTGTCCCAGCTGTGTCTGGGGCCCTGAATAAAACAGCGTTTCTCCTTGTACCAGCGTACACTCCTTTTTGACTACTTTTGTAATATTTTGGTGAGTTCTTCAATGTGACCCCTGACACACAAAGAGCAAGACAATATTAGATGCAGACCGAAAAAGCAGTTAGACAATCAGCCACAACGGTAGTGGTAAAACAAGATTCCTGGCTGAAGATTCCCTGTAGAGGTACTAGTGCAAATTATTGACCAGACACCCTTGTTTACCTGACACACTTTGGAGAAGGAATTGATGACACCATAGACAAAGCCAAGAAAGTAACAACCATAAAGTCTGTGGGAGCTTTAACATTGACAGTCCTGAGCAGAAGAAGTCCATTACAACAGTGATGATGTGTAATGTAAGGGTACATAAGTACTTCTGACACAATGGTAGCACAGTGGTTGGCAAGGACTTTTATTCAGGTAAAAATAAAGAGGAAACCTATCCCTCTTTAACACTAAGAGGTGTTTCCTTGCCTCTACTAAGGAAATACGGAATCAGTCAAAATGTCCAAGTAAATAAAGAGTCCACCGTTGTCTCAAAATGACTGCTTCTATTCCTCACATTTGTAACTAATAAGAAAAAGGTAGTGGATCTTCCTGGACCAGAACAATGACTCCCTTGTTCAGGACTATTAGCCACAGTTCCAATTGGGGGAATTCGCCTGTAAGAATGACTCCCTTCTTCAGTTCTCAGTTCCTTTACTAGGAAACAAAGTTGCAGCTTGTGGTGCTGTATTGTTTTCAGTTCCAATTCGAAAGAAAAAGTTCCACTTACACATCGTTCCTTATTGAACATAGTTTTGCTTCACTATTGGGTTCCTGGAGAATGCCTCAGTTCTCCAGGTATTTGGTTCTCAATGTCTCCACAGTGCCAGAGGAATGACTCCCTTCCCCGGGCCTCCTCCTGATTGACTTCACGAAACACAATATTCCTTGGCTTCACCGGGTAAAACACTGAGGTATTGCTTCGTTCTCCTGATGTCTCCTGTCTTCACGGTTTACAACAGCTGGGCGGAATGACTCCCTTCCCCCAAGCCCTCCTCAGACTTCAGTATGCAGTTCACACTGCTAGCGGGAATGGCTCCCTGTCCCGGTCTTCAATGCCCCTTTTTGCTTTCACAATTCACAGTTCAATATTACCAGGGGGAATGCCTCTCTTCCCTTGGCTTGGTTTGCACTTCAAAAGTTCACAGTTCACATGAGCTTCCAATCTTAGGGTGCTGGTCCCAAACCCATATATTTCTCTTGTCTTTGTGCAGTAATCCTGATTCACTATCCTGACAGGTAATGTGATAATGAAGATGACTTGGGTTACTCTTCATAAAAGGGTGCGTGTTAGGACACTTGTCGAACCTTCTGAAGGCCCACCAACTGTCCCAGCAACCTAGGTACCTGAAAGGGGCTTGTCAGTGTTCTTCGGGCAGTCACAGGCTCTCCTCTGTGTCCTTTCGGGCCTCTTGCGGCCCCTGCTGCTTTCTGGTGTGCTCCGGCGAGACTGCAGCATTTGATTCTTTGTCTCCTGCATGCCTCCTTTCGACCGTGCGTTCCAGCTGCTTCTTGTGCCTGGACGCCTGCTTCTCCACAGCTCTGGTTGGTCTCTCCAGGGCGGACTGTATAGGGACAGCTATGCCTGCACGGCAGCGTCCTCAGCAGCTACTTCCTCTGTTCTCCGTTCTGGGCTGCTTCCCGTTTTGCAGTTCCTCCAAGGAGGGCTTCTCTCACCTTCCTGGTTTCCCTCTTCAGTTTTGAATGGTTTCTGCCCATTCAGGTTTTGGGAATAATTAGACTGTTCATTCACGTTCTCATGAAGGCTCTCTATGCTTCCCCACTTCTTCCTCGTCCCAGTTCTGATCTTGATGTCTTCCAGCGAGTCAATTGGTCTCTACCTCACCGCCATACTTAAGGGATACATGCCCCTTGAGAAGGCCACACTCTTCCTCGTCCCATTACTTCCTATATTGGTGGCATGGCAAAAACATACAGGACCACTAGGGAAAATGTTGGTGGAAGAGCGGGTAGGAAGGTTTGTTAGGGTAAGGCGGGCTATGCGGGAATACCATGTTCTCCCCAGGTTGTCATAATTCCATAGGGATTCCCTTCCCATGAGATCCACTCGCTAAGTACCACCCCCCCCCCCCACGCCCCCCGGAGGACTATCGGGTAGCGTCCTCACCTCCCTGGCCTCTTGGGAAGGGGTCCCCTTAGGGGAGAAGTGACAAAATCCAGGGATTCGTCACAGTAGACTCACTCATCTTCACAGAATGTTTGGTTGTTTCAGGCCCAAATATCTTCATGGCAACTGCACTTGAGTCGCCTTGTATAAATCACAAGGTAGAGCTTAGAGTAACGGTGACTGCATGCAGATTATGTCTACCCATAACACTCCAGTACAAGGCAGAATAAGACTCCTTTTCCCTACAGTGCGAGGTGATAAATAGAATTGTGTTGGACACTGTTCACAATGGCTATTGCATAAAATATTCACACAAACCATGTCCAGTACCTCAAAAATATCAGCAGCAAAGGCAGAACATGTATCACTTTTAAGAGAAGTTAACATCTGTATTGGAACAGAAGGCCATAGGGCTAGCACCCACACATGATGGGAATCCAAGTGCTTCCTTATAGCTAAAGGTGATGGTATGATACATCCTGAACATAGTGAAACTTAAGAGGTTGGTCAGAAGACAAGAGGTCCAGATAACAGCACTCCCGGAGGATATCCGTCTGTTGCATACAGACTGCTACACGACCACAATCCACCTTAGGATGCCTATTTTTATATTTCAGTGCACCCAAGACACCTTTGCTTTCAAGTGTGAAGAACGTCTGCATCAAAAGTGTTATGTGCATGCTGCACTTCTATGCAGAAATGCAGTGCATGTGTGCTCTTGTCCAGATGGCTGACTGATGGGAAGGAAATGAGTGCAATCCATATACAGGGACACAAGGCACCTTTACTTTTGTTACATTACCCCTGATTCACAATAAATATAAAATAAATTCTCATCATGAGCTGAATCAAAATAATGTATTGGGCCCTGATAGATAAGCAATAGTTAGTCACAGTAGAGGATGAACGCCTTCCGTGGCGTTTCTCATTTATCAGACATCACAGTCCCGGACAGTGAGAAAAGTCATGATAATATTAAGTATTATAGCTTCATGCATTCACCATCTAGTGTCTATTTTGAGTCTGCACAAGTGAGTTCCCTCCTACCCCCCCTTAAAATAAAAACCTTAATTAAGAGATTCACGTCTCAAATTATCCAACAGTACCTTAATACAATGGAATACAGAGGCGGAACTATAAAGTAAGTCGCTTACCAACAGAGAGGCAGCAGGGTCAATCAGGGCATGTAGGAAGGAGGGCCGACTCGCAAGTCGCCTGGTGGCGCAGCAATGTCTTCTGCTGCATAACTTACAATCTAACCAGTTACCTTTGATACAGTCAACGGCTCCCCCATCTCCGACTCAGAATTTTGAGCCAGCAGGTAGGACACAAAAAATACCCCAAATGTTCTAGGGTCTGTTCTGCTGCCCACATAGAAAGCCTTATTCTTTATCAGTGTCGCTAAGACAGATCAAGTCTTTGAGTCAAGGCCGTATTCCTGGAGGTGCGGGGGGGTGGGGGTTGGGCTAGTCCATTGCAACAGAATACCTCGCTGTGCAGCTATCGTGCATGTTGTTAGCAGTTTCCAGCACTGTTTTGGTGCTCCAGGGAGCCAGCCAAACATATAACACAGCAATTCACAGGATACCTCTCGGCCCAGCATACTTAAGACTGCCTTCACCACCCCCTCCCAGCAGTCCTGCAGCTCAGGGCGCAACCACGACATATGCATCAAATCAGCAGATTCAGCATTACATCTCAGGCATCAAGCCACCCTGGTGTGATTTAACAGGCACAGGCGAGCTGGATATAGGCACACCCTATGCAGGGTATTGAATTAAATCAATTGTAACCTTGTGTCAAATGCACCGCTACACTTACAGAGCATTGCCCACTGTTTGTCCGTGAAAGAAACCCCGGTATCCTCCTCCCAGTGTGGCCTTGACTTCAGGGTACCATGGGTGGGGGGGATCGCATTGGATTAGCCCATGCAGCGCAGAGACCACCCACCTTGCAGAGGGAGACCCCCCAGTAGGTATTTCAGCACCGGAAGTGTGGGAGGCATATCAGGGAAACAACGGGGACCACTCTCCAAAGGTAGCCCTGATTCTGAAGTACTGTAGTCTGTGTCGGAACCCCGCACCCATTTTAGCAGACAATTATTCATGTGAGACAAATGTTCCCTCAGGATATAGATCAGCCATGCATTCTATCCCCACGCCCCATCACTCCCGAGCCACATCTTCGTCACATGTCGGTAGTAAGCACTCAATATTCCATAGTTTAAGGTCTGGGTCAAAGAGGATATCGACTTGCAATCGTCTCAAAACCCTGTTACATGCATACACTGTACACGCTACCGGTCTAATTTGTATTTATCCGACACTCTCTTCGACACCAAGACCCATTATAATGCAAAAGGGCCCACTGATCATTTTTTTTATACGTACTTGAAGGTAGTAGGGGGCACCCGCCATCCAAAATGATGCTAAGTACAACTCCACTTCTGGTGTGCCAATGCTGCCACACTCCCAGGTGAGAACGAAAGTGTCCCAGCTAACTCGCGGGGCCCTTGGGTAACATGCCAGATTAACTAACTGGGCCTTTAGCTCAGTGAAGAAGCTCACTCCCGGCCACACAGGGATATTTTGGAAAATGTAGAACAGTTTGGGGACCGCTACCATTTTGGCAACTGCAATCCGGCCCAGTAGTGAGAGGGGGAGTCTGCACCACCCCTCAACCATGGTCTTCAGAGTATAAAGATACCTTAGGTGATTATCCTTCAGCAATGATCGAGCGTTGTCGGCTTACCCGCACCCCCAAGTATGTAACTGACGTCTGCACACTTCTGTAACCTCCACTAGCAGGGGCTTAACAGTAGACTAATTTAATGGGAACAGGATTGACTTTGAACAGTTTATTGTAAGCCCTGAGAACCGACCAAACTCTGCTACCGCATGCAACCGTGGCTGCAAATGAATTGCTGCGGTCCTTAAAGTACAAGATCACATTGTACGCATACAATTACGCTAACTCTCTAGCCCCTCCAATCACCAGGCCCCTTGTCAGGTGAAACTTACACAGTCGGGCCACCAGTGGTGATAGCGGGCACCCGTCTGGTCCTGCGACCCAAGTTAAAAGCCCTGGACCGCTTGCCGCCCAGACCTATCCGAGGGTTCCCCCCAGCATACATCAGGCACACCGCTTTCAAGTAGTATTCCGGGATACCCACCTGCTGCAATACCTCAAATAGGTAACTCCATTCTAATGCTTTCTCCATGTCAAGCAGCGTTGCCATTGCCTGCACCTTAGGGTACATCTGGGCCAGTATGGCAAAGAGCCTGACAGATTCAGCAAGGTCGATGTCCCAGGGATGAAGCCAGACTTTTCTGTATGGACAAGGGTCGAGACAAACAGGAGCAGTCGATCTGCCAATACTTTGGCAAAGATTTTGGCATCCAAGTTTAGCAAAGAAATAGGACGTTACGAGGCACAGTCCAAAGGATCCTTCTCAGGCTTCAAGATCAAAGTTGCAACCTCCTCTCGCATCGTGGAGGGCAGTTGCCCCACCTTCAACGCCTCCTCCCACACGAACAGCAGGTATTTAACTACCTCTGTGCCTAGTTCCTTGTAAAATTCTGCCGTTATACCGTCCGTGCCAGGCGCTTTAGCAAAAGGCAAAGATTGTATTGCCAGTAGGATGCCATTTTGTGTAATTGGTTTAGCTAACACCTCGACCGCCTCCCGCTGTAGCTCACATACCCCACTAGTTCTTCCACGGCCAATGTCACCCTAGATGCGTATAATCGTTCATAGGATAGACGGAAAGCGTCCAGCATGGTGTCCGGTTCTACCACCACACGAACATCCGCAGTGCTTATGGCTGCAATATCTGTGGCACCACCTTTGCGACGAAGCATTGCTGCTAATTGTCGACCCGGCCTCCCCATATCGACGAGCCATCGCAGAGCGTGCCAAATATTTAACCTCACAATCAGCAAGGTTATTAAAGTGGTCTAATGCATCCCTCCAATCTGACCCTGAAGTCTGCATCCCCTTCCCCCAGCTTTGCTCTCATGGCCCTTGATTTCCAGTTCTACTTTGCTTAATTGTCATCAACACTCCCAATTCTAAGGACCTACATCACCCCTGCAGGACCACATTGACTGCTTCCCACGTGGAGCACTTCATGGATACCAAACCCAAGTTTTCTTGAAAGTACAGCTTGACGAGGCTAAGCACTTAACTTAACTATGTCAGAAAGGGCTTTGGCCTTAAGTCTCCAGAAGGGCGAGGGACACCTTCACAACCCGCGTCTAGGGACCAGAGAACAGGCGAGTGGTCAGTGTTCTCGGGAGAAGGGTACAGTCAATAGTCATGCATACCAGAGACGGGCTCGCCAACATAGTCCAAGCGCGAGGAGGTATTCTAGACTGACAAGTGGAACGAATATTCCCTACCCTCTAGGTGGCGCAACCTCCATACATCCTGCAGGTCTAGCTCAGACATGCACTTCTGCACCATCTTTGCTGCCTGAGAAATAGGGCTAATCCCACCGGCAGATCGATCTAAGATGACATTGAGCTCCCCTGTCCACACCATGTTAGTATGCAGGTATTTGCGACACCTAGATAGTAGCGACTCAAAAAAGGAGGGGTTATCCACATTAGGGACATAGATATTGACAAACGTCACCCACGTGTGCACCCAGCAACCCGAGACAATCACAAAACTCCCCATTGGATCAATCAGTTTCCATGGTACGAAACCGAAGCGACTTGTGTCTAAGTGTTTTGACACCAGCCGAGTATGTAGAGTAAGAGGTGTAATATTTGCAAGCTCCCCAGGACCTGGCGACCCCCTCATTTGTCACTCCAAATATGTGGGTCTCTTGCAAGAGAACCACTTTAGCACCATGCCTTTCACAGTACAGGACCACCTTTCAAACTTTGTGGGTTATTTACCCCTCGCACATTCCAGTTCGCTATTTTACAACTAGCCATAGACACCTAATTGTACTGGACAGACCAGCCCAGCCACCATAATCATTGGTTCCATCATTCTACACTGCCCCTCGCCACAATAGAGACTTAGCCACAAGAGAAGTGAATCATTTTGAAATAACCCCCAACATTCCTTCCTCACCCCCTACACACCCCAAACCCCAACTTCGAATGGATTGTGTCCTCCAACGTTTTCCTCATCTTTGATACTCACGTCCAGATTCGGCTGCTTTGGGGAAAAAGAATTCTCGGCAGAGGGAGCCGTGCGTCGACAGCGTCGAGTCGATGTCCCTCGAAGGCCTCTGTCGAGGGTGACGGCATTGGGTGTACAAGTAGCACCCGTGGCGCTCGTTGGCCTCAGTTCTGTTTTTCCACAGAGTGTGTTGCTTTGGAGACTCAGTGCGCCTTTTTAGTATATTTCTACTATGTAGTTCGTTCTTCGACAGAAAATCATCAAAGATGTCTTCATCATCAACCCCGACTACCCTTCGCTCGGGTTTCAAGAAGCGCAAAGAATGCAGTTAAACCTGCATCGATCGTGCCAGGTGGTGTTTGGTAGAATGCCACAACACAGAGGTAAAGCCCTGCGAGAGAGGAAGGGGAAATTACAGGTAGGTCGTAAAACCAAAACCGACCGATTCTCGACCGTCGAGTCTGGAGTTCATTCTCCTCGATGGAAAAGTGAGGAAAAGAGGTCAAGATCCCGAAGTGGCTCCCACCACTCATCATCGACGAAGCGATCGAAGAAGCAACACTACTGGTCGCCTTCTTCATCGTCGTCAGACGAATCGCCCAGAAAATGTAGGTGTCCCACTAAGCATTCTTCTTCTGCAGAGTGGGAGGCATTTGGCCTAAAAATTCTTGAAGTGTTTGAGAAGGCCAAGCCTCTGTCTGCGCCTTCTAAGGAAGCCGGCCGAGAGCGTTCCCATTCCGACACTCGTGCGCCCCCGAACCCCTGTGGTCGAAGAAAAAACCCATTGAGAGCCTTCGAGGTCTCCGATGAGTCACTCAAGTTGTGACGAGCACTCAAGGTCTTCGACGCCGTCTAATGCTCCGAAGGTGGAATCTTCTAAGGTGGTTGTCGAGGCCTCAACGCCATCTGCGCCATTTACATCAACGCCATCAGCGCCCTTGTTGACGTCGACACCAAAACCATTGGTGCCGAAGATTTCTAAGGTTTCAGCTCAGGCCTCTGAGTATGTTGCAGCAAAGAAAAAGCTGCTAAGCCAAAGCCTTCCACAAAACTGCCACCTCCTGTGAAAACGTACACTCCTTTACCCAGGAAGGAGTATTTTAAATCCTTGTCTTCAATGTTTGAAGAAGAGGAAAGATCTGAGGAAGAGGAGGTTCCTTTTGGTCTGGAGTTTGGTACACCTAATGTGCCAGAGTGTTTAATCTCTGAAGACAGTAGAATGAAAGACCTTATTGACACACTGCACAATACCAGTGTGGATACATCGCCAGAGACTGAGTTTGGCAAAGCAGAGCCAGGCAAACACGCAGACTCTTCTTATCGACACCTAATGTCAAAAGTGGTAGAGTATTTAGGCTGGGCCAAACCACCAGCTCAGTTTATTCAGGATGATGTTACAGATATTCTAGACCAAGGTCCACCTGCAGACCCAGTTTTACCCTTCCATGTAGCCTTAGAAAATAGGGTGGCCAAGAATTGGGAGTCCCTGGATTCTATCCCTGCTGTGGATAAATCCCTCACTAGAAAATACCGCCCTTCCATTAGCGACCGTGGCTATCTGTCCAAACACCCCACTCCCGCGAGTCTGATGGTCCAGGCAGCCACAGTTACATCTAACAAGGCAGGGGTACCCTACCATCCCTCCGGATAGAGACGACAAGCGTGTGGATGGATGGGCACGCAAAGTATTTTCAGCTGGCAGTATGCCCTTAAAGTCGGCCAACTCCACTTGTGCCTTAGTCAAGTTTTCGTACACTCTGTGGGAGTGCATCTCCATGGCGGCAGAGCACATACCAGAAGGGGAGGAATGGGAGGATTTCCTAGCTATCGTTAGAGATGGAAAGGAGGCCATGCAAGAATTCCTTCAGTCTGGATTGGACACTGCAAATAGCGCCAGCAGGTCCATGGATACTAGCACGGTTATGCGCTGGTTAGCATGGTTGCGGAAGTCTGGTTTCGCACCAGATGTACAGTCCCGTCTTCTGAACATGCTGTTTGACGGGTCTCACCTTTTTGGCAACAAGGCCGACAAAAGTCTTGAGAGGTTGCAGACCTGAAAAGCAGCTGCCAAGACTTTAGGGGCCGCTGTTAGGCAACCTCAGCCTTTTCGTTCATCAGGACATTCTTGGAGGGGACGATCTTATTGTTACTATTCCTCATATGGCAAGGCGAGAGGAATGGCCAGTTAAAGAGGCCAAAGGAAAAACCCTTGTAGTGGACGAGTAAAAGTGCAAAGCCTGCTCCAACTACAGCTTCTTTGCCATCAGCAGCTGCAGCAACCGCCTCCAAACCGCTTTGAGAGCTTGCGTTACGAAACACCAGTGGGGGGCAGACTATCTCAATATCTGCAAGAATGGCGAGACATCACTTCAGATGCCTGGGCTCTGGAAACAATAGCCCATGGTTACTGCCTTCCATTCTTAACGCAGCCTCACAACAATCCACCGGGGAAACACTCCTTGAGGATTCCAGATCCTCTCCTTGGGCAGGAAATATTAACCCTGCTAGAGAAAGGTGCTATATAACCGTAGCAGTGAGGATCAAGGGTTGGTATTGCCCATATTTTTTGATCCCCCTAGAAAGACTGAGGACTGAGACCCATCTTAGACTTGAGATACTTGAACAAGTTCCTCCGGAAGGACAAGTTCAAGATGGTTACTCTTTCTCAGTTGCCTCAGGCCCTCCAACTTCAGGATTGGTTGGTATCATTGGACCTTCAGGATGCTTATTTTCATGTGCCGATCCATCTCAAGCACAGAAAATACCCGAGGTTCGCCGTTGGCGGCTCGCACTTTCAGTTTAGAGTCCTGCCATTCGGGTTGACCTCCTCCCCGAGGGTCTTCACCAAACTGATGGTAGTGGTGGCAGCGTACCTCAGGAAAGGGGGGATTCATGTCTACCCTTACTTGGACGATTGGCTGATCAAGGCATGCTCTCCCGAGCAAGCACTGGATCAACTCACGGTCACCTGCCACTCTCTTCAGACTGGGCTTCTTCCTCAATTTAAAGAAGTCACAGATGACACCTTCCCAACGGCTCCGATACATCAGAGCTGTATTATACACATCCTTGGGAAAGAGCTTGCCACCCAAGGTGAGGGCTCAAGACATTCTTCAGATGGTTTCCAAATTTCAAAGTGCCCAAAATCTTCCACCTACGATTTCTTGAGGTTGCTCGGCCTCATGGCATCCTGCATTTTTCTGGTGCCAGAAGCCCGCCTGAGAATGAGATCCCTTCAATGGGCTTGGAGAACTCAATGGTCCCAATTCTCAGGAAGGATTACGGACCTGCCCCAGGTTCCAAGCAGGGTAGCTCAGAGTCTCCTGTGGTGGGCCTGCGAGGACCATATTATGAAAGGAGAACATTTTTGGCAACCATGGCCGGAGATTAGAGTAGTGACGGATGCCTCACTAACGCGGTGGGGAGCCCATGCCACCAATCTGACAGTCAGCGGTTGTTGGTCTCCATCAGAGTCCAAACTACACATCAACCTTTTGAAGCTGAGGGCAATCAGACTAGTACTGAAGGCCTTCCTGCCCTTTGTATGGTTAAAGCATGTCCTGATAATGACGGACAACACAGTGGCCATGCATTACCTCAACAAAAGAGGTGGTGTATGGTCACTACCACTGTGCAGAGAGGCAATGCAGCTCTGGTACTGGGCAATTCATGAAGGAATCTCCTTATCAGCAGTTCACCTGGCCGGGGAGGAAAACATGACGGCGGACGGTCTGAGCAGGCAGGGTGTAGTGTCCCACGAGTGGGAACTAGCTCAGGAAGTCCTTCAAGAGATCTTCGCCCTTTGGGGAAACCCCTCAAGTGGACCTGTTTGCGACTGGAAGCAACCGGACGTGCGAAAGGTGCCGCTAAAGGGATTTTCCTCCAGATGGAGCTCTAGGAGACGCGTTTGTGGTCGATTGGGACTTCCCACTAATATACGCGTTCCCTCCGATCCCTGTCATTCCTCAAGTAATAAGGAGGTTGAGACGGTTCGGAAGCCGCATGATCCTAATTGCCCCAGATTGGGCCAAGAGAACGTGGTACCCGGACCTTCTATTCATGTCTGTCCTCCGATTGGTCTTCCGCAGAGGGAGAATCTTCACTCACAAACTGAGGGACAGGTTCTCCATCCAGAGATCAACACCCTCAGCCTTCACGCTTGGTTTCTGAAAGGCTGAGATACAAGGATTGGGACCTCTCGCATGACATCATGGAGGTGTTGCTTTCGTCAAGAAGGCCAGCAACAAAGTCTCTGTACCTTTGCCGTTGGAATAAGTTTTGCGACTGGTGCAGGGAAAAGAATGTTGATCCTTTTCTATGTTCAATTCCAGAGGTGTTATCTTTCCTCTTATCATTGGCACATAAAGGTCTCAATGTTGGGACCATTAAAGGTTACCTGGCAGCGCTTTCCATCTTCAAGCGCTCTTCGCAAGAATGCTCCTATTTTAAAATTCCCCTGGTGATTCAATTCTTAAAAGGGCTCACAAATGTGTTCCCACCTTCTTCTTTTCTAGTCCCAGTTTGGGACCTTAATTTGGTTGTAAAGTTTTTAATGTGTGCCCCATTCGAACCCTTGCACACATGCCCATTGAGGTTGTTAACCTTAAAAACCATATTATTGGTCTCATTAACATCTGCACGTAGAGTGAGCGAGTTGCGGGCACCTTCTTCCAGGCCACCCTATACTGTGTTCCACAAGGAGAAGGTTGTGCTGAGGGCAAGACCCTCCTTCCTACCTACAGTTGTATCTGATTTCCATCTGATTTCCATCTGAATCAGAAAATTGTTCTGCGGGTGTCCTAACCCCGCCGCATACCGCTAAAGAGGAGGAAAGGCTCCATAGGTTGGACCCTAAAAGAGCTTTAAGCTTTTATATTTCTAGGTTCTCTAGGCTCAGAGCGGATGACCAACTCTTTATCGTGTATAGCGGAAGAAAATTGTGTCAAGCTGTTTCAAAACCGACCTTATCAAGGTGGATTAAACTTGCCATCTCGGAATGTTACAAATTGGCAGGCAAGGACCCTCTAGAAGGCTTGAGGGCTCCTTCCACCAGAGGTATAGCCAGCCCTTCAAAGGGGCGTTCCTATTAAATCAATCTGTGAAGCAGCAACTTCGTCTTCACTGCATACATTTACAAAGTATTACTGTCTAGATGCTTCCCACTCGCAGGATGTTGCCTTTGCTAAGGCAGTACTGTATTCAGCCTTATAAATGCTGACAATTTCAAATTCTACTCCCTCTTCCAAATTCTGTAATACTGCTTTGGGTGTCTATCAAAGATGAGGAATACGTTGCAGGACACGATCCATTCTAAGAACAAGTTACTTACCAACTGGTAACGTTCTTTCGATTGGATGTTCCTCCAACGTATTCCTCATCACCTTCCCATCCTACCCCTCTGTAGAATTTCCTATCCCGTTACAACTTCGGCTTTCACAGGGCTGTCTGTCTGCCTACACTGACAATCAACACGAACAGGAGGGAAAAACCGAACTGAGGCCAACGGGCGCCGTGCGTGCTCCTTGTACACTCAATGACGTCACCCTCGACGGAGGCCTTCGAGGGACAGCGACTCGACGCACGGCGCCCTCTGCTGAGAATAATTTTTTCCAAAGCAGCCGAAGCTGGATGTAAATATTTAAGATGAGGAATATGTTGGAGGAACATCCAATCGAAAGAACGTTACCAGTTGGTAAGCAACTTGTTCTTTCCACCCGATGCACCCTCCCCCACCCACACTGCCCACTCGCAGTGAAATGTTCCACCCCATCCCCAACATACAATTCGATTTATTAAAAAGGCAAGCATATCTAAGACCCACCAAAAAGTCCACTCATATTAACATTAGACCAGCAGGGTACACATCGGTCTTTGTTCTCCGGGGGTGACCGTTCCCCACACACCGCAGTGTGCATTCTCAAAAAAGTACTACCACATGCCCACATAGCCATGATTAGAGTATCCTCTCACTTCTTCAGCAGTGCCTCTAGGAAGTCCTACACTGCATCGTGTTCAGTAAAAAAGTGAGACTTGCCTCCATGCAGTACACGCAGTTTGGATATGTACAGCATAGCATATTGTAATCTGCGGTTGCGCTTCGCTGCCAGGAAAGACCGGCAAGCCTTCTGGACCATTGGGGTAAAGTCTTGGTAAATCGACACCTGTACATTATCGTATTGTAAGTCTCCAAGCTCACGGGCTCTGCGAAGGATCATGTCCCAGTCCCTGTAATTTAGCAAGCAAGCTATTATTGGGCCGGGAGCTATGGCCTGCCATCTGCGACACCAGATGCGCCCTCTCAACCAAGAATTGTGATGACAATGGGGGTGCCTACAGCACCTCTTGGATGAACTTTTCCATGAAGATCTCCATGTTTTGTTGCAGGACTGACTCCGGGATACCCACCAACCGGATGTTGTTCCCGAAAGATCTAACCTCCAAATCTTTGTTGTTCTCCTTAATTGCAGTAACTTCCTTTTGCCGTGAGCGAATCGCCTGTGTCACTTCCCCGCTGGTATCCTCCAGGGCCCCCACTCTGTGTTCCGCGTCAGATATTCAACCACTCTCCTTCTCGATCCACTCCTGCATGCGCTCGACCCTGTATGGCATTCTGTCCATTTTGGTATTAATGGACGCAAAACTGGACCTCATTTCATTTCGGACAACACTAGGCTGAGTTCCGAGGCTGGAGCACCCTCGGCAGGCTTCAATGAAGCCTCATCTCGGATGGCGTGGCCGGCCTGTCCGAGGTGTCATGGGGCAGCATCATCTTTTCTCCCCCACCACTCGGGCCCTCCTTCTGGGAGAAAGGCATGCAGGATTGACGCTTATTATCTTTTGGCATGCAGTACCACAGCCGTGGGGGTTTCTGCAGCAACACGACTGTACCTTCAATGCCCTACAATTTGGCCTCCAGTTTAGCACTGTATGCTCTCCAGGAAAGGGGGCGTGCACTGCAGCGTCGCTCTTAAGGGTCTGCACCAGCAGGGGGGTTTGGAACACACTTGCCACAGGTCCAATACTGTTGAGAGAGCAACCCTTCCTGCCACTGGTAATACCCTCTTGTGTAGAAGTAGCTTGGGTTGATGGTGGTTTGCCCAAAGAGCCAGCCAGCCAGGATGTGGGGCAGCGGGTAGCTCACTCCACACAACCAGAGAGGGGCGCCCAGACGCTGGTGTCCCAAAGAGCCTCCAATCAGTCTTGGCCGGTGACACAATGCCCTACAATTCGGGCTCCAGGTCAGCACTGTACACTTTCCAGGAGTGTGCACTGCAGCGTCGCTTTTAAGGATCTGCGCCAGCGAGGGGATCAGAACACACTCACCACAGGTCCAATACTGTTGAAGGAGCAACCCTTCCTGCCACTGGTGACAACTTTGTGTGTAAAAGTAGGCCAGGATGATGGGGGTAGGCCCGTGTAGCCAGCCAACCAGCCAGGCTGTGGGGTAGTGGGTAGCTCACTCCACACAACCAGAGAGCGGCACCCACCGCCGGTGTCCCAAAGAGCCTCCTCTCAATCTCGACCGGTACCGTAGTCCGTTCCCCAGCTGGGGAGCCCCCTCAGCGCACTCTGCACTAGCTTCTTCGAAGGTCCAGACACTGCAAATACAAAACTGCTATTGGAAGCCCAGTAGAGCGAGCCCCAGGCCTCCCACTGTGTCTCAGTCACAGTATGGGGCTTGAAGCCTTCCACTTTTGAGCTGGGGGTCCCTGACTCTGGGACTCGACCCGCACCTGTAGCCAAGCTGCCCCAGGCTCTGCTGGCTGCACAGACAATAACTGGCCCCACAGGTCTTGTCCTCAGGGCCTCACGGCACCAACTCACTCCACCAATCTTCCCCGGACACCTCCAGCAGCTCACGTTCGCCCGGTTGCCTCTCAGTCACCGGAGCTCTCTTCGACCGCCTCTGCGGTCCAAACTCGCTCATGTGGTTGATTGAACTTATCAGTGTGTGCCCCACTGCAGGGGTTCACGGCTCATGCGGTGGGTGCGGTGCTGGCCTCCCCCTTTCGCAGCCTACTCGCGGATCTCAGAAGTAAGCGGCCATCTTGGCTGCAATCTCGCGAACGCCCCCCACAAGTGACAGTTACAGGAATAGATCACCTCACAATGTTCGTAAGCCAGACTGGACTGAGAGGATCTTGTGGCGGTGAACTGCATGGTCTTGCACCTGCTGAAGTAGTGAAATGCAGAGAAATTAACCACGAGGCCCACCTTTAGCAGTCCCCAAGCCTCAAGAGGGCATAACATATGCACAACATCACAAATAAAATGTGCTCTTTTGGAAAAGATGGCAACTGATGGAGTGCGGAAATCAGCTCAAGACATTAAACAGGATTTTCTTTTTAGAGAATGTAGCATTGTCCTTTGCACCACACTCCTTCCATTAAAGAAATAGCTTACCAATTCCCATCAGAATAGATAGCAGTAGAGAAGTACATCACACGGATAGTATAACATGTCCCTGGCGTAAAATATATCCTACAGCAGACAAGTTATTAGTTTCAATACTCACATAATTGGGACAGAAATACACAGTCAACCATCACACCCTGCTCCCCCTCATTGCACACAAGGTGGGCTTCTCTGGCACTGTCCTGAAATGGTTCACATCTTGCTGGCAGACACCAAGCTGTCCAGATAAGCTCCCTTGTGTCTGAATGCTGCCACGTCAGCTGTGGAGTCCATCATGGTTCCATTCTCTCCACAGTCCTCATTAACCTGTATCTGGAACTACTGGGCCTGCTCCTAGACTACCCCAACATTGCGATGCACCAGCATGCTGGTTATGCACATTTATACCTAAAGGTCAAGATATTTCTCACCTTTTGTTCATGCCTTGCAAATATTCCACCATGAATAAGTGCCTGCTATGATGAATCTGATGATGCCCTCACTCTTTTCCCTGGGATAGCCTCTCCCTATGTGGCCAGGAGATGGATGCCACTACCTCATCCTGAGCCTGGGGGCGGCTATATGAGGGAGAACCACATTGGGGTAGGTGACCTTCAGGGGGATTACAAGACATCAATGGATAAAGACACATACCCCCTGCCCCTTTCCTTTTAGGGATGTTCCTTTTCATCCTCATGCCTTAATGGCATAGTGTAACCCTCTCTAAAACACTTGCCAGGTCTACTTCCTACAGTCCCCAAAATCGGAGAGGGAATGATTTTATTTTAGTCTGTTTATTGGCATTTTCAACAATCACAGTTTGTTTCTTTGTTTGTTTATTATTTGTAATGCGCTGGAATACCCTAGGGTAACAAGGCACAGCAGATACAGGAATTTGCTAAACTTAGTTGCAGACAATAAAATATATACATGGCATATACACAGTAATAATGAACGAAAAGCAGGAGATATATATATATATATATAGATATAGATATATATATATAGATGTGTATATATATAGATGTGTATATATATACAGTTAACACATGTATGTACGGTATGTCCAAATGACAAGAGGGAGATGCAGATCATGGCTCAGTATGTTTAGACAGCGGCTGTTTTCAGCCAAGACATAATCTTGGATCGGAAATTTTGGTAGGGTAAGTCCATTCTGAGAGTGGGTGGTAGGGAGTTCCACAGTTTAGACGCTTTCACTGGGAAGCTGTTACCTCCTATGGTGGAGCGTTTGTAGTTGGGAACGGAGAGGCAGTCTCTGTATACTGTCCTCGTTGGCCTCAAGGATGTCTGTCTGTGAAATCTGTCGATCAGGTAGATAGGGGCCGCGTTATTAAGGGACTTGTGGGTGAGTGAAGCAGTTTTTAGGGAGATTCTATCTATGATAGGGATCCAGTTGTTCTGTTGGCTTTTTACTGTGATGTGGTCTCTTCTGGAGATACCCAGGGACGCTCTAAGTGCGTTTTTCTGGAGAATTTGTAGTTTGCTGGTGGTGGCTTTGGAGGACCCAAGATAAAGCGCTATGCAGTAGTCTAAGCGGGATAGTATGAGGGCTCTGGCCAGGGTCAGGCAGCTGGTGTCAGATAGAAAAGGTTTGGCTGCACGGATCAATTTACATGTGAAAAACGTGGAGGAGGCTAGTGAGTTCACCTGTCTGTTAAAGGAGAAGTTGGAATCCAGGCAGAAGCCCAGTGTTTTGACTTTGTGTCCCACTCTGATAGTGTTGCCATCCAATCCAATATGCAATGTTCTCAATTCAAACCGGGCCAAGCAAAAGAAACTGCAAACAAACGACTGAGGCTTGGATATGCGGTGCAGTCTACAAACTTTCACTGCGATATGGGGGATCCCAATGGGTGCAGCGGTGTGACTGAGGCATGATTACAATAGGACTCAGATACGCAACATTTATAGCTGTTGTACACATAAATCGAGCAACAGTGAGAACACATTCAGGGCGGCATATCATCCGAGGGATGAACATTGTGAGGGTGAGCTGTTTTCAAGCCTCAAAAGCATTGGCAGAATTCTCATCATGCATCTGCAGTGCCCCAAACCATGCTTTCGTCACTTTCACATCAAGTTCGAAAGTCATGACTTTTTAAGTTTTCATGCCATGGCCAGACGCCTCTTCGCCAGAATACATGTGAGTTCCATAAATCTAACCACATGCTTATATTTTCTAGGCCTGGGATATACACCCAACAAACATTAAAGCGGGCTGCAGTGATATCTGTGCAAGCCTGCGCAATTTGAGCCCAAAACCCCTGTGCCTTCAACCATTTCCAAAACACATGTATTAGGTCAGCGCCATCCTGTGCGCCCCAGGGGCAAGCAGATGCGATATTCAAGTTAAATATAGCTATCCTACTGGGGGTCATGTAAGTGCGATTAACCTGGAGCAATGTGAATCGGGCATTCCGGGAAACATTTTTAGTAAAAATCAAAGCCTGATCCCATTGCGCATCAGATATGTCAGAGTCAACATCAGTCTTCCAATGCCCCTTCAGTGAGGCATTTCTAGTACTAGCCCCCTTCAGTAAACACTCAGAGTCTAGAGACGGGTCTCCAGCCATCTTCCAGATTGTATAATAGGGCAAGAAACGCGTTTTGCTCTGGCTCAGCAGGTCAAGACTCCTGTTGACACCTGGCTGTCTTCATCACTCGCATGTACGTCAGAAAACTGACCTTTAGGGAGGCTGCCATGTAGCATCAAGCTTTGCAGGTCCCTAAACATCACATTTTCATACAAATCCCCCCAGGCGTATATACCCCAGTGTACTGGATGGATCCCAGCAGGCCCATAGGACTGGGGCTTTCCAAATAGTTCTTTAAGATGAGCAGCAGCACCCTTGAGATGGATGGGGGATACAGATTTGTAATCTTGCCCCAAATCAATAATGACAACTCAGTAGTTTGGCAAAGGGAGTCCGTTTAATGACAAGTACAAAAAACGGGGAGTTCAATGAATATCAGCAATCGCTCGATCTTCTCTTTCGCTTCAACTCCAATTAATTTCAGAAAAAACATAACATTTATACCAAAAACTCATCATCATGAACGTGTAACTCTTAAAACTTAGCATGCAACTTGATTGGTTCTAGGAAGGTAACTGTAACTTTAATATAGGCACTAGATCTGTATATGGTAACGGGGAGAGGGGATTGGATAGACAACATCAAAATGGCTACTGTAAATGTCACTAAAAGTACAACGTCTCATTGGTTCTACTAACTATAGGACCCTAGATTGCATGGTCCACTATGATTGGGATGGCATGAACCCCGCTCATACTTTTCCACTTGCGCTTAGCAGCGTGCAGAATAGCCGGCTAGGTGCAGGGAGTTCGTCTACACCCCAGCTTCCCTCCAATTATTGTTACAATCAATCATCACCTCAGTGGTCCTGTGTCAATTATTTCTTTGTGGTTGGCCTTGAGTCTGCTTCTTGGTCTGGGAAAGTTAAGGTGTCTGGGCATGGCAAAGGCCCATGCGTAGGTGTGAAAGATTAATCCCTTCCTGCTTGTCTGGTCACGTGATTCCGACACCACGAAATCGGCCTTTTCTTCATGCAATTTCGTATATTTGATTTAATTCTGCCAGTCATCTGCCATCTGTGTCATGACCCTTACCCCTGACCCTCACTGGCAAGTCAGCCTCCCACCTAAGGCCAGGTTCCGGGCCTCCATTATGGCCTCAAAGCTCTTCGCACCTCATCCAAGATTCTCTTAGAGTCAGTCCTGGCACCTTTGGCACAAGGCTCATAATCATTATGGAGACCAACATTAGGATGGAACTGTTTACATGGGACTACTTTATTTGGGACTTCAGCTAACATGGAGGCCCTCACATAGCTCAATTGCAAAGAACTGAGCTATGCAGTATAATGTTTAGGGTGTGGCTGGTTCTGGGACTACTTTATCTGGACTACTTTATCTGAGACTATTTAAACCACACCCAAACAGCAGAACACGCTTTGCGTTATTCTGCTGTTTGCAGCGTGACGCTTACCGTGTCTAGATCGGGTCTGCAGTGTTTCTTGATGCCCGCTTATCCTTACACCACGAACCTGAAGAGAAAGAGAACATTGTTAACATAATCTTACCTGTGAGTAGCCTCCTGTCTTTGACTCATCGCCGGCAGCAGATCCCGCTTATCTGACGATACTCGACCCAGCGAACTCCATCATTTCGGCACCACATGTGTTCTGAATACAACAACCTGGAAAAAAGAGGGAGAAAGGCAGCATTAGAGAGCTTTTAATCACATTTCCTCCCAAATGACGAATGCCACAAGACCCTTACCTGGTTAGTCATCTCTTGGACATCATTATTCTGGGAACCTCACGGCGCTCAACGAAGAACACAGCGGCCTGCGAAGAAGGGAGAAAAACACACGTTAGCAAAAAAGGAAAAAACAGCGCTGCACACCACACATTACTGACCGGACAGCATCGCGCTCATCGCACCTTCACTTGCTGGCTCGTGCTCATCACCAATTTGCACGACAACGCCGAAACATCTTTCCATACCCAAGGGGAAGAGAAAAAACAGACATTATTCTTTAAATACAGAAAGACAAGAAAGAAAGAACTAAATACAAAGACTGTAAAGCAGCAAACCTACCTTGTCAAAACTGAGTCGCAGCAGGCCTGGACTCCAGCAGGGCTCGCACCAGTGAAGCAACTTGGTCGCTGCACGCCTTCCAAAACTACACGCCCCTGCCACAAGGAGCAGGACAGAGAACACACCTTACAAAGAATCAAGGTGAGAAGGCCCCGGGGGAGGTTTTGAATCCAAGGGAGGTGGGAAGACACACTGCAGGAGACAGTCAAGTCTTGAACCCAGTTCCCCCGTATTTCTGGCCTCCCCTTCATCTGAGACATTACCCAGGGATTGGGGAGAGGGTTCGAGGTGCAAGTCATCCAACCAGGGCTGAGTGGCGTCCCCTTGGATACCAGGTGAGCGGAACATCTGTGGCTTATCTTGACCTTCCCTGAACAGGATACTCGGTTCTTCTCTTTAGTTGTATCCATTGTTGGCCTATTTCAGTCGATACGACCTTGGTTTCTTGGCTTGGTTACCTTCGTCTGAGTTTCTCTCCATCATTAATTCTCGATTTGTTTGCTGCGAAACTCTCTTCTTGAGACCTTTAGTAACATTTGGTTGATTCTGTTCTTGTGCGTAATGGAAGTATACTTATATAAAGTGCTTTCTTGAGGTAGCTATATGTACAGGTGGCGCTTTCCGCAATCTATCCTACTACTAAGCATAAGCAAGGCTCACGATTTCTGTGCTTCTTGCGGTTACTTTGCATATGTACAAGTTTAAACTGAATATATTCATTGTGCTTGTGGCACAAGTTTCTGACATCTTGACATCAATTGTTTCACTTTAGGCTTAGGATGTCACTTGTCCAGGGTGCTTCATCTCATTTGTCATCATTCTCAGGTCGTTATTTCTTCTATGCGAGTCAGTCTGGGTTCTTAAGATGTCATCATTCATCTTCCTTCAGTATCTTCTTAGTTTTTTCGGGTATTACATTCTGACGATCGTCATTCTGTCTCACTTGTCGATATGGTTTGCTCAATGGGTATCTTACTGTACAGGTTTTCTTAGGTGTTGGTACTTCAATAGGTGCTGTTATTCTGATAGGTAGTGGACAAAGCCCCACTGCGGCTCTCTGCTGGTTTATTTGCTCATCATAAATCGCATATTTCAGCGTGAATGTTCCTGGTACTTCAAAACGGCGGCAAAAGTGCGAATCGTGCTTAACACTTCCTCTCCCCCCCTCTGGGTGATTCATCGACCACTCTCACTTCTTATTTTGTATCTACCTTTATTTCATCCTCTGGATCTAAACATAGAGGTTTGAAGAAATATCTCTTTGGGGTCCATATTTTTATGACTCCCTTCAAGCTTCCTGCTGTTCTCACATGCTCATCTTTGTTCCATGTCATTAATTGGCATTCTCCACTTGGATGGATTACAATAGATCCATCTTCCCACATCATTTCTGTGTTTCCTAGGATCCCGAAACTTTGTTCCTTCTGGTGCATAAATGCTGGCTTTCACAAAGTCTCTTATTTCTTCATCAGTCAGGTCCTTGGGCTTCCATCCTGACTCAACATCAATCATGATCTTCATCCCTATGGCCTTTTTTGCAGTTTTCTGGCACCGAGATATTATCTTGACAAAACAGAATCCAAGCAATATCATCACTAGCAGGGCTCCTAGGAATTTGAATGCATCTGCCATCCATTGTGGAACCCATGAAAATAGTGATCCAAACCAGCTGTCGTCGTCAACTTCATCTATCATCTGATTCTGCAGTTTTGTCAGCATACCTATGGCTTCTGTTTAAGTTACATTTTCGTCATCGTGCGAAGGTATGAAGGTGCAATATAATTCTACAATTTTTGCACAAACGCCTCCATCCATAGCTGTGATCATGTCAAGGACATATCTGTTCTGGAGAGTCATTAGTCGAATCACCCTTAACTCTTTTTTGATTGCATTGAATCCTTTTATGGTCGTGTTGATGGTCTGCAGTAACTCCATCTGGTTACCTGCAATCATTTGGTATTTGCTCCAACCTGAACTATTGGCATCAAGATCAAGGTGAACACTGAAGAAGTCTGACTGAACAGTCTGTTCATATGGGATAGCATCGAAAGCTTCTATGGATTTTGCAGAGAAATAATTTTCCCTCTTTGTTCTCTTCATAAGCTCCATAGATGATCTCTTTCTTAAGTTTCGGGAAACTGTCAATATTCAAATCACTTTTTGGAATTGCCAACGCTGGAACATGGACATTTACCAATGTGCATATACCTCCCCAATTCTTCGGCGCTCTCATGTATACTTGGGATCCACATGCCCAATAATGATCCATGATCACTGCAGTACCATTTACCATTCCTGGAACGTCAAAGACTCTACCACAATTGTGATTCTCTCCCATTTTTCTAGTGCCATAATTTCTGAAACAGAATTTTGGGCTCTCCAATGGTATTATCTGCAAGGGTCCTTCTCTGTCCTTGACCCATGTCAATAGTTTAGCAAGCTTTGGTCATAATGGTTTGCATCCATTCTGTACTATGTCAATAGTAGCCTGGTAACGCCCTGCTCTGCAGAACACTACTCCTTTCTTCCATCCGTCTGGCGAGAGCACTGTTCCCCAAATTTGCATTTGACCTCTTGTCATGGTGCATGCTCCAAAAGCCCTGGAACTGTTGGGCCCACCCCAGTCACTGACAACCAAAAGGGCTTATTAAGCCCCAAAGGAGTGCTCCAGAACCTCCTGGACTCAGTCCTGGCGCAATTGGCACCAGGCTCATAAGGTGGGTTGAACTGCATGGGACTACTTAATCAGCCTAGTGAGGCTGAGCCTTTCTGCATACCCAGGGTGTGGCTGAGGGACTACTTTACCTGAAGGCCAGGGTATGGTAAAGGGACTACTTTACCTGGAAATACTTGCAAGGCTATTTAGGCCACGCCCTGCAGGCAAAACACGCTTCGGGTTATTCTGCTCTCCTGCAGCGTAACGCTCACCGTGTCTGCTCTGTCCTCGAACCTCTACACCAACGCTCGTTCTGAGATTTCCATCCATCGGTGCCTGAAAGAAGAAAGAGAAGAGAACAAGAGTTATTACAGCAACAAAGGCCTTACCTGCAGTTCTCATCCATCGGTCGCGCCTTCAGCTGATCTTCGGATCGCCGACCTTGCAGGGAAGAAGGCATCCGCAGAGGCATCCAATATTCACCCGGGGGTCTGCATTCCTCCGCAATACCTTGGAGCGGATTCTTCCATTCGCCGTCCTGGAGCTTCGCCGTGCCTGCACAGAAAGAAAAACAGCAGGTTAGTCGCGCACGAAAAAACAAACAGTTATTCAGACGTGCAGCGCCACTCACTCGCGTTAACACTCACCTGATGGGAACCTGCCCTGCATCCTAGGAAGAGTCAATTCTTCATCCAACCTCCGCACGAGGCCGCGCCTTAAAGAAAAGACAAAACACGTTTACACCTTGGACAATAAAGACTTTGAGCATCTATACATTGGCATAGAAACTTACCTGCTAAATCCAGATATTCCAGACTCTGCAGCAGCGACACTGGACCAGTGAAGTAACTGGGTCAGGGGAAAGACTGTGCTTACTGCGCTCCTGCTAAGAGACAAGCAGGACGGAGAGCCAGCCTCACAAAACTCCAAGGTGAGGCAGAAGAGGAGCTGGGCATCTGGAGCTTGAAGGAGGTGGGACCTATCCAGCCCCACTCAATAGCTAATATCTTGTTTCAACATTGCAGACAAACACCTCCTGGGGTGATAACAAGGGAAAGGACATCATCATTCCAGCAGTGCTACGCCAGTGCAGACATCATTTGTACGGCTACGTGCTATGCCCCCGTGGAGACCAGGTGGGCGTGACACCTCTGTTCTTCCGACTCTGAGCGTCTTCTGGATTTCTTCCTTGAATGTTCAGTCTTTGGTTTGCCTCTCTTCTGATCTCTGCTCCTTTAACTACAGGCTTCTCATATCAGATCACAATGTTCTTTGTTTTTCCATTGTTTCTTGTCTTTATGTCCTGGAAATAATCATCTTCCTTTGGATCAGTTGCTTCAGTTGCCCATTTGAGTGAAGCATCACTTCCCATGAACTGGCCCCTGGTCTTGCACATTGCTATATGTGACACAGTGTGCTGTCTGCACATCTATTTCAACAGCTAAGAAGATTTTTTACTTCCCCATGCTGTACGGTAGGAGTGCACAAACAAAGCATTCTTCCTCAGAAGTTTGTCGTCCAACTTCTTTCATATGTTGGTACCATATGATATTTCCCAAGTGTGCTGTGCTATCCAGGTAGTCGTTTAGTTCGTTGTTGTCTTCTTGTGTGTTTCTACTGATTCTTAAGGTTTTTCTATAATTTGCTGTAATCACATCATTAACCGCATCCATATAGCTTCTTCTTGCTGGAGGATTCTCAGGTATCTCCATCCGGGTTCCTTGAGTAGTAGAAAGCTCTGTCATTCCTTCTTTATCTCTGTGTCTTTTCCTGGCTTTGGCTATGAACGGCCAAATTGATTCTGCCATCGTCTCTGCACGTGATGGTTTTGCAGGACTTGTACTTGTCCCTTTCATTGCTGGATTAGGGGTGCTTGTCAATGCTGTCTTTGTTTTGTTTATTCTCCAATTCCTTTTGTCTCTTTAAAAGTTCAGCTTTCTCCATTCGTCTTTTGGCTTCACTTGGTGTGGAACTTCTCATCGTTGGTTGTCCAAACTTCTCCCATTCTTTGTACTGTGGTTCTGTAGTTATTGACACTAGACCAGGTGTATATGCACTCATCGTTTGCGTGTGTGTGTTTTTCATTAACCCTCTCGCATGCTTGCTCTGCCGACCCTGTCTCCGGCGGTTCCATTTGTTTGTCACCACAAGTGTGTGTGTGTGTGTGTGTGTGTGTGTATTAATGCTCATCACATCCATCTCAAGTTCACTCATTCCTCTATCAGACCATCTAGGGACTGGAATGACTATGTAAGTTCTGGGCACCTTCGTGGGTTTCATGCGTACATCATTAGGTGGGTGCACTGGAATCGGAACGCTTTGTGCACCAATAAAAAATGCAGTTCGAATCGTCAGTGACAATAAAACAATAATGAACACTATGCATAGGTAAATAATTCCTCTATAGGTTAATTTACAACACTTATTTCCGGGCCAATACGAGCGTCTCTTTTGGTTGCCCATCTCGACCATCTAAGTAAGTAAGACTAACTCTTTCATACATTCTAGGTAATGTCGTTATATCTGGGTTCTGCCGTTTCTTCTTGTAGGTTGCAGATACTGGAACGAATAATAGATGGTCTCTTGTCTCTGGAAACAGATTCTTTTCCGTATATGAAAATGTCAAATAAGGTAATAAGTTCAGCAAGTCTCTTAATTTGTGTGTTCAAAATAAACAAGTTCCCAGTCGATGCCTCTTATTTGTTTCATTCCAGAAGACATGTCGTTTCGTTGTCAGCATAGGCAGGAGTGAAGTCCTCTGGCAAAACTTTCGCGATCTGTCCCTCGACGGAAAGTTTACAATCTTCTCTCTGGCAATTCTGATGATGATTACAAAGTTCGACCTGCATTACAATACCATGCAGGAGCATGCTCATCTGTCTAGAGTTTGCTGGGTCGCTGAAGAAAGTGAGGACATCAACACTGGCAGGTCTCCCAACAAGCTCTGGAAAATCCTCAATTAGGCGAAAAAAACACATTGCTTGCTAGTCTGCTATCTTCTGATGACAGGGACATTTGTCTGGTCTTCCCTGTACTCTGGAAGCAAAAGGAACTGCTCGGCAATCAAGATAACCAGCCTCCTTATTGTCTTTTCGTTTTCAGGGTCCTGAAGAAATTCTGTAATGTTTGTGAGCCTTCCCACCAACGAGGGGTATGACCTTAGTACTAACTCAAAATAGATCAAAACGTCCTTAGTGATGTCACTACTGCGTGACACCATAAGTGAGTCCAAATAAGGCTTCTGTGTTAAGAGTCAGGATACTGTATTCTCTTCCAAATTATGTGTCCTCGATCCAAATTTGGCATATCTTTTATTATCAAGGCTTCAGTGTGCCTCAGTCCAAAGTTCAAAGTCAACAGACTATGTTGTGGCTTTTACGTGTAATTTTCTTCTTCACCCTGCAACTAGGATGCACAGAGTATCTGTGTTTTTATGTCCTTATGCCCTTATTTTGCGCAGAGGAAATGTCCAAAATTGAGCCACAACTTTGCACTAAAGTTCCTTGCCTTTGCTTTGCTGGTCACACGTCCTTCTTCCTCGTCATGGATCTCGTCTGCACGTGCTGTGGTTCTTCCCTGTCGTCTGTAGTCTCTACGCGTTTGGTTGAGGGCAGAGGGTCTCCTCCCATGTATGGCTTGATGTCGCCCAAAAAGATCCAGGCTCTTCTTCCCTGTAACTTGACTGTAGAGGGAGTGACGTCCTGCACTCTGAAGGGACCGTTGAACCTTGGCTCGTCACACTTTTTTCTCGTGTGGTTTCTCACCAGGACCGTGTCCCCAGGGAACAATTGTGGTACACGTAAACCCTGAACTTGGTCTGTTGTAGTATCACCTTCTGTGTTGCCCTACACCCTTTTTGTCGTCGCTGCAGCTGTCCTGAAATTACAGTAAGACAAGATGTCATGCAATTAAAGTAATTTTGCATTTCTGATCCTAACACTTCCCCTGTTGGCTGAGCATCACATCTAGCTCTATCTTGGGGTGTTAGTGGCGTGTGCATCCTTCTGCCTGTCACGATTTCATGCAGCGTGAGATGGTGGTCAGAACCAGGCTGGTATCTGAGCGCAAACAGTGCCAGTGGAAGGCAGTGTAGCCATCCCTTCTTTAGAGTAAGCGTCAACTAGGCTATCCTTTACTTTAACAAGCCGTTGAGCTTATCGCATATCCCATTTCCTTGAGGATGATACGCCGAAGAAAACTTGTGCTTTATACCAAGCAACAAGCTGATCTGTTCAAATACTGCGTTAACAAAGTGAGGTCCATTGTCTGACCTCATGAACTCACATATTCCCCATCTGGGAAATACGTCCCTCACCAGAAATGTGGCCGCACGGGTAGAGTCTGGGTGTGTACATGTACCTGCTTCTATCCATCTAGAGAATGCACACCACAACAATTAGGTACCTGTACCCGTTGCATACCTACATAATCGACAAGCAAGTGCTGAAAAGGTCCATTGGGCCTTGGGATGACTCCTCTAATTACTCATAGTGTATGCTCAGCTGTAAACTGTTGGCAAATTATACAGTTCACCATAAAAAATGCAAGATGCTCTGCCAAGTTCGGTATGAACCAGTCTTCGGCAATTGTTGCTGCTAGATTCTCTTTTGTCATGTGCGCTGGATAGTGTAACTGTTCCAGTGCGATCTTCAATAAGGCTATAGGCATCACTGGTTTACCAGTGATGTCTTGTTGCCACAAGCTCTCGGAGGGGTTTAAAGACCACTCTTGCCGCTTCCAGAGGCTTTTCTCTTCCTGTGGTGCCTCCCCTTGGAGCTCCATTAACTGGATTTTCTCCATATTACTGTAACCTTCAGGTTCACTCCGTGCAACAATCATTCTCTCATGCACATCAGTTATTTCCACATTCATTATTATTTCTTCTTTGGTCGCCACACGCTTGGCTTCCGTATCTGCTGCTTGATTTCCTTGTGAGATAAAATCTGTCCCTTTCATGTGGGCGGCGCATTTCACGACCGCTATGCCCACTGGGAGTTGTGCCTTAATCAGCCTGTCCAATAAGGCTGCGTGCCGTCCGCTCAGAGGTAGACCCTCCTTTTCCAGCGCGCTAAGTCTGCGCGCATTGTTGACGTCACTGTGATGCTGGAAATGCATCGGAGGGACAGGGCCTCCGTATCCTGGTCCTTTACTGCCTTTTTATCGTGTGTTCTGTCATGTTTTCCATGCAGGAGTTCATGTGGGACTCCTGGCGGTGCAGCTCTCTTTTGGTTTGGTGAACAGACCCATGGGATACTCTTACGGCACCCATGGGTGGGGGGTACAACCCTGTGCCCCTAGTGTATGTTTTTGGGCACCTGTGGGTGGCCCGCAGAGCAGGGTATGGGCTGGTGGCAGCTCCATGCTGAATTTGACAGGTGCTCTGAGTATCCTACATTTTGGGATACCCAGGCCCTGCCATTGGAATCAGTTGATTCCTGATGGAAAACAAGATGGCCCCTGTGGCCTCTTGCTTTCTATTGCATTCCCAAAGTCCTGGGAAGCCATGACTCTGTCCCTTCCCCCTGACTGGCTGTTGGGTGGAAGTTCCATATATGGTGTTGTTGTGAAGTCCAGTTCAGACTGGCTGGAGCCTTCCCAGTGACTGTATGTTGTGGGTACACCCTGTGGGTGAGACCTGGGTGAATGGAGTGTGTGACCAATATGCACTTCTTATTGTGGCTGTCTGGTTTCTGGTATGAGACAAAGACTGAGACGGCCCTGCCCGAAACTGGCCTGAATGCAGTGTGTAGTGTTGAATGGCTGAGTACTTGTCCCAATCCACATTCCTTGTTGTGAGTGTCTGAGAGGGAGGAGGATGGCCTGAATGCACTGTGTGCCTGATTGGCTGACTGCATGAATGCCCTTCTGTATGATTGGCTGCTGCGTGTGACCCAGCAGTGTGGATGAGAGACAAGATAGTATATCTGGGGACCTCTCACCACTGGAAATTGTTCAGAAGCTGTGTCTACAGTTGAAGAGTAACTGGAACTGCTGATCCTCGACGCCCAGCTGGAAGAAGAAGAAGACTTGCTGTTACATTTGCTTCAACCTGATCTGAAAGCTGCCGAATTCGTCGAAGACTGATCCGAGAGAGGACCTGGTAAGGCGGCCTCTTCCAGTGCTCCGAGGGACCATCGAGCACCGCTAACCTTCGCCGAAGCTCCCTGGAAGTCAGACCCTCGAAAGGCTGTTGACCCGAGACGGGACTGCCGAGGAGAACGAAGCAAAGCACCCGGACTTCGCCGCTGTCGAAGTCTATTGCCGTCGACCAGGGATCGCAGGTTTGTGTAACCGCTGGAGGCCCGTCGAAGTTGTGTTGCCCAGCCGTGGGGACCACTTGACGCCGTGCCGCCGACGACCGGAGCCACCCGCTCCTTTGCCTAAGAACATTTGAATCGAAGGACTCCCTTGACCGCAACGTCGACCGTTTTGTCCTGCCGGAGAAAGTCGAGGACGACCAATGCGCCGAGGAGAATCCGCCGGTGGGTTTCCCGCCACCTGAAGGCCACAAAGACTTCGACGACTCGACGCCCTTGCTGGGCCACAGTCCTTCTGAAACTCTTTGCGGTCCTGAACAATCCATCGCCGAGGTGCCCCGCACACCTCATCCTCGCAGGACGTCGCTGACGAGCACCGCCTGGATCGACGTCGTGGTCTCGGCACCCTTTAACTTCTCATCAACGCCGTCGATGCCAAGTTCACCATCTTCGACGCCTCTCGATGATCCGTGGCTCCTGCTTTAAAGGGAGTCACTCAAGATCCTTCGACGCGTGTTCGAAAAACTCTACTCCACCAGGTACATTGGGGGGGTAAAACATTATAGGAGGAAATAAGACTATTGAACAATATCTGGACGGGGCTTGTGCTATATATCTTTATTTTACAGGTTGCCCAGGTGGGGGGGGGGATCTCCACACAGAACTGTGTCTATCGGTAGGGGCCAGTATTGTGCCTATTGTTTCAACCATCTTGCTTTCCTTCCTATCTCTATTACTGGTTTCCTTGTTATTTATCAGCGTGACATTTTAACCGTACAGTTGATGCACTTTAATGAGATTTGATGACATTGGTGGTACCACTTTAGAATTGTATATATTTATCATTGTTGACTTCCGAGTACAAAGTGCGTTATTGTGATCGTGTACATACCTTTGAATATTAATTATATAAAGACTGTGTTTTCAGTAATAGCGTGTGGACATTCCTTTGTGGGGGTTCGGGGACTACACTGTACTTAAGAACCAGCCTGCATCACCTCCTGAGAAGCTAGGCCTTGATTGCTCGTCCATTGCTACCCTATGGTTACTCACCACTCCGAAAAAAGGTCAGGAAAGTACATAGATGACCTTGGAGACGATGTGGGTGAAAGAATCGATATCCAGCCTCTACTTCTAGCTCCCCTGAGAACAAGGCTCAGGCTTCCTCAAAGAGGGGCTCTTCTTCACAACGTACCTCTCTGCTGTTATGATTGAAACAGGCCAGAGGTGTCAGTTGGGTAAAAGAGCGGGGAGAACACACACTGCCAATACCAATGCTGCAAGAAAATACAAAGACGTTAACCAGAGCTGACAGAAGATATGGAATCAAAACAGCAGTAATGAGCAGACAATACCTAGGTTGGGATTGGAGGGTACCTTCCCCGGGATGGATCTGATCTATGAATCAGGAATAAAGATTAAAGAATAAACCCACTGATTAACAGCTAATCTAACGGCTCTTCCTATAGAGTATTAGTCAAAAGCAACAGACCTGAAGTGGGGCTCTCCAGAGTTAATGTGATTCAGGATTGGAAAAAAACGACAGGAGAAAATAATAAACAGGTATGTTAGTATAGGGAAGATATTCCCGGGCGGCACGAGGGTCGCACTAGAGCCGGGTTGGTGCAGGATCAGGAAAGCGTCAATATGCACATAAAAATAGTTCACTGAGTGTGGCAATCCAATAATAGTTCCAGATCCAGCAGAGTCCCAACAACGGAATAAGTAACAGTAATCAAAAGCTGAGGGATAATCAACCAACTGATACCCCAGGTTACCTGAAAGCACACCTTCTCCGGATGGGAGGCGGAGAGTATTGTTTTGAGCGATGACCAACGTGAAGCATGAGGAACGAAATCCAATTACGCTCCGGCCGCTGCTCGAGTGATCACGGAGCCGGGGGAAGAAACAGTCCAGGCGCGCTCCGCGTTGCCACTAAGGAGAGCGTACAACAAGAAGCGGGAGAGGAGACCAAACCAGTAAACGTTCCGCGTCGGTGCCAGGAGATCCAATGTAGTTGAAGTAGGAAGGCAGTCCAGGAACGTTCCGGGTCGTTAACACAGCTGGTTATAAAATGTCAGAAGGGAAAAAGCACAACAATTCAAGGAACAGGATAGGGTCGGAATCAAGATATCAGAATCAAGAGGAAGTACGGACGTAACCACGAATAGTGAGGACACTAATTAGCAGCAACCAGTCCTCTGGAAAACAGCGGTTATAAGCCCGTATGGGGGGCGTGTCTTGCAGTACGTCCACGCATGTGATGCGTCAGCTGACGCGGGTTTTGCCGTAGCGTATACAGGCGCCATGGCAACCTGTACCTGCTCCATGAAGGAGCTGCACTTCACAGGGACGTCTCTCCTTGCCGAAGCGTCACGGCGTGCCGAAGTGTAACACCTGTAGAGAATCTTGGCTGGGGTCCTCTGTGCTTCTCCTCTACCATATAGAGAGCAGAAGTACAGGCACCCCCCACCGGTATCTTTACAGTCACATAGGCGGAGTCACTATGCACCGTTACTTCCTGGTCTGTGTGATTCTCGAGTGCAAGTATCAAGGTCAATCATTCTGCAGCTTGTGCTGAATAATGAGATGGTAATCGTGCACTAATGAGTACTCGAAATTCTCTATTTGCCGTTTGCTTCATCACAGCGGTGCCTGTATATCTCTCCCCATCATTTTGATCGATTCTCGAAGAACTGTCAACGAAGAAGATTTCTCCTTCTGCCAATGCATTTTCTTTCACTCTGGGAATCTCGTCATAAAATTCTTCATAGTTTGCACAGTTATGTATTGGCTCGCCTTCAGTGACTGGCTCTGCTATAAACATAGCAGGGTTCACAATCTTACATCAAATTATTTTAAACTATGTATTTGATATGATCACTTCATAAGCGGAAGCTCTCTGAGATGTCAATGTGCCTTTTGGTTTCTCTAAGATAGCAAATAATGCGTGCTCGACAAACAGCGTCATTGAGCATCCCATCACAATGGTTGTAGCCTTCTATATGGCTAACGCTGCAGCAGCTAAACTTTGTTCACACGGAAAGTGACCTCTCATCACTGGGTCCAAATTCCCACTGCAGTATGCCCGGGGCTTGTACCCCAACGTGGTTCTCTGTGTGAGTACTGCCGTCATTACACTGCCATTTGTGTGTGAAAACAGGTAGAATTCTTCTGCATAATTGGGAATCCCCAAAACTGGTGCCGTGCAAATGGCCTTTTTTAGTTTGATAAACCCTTCTTCCATGATTTCAGGCCACTCAATTCTTTTCTTTCGTCACCTGTGCTTTCTTTAGGGCTTGTAACAAGGGTTTGGTATAAGAGCTGTAGTCAAAGACCCATGCTGGACATAATTGCATAATCCTAGAAAACTCTGCATTTTTTTTATCGTGTGTGGTTTGGCTGTGTTTAGTATGGCTTCACCCCTTTCCGGGGTAACGCTTTTCCCCTCATGCGAGATTAGCTGGCCTATGTACAGCACTTCTTGTTGACAATACTGTAACTTCTCTTTTTCAACTTTATATCCTTTCTCAGCCAATACAGTCAATAGCTGAATAGAATCGTGTCAGCACGTTTCCTCTGTCGTGCTGCAAATTAAGATGTCATCCACATATTGCAAGACAACACTCTCTAATGCAATATTACTTAAGTCCATCTGCAGGACTCTGTTGAAGCAGACTTGCAGTACCCCTGAGGTAACCTTGTACTTTTCAGACGCATTTGTCTGAACGTGAATGATGTCAAATCTTGTGAGTCTTTGTGCAATGGGATTGAGAAAAATGCGTTTTTCAAGTCAATCACCGTGAAATATTTCGCCTCATCGGATATATTACATAGGCTCGTGGACGGGTTAGGGACTAGAGGGAAATCAGCCTCTACAATATCATTTATCGGGCGCAGATCTTGGATTAAATGCAAAGACCCTCCCTTTGACTTTTTGATAGGGTAAACTCCGGTGTTGCATGACAACTCTGACGTAACGTAAAATACTAGGGTAGTGCTAAGTACAAACAAGTCACATTTGCTGCAGATAGTTTAGGCCTAAACATATTCAGTGAAAGCACGTGACAAATAAAACATTATGAGACATGCATTTCAAACAGGTGTAAATATCACATCAGTATAACAGCTTGAGCCCAGGTTACTTTTCTGCTCCCAAATCAGATGTTTTTGTCATAATGTAGCCAGGGTCTGCCAGCTGGTCGCTTCATTTAAACCTATTTTGTATTATAGCAGATATTGTTTTGAAAATCCCTTCATCTGCTTCCCTAGACATGGGATACTGTTGTGCTTTTGGTAAAATTGCTCCTGGTTTCAATTGAATCTTTACTTCTCCGAATCCTTTCAACAAGACTACGTCATAAGGACTTGTAGTCCACACTGAGACAGGCACCTTTGCCATGTTGTCGTCAAAATATTCAGGACGTTTTCGTGCCAGCATCATTCTCTGGGGCACTTCTCTTTTGATCATTTTCACCCAATAAATGAGATTAACCTCAACTGTCGTTTCATCTACACCTGTTTGCTCTTCAAAGAGATAGTCATCAGTCACCTCAGTCAGTATGTATCCTTCCTCAATGGCGATTACTGTGCACCATTGTCTGCCTTCGTCGTCACAACCGTCGATCAATGCCATTTTTTTTCACACTCTGGCTGTGTCATTGACAAGGGAAACACTTGTCCCTTTTCCTCATGCATAGGTATTCTTGGCCTAAATAGAAACTCATCTGGGGTTCTCATTGGTTTGTCTGTAAGGCCTGGTAGCCATGTCATTAATATACGCGCTCCATACGCGAATATTTCTAGTTCCAATGGAACAGCTCTCATGTTCTGCGTGTGCTCTAATCTTTTCGCATACGTTCAAATAATGCATTCCTGGAGTTGAACATACTATGCCCTTCTCTGTGAATTATTTTGTCATGTTTAACTTCATCATTAGGTCTCGTCCTAATATATTTACTGGGGTTTGCCTTGAATACAGCAGTGGCACATTCATGTCACATTCTCCTTTTGTAAAAGGAACATGACTTGTTGCTCCTGTGAAGCCCTGAGTATTTATGGCATCGCCAGACAAAGAAAGCTTGCCTTCACGTATACACGAGCGTGTTGAACCTGTGTCAGCTAAGAAAGAATCTCTTTATCCCCTATAAGGACATCTACCCTTGGTTCCTCGTGAGGGTTTGGTGTCACTGATAGGCAGAACACATCAGGTTTCCCAGTGAGCTGTCCTAGTCCATATATAAATTTGTCCCATGTTGAGTGAATGGAATTCCTCCATCACCAGTGTTATTTCTTATTCCATAATTCAGTACCTGTCCTGTACTAGTTGTTTGTAACAGTTGCATCGGCAACTGTTGAGACTGTCCTTGCGAAAAAAGTGTCATAGTTTGAGGCTGCAAGCTTTGCTGTTCTCCCGGCGCTTGCTGTTGCACCGTGTGATTTTGTGCAACTCCATTTCCACCCTGCTGTAAAAACACAGGTGGATTCACCATCTCTACTCTTGTTCCTTGGTCGCTTTGCACTATACTTTGCTTCTGCATGTGTGTGCTAGTTGTCCTGTCATCCCACATGCTCAACATATTGGGGGTGGTCTGATTATTTGCCCATTTGACATATCCAGATTGCCGTTTTGCATGTTTTGAAAACCTCCCCGATTACCTTGGCAACCTCCCGGATTACTCTGCCATCCTCTTCCTCGAAAGCCTCTCCCTCTGGGGTAAAACTATTGCCTTGATCAACCTGCCTTTGATTATTGACCTGCTGTATGTTCGATCCGTCTGTGCTAGTTATCATTGCCCCTTCAGTGGCATACTTTGACAATTTCATCTGCACTCATTTTGCCTCTTCAGTTTTTCGTGCAGCTTCTTTTTTGCGTTTTGTCTCTTGCAGCAGCCTGCAATAGTGAGCTATGGTCAACTGTATTTCAGACCACGGTTTGGCCTCAATTCCTACCAATTACTTAAGCTGCTTCTGTACCTGATCTGGCAGCCCTTGGCATAATATATGGTAAAACACGGGTATGGATTTCCCCCAAGGTTCGCAAGTTTCCAGCACCCAGGCGTCTTGGAAATTCTGGATGTAAAGCAAAGGATCCTCTGACTCCTTCATTTTACGTGTCATTATAGCTCCCATGTCAGAAGTATCCGGGTATAGCAATCGTAATGCTTTCCATACCGCGGCTCTGCAATTGTTAAACGGAGCTCCATCATGCGCAGTATTAACTGTAGTCACACCATGGTAACCTGCACGTGTCCACACATCGTCCGCTCTATCACCAAGTATGGTGAAGACCCTTAATATCCCTGATAGCTAACGTGTTCCCTCCCGTCATCTTTTCTACCTCATGTATCCATTTTCAGGCTCCCGATGTCAACATTGGAAGCTTATTTTTCAGATTTTCTCGATCCGTGTGTGGCCAGGCTATATACTGTTGCCTCGTTCCTCCTTTTTTAAGTAACAGGAATTGTAACACATGGCACTCCTTTTCCTCATCATTTTTCTATCCACTGCAGGGGTAAGATTCCTGCATCGCTGTCTATCTGGCAATGTCCTTAGTCTGCTCACATATGGTGGTGGAGACACCCCCCCTCTGACCATAAGATACTCCTTTGTGTCAGTTTCATCGTGTGGCTGACTCTGATGCCTTAGGTGCAGACTAACTAGAATCTTAGCATCTTATTCCCTTTCATCTAGAGAAGTGTTTTTTGCATCTTCTCTCATCTTCTCTTTCCTCACATTCCTCTCTTTCTGCGTCTGATACTGTCTTTGCCCAACTTGTGCAACTCCTCATCTTCCTCATTTCTGTTTAGCGTCAACCTATCTAGGGACAGTTCTCTATTTATACTACTTTGGGAGGCGTCCTCAGTGTCGTACAACTGAGTGCTATCAAGACGCTTGTCCTCTCCTCTCCCTTGGGGTACCTGTTCTAGACCCATTTCATCATATATTCTATTGATCGTCTCTCCGATGCTTGTGGTGTCGAAGCCGTCTTCCATATTTGCCGTAGACGTGCCTGGTACTAAATCGTACTCAGGAAAGAATTCTTCCATGTCTTCCACTACTGGATCGTGTTTTTTAACCTCCTTTTCCAGATATTCAAGATCCCCGTTCTATGTCGTCATCGAACTCTCTGCGCTTCCTCGCCTCTCTGACCCTATCTTCTTGTTTCCTCGCATATCTTCGCTCATTTGCCCTTCGTATTTCCTCATCCCTTTGTCTTTTTATTCTCGTCTCCCGTATCTTTTGTTCTTCTTCCATTCTCCTTTGTTCCTGTCTGTCCTGATCATTAGCTGTTCTTTGCTTATGATCACATTTTCTTTCTTGCTCCTCACGATATAACTGCTCTCGTTTCTCCCTATCTTTTTGCTTTGTTCCTTCATCTCTCAATCGTTTTTCCTTTTCCTTCTCTTTTCTTTTTGAATCGTCTGGCTCTTCCTTTTGCCTCATATCTTCAATGCCTTTACCATCGAGTTTCAATAAAATCTGACCTTCCATCCATTTGTTCTGTGTGAATGCCATCTCATCAGCCCTGTCCTCATCTCCTTTCCATCTCTTTCCCTCTCTACTCGTATCTAGAGATGTACTTGCTTGTGCTAGGTCTCCTTTTTCTTTCTCGCGCCTCTTTGTCCCTCAGGACTTTGTAGGTAATATCTCTGTCTCTGTCTTTTTCTGGGCTTTCGTTACTACTTTGCGTAGGTGAGTCATATGATGGGTTGCTATATTCTGTGGCTGCTTTAAGCTCCCTCAACGGGTATACTCCTTCGTCTTTACTGGCTTCACTTTTTGTTTCAGACGGGGCGGGTGGCGCAGAAGGCGTTTAACCCCCCTCTGTGCATATGTTAAGTATCCAATCTAACAGTGGCTCCTCCTCCCTTTCCTCTTGGTACATCTTCCAAAGCTCTAAACTAGCTAGGCGTTTATCTAACTTTTTGCCAGTATACGTGGCATGCAAATATGTCGTCAAGTGTTGCAGGACCGTTTTTAGATAGCGATCCACCATTGGGCCAAGGCATAAACATTTTGTTGGCGGTTCCTTTAACCCATTCTGCACTGTACTTCAGCTTGTGCATGTTTTGGCAACTGTTTGCACAAGTGTACTAACGGGGTAACGTCTTCCATGCTTAAATCTGTACATCCTCTCCTCATATTACACTTTGTTATGCTTTACGTTTCTCAAACAAGATCAAAAATATGAGCGAGCACCAATCGTTGCAAGCGCCAATCCCCTTTTTTCACAAAAAATGTACTTTTACTTTTTCAAACAACAAACCTCAATCCATGAGATACATTTTTTCTCTTCAATCACACAATTTTCATGCTATTTCCCCCAAAAAATGTTCTTACATCATGACGCCAGAAAAAAGAAAAACACAAGACAGACATGACCGACTCCTGCCGGCTACATAAATCTCATGCCATCTGCTTCCTTAGATGCATTTCTGCCCCTATTATTATTCCGACATGGAATGACAGCCCATTTCTTTCAGATCGCCTTTTGATCGATTCTGGTCTCCTATATCATCCTATTCATTCAGGACTTTAAATGCAGGCTTCTTCTAGCACTATATTAAAACCTATTCCTTCGAGTATCCTCCTGGTATCTCTCTCTATTTCTCTCGGGTATCCTCCCGGTATCTCTCTATTGCTCGCCCACCCTTGAGTCAATATTTTCCCCTTGTATATACATTATCAGGGTAATTCATAGAATTTCGCACAAAAGTGGTGCACGTGGTGCGTGCGAATGTCTGCGCCAGCCGAGTGCGCTAAAATCGATATCCGCGCACCGCATATTCATGGATTTTAGCCTCCAAAACCAGCCGTGGCGCAGCGACCCTGCAGCAGCGCCAGTTACGCCCCCAAGAACGCCCTCACGCAAGGAAAAGCCATCAAAATTCCCAATTCAGCGCGAAGGGCTGCGCTAACCCTTGACCAGTATACAGGGCTGGCAAACGCTGAGCGGGGAAAGTGTATTACTGTGATTCGCTGGAAGTTCCACACGCGATTACAGCAGTGTACGTGTATTACATATCACAGGGGTATGCTGGAAGTTCCACACGCGATTTCAGCAGGGTACGTGTATTTCTGGGGTGCGGGAAAGTTTTACACGCAATTTCAGCAGGGTACGTGTATTACAGGGGTGCGCAGGAAGTTCTACAAGCAATTTCAGCAGGGTACATGTATTACTGGGGTGCGCGGGAAGTTCCACACGCGATTTCAGCAGGGTTCGTGTATTGCTGGGGTGCGGGCAAGTTTCACACGCAATAGGCCCTGTGCGAGTGGGGTACATGTATTCTGGGGGTGCAGGGGAGTCCTACACGTGATTTGGCAGTGTGGGTCCTCCCAGGTGTTCCTCTACACCCTCCACGGCCCCTGCAGGCAGACCACACCACAGGGGACTACCCTGCATCCCTGGTCATGTCCCGCAGGCAGCCCATCCACCATGGGCATGCCCCCCCAGCCAAGCCACATGTCACCTTGCACTAGTGAATACCAACGCATTACCCCCTTTCACCCCCACCCCACAGCAGTGCAGGGCACCTGCCAGCAGGCCCCCACTCATGTCCCCCAGCACCCCCACCCCCAAACAGTGCAGGGCACCTGCCAGCAGGCCCCCACTCATGTCCCCTTGTACTCCCACCCCCCAAGCAGCGCAGGGCACCTGCCAGCAGGCCCCCACTCATGTCTCACTCATGTCCCCTTGCACCCCCACCCCCCAGCACTGAGGGGCACCTGCCAACATGCCCCCACACATGTCCCCTGCACCCCCACCCCCCAGCAGTGCGGGGCACCTGCCAGCAGGCCCCCACTCATGTCCCCTTGCACACCCACCCCCCAGCAGTGTGGGGCACCTGCCAGCAGGCCCCCACTCATGTCCCTTTGCACACCCACCCCCCAGCAGTGCCGGGCACCTGCCAGCAGGCCCCCACTCATGTCCCCTTGCACCCCCACCCCCCAGCACTGAGGGGCACCTGCCAACAGGCCCCCACACATGTCCCCTGCACCCCACCCCCCAGCAGTGCGGGGCACCTGCCAGCAGGCCCCGACACATGTCCCCCAGCCAACACGTCATCACAATCTAGATCCCTGGCCCTTATGGCCAGCCTCCACATGCCAAAGACCCACCCAAGTATTGCATCCACCTACATAGAAATGCCAATTACATGATACAACCCCAATGGCAAGTATGTAAATGAACACAGGTCTGTCACACACACACAATGGTTGCAAGTGAATGCGAAAACCCATATCATGACATGCATGAAACCAATGAGATAATACCACACATGGAAGTATGAAGAAAAAAATGTATTAACAGCAACATGAATGGAATTAAAATCGAACAAGCAACAATGGGAATAAAAAAAGAAAAGCTGCATGTCCGTAAAATAATGAAAAACAAGAAATCATAATCCGAAGGAAAGGTGTCCAAAGTCACAGTCCAACAAAGCAAATCCAAGGGAAAAACAAAAGTGAAAACCATTGCTCCATGGGAAAATCCCCCAAAAATCCAATCCAATAGTGAACTATATACAGATGAACAATCCAGGGTCCATGATCCCAACTGAAGAAATGAAACCTATCAAAAATACTACATAATGAAACTATATATAGAAACGTGGTGCATTGTCCAAGCGCAACCAAAATAAATAAAAAACCAAAGGAAACCTAACACTATCTAACTATTTACAAGGGCAGCGGGCAAGTCCAATAGCTCACATGTTGATGTTCCGGGCCAGGGCATCATCAAACTCCTGCTCGATGTCCTGGAGGCGGTCTTCTTCCATGGCCCCGAGGGTTCGCAGGGACGATGACATCTGGAACTCCAGGTCCCTGCAAATGGCCTCGAGGCACTCGGCCCGCCTCAGGGCCCTACGCATGGAGTTCTCCGCCCTGACCATCGTGAGCCGTGCCTCTTCCGGCCGCTGCCGCTCCGCATCTATCGCATGGCCCAACCGCTGCCACACGGAAGACACTTCCCGTCCAGGGTCCTCCTGCCCTCCGGCCGATGCCTGCCCCTCCGATGATGAAGGTCCCGAGCCATCATGGCTCCCACCTTGTTGCTGCTGCTGCTGTGCCGCTGCCTGTGCCCTGGCTCCTGCTGCCTGCACATCCCCTCCCTGAGAACGGGTCTGGACGTAGGTATCCCTGCTGGTGCAAGATGATGCAGTCACAGGATCGGGGAGAGGATTACACACAGGCACCTCCGCGGCGGCCTGTGCTGCCTCCTGTCCCTGCCCCTGCACTGCACCACTAGCACCAGTGGAATCCCCCCCACCTCCAGACCCCGTCTCTGTCCCTTGCACGGCCTCCTCCTCGTCCTCCTCCTCCACCAAACCCCCCACCAACCTGGATGACTCTGTGCCATCTTCCTCAGTCGGGCCCTGTGGGGATCTCATCTGCCCCTTCGGCTGCCGAGGAGTCCAACTCCAACTTCCGCCTCTTGGACCTCCCCTCGGCAGCTGCGACCTGGGACGCGGCACCGGACTCCTCACTCCCCGACGAGATGACAACCTGGGAGGGGAGCCGGGCCTTGCGTCTCCGGCTGGCAGTGCGATCCCTGCCGCTGTGCCCCACAGCACCTTCTCCGCCCTCTTCATCAGTTGACGCTGCAGACAGGGAGAGATAGGAGACAGGCATCAGGGCACTGTACAATGGACTCATACACACATGACAGTTGTGCATGAGTGGCATTGTCAAACTGCAGACATGGCATCGCAATCCCCAACACACGTCATTGCAACTCGCACACATTCCACAGCCATATTGCAACAGCCAGCACCATCCATACACATACAACAGCATGAGCAGCCAAAGGTGAGCCAGACATCACATGAAACACAGGGAGTGCACTAGACATGCACACAATCCACCACAATTACATGCATGCTTACACCTCCGCCAACTGTCGCAGTGATGAGATTGGCATCCATGTCACATCTGGCAATCAGTCTTCTACATATCAGTCTCACATGCATCCATGTTGCATCACTGTTGCACCCATGTCAAATACACACACATGCACATGGTGCAGATACATGCAGCTGGAACCAACATCCATGTGTGACACCACAACCAAGCCAACTTACATACACAGTAATCCAAACATGTGTGCTCACAGATCTGCATTTGGCCTGCATGCGTACCCACACATACACCATCCATGTGTCTCACACATGAAAGGACTTGCATGTGTCCGCCTCACAGCCCTGTACATACACATCCATACATGGCCCTACAAAACCACATGTACAACCTGCACACCACCACACGCACAGCATCAGTATGCATGTACACTTACCGCTCGACTCCAGACGGGTCTGCCTCTCAAGGACCTGGACATGGAGCGCTCTGCATATGCGTTCCAGGACCCTCATCTGATGTTCCGACAGGTGGCCCCGGCGCCCCTTAGCATCTGCTGCCTTCAAGAGGCGCCGGGCCTTGTTGAGGGTCCTGGACCTGAAGTCCTCCCAGCGCTTCTTGACATGTTGGAAGTCGCGGACTGCTACCCCCTCCGCATTGATGGCGGTCACGATGTCCGTCCAGATCCGAGTCCGTCCTTCCTTGTCGGCGGCCGACCTTCCGAAGAGGGCATCATACTGCCCCAGGACTTGCTCCACCAGGACACCAACTTCGGTGGCAGTGAAGCTGGTGGCCCTCTGCCTCTCTGCCTCTCTGGCTGGGGGTTGCCAGTGGTTCCAGATGGTGTAGTGCCCGACATGGCAACCCCAGAGGCAGGTGTGGGTGGGCAACTGGGTCCTGGGGCTGGGCTGTGGAGCGATGGAATAGCAGTCGGGAGTCTTCTGTTCTAGCAGGGGTGGTCACAGCAACAGCACCTCGGGCTGACGTGCAGGCAGCAAATGGCAGGGCACGTGGGCAGCAGGCAATCAGGCAGCAGCAGATGGAAGGTGGGAGCGTGCTCGGGGCTCTGGGGGGCAGTAATTCGGCCTTCTGGGCAGGAGCGTGGTCTTCCGTGTGCGAACGCGTGGCCAGCTTGATACGGAGTGATTTGACACGTGAAAATCTTGCACGTCAGCGTGTAATTCAAGGAAAGGCCCTTAGCGCGTAAGCACGTGTACGCGATTTCATGGGACCAAAGGCCCTTAGCGCGTAAGCGCGTCTGTGACGTGCGCGCGCGGGCATTTCCCTGAACCTGGGTGCATGTTTCACGTCCAAGAACTGCACGTCCGAGTGTCAGCTCGTGTAATTGGAGGATAGGGCCTTAGCGCATATACGCGGAAGTGACGTTGGACGTGTGGGCCGGTTCAAAAGTTGCGTGTAGGATGTCATTTACTTGTACGTGCTTTTCGTGGAGAGCGAGTGGGTGAATTCTGTACTTCTTGTCGGTTCACACGCGATTTACTAACCAGCGTTTCTAGTTCGTACTCCCTGTTACCTCTGACAGCTTTTTTCTGATTTTCTGTTGGGCCTGTTTCCTCAAACAGCGTTCACTTCTTTTGTTCTGTCTCCTCAGACAGCGTACAATTCTTCTTTTGGCGGGGGTGTTGCCAACGCGCACATGCGCGTATTTTTCACGCTCTTTTTACAGGCAGATGGTGAGTCACGCACGTATTTACCAACTGTGCTCGCCCCGTGTGTCGCGTACCCCTTCAGAGGTCATTGTAGGCTGCGTGTAACACGCGTACGTTCATTTTTGTGTTTCTGGGTGCCACAGCGTAGTGCGGGTTCATTTTTCCACGCACGTGGTCTACGAGGGGTTGCGTGCACGTTATTTTCTGTTTTTGGGGTGCCTGTGCATTGCGTGACCCGTCATCTTTCCCCAGGGCTCACATACAGCCTTGCTAGAGCACTAGGGTACGAATTCCATCTAGTACCCTACCCCTTTGACCCCCAATTGCCCAGGACAATAGGTTACTGCAACTCCCATACGCACAAAAACATCAGTGCCATAGTTGGGAGGCGACCAAGCGGTAAGGGGGGCAAAGGTGGCCGAGCCTCAAGAGGTGGGCGTGGTGGGCACGGTAGGGGACGTGGCCGGGATTTGCAGGGTACCCCTAGCCCCCCATGTGTGGAGGACCAGTCGGGGACACCCATGCCCCACCCCCCCATGGTTGAGGTAAACGTGGCTGACACCATCTCTGCTCAGCCCTTGTTGGACCGGCCCATTGTGGCACCTGACCTGGCACAGGGTGACTCCCATGCTGACTTCCAGGTCACCAAGTCTAGGCCACGTGTGGCGGTGCAAGTTGGTGTCACCAGGCCACGTGGATCAGGGGCAGCTTTTTCATCTGCTGCCCCGAGTAGGCAGGGTGGGGAGGCTGCAGGGGCAGCTGCAGCTCCATCCACCCCAGCTCTGACTCTCCCAGCCAGGGCAGTGTTGCTCCCAGTCCATCTTGCTAACGTTCCCCCTGACTACGTCACACTTCAGTTGGATACCTATGTTCATTTATCTCAGAAGGTAGTATCCTTTTATTTTTATGTTTTCAAATTGTTTTCTTCAAGAGTTCAAATCTCCCATGTTTTACTTCTGTTCTGGTCTTTATTACAATTTGTAGAATCCAGTTCAGAAATCTTGATGATTCCCATCTATTTTTAGGGGAGTCAAGGATCAGGAAGTCCGGCGATTCTTAATTATCTATTTGTCTAGGACTCATCCTGCTATGGAAGCCACAAAAAACCCTTCCGATTTCAGTGGAAAGAGCGCCACATTCATCAGTGCTGGGCGGACACTTCTGGGTTGGTGTCTATGTATCGGTAACTGGTCTTGCTTTTGGGTCTGGAATAAAAGAATAATATTTCGACTTAGACCAGAGAGGGCGAACATCAAAAACATGTGTATAGAATACACGTAATTCCTATTAAGTAGAAAAGTGCTCAACTAAAAGGGTCATAATACAATGACCCCCGGCAATATTAAAATAGAGAGTGCCCCAAACAGGTGCTAGAGCCATCGTGCGGCATAGTTGTCTAATACCATGAGGAAGCTGTAAACACTCCTACATTGACCCTCTCAAATGCCCCTAAAGTGTAATGTATCTTTTGTGCATACCTTTCTCCGTCCTACGAGGTGAAAAAAGGGGGAAGCGGTTAATGCTCGTACACCAGTATGAGTCCAAAGCCAACAAACATGTGTGGCGTTCGGCTACAGAATAAGCTGAGAACCGAGGACTAAACACCCAATGGTATGAAGTGGTGCATATCAATCGCGCTTACCTTCTCTGTGATTCTACGAAGGCTGAGACGGTGAGTCGGCTCGCGATGTGATGCCGGTTCGTGTAGACTCGTTTGTAGTTGTACGCGAGAACGCGTCTGTCCGTTTAAGATAACTTGTTCGTAAAGCGTCTGTGTTGCAGGAAGAAAGTGTGTGGGGCGGAGACACAAAAAAGGGACAAAATGTAATCTGGGCCATCTTGCGTGAGTATGTGCACACATCCAGTGGGAAGATCCCATCATTAATGTGCACTCCAATTCATTTCAAATTATTGTATCTGCATAATTTCCCTCTATAATGGACATGTCGCTGTCATTGTCAATAGGGAATCGATCTCCAGAGGAGCGACTGCTGTATTTAGAAGCAGTTTCAAGACCTGCTGGGTTTGGAAGCACTTTAAAGACCTGCCCTCAGGGGATGAGTTATATTAAATATATTAAATAGGACCTAGTCAAAGCACATTCCACAAGGTTCATATCTATAGCTATCCTCACATATAGGAAGCCAAAACTCAGATCATCACGTAACGTAAAATACTAGGGTAGTGCTAAGTACAAACAAGTCACATTTGCTGCAGATAGTTTAGGCCTAAACATATTCAGTGAAAGCACGTGACAAATAAAACATTATGAGACATGCATTTCAAACAGGTGTAAATATCACATCAGTATAACAGCTTGAGCCCAGGTTACTTTTCTGCTCCCAAATCAGATGTTTTTTTCATGATGTAGCCAGGGTCTGCCAGCTGGTCGCTTCATTCAAACCTATTTTGTCTGTTTTTAAACAGAAAATCCATAATTGTTCTCTTTTGAAAAGTAAATCATGGATATTTCCCCCTCGTTTAGGGACAATAACTTTTTCAATGACTGTCCATTTAAAATCCATCACTCCGTGCTGATGTTCGACAAAGTGCGTGACCATCGGGGCAGTCAGTTTCTTGGTGCGGATACACGGGATATACAGGGCTTCTTCCAGGATCGGTACTATCCGCCAGTCTGGTTTTAATAGACCGGGTGGTCATGCCCACGTATCGTTTGTCACAAGGGCAAGTGATTAGATAAATAACGTTCTTGCTGTTACAGTTGGTGAAATTTCTCTGGAGCCATGGGTAGTGCCAGCCAATGTTGATAGATGTAGTTCTGGTGGTTCCTGCACAGGCACTGCAAGACACACATGGTGCATGTCCCATGGGTTTTACCTGATTCCATAAAGTGTTGACAATGGGTTCCCTTGGTTCTTTATAAGTGTGGATCAAAGAGTCTCGAAGGTTCTTCACTCGCTTGATTGCAAATCTTGGTTTCTCCAGATTTGACTCACCCACATTCAAGAGTGGCCACAGCTTGATCACTTCTTTTTTGATTTTATTAGTAAGTGGTGAAAAGCTAAAGATCGCAGTGATTTTCTCTTCCCGTTCATTTTCTCTATGGTGTTGTTCCAAAGTTACATCTCGTGGAATGTTCTTTGCTCTTTTTCTAGCTCTCCTTATCGTGTGTTTTGGATACCCACGATCCTGTAGTTTATCACAAAGTTGGCCTGATTGTTGTTTGTATGCCTGCAGGGTTGAGCAGTTCCTGCGGTACCTTAGGAATTGTCCGAAAGGTAAGTTACTTCTTAAGCTAGAGGGATGATAGCTTGTATATTTCAACAGAGAATTCCTGTCTGTAGATTTATTGTATACCGTGGTGTTTATTTGGTTATTTGTTATTTCCAGATTCAGGTCTAAATAATGAACAGATGTCTTGCTGTGTGTTTCCGTGAAAGTGAGAAAAGGGTTTTGTTCATTAAGCCAACTCATAAACGTGATGAGTTCTTGTTCGTTGCCTTGGAAAATCATCAGAACATCATCAATGTATCTCTTCTATAATCTTATATTTGTGCCCCAAGGGTTTGTAATTGGATAGATGGTCTTCTCTTCGAAATCCGCTACATACAAGTTCGCCCGGGTAGGCGCAAAGGTAGCGCCCATCGCTGTGCCAGAGATTTGTTCAAAGAATGAAGTTTCATACATGAAATAGTTCTTAGGGCGATCTCAGCTAATTGCATGATGAGATAAATGGGTGTTTCAAGTGGTGAAATCGTGTCTCTCAGAATCTTTTCGATAACTTGCAAGGTTGCCATTTGCGGAATCTTGGTGTATAATTGCTCAATGTCCAGAGTGACAAGTAATTGGCCTTCTCTGTCAAAGGGGAGATCTTTAAGTAACCTTAATACAGCGTTGGTATCCTTCAGATGTGATCTCATTTTACTTACTTTAGGTCTCAGAAAAAAGTCTACAAACTCTGACAGTGGTTCCAGAATGGAACCTATGCCCGACACTATAGGTCTACCGGGGACTGGAGTGGTTCCCTTATAAACTTTAAGTAGGGCGTAAAAAGCTGGTCTCCTAGGTGTTTTGGGGTTCAGGTAATCGTATTCCTTTGTGCTGATATGACCTTCTGCTAGGGCTTCTTCCAGGATCGGTACTATCAGTTGTTTAATATCTTCCGTCGGGTCCTTTCCCAATTGCCTGTAGCTGGTTCGTTCCTCTAATAGGGTTCGTACCATTTGTTGGTAGTCCTGTATATTTAAGAGTACTGTAGCTCCACCTTTGTCTGCCGGTTTGATCATTATTTGTTCATTGTCAGCCAATGTTCCTAGTGCCAGTCTTTCTTTTTTGGAGATGTTGTTAAATGTTTCTAGTTTTTCTTTCTCCAGTTCCTCAATCTTCTTAAGCAATGCTTTTTCAAAGGTTATAAATTCCGGAGTAATTCCATGTGGGGGTGGATAAAAGGTGGATTTCCCCCTAAGGTTGGTTGCACTCTTTTCTGATTCTGTATAGGTGATATTCTCAAAGTATTGCTTTAATCTGATTTTGCGGACTAATTGTGCTACTTCAATTGAGAAAGAAAAACTAGAAACATTTAACAACATCTCCAAAATTCTGGAACCACTGTCAGTTTGTAGACTTTTTTCTGAGACCTAAAGTAAGTAAAATGAGATCACATCTGAAGGATACCACTGCTGTATTAAGGTTACTTAAAGATCTCCCCTTTGGCAGAGAAGGCCAATTACTTGTCACTCTGGACATTGAGCATTTATACACCAAGATTCCGCAAATGGCAACCTTGCAAGTTATCGAAAAAGTTCTGAGAGACACGATTCCACCACTTCAAACACCATCTCATCATGCAATTAGCTGAGATCGCCCTAACTAAGAACTATTTCATGTATGAAACTTCATTCTTTGAACACAAATCTCTGGCACAGCAATGGGCGCTACCTTTGCGCCTACCCTGGCGAACTTGTATGTAGCGGATTTCGAAGAGAAGACCATCTATCCAATTACAAACCCTTGGGGCACAAATATAAGATTATGGAAGAGATACATTGATGATGTTCTGATGATTTTCCAAGGCAACGAACAAGAACTCATCACGTTTATGAGTTGGCTTAATGAACAAAACCCTTTTCTCACTTTCACGGAAACACACAGCAAGACATCTGTTCATTTTTTAGACCTGAATCTGGAAATAACAACCAAATAAACACCACGGTATACAATAAATCTACAGACAGGAATTCTCTGTTGAAATATACGAGCTATCATCCCTCTAGCTTAAGAAGTAACTTACCTTTCGGACAATTCCTGAGGTACCGCAGGAACTGCTCAACCCTGCAGGCATACGAACAACAATCAGGCCAACTTTGTGCTAAACTACAGGATCGTGGTTATCCAAAACACACGATAAAGAGAGCTAGAAAAAGAGCAAAGAACATTCCACGAGATGTAACTTTGGAACAACACCAGAGAGAAAATGAACGGGAAGAGAAAATCACTGCGATCTTTAGCTTTTCATCACTTACTAATAAAATCAAAAAAGAAGTGATCAAGCTGTGGCCACTCTTGAATGTGGGTGAGTCAAATCTGGAGAAACCAAGATTTGCAATCAAGCGAGGGAAGAACCTTCGAGACTCTTTGATCCACACTTATAAAGAACCAAGGGAACCCATTGTCAACACTATATGGAATCGGGTAAAACCCATGGGACATGCACCATGTGGGTCTTGCAGTGCCTGTGCAGGAACCACCAGAACTACATCTATCAACATTGGCTGGCACTACCCATGGCTCCAGAGAAATTTCACCAACTGTAACAGCAAGAACGTTATTTATCTAATCACTTGCCCTTGTGACAAACGATACGTGGGCATGACCACCCGGTCTATTAAAACCAGACTGGCGGAACATCGGTCGTGTATCCGCACCAAGAAACTGACTGCCCCGATGGTCACGCACTTTGTCGAACATCAGCACGGAGTGATGGATTTTAAATGGACAGTCATTGAAAAAGTTATTGTCCCTAAACGAGGGGGAAATATCCATGATTTACTTTTCAAAAGAGAACCATTATGGATTTTTCGTTTAAAAGCAGACAAAATAGGTTTGAATGAAGCGACCAGCTGGCAGACCCTGGCTACATTATGAAAAAACCATCTGATTTGGGAGCAGAAAAGTAACCTGGGCTCAAGCTGTTATACTGATGTGATATTTACACCTGTTTGAAATGGATGTCTCATGATGTTTTATTTGTCACATGCTTTCACTGAATATGTTTAGGCCTAAACTATCTGCAGCAAATGTGACTTGTTTGTACTTAGCACTACCCTAGTATTTTACGTTACGTGATGATCTGAGTTTTGGCTTCCTAGATGTGAGGATAGCTATAGATATGAACCTTGTGGAATGTGCTTTGACTAGGTCCTATTTAATATATTTAATATAACTCATCCCCTGAGGGCAGGTCTTTAAAGTGCTTCCAAACCCAGTAGGTCTTGAAACTGCTTCTAAATACAGCAGTCGCTCCTCTGGAGATCGATTCCCTATTGACAATGACAGCGACATGTCCATTATAGAGGGAAATTATGCAGATAGAATAATTTGAAATGAATTGGAGTGCACATTAATGATGTGATCTTCCCACTGGATGTGTGCACATACTCACGCAAGATGGCCCAGATTACATTTTGTCCCTTTTTTTGTGTCTCCGCCCCACACACTTTCTTCCTGCGACGCGGACGCTTTACGAACAAGTTATCTTAAACGGACAGATGCGTTCTCGCGTAAAACTACAAACGAGTGTACACGAACCGGCATCACATCGCGAGCCGACTCACCGTCTGGGCCTTCGTAGAATCACAGAGAAGGTAAGCACGATTGATATGCACCACTTCATACCATTGGGTGCTTAGTCCTCGGTTCTCAGCTTATTCTGTAGCCGAAAGCCACACGTTTGTTGGCTTTGGACTCATACTGGTGTACGGGCATTAACCGCTTCCCCCTTTTTTCACCTTGTAGGACAGAGAAAGGTATGCACAAAAGATACATTACACTTTAGGGGCATTTGAGAGGGTCAATGTAGGAGTGTTTACAGCTTCCTCATAGTATTAGACAACTATGCCGCACAATGGCTCTAGCACCTGTTTGGGGCACTATCTGTTTTAATATTGCCGGGGGTCATTGTATTATGACCCTTTTAGTTGATCACTTTTCTACATAATAGGAATTACGTGTATTCTATACACATGTTTTTGATGTTCGCCCCCTCTGGTCTAAGTCGAAATATTATTCTTTTATTCCAGACCCAAAAGCATGACCATTTTCTCATGCCTCCCTGGGAAGTTCAGCATGTAATCTTCCCATCCACATGGATACAAGTGGGGATCTCTACAACTAGGTAAGACCTAGAGACTTTCTGCTACTTGAAAACACACCACTGTGATGTAGATGCAAGACTATAATAGTGTTGTCTTGCCTCTTCCCCCCCCCCCTCTTCTCCCCCTCCCATCTACAGGTGGGATTTCCCGGTACTATAGGATACTACCTTCTGAGATAAATGAACATAGGTATCCAATAGGAATACGGTTACATGCATTTCTTTTTAATACCCTGTGGACAGAGAAATTTAATAAAAATAATTTTTTTCATCTTTGAAGCAGCTTTTAAAGGAATCTCAAGTACCTCACAAGAGGGCGAATTGAATCTAAAAAAAGAAAAATAATATATTTTTGGAACACTTTTTTAGAATTGGCTAATCTGAGTTCTTGTGTGAACATATAAGGGTAGACCTGGGTATGAGATCCCCCCTCTCCATTTGGTCCTTTTGTGTCAAGTGGTACGTCACACTTCAGCCAATGCCTGCACCAAGTCCCAGACAGATCCAAGGTGTCGGAGAACTGCCAGATTACGAGGCATTGTCCGGTGAGTGCACATGCATGTGTGTGTGATCCATGTGTATGTTGTGTGTGTGAGGGGTTCTGATTGAGTGCCAGGTGAGGGTGTGTGTGCCTGAGTGGTTTGGGTCACCCATGTGCTTCATCCAAAACATTCTGCGCCCCTGGATTTGGGTATTACAGTATCCCTTCTGCCCACAGTAGACATTTTGTGCAACATCACGCCAGTTGCCCTTGAAGTGGCATCTTGCAACAACATTGTTCCGTATTTTTCAGTGTTCATTCAGGCTGATTGTTTCAATTCCCACACTTTCACTACGCATTTCTCAGCCCTATTGTCAAACAATATGTGACATGCCTATGGTACATGCCATCTGTGTGATGGCATGTGTCATGTATGTGGATTGGACATGCCACTCACAGGCCAATGTGTGATGGCACTGCTAGCCAGCATGCAGCTAATGTGTTGCTCTTCCATCTTGGTGTCATCAGTGTCTGACATTTTCCTCCCCGTCAAACTCAGTGACAGTGCATGCATGGGAGGGTTATAGTCATGTGGGACATGTGTCAATCAAGTACTGGTTCTGTAGCTTGTCAGGCCTAATTGTGTGCCATGGTGCTAATGCCTGTTTCCATTTTTTGTCTTTCATGTTTTTGCAGGGGGTGACACACTTGATGCTGTTGAGGGTGAGGAGATGGTGCAGACCCACTAGGGATCTCGGGCACGACCGGGCACCAGTGGGGGACGGGGTGTGGTGGTGGGTGAGAACCCACTCTTGCTGCATACCGTTCTCTCCAGGGGTGTCTCTGGGTGCACCTCCCCAGACCTCTATTCAGTTGTTGATTCGGATGATGAGACCTATGTGGCTTCGCAGGTAGGTGTTTCTGGAAGGGATTCTGTTCTGTCCGACCCACCTGCTCCAGGGGTACAGCCCACTATGGGGATGTCAGTGTTGGTAGGTCCGCCTTTGGTGGTCACGGATGCAGGGCCACACTCCGCAATATCTGATCCTGTTCCGGGGCCAGTAGATCAGTGGGGGAATGCAGTCCTGCAGCCTCAGGCAGTGCCGACACAGCAAGGCACAGTTTGCCTTGCCCCAGACAGGTGTGGTGCCCGCCAACGCGGTGGCCGTACGCCACCAGGCAATACCGCATGGGGGCAATCCATATACGGTATGGCAAACCAACAGGCAGCATCATCTGAGATGATGGCTCAAGCAATGGAGAGGGTGGCCACTTCCATTGTCCCCCCAGAAAGGCAGATGGAGCAACTACAGCAGGCAACAGACTCCATTTGCCAATCACTCAGGGAGGACATGTTGGCGTCCAACAGGGACAGACGGTCGGCCCTGGACACTCTGCGGGAAGCCATTTCTTTAGAGTCCCAGGGCCAGAGGGAAGCCCTGAGAGTAGAAGTCCATCACCTCAGGCAGACTCTTGTGGACCTTGAGGCTTCCACTGTCACGAGGACAGAACAGCTGCTGGAGCGGGTCACACGTACGCTCTCAGCCGAGATGCAGGCAACTCGGGAGGAGGTCCGGGCATCACATCAGGTGGTGCATGGGGATCTCCGCACCATATTCCTCCAGAACAAGACCTTCCACACCCGCATGCTTGCTGCCATGGAGGACCAGACTAGGGCTTTGCGTGGGCTGCCTCCCATAGCACCACCAGCTCCTGTGGCGGCAGCAGCACAGAGTGATGAGAGCGACCACAGCGATTCTGAATCTCTCACGATGGCGTAGCCGTGCAGGCCATGAGCCCATGGAGGTGTTTTTTTTTTTGCAACATCCACACAGGTGGCTGTTGGTGTGCACCCTGTCCTTGGACCTCCTGGGTGGCCTCCCCCACGCCCCCCGACCCCCACATGGCCATTTTTGATTTTTGATTTTTTGTTAGTGTGTTGCCTTGTGTGGCTCCCGTGGGCATCAACTGTATTCCGGCTGGGCACATGCAGGCTTGTCCTGAGTTTGGGTTAGATGCTTGGGTTCGTGAGACACACACCTCTCCTGCTTCCCGTTTCCATGAGCTTGCAAAGGGTGTGCCCAAGTGACAGTGACTTACACAGTGACGTTGGACTCCCATGACATGTGTGGAAAGTCTGTAGTCAATACTGTGTATACATTCCTAGTGCATATTGTGGTAGTATTGTACACTGCATGGTGAATTGATGTGTGCTTGTGCATCCATGTCTCCCTCCTAATTTGCAGGTTCATTCCTCATGTCTTCACAAGGCCGTCTACTTTGGAGATGGAGTTCATGTTGTAAGCAGTGCACTTCCAGATTTGCGTGGCACCAACACTGTACAGTTGGAAGTGGTCGATGTGCTAGCATCACCAGATTGTAAGACTACGTATCCTTTAACTTAGTACGGTCATGTGAATGCTATGTTTGGGGTTGGGTAGCTGCATTGTAGTGTGGGTAAGTATTTGGTCATGTGTGTTGTCAGTTCTACATTAATGGGAGCATATTGTGTGTGGCCAGTTTCCATTCGGGACACTGTACTTTGTGACACTTGTCATGTTTTGGGAATTCCTTTGTTTGCTCTCACATAGCATGACATGCCATGGTGTGTTGGGTGGCGGTGCTGGGGAGGGGTTGGGTGACATGGAACTGTTGTCATGTTGTATCTTGCAAGGGGATAATGATTTTAGCAGCATAGAAGTGTCTTTTGATGACAAAGCATTGGTGGTGTTTGTGTAGGTAGGGATGCACACGATGGAACACTTCCAGGTGAACAATCTGAGGCTGGTATGGTTGTGACAGTTGACTGTCACTTGACTCATCATCGATAGTCAGCTGGTATGTGCCAGGGCTGTGTGCACTCCACAGGGTGTGATTTTAGGTGAAGTAATTATCCACCAGCTGCGTACGGGCTGCCTCACCCCGTGCCCTTTCCCCTTCCATGCGCAGCGGGCGTGCATGTGGTTGGGGATGTGGGGGAACCACCATGCCCGCGGCCAGGCCCCGGCGTGTTGCAACGTTGTGCAGGACACATGCTGCCACTATGATCCTGCACACTACTGGGGGAGCGTATAACAGCTGCCCGCCAGAACGGTCAAAGGAGCGAAAGCGTGACTTGAGCACTCCGAATGTGCGCTCCACTATGCCCCGGGTTGCAATGTGGGCTGTGTTGTATCTTACCTGTGGTGGCGTGGTGGGGTTCCGAATTGGCGTCATCATGTGGGTGCTCGGAGGGTAGGCAGGTGGTGATGGGTATCATTAGTGGGGTTGTGACATTACTCAGTATCTGACATGCATGCATGTGCAGTGGCATTTATACTCACCAAGCAGCCATGTATCGCCATGCCGCCCAGCTTCTAGGTCTCGGTTTAGGGTTGACATTCTGTAAATGAAACTGTCGTGGGTGGACCCTGGATAGTTGGCATATACTGAGGTGATGATTCCCTTGGCATCACATACTACCTGGACGTTGATGGAATGCCAGTGCTTGCGGTTTCTATAGATGTGCTCAGATGCCCTGGGGGGACGTAGAGCCACATGGGTACAATCAATGGCACCTAGCACTTTGGGGAATTGTGCCACCCCGTAGAAATCCTGGGCGGCAGCCTGCCTTTCTGCAGGTGTTCTGGGCAGGTATATGTGCCTGCGGACTGATGGGCGTGTAGTGATGATGGCCAAGACCTGGTGTAGACAGCGTGACTGCGTGGCCTGTGACATTCCCCCCACTATGGCACTTGTCCGCTGAAATGATCCAGTGGCCAAGAAGTGCAGTACATTAAGGACCTTCTCCAGGGGGCTGAGTGCTTGGGAGCACAGGGTGGGTGATGTGAGGTCATCCTCCCACTCACTGACCAGGTCGAGTATTATGTGAGGTGGAAACCTGTACCTCCCATACACGTGGTCATCAGGCATCCCAAAAAGGCTGGTTCTGGGTGTAAAAATTCTGGCCCTGACTATCCTCCTCCTCCTGCGGTATCCCACGGCCACTGCTGCTAGGAACGGTATATTCATCCTGGTGTCTGAGTTTGTGGTTTGCGCGCACTTTTATGATGTGCGGTTCAACGTACGCCTGCTTCCTTCTGGCGTACGTGTTTCCGTATTGGCCCGCATGCCTTATCCACGTTCGATTCCATGAATACGTGTTTTAGGCGAGCGTGTGAAACTTCCCGCGCACCCCAGCAATACACGTACCCCGCTCGGCCAGGCCCAATCGCGTGTGAAACTTCACGCGAACCCCTGAAATACACGTACCCAGGCCAATCGCGTGTGACCCTTCCCGCGCACCCCAGTAATACACGTACCCTGCTCACCCAGCCCCGATCGCGTGTGAAACTTCCTGCGCACCCCTGGAATAAACGTACCCCGCTCCCCCAGGCCCGATCGCGTGTAGAACTTCACGCGCACCCCTGAAATACACGTACCTTGCTCCCCCAGGCCCGATCGCATGTAAAACTTCCCGCGCACACCCAGAATACACGCACACGCTATTTTTCACACAGCGGGTGTCGCTGTTTGTCGCGTACCCCTTTGCACGTCATTTGTCCTAGGGGGCCACAGTATGGGACATTCATCAGAGCTGTATATTCGTGCTTTTTGTTAGCGCACATTTTGGCGCACATGTTTTTCCAGCGCAGGTACGCTACCGCCTGCCTTCATGTGACGGACGGGTTTGGGTCTGTGCGCGTCTTTGCCCGTGCGCTGGTTTGCCCTATTCGATTCCATGAATACGTGTTGTAGGCGAGCGTGTGGGCGTTCCGCACACTTGCCTCCTGTACTTGTCCCCCCCGTGACGCCCACATTTTCACGAGTTGTTCCCCATTCCGAGTGTTACGCCCCGTGTTCCGCCTACTTTTGTTATGTGCCCAGCGCTATGTGCGCTTTCGCTGTGGCCTTAGCGCACGCCATTAGATGACCTGTGCGCCGGCATGCACTGCGCACTTATTCAGCGCACGTCCCTGATTTTACTCGCGCATGGACTTCCATGAATAGATGTGCGCTGGTTTGTTTCCCTGCGATATTCGCACTTGCACTGTGATTTTCGCTCTTTCACTGCGAATCGCACGTTTTTGCACGCTTCCGCCGACATTTTCAGCGCACATTAATTCCATGAATCGGCCTGTATATTCTTACTCTGTCGCTATTTTTGTCCCTCCTCCCTCGGTTACCTTCCCTTTACTTGTTCTAAGGCATGCAACTTTTTGCCAAGGCATTCAGTCTTTTTCACTCACAGTTTGCATTTTTTTCCTCTCCGGATGCTCTGGATCACCGCCTTCATTACCGCCTCTCTGTGCCGTTTGTCCGATCAGCTGCTCGTCGAAGTGGGAAGGGGTTTATGGGAGAAATCAAAGGTTCCTTCAGACCTAACCTGCAAGGTTTTTACTTAGAGTAACCACTATCTACAGGGAGCCTCTCGTTCTACTCAGCCGGATGGCAAAGGACTTGTGATATTGCCGAGGACCCAGAGTTACTTATGTTGACGGCCAATGGGCGTCTTATCCAATCGATTCTAATCGAACCACCAATCTCTGTTACCAAGTGTACTGGATGGACCCCAACCGGCCCATAGGACTGGGGGTTTCCAAACAGAACTTTAAGATGAGCAGCAGCAACCTTGAGATGGATGGGGATGCAAATGTGTACTCTTGCACCAAATCAACAATGACAACTCAATAGTTTGACAAAGGAAGTCCGTTTAATGACGAGTACAAAAAACGGGCAGTTCAATGAATATCAGCAATCGCTCGATCTTCTCGCTCGCTTCAAATCCAATTAATTTCAGACAAAACAACATTTATACCAAAAACTCGTCATCACTGACATGTAACTCTAAAACTTACCATGCAACTTGATTGGTTCTATGAAGGTAACTTTAATATATGCACTATATTTGTATATGTTAATGGGGAGAGGGGATTGGATAGACAGCGCCAGGTGGGGCAACTAAGCCCTTCCTTCAAAATGGCTACTGTAAACGTCACTAAAAGTACAAAGTCTCATTGGTTTCACTAACTATAGGACCCTAGATTACATGGTCCACTATGATTGGGTTGGCATCAACCCCACTCATACTTTTCCACTTGTGCTTAGCAGCGTGACGAATAGCCGGCCAGGTGCAGGGAGTTCGTCTGCACCCCAGCTTCCCTCCAATTATTGTTACAATCAATCATCACCTCAGTGGTCATGTGTCAATAATTTCTTTGTGGTTGGCCTCCAGTCTGCCTATTGGTCTGGGAAAGTTAAGGTGTCTGGGCATGGCAAAGGTCCATGCATAGGTGTGAAAATTTCATCCCTTCCTGCTTGTCTGGTCACGTGATTCCGACACCGTGAAATCGGCCTTTCCTTCATGCAATTTCGTATATTTGATTTCATTCTGCCAGCCGTCAGCCATCTGTGGCTTATCTAGACCTTCCCTGAACAAGATACTCTGTTCTTCTTCTCTTTAATTGTATCCATTGTTGGCCTTTTTCAGACAATACGACCTTGGCTTCTTGGCATGGTTACCTTCGTCTGAGTTTCTCTCTCTTTCATTCTCGATTTGTTTGCTGCGAAACTCTCTTATTGAGACCTTTAGTAACCTTTCTGCTCTTGTGCGTAATGGAAGTATACTTGTATAAAGTGCTTTCTTGAGGCAGCTATATGTATGGGTGGCACTTGCCGCAATCTATCTTACTACTAAGCTTAAGCAAGCCTCACGATTTCTGTTCTTCTTGCGGTCACTTTGCATATGTACACGTTTCAACTAACTGAATATCTTCATCATGCTTGTGGCACAAGTTTCTGACATTTTGACATCAATTGTTTCACTTTAGGCTTAGGATGTCACTGGTCCATGGTGTTTCATCTAGTTTGTCATAATTTTCAGGTCGTTATATCGTCTATATGTGAACAGTCTGGGTTCTTATGACATCATCATTCATCTTCCTTCAGTATCTTCTTAGTTTCTTCGGGTATTACATTCTGACTATCGTCATTCCGTCTCACTTGTCGATATGGTTTTCTCAATGGGTACCTTACTGTCCAGGTTTTCTTAGCTGTCGGTACTTCAATAGGTGCTGTTATTCTGATAGGTAATGGACAAAGCCCCAATGCGGCTCTCTGCTGGTTTATTTGCTCATCATACGTCACATATTTCTGCATGAATGTTCCTGGTACTTCAAAATGGGCGGCAGGAGTGCGAATCGTGCTCGTCACTTCCTCTTCACCAGGTTTCCAAGCATCTTAGAACTTTCAATTCCCTCACACCGGCGCTTACACCCATAATAAGGGCATTAGGACAATAAGGTTAAAACACTGCAAGTAACTTCCACACCCTAGCCCAGATCTGATTACCCAGTTTAACAAGTAAAGGCTGGGGATCGATGCCATCTTTAGGGAGCCAAAGGACCTCTTTAAGACAAGCTGGCCTCGCCAATGGCAAAAAGCAGTTCAAGTTCAGTGGTCAGATTAACAGACAGCCATTTCTCAACAAAACTAAACTGAGCTGCCAAGTAATAACGTTTGAATTTCGGCAACTGCACCCCACCATCTTCGCAAGATAAACGCAACACATTAATTGACAACTTATGCCGCCTCGAACCCCGCCAAAAATCCCTCAGTAGAACATCTAAAGAACGAAGGGAGGCTGCCTCAATGTAATAATGAACATTAGTAAAAAGGTACAGTAACCTGGGTACAATAATCATCTTGACTATGGCAACCCTGCCCTTAAGAGAGTGGTAGCCTGAACCAAAAAGTCAGAGTTTCTGATACCATCTACTGGTTTAAGTGAGTTGCACATGTGCGTTTCCGGAGGCATGTGTGTAGTGTTGACACCCAAGTATCAAAAAGAATGCAGTTCCCATTGTAAGCGCAGATCACGGAGTGTCTCCATGTCCCCCCCACGCAACCCAGCCAAAGGGAAAAGACAGGACTTTTGTTTATTAAAAAGAATCCCATACAACCCAGCAAACTCATCTAAGACGTCCAAAACAATTGGCAAGTTATTTTGGGGTTTACACAAGTAAAGAAGCATGTTGTGTCATACAATGATATAAGATGCGTAAGGTCACTTACCTTGATACCAGTCTCCTGGTACTCCTGTCGTAAAAACACAGCTACCAGTTCAAAAGCAAGTATGTACAGCATTGGGGAAAGTGGCCAACCCTGACGAGTACCGCTTTGTATGTTCCATGAGGCTGATACCTGCCTGCCCGATTTCACTCTGGCGGTTGGGGAGGAATAAAGCAGTGTCACCCAGCAAATTAAACCTTCCCGAAACCCTTCAAGACAGCATTAATCCACTCCCAGTAAACTGATTCAAAGGTTTTACCCGCATCAAGGGATGCAACAACACAACATTCGTCCCGAAGATTGGTTTGGTCGATGACATGCTGTAAACGACAAAGGTTCAATGTAGTTTTACGGCCTGACACAAACCCAGGTTTGGTCTGTATGTATTAAAAAATTAATATTTTTGCACAACCGGGAGGGCAGTATCGTTATGAGTAGTTTCACATCACAGTTCAACATGGCCAAGGGGCGATAGGAGTCACCACCAATGTTTGCCTCATGCTCGCCGCGAGTATGCCGCCCTTGTACGCCTCCTGAAAAACATTCAGCAAAGTTGGGGCCAGAACTGAGCCATATTCTTTATACAATTCTGCTGGGAAATCATCACTTCCTGGTGTTTTGCTAGTGGAAAGAGAGGCAATTTCTTTATTAATTTCTTCTATCGTGAGAAATTGATCCAGGAAACCAATCGGTTCCGCTGTGAGTTTTTCGGGAGTTTAATCAATGAGCGTGCTTCAGCAATCCTATCTGGGAACACCTGAGCATCATGTCTATATAATTGTGTGTGGAAATTCATTAAAATGGAGTTAAATGCAGCCTGGGAATGCCATAACTCACTACAGTGATCTTGTAATAGTGTAATCAGGGGCATAGGCCGCTCACACTTGTACAACCAAGCCAGAGTCTTCCCAGATTTGTCTCCCTCCACATGAGCATGGGCTACCCTAGTAGCATAGTCAAGAGTCTCTCCCATGCCAGTAGGCATCGAGATTGCATTGGTGCTAGTTTCCTCTCCACAGATCTTGGTTCAGGGCACGTGCCCTTTAATGAGTTCATACTATTCTCCACAGCCTCCAGTTCCTCCCTTAGCCGCTTACTGATGCCCCCTGCATTAGCGATAATTTCTCCCCTTAACATCACTTTCATGGCTTCCCAGACAATACCCCAGCTGTTTATACTACCAACGTTTTCCTTCAGAAATGTTGGCAATAGTGTCTAACAAAATTGAATATCTCCCAATGGCTCTGTGGGCATGCGCCAAATTGGAATACGGGGTCTAGTACCCCTGAGTTCCCAAATAATCACCATCGGGAGTGGTCTGATCTTGTGCGGCCCATATATTCAGCTCAAACAAATTTGGGCAATTGCTCAGCACCTACAAAAAAATAATCAATCTTGGTATGCAACTTGTGAGGGGATGAATAAAAGGAGCATCCCCTAGCGTTAGGATGCAGTTCCCTCCATACGTCTACAGGTCCAATTCAGGCAGCACCTCGTTCAGAGCGCTAGTGGAAGGCGAAGGGGCAGAACCAGGGTCCTTCACACAATTGAAATCTCTGCCCCAAATCAGGAAAACCTCACTTCTGGAGGCAATATGACCAAACCATGCGCACATGAGCCGGTATTTGCTGATTTAGAAAGTAAAAATTAACAATAAATATTTCTTTGTGATCAAGTTTACCCTGCAAAATCAAATATCACCTTCCTTGTCCCTCACCACCTCTGATAATTGAAATGGTAGTTTCTCGTTTATCCATATGAAAACCCCTCTGGCAAATTTGGAATACAGTGCCACATAGTCAGACCCCCCCAAACACAAACCCCCCTCCCCTAGCGATTTATAATTGCATCCTGCTCTACCACCAGTAAATGTGTCTCCTGGAGTAAGGCTATGGAGATCTTTTTTCGGGTCAAATAAGACTTTACTCTATTCCTACGCATGTATGACCCCAATCGTTTCGCATTCCAAGTCAGTACCATAATTTGTGACATGATTAGGTTACCATTGCCCATGCCACCATGGTTCTCACATAGCCCACCCCACATGACAGCCCCAGCTCAGAGGACAGCCTCTCAACAGAATAGCCTGTGAAGACAGTGCAGGCATAATTAACACATAGCCACATCCTAAACACACCCCACCTTTCTTGACCGCAATACCTCGTAAACCTCTCAGTAGTAAGTAAACAACAACCAAACAACAATGCCCCACAATGGCGGGCTAACCGTAGTCCAACAGAGCAATTCAGTTCAGACATACCTGTACTTCTGAAAGCCATCAGGTACCGGGCAAAACACCAGCAACAGGATGGCGTCTGGTAACGACCAAGTCGAGGTTGGCCGAGTGCACCCAGTGGGCAACAGATCTTCACCCCCACTAAATAAAGCGATATACATACGCAGCATTAAGTGCCAGAGCAATGTCATTTGAAAAGCCTCAAGTCAAACGCGGTCTGTCAGCTGATCTCAACACGCCAGCTTGCACAGTGTAGATTCTAAACAATATAATCAACATCCAGGCACCTCTGCCACAGTAAGAGTTTGGTGGACTCCCAAACGGTGGTAAAACCATGAGCCATATGCCTTCGCAAAGGTTTTAAGGGGGAGCGTCATTGTTTTCCAGGACGACACTGCCACCACTGCTTGTTAAATTATTATGGTTCATCTACATATTTGTCGCATCCCGAGTATCACGCTAGTGGTATCTGCCATTGAACAGAACCTTCAGTCTGGCCAGGTAAATGAGCATGTACCTGATCCCCAATGGTCTAAGTCTTCCCTTAATAGGCACAAATGTGTTTGTCACTCTATGCATGTCAGGCGTGTAATCCGGATATATTGCGATCTTTGCGCTACCCCTCTGTATTGCACCGCCGTCTCTAGAAAACTGCAGGATCTCCTCCCTATCCTTGAAATTGAAGATTCTGGATATGACTGATCTGGTATACGACCCCAGTGGGGGTTTCTTTTGAAGTGATAGATGTGCTCTCTCCACCACAACCCCCTATGACAGTTTCTCAGGGCCAATTTCCTGGAGAAGCAAATATTCAATATAGGCGGTTGGGTCCGAACCCTCCATACCCTCCGGGAACCTAAGTATCTGTACATTGTTTCCTCGTGATCTACATTTGAGTTCCTCAGCTCGCCATTCCAGGGTTGCATTCTGTGCCTCCAAAGCCCTCATTCGGGTTGTGAGTTTCCCGGTCGTAGTCGCAGTCTCGCTCAATAGAGAGACTGCTGTGGTAACTCTCTCTGCCACTGAAATTGCATTCTGCCCGAGTAGTTGAACGTCTGTCTTGACCCCATCAACTTTGTTTTCCAATGAGGATCTAAGGGCAGCTATTGCTTCCAGGATTTTATCCCCTTTCAGATCCAGTTTTGATGGTAAAGTGTCAGTTTTCCCTACAGCCCTGCTTTGTCCAGCATCCTGATGCTTGGCGTGGCTCGTTGTCGAGCCCTTCTTGTTTTTAGTGGGGGACATGGCCAAGAGCGTGTGTCAATAGGGAACTGTGGGTGTATCGTAATATCTCAAAAGTGAAATGGTAACAGTACAACCAATAAGTATCGGAGGGTCTCTCGCTCTCGGACCGGTCCCACTATGGGAGGACAGCATCCATTTATGGCAACAGTGTCTCCAAGGGGGCGAGCACGTAGGCTATGCCACACAGAGGCCAGGCGCATGAAAAGAATTGGGCCAGATCTGAAAAAACTTCAAGCACTGGTTGCATCCACCTGCTACGGCATATAATGCAATGGTCAGGCCCGCTGTTGCAGCAGATTTAGTAGCCAAAATGTCTGGAAAGCAAAAATAGGAAGTACAGACTGCCAAACTGCGAGCCAGTGCTAAGGAGGATCAAAGGTGGCTAGTCCCTGGCAGACATAGACCACTGTGAGTAAAAACAGGATAAAGGAGCCTTTGCCCAGCACCCATTGAAGTTAATTATGTCGGAGGGGGGTGGAGGGCAGGGTGCACATGCACAATGCAATTCACGTAAAGGACTTCCAGAATCAAACAGTGAACATAGTGAGAGGGGTCTTATCTCACGCCAGATCACCTCTTACCGGTAATCCCAGTGCTCTGCATTGTGTCCGCCCGCTGTGACCGAAATCCCTAGAAGAACCCAGGGTCTACTGCGTCCCCAATGCAAATGTTGAATGCGGGTGCCCGCCCCGGGCCAGAGTGCCACCAAGCTCACTGTGCGAATTGGAAGAGAAAGGGTAATCGGCAGCTGGTCAGTCTGTTGCAAATAGGATATGCAATGCATCTCAGGCACCACCCGACTCCAGCTCGCGTTGTTTAGGTGTGCAAGTTCCGGGCACTGGCATCAGCGGGTCCGGGACAGAGCCCCACGGTCAAAGGCCACTGCAGCCAACAGGAGAGGTCAGGTAATCCCAGGCAAAGTAACTATTTCGTTCACGTCTGAGTCAGGCACTAAAAGCAAGCGAGGCCAGGGCAGCCACCATCTTATCTGCACAGGTCCCAAACAGCAGCATTTACCAGGCTTCCCCAGCTCCAATTTTTGCCGGCATTGTGCCTTACATGCAGGCACCCATGTCCTCGAGGCAAAGATGTCAATAGGATTCCGCAAAGTTGCACCCAATGCTGTGAACATGATCAAAAGACAGGATCTCAGCAGTAGCCGTGAGCCACCTCAACCTTACTGCATGAGCTCAGGCCACTCCCCTCATCATACAGGGAGTGATATGTTAATAACTGGGAAGAGGCAGAGAGTAGTAGTGATTACTCCCAGTGAGATTCATGGTCGGCTTCCTCATTATTATACTAAAGACACTGTGACCACAACTGAGATGAGAAAGAGAAACGGCACAATGAAGATAACTGGAACCGATAAGCAAACTTGGGGGCCTAGTCTTTGGAAGCTGCTCCACTCTACCGGGAAGTTTAAATTCTCTGCAGCTGACAGACGGCGTGGGGGAGAAGTGCAGAAGCTGAGTGATGCCGCGAGCCGCGCAGAGACCAGACAGCATACGATGGGAGAGCACAGCGTGGGAAGCGAAGCCGAGAAGAATCCTGGCAGCGTGAGGGGAACCTAAGAGCCAGAGGGCCCGCTGCCTATGTCTGAGAGGCAGCGGGAGCTGCACAGAGAGGAACCAAATGCGGAGAAGCTCCATCGGCTGAAGGGAGGCACACTGAGCCAACACACTGCATGGAGAAGAAACTAAGAGGTGTGAGAGGGATTCAAAGCACACACTAAGCCTAGGGAAGGCAGACTGTTTACCTGGGTGCCTAAGAATTCATGTCACTCTATGAAAGTAACCAGAGAAAAACTGAAACTTATGAAGGGTTAGAGTGGTATTGAACCATACCATGAATGAATTGCTGGACCCATACCTGAAAAGAGGAAATATAACCAATACAAGTACGAATGTTGAAACTAACTTTGTGAAGCGGGAGGTGATAAGCCAACTGTGGGCAAATATCACTTTGTGGGCAAAAGGAAAGATTACATATAAGTCCTGGCCGGAGAGTATACCAGGGAAAGTCAAAAGGAGTGTAATAAACTAAAGTTCAAGAGAATCTCAAGGAAAGTTCAGTTCATGAGAAATAGAAAATAAAACAAGTTCATGTTACAACGGGCTCCGTGTATTCCTTTCCCGCCGGTTTTAATATGTAATGTGTAATTCACACCAGATACAACATTATGGCCACGAAGGTGGTATTCTGAACTTCGCAACCAAGAGCATGAGAAAGAAATCGAATTCTGCACTAGCCTCCTGTGCACAGCATGCATGTGACACATGAGTGTGATAGAGATCATTGAGTACCAGTACTCACTCTTCACATTTGACCACCTCGAGAATTGTCTGGAAGTCCATCATGTAGTGCACATGTCCGTTGCAGTACAATCGCAGAGCATACGTTTCATGATGTCTGACAATGGAGGTTCACAGCTCACTTAATGCAGCTGCGTTTCGTCGACCCGTGCCCTTCGACATGTCTGATCAGCAAGCTGTGGGTTCACGCTGGGAACGTTGGTTGCAGCGCTTTGAAAATGACCCTGCTGCCTACAACAAAAACGCATCAGTTAAATTTGCCAAGGATTTGCTACTCAACTTGTTTGGGATAAGGTTGAAGATCTCATCTCTAATTTCCCTTCTGAACAGATCGACTCCTACATCAGACTGAAGAATACCTGGAGAGCAAACTGTGACGATTCACTATATGTTATCACTTCTCCCCGAGGGGAGCCCTTTCCCATGAGGCCAGGGAGGTGGGGTTGCTACCCGATAGACCCCCTGAGGGTGGTATAATGGGTAGGGATTCCCCCTCTAGGGATAAGGACGGCTATCTAGGGTACAGCCCTTATGACATATATATAACATCACACCCCCACTTACTCTAGCCTCCCCTTCCTCTACTAGCCTATTTGCCTTCTAACAGTACATAAATCTACTGTCTACAGAGTACCTCAAGGTTCTTGAAAGTACTGTGATGGAGAACGACAGGAACTTAGGTAATCCAAGTACTGGGACGCGTTGGCCCAGGGAGCATTGAAGATGAAATCTGTGAAAGAGACGAAGGAATTGTACAATGGGACCAGACACTGCTGGCAACATTGTATAAAAATCGACAATGGACTGAACACCTGTTCTCGAGCAGCCACGGAAGAGTGCAGGAGTGCTGCACAATGAACGCAGGAGATGCAAACCTGTCTCCTTGATTCAGAGGGAGAGCGCTCCAAGGATGCTGGCAGCCTGCCGCGTCTGATGATCGGGAGATCCGCAGTAGCAGACGTGCACAGCAGTGTTGAGATGAGGTAGGAATGCAGACAGCACCTGGGGACGCCTTTCGCACAGCCGCAGGAAAAGCAAGACGCCAGAGAAGCCGAACGGTGGCGCGGAAGACCCAAAGGGGACGCAAGGTGGCTTACCAAGAGGGTGCATGCAGTTGTCCCTAGGGCCCCTTTTGATTAATAACGCTTGGGTGGCACAGCAGGGGCAGAAAGCCTGCAAACCTTCTCCTTATTGCAGTGGTGTCAAGAAGCCCGTTAACCACCAGGGAAGGGTCGAGGATCCCAAGCACCATAAAGAGAACTTAAGAGGGAGAGTCCCTTACGACAGTGGCAGAGAATGTCCGCTGGCAGCCAAAGGAGAGTCAGGGACCCCAAACAAGATCCAAGTCGTCTTACTCGTCGCAGTACTTGCCATGGTAGTGATCCTAGTGGGCCTGATTAAAGAAGAAGAAAAGCCAGGGTTGTGGACCCTCCTAACTCTAATAATTGGGTTTTGTAGGTATGAAGCCTAATGAAGAGAATACCAAGGGAAGGCAATCATTCCCTCTGGTTGTAAGCAACTGATAACAAGATACCAGGAGAAAGGAGTCATTCTCCTGGTAACCTGATGTTTTACTTTTCAAAAAGTGCACAGACCTATCTTATTTTTCTCACCAATACACTGAATTGAAAGACCTTGATGCAGGGAGGCAATGATTGACACATGCACACACTCAGTTGAATGATTAGCCAGCTCTAATACAGTCATTTATTAATCAAAAGCATACCTACATGCAACTTTAATAATCAGTGAATAAAGGTAGTCTAAAGAAAATACATCACTGTTGACGCAGCTTTAAGGAATGCCCTCATTTATCGAGAATCTACTGAAAAAAAACCCAAAAAAGCTACACACGCTCAGCTAAATGATGAGCCGGCTCTTATACTGTCCTTTATTCATCAAAAGCATACCTAAATGCAACAATAATAATCAGTGAATAAAAGGTCTAAAGAAAATACATCACCGTTGACGCAGCTTTAAAGAATGCCCTCATCTTGCCAGAATCCACTCAAAAGCCCCAAAAACAGCTAGGCAGAGAGACTTCAGCAGCCAACGGGCCTGGAGCAAGGCCCCCCCACCCCCTTCAAGGTGAAGCTTTCTGCCTGACCGTTTCAGTGCCCTGTATTTTAAGCCTGTCCGTAAACGTGGGGTAGCACCTTCTAGAATCTTCTGCCCTGAGTCTCTACTAGTTAGTAGCTTTCGTGCGTCCCCGGCCGGAGTGACTCACGGTAACTTCAAGGAGCAGGACTCTTCCCTTTCTCAAGAAAGTAGCAAAAACAACTCTAACTCATCCTCAGTTTTGACAATGTCCATGGTAACCTTATGAGGTACCAGCCGGCACCTGCTTATCCCAGCCTCTCTGTGCACCGTGTCCTTGGTTGAGCAATGCAAACTAACATAAGCAACGAATAACGTTGAAAACATGTTTTCCAGTGAAATAGTGTGAACAATGCTGAAAATATATTTATAGTTCACAGCAAGTGCAAATTCCACTGTGGCATGAAGCTAATACACCAGAGTGCACTGCTCACCAGCGCCGTGTTTTTTATTTTTTATTTTATTTGTCTATGATGCACATGCACCTTTACAAATACATATATAAAACATAATGTTACAAAGAAATGAAGCAGAACCTTTCTAAAAATAATTATTCATACTATTATACATTTTGAAACTACGTTAAAACAGACAATTTGAGGAGAATAGCTGCAACTAAATCAGTTACACAGATGAAAGTGAATGAGTCAAAGGAATGCCTTGTTGGCAAAAAAACTAAATAAAAACATGAAGTATGACAAGCAGGACAATAATACATAGTAACACAGTTGTAACATTTTACTGAGACTATGATCTGAAAACTACATCTTTAAAGTAAGTGATGAAGAAAGAGGATGAGGTACCAAGTCTTAAAGCACATTGAGATACTAAACTTGCACAAAGTTAAATGTTTTGCATTACTGTAAGCAACAAATAGCAAAGCAATGATGCCAGATATTAGCATGTTTTACGGTTTTTACCACAGTAACTCACGGGAAAATAACGAAGAGTGAATCAAGCTATTTCTTATATTAACAATCTTTGATGTTCAAAAAAATTACAAAATATGATCAGATGCTTTATGTTTCTGGTTCAGTGTTATTGTGGCAAAAACACACAGGCCATTGCTTGTTGCCCCCTTGTTGAGTTTCCAGTGAATAATATGTATATTGGTATGAAATAGGTTTAACCTGAATCTCATCATGAGATTTCTAGATTTATTGCAAGGACAACATGTAAGATAAGCCATATGAGGGCGTTGATTGTCTGAATTTGGCGTATTCCACATAAGATTGGTATGTACCAATGCGATCAGAAGTGTGTGCCCAATCCTGTTGAAAGAGCTTTTTCTTCGCAAGTGCAGTGCGTGAGATGAGATCTTGAGGCTCCATGGCATCATAGTAAGTACAGATTGCATTTGATTGGAAAAAGACGCAATTTAAGCTGGTGAGCATTTAGTTAGCATTTCAGCAAGATCCTCATAAAGACAATTTGGCGGAGGATGTAACATTTTGCCAAAGTTGTTGAGCCTACGTCACTGCAGTTTGGAAGCCATTGAAGACCACCTAAGTTCATGGATGATGATGACATTAGGCAGGCCATTTGGAAGACCAAGAACAGTTTTCCATTTACTGCCTTGTATCTTGTTTAGTATTGGTCCAATATTTAACAAGCCTAGGTCTAGCCCATAAAGAGTAATTGCCTCTACTTTCATGAGGTAGAAGTATATCACTGGCATAAGTGAAAATGTGCATTGTCTATTAAGGAGAAGTTTCATTTGAGCTATCAATGGAGCAGTTTTGATGTTTAGAGAGCTATGCCACATCTTGAGTTGGTGTTTGAAAGATTGTATCCCAAGTATATCATTCCCATGGTATGCTGAATTGGATTGTCCATTGAAATTTACATAGTTTTTTCTTATTAGAAAAAAAAGAATGTTAGATTTTGTTGAGTTGGTAATCAGATTATATTGTTTGCAGAAAATAGAAAATAGAAAAGCGATATGTTTTTTCTGCAAACCAAAGGGTGTGCGATCAAAGAGAATGAAGTCATCGGCGAATGCCAGCCAATTGAGACGTAACTCTCCCAGTTTTTGCAGGAAAACTATCGGATGTGGGCCATATTGAATCGATGTGAGCAAGGTACAGGTTGAAAAATACAGATGCAAGGTTGCATCCTTGCTTTACACCGATCTCTATGGGAATTCTGTAAGCAGGCCCTTTTGATTTATACGTATTCGATAGTTAGTTTGGTCATGTAGAAGAACAATGATGGTGATGATATGTGTAGGGATACCAAATGTCTGCATTTTTTGCCAAAGGATGCCTCTAATGATGCTGTCAAAAGTGGCTGACAGGTCAAGTCGTGCCATGTAGATTGGTCCATTTGAAGACTGCTGAGTCAAAGCTAAAAGATGTGTTTAGATGATGGCATTTACCAATGTTCCCATTGATTTTCTGTAGCCAACCTGAAAACATGACAGTGTATGATGGGATGAAATGTGTAACGGTCTAGATCGGTGAGAAGCAGTATGGCGAATACCTTGGCTGAAACGTCAATCAGTGCGATTGGACGAAAGTTAGATGCAACATCGATGGGACCTTTTTTGTGAAGGGGAATGATACCTTGGTATGAAAGACGATATCAAAACGGCACGTCAGGATTTTTGCCTAGAAGTGAGGATCGTCCTTCAAGACGCATGGCCGAATCCCGTCTGGGCCAGCAGCTTTGGAAAAAGTATGTTTTTTAATCACCCATTGGATATCTTCAACTTCTCATGGGCATTTGATGGGAATTGAATTGGTTAAGCTACAGATTTCAAATGCTATGAATCCCTGTGGTAGTAGATATTTGACCTTGTAAAACTGAGTCCACGTGTCCCCTGAAATTGCGGATTTGAAAGAGGAGACGTGATGCCCACATGGATTCCTCAACATAGCCCAGACATCCCTGGTGTTATTACATAAATGAGTAATCATTGCTTGGTTGTCCTTCAGATGTCTTTCGAAGTTAATCTTTTTCAAGCCGGTTTTATATGCACAGATGATTTTCTTTCTAAGAAAGGAGTAATGCGATGGGGGAGCAAAAGAGTGTTGAAGCTGTCTGATGTTGTGATTATTTTGGTATTTGAGGAGCATGATTGCTTTGTTGAAATGATTGGGATGTGGAGTTGTACTGCTGATTTTTTTTCTCAAAGCTCAAGATATTGTACTTGCTTGTGTATCATGTGTGTATTCAACTTATCAGCTTCATTTCGCAAGGATCCAGTGGATGCTGTATCACTCACTATCCAAAGATCATGACTGACCCAGGCAGTGAGGAGCCTACATAAACCAGGGTTCCAACAAACGGAAAGAGCAGATCTGTCAATTTGAGCTAGTGCTAAATTGGGTATGGAATTGAAGCACTTGAGTAAGAAAGAGATGTTACATTTCAAAATCAGGTGCTCGTCCAGATGTGGATCGAGTATAGTAAAAGGGCTACAATTGCCTGAAGGCATACGAGAGATCGCAATATAGTCTATGCAAGAGCTATTTGTGCCACACTGCCATGTAACTTTCGGCTGTAATTTATGCGATAAGATAATATGAATGTCCCAATGTTTTAAGAATTGGGCCCAGCAAATCCCTCTATTACAGGATAGTGCAGTGTAGGTGCCTTTGTGTGACCAATTTTTTGTATTTCTATCGGGAATTAAAGAAGAATTGAAGTCCCCTCCGATGATAATTTCATAATTGCCATTCGGGATGTCCTCAGCTAAAACATGCATTTCACCAGCCATGTCCGTCTGCTGATCTAAAAGGTCAGTAATTGCTGAAGGACTGTCAGGAGAATCCTGCATGGAGGCATTAAGAACTTCTGATGCATTGGTGTCATGTACTTCAAGACATTATTCTTTTGAGACCAGGTTAGCTTTTAACAGAATCTGTTCAATGGTCAGAATTCTGCCATGTTGCAATTTTGCGACTTCCACTAGATCAATTTGTGAGTTTGCTCCGCACACTCCACCTATGGGAGAAACAATCAGAAAAGTAAAAAATAAATGGAGATCCAAGGTATGTGCATTGAAAGCAAACATGGTGCAGAAGGATGCAGAAAATATACTGGAGGCTTTGTCAAAATCCAACACGAGACACTTTTGGTCCCTCGTAAACAGAAGAGGTGATGCGCATGTAGGAGAACATTGAGTGTGTATATTCTCGGCTGTCTGGGAGGGGCATTTTGGTACTCTATATAAACCATTGGTTTTTAATTGGGTGGTTCCTGACAAGATTTCATCATGCCAGTGGAACTTCCCGCTCTCCTTACGTCCAAAGACTGATCTCTAGATGCTCGTCTTCACGTGCACCTGGTCCAAATACGCTTGCCAATGTGGTCTTTAAAGGTAATATGAATTTGTGGGCCAAAATGTTGTTTCTACTGTTTAAGAACATTGCCTTAACTAGGGTCTTCCCAACTACCTGGCATATGTCTTATGTTGTTCCAATTTATAAAAAGGGCGAAAGATCCTCACCAACTAGTTATAGACCTATCACCCTTCTTGATGCAGACTCTAAGATCTTTGCGTCTTTGGTTCTCGAACATTTCCATGTTTGGATGGAGGAAGAGGCAGTATTGTCACCCCAGCAATTTGGTTTCAGGAAAGCGGTGGGAACGGATGCAGGGGGTCTTTTATAAACTATCATGCAGCAACAGACCAGACAAAGAGGTAGCCAGCCTATATGTTTGGCGTCAATTGACCTTTGTTCAGCTTTTGATTTAGTTGATCGATCCAGGCTGTGGAGTAAAATGCTTGCCTTGGATATGCCTTCACAGCTCCTAGCTATCCTATATTATCTCCATGCAGAATCTAAAATAAAGGCACGTCTTAATACTGAAGGAACTCTTTCAGAGGAAATCGCTACAGGAAACAGACTTAGACAGGGGTGCATATTTGCGCCTACTGTCTTTAATCTGTACTTGGCAGATGTTGGTCCGTACCTGGAAGAGGCATCTTTTGCTGCACCAAAGGGGAGGGCACAAGGATTGTGCGGACTGCATATGCAGATGACGTACTGTTATTTGACCTAACACCTTTGGGCCTGCAACAAGTTTTGTCTTCCTTCAAGAAATACACGGTGGAAAATGCTCTGGTCATAAATCAAATAAAAACTTTTATTATGCAATTGAGCTACAGGAAGAGGCTACCCAAATTCGCATGGTTCCGGGATCATGCTAAACTTACTATATGTCATGCTTTCGGGTATTTAGGCTATCCTATTTTTGAGACTGTAATCTGGGCCAATCTATGCAACTATCTTGAAAAAAAAAATAACTGATTTCGCAACTATTAACAATTGATAACAAATATGGGAAATTCTCTGTTACCATGTTTAAAAATGTACCGTAACAAAACCATTGCCCAGTTTTGCTACGGGATGGAATTGGTCCCGTCTTGGTTCAGGAGTGAATTTCAGAAATATGAGGCACGTTTCCTAAGGTCCCTGATCTGGTATCTCCCGAAGTGTGTTCCACTTGCGGCAATACGCTTCGAATTTGGGCTATACTCTCTCTCCAGTGTAATCCTTTGGCGTAGAGTCTCGCTGTTTAGGAAACTGCTTGTAGGTAAGGAATCCACCTTGTATGTAATCCTGGGACGGTGCCTGGTCGCTGGTAAGGAATCCTCTGTTGTACTGCGGTATCTGGAAAAGGAGGTTCTTGAAGTTTTGGCATTAGTAGGGGTCTCCAAAGAACTGCTCATTAGCAATCCAACTAAGGTGAAGATACTTCTGCAATATGCAGACTGGAATCTGACTTAACTTAATACAAACCTATATGCACATCTGGTTGTTAATAATAAAAAAATTGCTACAACAGAACCCTACCTCATAAAATTTCCCAGCAAAGGGCACAGACAGGAATTCATGCGTTTTCGCTTTAATGTCCTTGCAACGGGCCAAATTATGAGCATAAGGCAATGTTTGTCCAATACCACTACGAAATGTTTATTTTGTGAACTAGGCATCAGGGAAGTAACTCTCCAACATTTGCTGACACAATGTTTAGGATTAAGGCCTGCACGGATTGAATATTTTATTAAGTACGTGCCCAACCCAGAGTTTGTGGACTTGGAAGCTCTCTGGAAAGATATGTTGCACGGTTCGAGGATTAAACTACAATTGGCGGTACATCACGTTTTAAAAGTCAAATGCGAACTATAGGGAGGTAGCCTGGATAGAAATAATGGTTTTCTAACTTTTGTTTATATTCAGCATTGCTTTGTCGCTTGTGGCTTAGTTTGGGTATAAGTTATCTTTTTCTTTTTTGTTAAAATTAGGTTATGTTATATTGTATGTATTGGATTGCATGTAATGAATTTTTACGCAATGTAATTTTATGATCGTTTTTTATCTGATATCCATATTTTGTAAAGGTTACTGTGTAGCCAAAACAAATAAAAATAAAAAAAAATGTGAGTTTGCTAGGGTACCTGAATTATTGCCATAGTCTCCCTGAACTACCTGGGCATATGATTTTACATGTTCTACAGACAATGAAATCGTCCGTCCGGGTGTGCTGTGAAAGTATAGCGCTGCCAATGTGTGCATCAGAGGGCACATCTTTGCTGGGCTGCGGAGCTATTGTGGGATGTGAGGCCCAAAATGAGTGACAATTCTCCCTGGCCAGGATAAATCCTTCTAGTCTGTTCAATTTGGCAAGTATGTCATGTATGGAGGTTTTAAGTTCTCTAATTGCATAACGAGTGTGTTCATGCCCTTTGTCTAATAAATTGAGGATCCGTGTTAAGACCGGAACGTTCTGGACTTCTTAGTCGTTTAAGTCAATGAGGGATTCTTCAATTGGGGGAAAAATGGAATAGAGGAGTGAGGACCCTGCATGTTTGAGGGGCCATAAAGGTGTGGCAATTCAGGCGATTGTAAGTGCACAGGCTCTTGACTAGAAAGTGGATCCTCTACAGTGGGTGAACTGGCCTTCAGCCGTGCAATGTTTGGACATCTAGCATGAATCTTACTGCTTGTGGGAGGGAGTCCGCCATGCTGAGGCGTATGGGACTTGAAAAAATGCACTTGTTTGCGAATGAAGGACCCAAGGATAAGCGAACGCCCTTGTCAAGTGCTGCAATTACTACAGGGGCTAACATTGAGGTGTCAGAAATCGGCTGGAGAAAGTAGTCATGCGATGCACCTAGGATGGAATTATCATTAATAGGAATGTTTGACACGCTTTGTGCAATGGGTATTGAGATGTCATTGCTTTTCTGAGGAGAAAGCATGCTTTTTTCGACTATAGGCGTTCCTCTTCCTATTGGAATTGCTTTTCCTGTCGTGAGGGTCGAGGAAAGGGCATCTATGTGTTTCTCATTCAATTGATTTGTCCTGTCACCAAGTATATTAGGAATCTCATGAGAAACCTCATTAGGTATATGAGAACCTGGAGATAGCATAGTTGACAGCTGGTTGGAGGGAAGTGGACGAGTTGCAATTTTTTTGGTGTGATGGGGGATGCGCTTGCCACTCCTAAGACTTCTGTCCATTGTAACTGCAGACTACCAGACACAGATATTTGGACGGTTGATTTAAATGTTTTTGAATACTATCCAACACACCCAACAAGATAGTAACAATAAACTGGCGATGCCACCAGAGTGAGTCTTATGAAACAAGGTCAATCCCTCTCCCGTATCTCGTGGAGGACTTGCGTGCTCCGTAACTCTTGGCAGTGTTACAGGAATATAGTTATGGAATAGTATAGTGATAACATACAACTTAACATTTCGCAGCGCATATCAACGGGCAATGCCACTCCTTTTGAAAAGACTGGGGAACCTGCTGAGGTCTTTTTTTCTCTTGTCTAAGAAAGGCAAAGTACACAGAATGCAGCCAACGAATTTGCTTACATTTGCAGAGACAATACTGTGCATTAGAAAACCAGACAATTTTCACATGACGCATAGCAAACATGTTATACAGCGTGGTCTACGTAAGAGGAGAAAAACAAGAAAATACAATGGCTCACCCCTTTCTGTCTATTACGAAAAGAACTGCCTGAGTAAATGATCCGAAGTAATAGGCAGAAAAAACTAGGATAGAGGTTAAGTTTCCTGCTGTAAACTGCCCAGAGATCGAACAGGCACTTTCTGGGCACTTCTGTGGTGCGCACACAGGGGCGTGTGCCTGTGCCCTTTGTAGCGAGGCTGCTGAGCAACGGGTGCTGGGGGGCGGGCCAAGAGAACACGTGTCTTGCAGGCACGTCAATTTCACATAAGTCACGAAGCGAGAGGTACTTCCTGAATGGCTTGCACCTCTCCAGCCAGGCTCCAGCCAGGCTCCAACCAGGCTCTAACAGGCACGTTCTGGGCACTTCAGGGCACGTAAAAGTATTGCACCTGGACTAGCAGTTAAGTCCAAAAGGGCCTTGGGAAAGGAGTCATTTCCCCAGGGCTATCTGAGTTGGTTGTCGGGAGAAGGGAGACATTCTCCTGACCCACCAAGAAAGTATCGTTTGGAACTTTACCATCAGGGGAAGGGAGCCATTCTTACTGACAACGTGTGAGACACAAGACTGTTCTACGATTTGGGAACTGTTTCAACAAACCAGGAACCATAACCCTGGAGAAGGAAGTCATTTTCCTGGAACCAGAACAGTACTGCATTATTCTTTTAGTTTCTAGTGGTTTCTAGTGTAAGGGACAGAAGTAAGCTTTTCATGACACAGGACGTTGGACACTTTTGAGTTGACAGACATCCTGACAGACCGCCTTATCTTTAGTTGAGGCAGGGAAACCCGTCATAGGAATAGTGATAGATAGGTTTTCTCCTTCTTATTTAATAAATGTATTTACACCCCTAAATGGCACCTTTGTTTCAGCCGCCTTCTTCTGCACCCTCACATTGATATTGATATTTTATTTGTATCTCACTCACACACAAGTGTTTCAGAGTGTAAAGAGGCAAGGGAGGGGAACAAGGGAGAACAAAAACAACGATCTTCTTAGGCACAGTGAGATTGAAAACATGCAAGTGCAGGGGAGAAGGAGAAATGGAAAGTGCAGCCAGTTGCAAGTGCTAGGCTTGGGGCTCAGACATGGGGTGTCTGAGAAGTGCAGAGAAAGAGTGGGGACTGTAGGGATGCAGATTACCCAAGTGCAAGGTCTGCTAGGAGGCAGTGCAGGTACATGGCAGGGTGGGAAAAGTACCTGGGCCCCGATAACAGTACTTTGACCCGCAAAGGAACATTGAACATGGGAGACATACATTCAACACTGCACGTCCGTCCCTAGGAGAATTCATGGACACGTTTGCGACCTACCTTTGCAAGCTGGTGCCTCTCCCTGTGCTTTTCACAAATTCACCAATGAGGAAAATATTCAGCTTTGGATCATAGGTGGATGTCTATCATGTTTTCAAACAAAAACGACTAAGGGAGCCACTTCTGCTAGCAACGATTCTTTTGATAGCCCGAACTGACGCAAGGGCTGAGGCACAAGCCACTCAGATAGAAACTGTCTAAGGATCCAATAGTGAGCAACTATATTTGGTTTCTCAACTCGATAAAGAGCAGATATGGCAATCAAGCACCAGTGAGGAGATATTCATCCCGAGGCAGATGTTGCCAATGTGGTCTTCTGTTCCCGCATGAAGAGGGTGTGAAGTGTCATGCGCTAGGCCAAAGATGCAGCAACTGTGATAGTGAAAATAATCTAGCAAAGGTCTGCAATACTCCTACGTCCCGTCCCCTTTCCTCCATACTTATGGGACATTCCTCCGTCCTGTGGGACGGGACCGGAGCACTTTGTAAAAAGCATCACATTTTTCAAAAATGTGTCCTTCCTCTCTTTTTACGCAGGGTACAGCACGCGGCTGTAACCATGCCCTTCTTAGCTCAGCCCAGCGCATCGCCCATCAGTCCTTTTCTCTGCTCGCTTGGGACTGGACGCACCTGCATCTTCGGAAGATTTTTTCCTTCCAGTTCCTCCTCTCTTGCTCTGGCTTAGCGGTCACGTGGTAGTCCGTCTATGCCGTTTCAGCTAGACTTTCCAAATTGTTCTTCTTGTCAGCGCCGCTTCGTTAGGGTGGAACCCCATCCTCTTTGTTTAGAGTGTTTGGATCCGGACCACCGGTGGGACTCGTGCTTTTATTGCGACTCCCTTTCGGGCCGGGCACTTCAACATCGTTTGGAGCGGTGGGAGGAGGTGTTTCCACATACTCCCCCGGCGCATTTTCAAACTTTTATCGACGAGAAGAAGAAATGCCCGCTTAGTTCTTTAGTCTTTAGGGCACCCCGGCCGGGGGACTCCTTACCGGGGTCTTCCCGGTCCAGGAGGAGCGCCAAAAGCTCTATTACCGGGGCTGGTCCTGAGGTGCCTTCCATGCCTAAAAACTGTACCACAGATTTCTCCGAGGGCTTCTATAAGGGTCCTATTGATACCGGATTACATTCTGAGGCCCCTCCTGTGGGGGCTATTTGTGGGCCCAGTTCTACTGAGGCATCGGGTACCGGAGCTTGCTTCGAGGTCTCCTTGGCTGGAGCTTCCTGTAAAAGCACTGGGGTACGCCCTGAGGCCTCTGTTGAGGTTGTTGATACCGAACGGAAGTTCGAGGCCCCTCGTGAAGAGGCTTTTACCGGACACTGGTCCGAGGCCCGTCATTTACAGGTTAAGGTGACCAACAGTTCTGAGAGGCCTGTTAAGGTCTTGTCGGTGAGTGTTACTCATTGTTCCCGCTCTTGCGGTGACTCCAGATCTGTTGAGGGGGCACGGAGTGAGGTTTTGGACCGTAATCCCTCCGTTACTGGCAGTGGCGAGGTCCTTCCTTTGAAGGCTAGTTTGGCTGTTATCATGTCACAGAAACATTCTAGGCCACACAGTACCGGTTCGGCAGAGGTTCCTTGTGTTAAGGCTAAAATGAAGACCCTTGACCCACTTGTGGGGACCCTTGCTTCACTTCCACACGTGTCGCAGTTCTCCTCAGGTGCCGACAAAATGGCGGCCCTTCCCACCAAGACCACGGCGGCCATTTTGGATACATCCCTTACAACTACACCATCGGCCCTAGGTGTAGGGGGTGGTTTTTCAGGTGAACATCGGTTTCCTTGTGCACATCCGTTTCGTCCAGTTTATGACGAACGCTTGGATGCCCCTACCGCACAATGTCTTGCATCCTGTGGCATCGACGCCCTTGATTTATGTAGACACCAGTGGGCAAGGGCCCTCTTGGCAACCCTCTCCCTTGCGCCCCTGGAATTACTCCGCTCATGAGAGGCCTCCTCCTGTCGCACCCAAATCATCGGCGGAGGATGCCTTTTTTTGGCAAGTTTAAAAAGCTGATGCGTTCCGACCCCATGATTGAGTACTTTCGAGGCTTGTTTAGGGAGATATGCCTGTCTGCGCCGACGGTCCCAACTGTGGTTCCTGTGGCTCCGCCGGCACCGCCCTTACAGGCTGGGACACCCCCAACTCGTCCACCCCTGCCTCTGTTGTCCCCAGTGGACAAGGCTATTGTGGTGCCAGATGTGACTCAGCCTGATCTGGACCTGTCGGATGACGTGCAGGACGAGCAGGACAGCAAAGACCAGCCCCGCTCTGTCAGAGATTTTCACGATCGGGTGCTGGACATGATGCATTTGTTGGATGTTCCAGTACCCGAGGCACCCGCTCCGCAGAAGGGCGTGCTTTCGGGGGGCGTTCACCTTATCTCCTTCGGAGCGTACCGGCTTGTTCTTGCAGAAGGACGTTTTGGCCGAGGTCCGTAAAGTCTGGGAGAAATCACACTCTGGACTGTTTGTCAACAAGAAGATTGACGCGTGTTACAGGCTCCATTCTTCGGAAGAGGTGGCCTTAGCGTTTTGTCCGCCCCCCTCCTCCACGGTATTGGATGCAGCCACTTTGCAATCCAGACCTGCGTCATCCTTTTCACCGACGGCTACACAGGTTCTGGCCAAAGAGGACAAGCTTCTCGACTCCCTTGGGAGGAAGATTTTCGCTAACTCAGCCCTGCAGCTGCGTCAAGCCAATGCAGAACTGGTGTTAGTGGGGGCGAATATGAAAATGTGTAAAGGTCTGTCGGAGTTTGAGGAGTTTATTCCCGCTGAAAAGCTGGAAGATTTAAAGCGGGATTGTCGGACGCCAGGGTCTTGGCACAGGATCTGCTGGAGGCTGCAGCGCATCATGACGATACCTCGGCCCGGGGCCTTATGCTTGGCGTGGATACCTCTCGTCAGGCTTGGCTGCATGCCACCAAGTTCTCTAAGGAAGTGCAGGATAAGGTTTTGGACCTGCCTTTTGATGGCAACGTGCTCTTTCATTCTACAACAGACGTGGAGCTGACCAAAACGAAGGACAGCACTCAGACCGCCAAATCCGTGTCTGTCCTGGTAAAACCTCCTTTCAGGACACAGAGATCATTGTAAAAACCTCGGCCTTCCTCCGGTTTCAGGGGTTTTTTAGATCGGAAATCTTGCAGGGTTGACACCCCTTCAGGAAAATTTCCTGCCGAAGGCAGCAACGGAGTCAGTTTTTCTTCCGCTCCAACAGCCTCCTCCTCAGGTTCAGGTGGTGCTGCCACAGAGAAACCAGCTAAATGAGGGTTTTCTGCGCTCGCATGAGACCCCGGTGGGAGGACGCATGACCGAGGACTGGTGGGTCTTGTCAGTTGCTCGGGCGGGCTTCCGCTTACCCCTTCCCCCTACCCCACCCATAAATCCTCCCTTCCAGCAGTCGGGGTCGCCCTCCCTCAGAGCTGAGATTCAGAAGTTACTGGATCTCAGGGCGGTGGAATCCGTTCCTCCAGGGGAGCGAGGGGAGGGCTTCTATTCCCGGCTGTTTATGGTGCCCAAACCCAACCAGGCTGGCCTGCGCACCACCCTAGACCTTTCCCAGTTCAATCTCTCTGTACCCCAAAAGAAATTCAAGATGATCACGCCCTGTCGAAGAAAGTCCTCTTTACAGAAGGGCGGTTGGCTCAGCGTGGTGGAGCTCCAGGATGCGTATATGCATATCCTGATCTCGAATCCGTATCGCAGATACCTACTGTTTTCCGTGGGGGAGGAGCACTTCCAGTTCCGAGTGCTCTCTATTGGCCTCAGCGCGGCACTGCATGTCTTTACGAAGATGTCGGTTATCGCAGCTTATCTTCGGCTTCAGGGTATTCACGTGTATCCATATTTGGACGATTGGCTGCTGCGCAGTCCTTGTCCGCTGAAAGCCTAGAGCAATCTTCAGTCTCTCCTCCAGCTCCTGTTTCACCTTGGGCTGTCGGTGAACTGGCGGAAGTCTTCCATGATGGTCTCTCAGGACTTGACTTTCCTGGGTTTTCGTTGGAACACGATCGACTGCAGAGTCTACCGGACCGGGACAGAATGGTGGATCTGTTGGCCACGTGTCAGATGTTTGCGCAGTCGGAGGGCATGTCGGCCTGGTGGTTCCAGGGGCTTCTGGGCCTCAGGGCCTTGTGCGTATTGGCTCTTCCTCTTGCTCGGCTCAAGATGAGGCGGACGCAGATGGCTCTTCGGAGTTCTTGGCGTCAGGCTGTAGATCCGGACTCCAAGATAATATCGATTCCAGCCTTCATGAGTGGACCTGGTGTGGTGGTCGTCTCTCAGCAACCTGTCGGTGGGTGCGGGTTTTCAAGACCCCGCTCCGATGGTGACGATCACAACGGACTCCTCCCTTCTGGGGTGGGGTGCGACGTTGGATCTTCTTCAGATCTCTGACCTCTGGTCGCCCCAAGACAAGTTCCTTCATATAAATCATTTGGAGCTTCTGGCGATCTTCCTGGCGCTCAAGGCGTTCAGGCCGGTCATTGCCAACAAAGTTGTTCGTGTCCGCACAGACAATGTGGTGTCCATGTTTTACATCAACAAGCAGGGGGGCACCAAGTCTCCTCCTCTTGTGGATCTTGCCATTCAGATTTGGGACTGGGCGGCTCAGCATGGTGTCTGGCTGGTGGCAGTAAACATCCCGGGCCAGCTGAATGTCACCGCAGATGCCCTCAGCCGACAAACAATGGTCAGCTACAAGTGGGAATTGAAAGCAGAGGTCCTCTTACAGATATTCCTGTGTTGGGGCACTCCGGAAGTGGATCTCTTCGCAACATTGGCAAACAAAAAACTTCCTCTGTATGCCTCCAGAAACGGGCTGGGAGCCTCCTCTCTGGGAGATGCTCTCGAGATTCCATGGCACAACATGAGGGCCTATGCTTTTCCGCCTCTGCCTCTGTTTCATCGGATGATTTGCAAGCTGAAGAACACAGTGAACTGTTCTCTTCTGCTCATAGCTCCGTGGTGGCCGGCCAGGTTCTGGTTTTCAGAGCTTCAACATCTGTCGGTGTGTGCACCAATCAGGCTTCCGCTGGTTCCCGATCTGCTTCATCAGAGAGATCGGCAGCTGTGGCACCCCTCCCCATAATCGTTCAGCTTGGCGGCATGGTGCCCGAGTTCAGATCTTTAGAACATCTCAACCTGTCTGCTGACAACATGCGTATTATTCAGGCAGCCAGGAAGCCCTCGACGAGGTCTCAGTATAGAAGCAAGTGGCTTTGGTTCTGTCACTGGTGCTTAGCCAAACAGCTGGACCCCAGGGTGGCTACGATTCACACAGTGCTGTCCTTCGTCTCTCATCTAGCAGAGTTGGGCATTCATGTCCTGTCATGCAGGACTTATCTTTCGGCTGTGGCCGTCTACCTATCCACGGACCAGTGCTCTTTTTCACTGTCAAATCCAGTGATTAAACGGCACTTTGCGGGTCTAATGCGTCTTTACCCTCCTGTTCGCAAACCGCATCCGATGTGGGATCTGAACGTGGTTCTTATTGTAACGCTCACCTGATTCCCGTAGAGGCGCCTGTCTTGACTGGGCGTATACCGTATCTGCAAAGGTGATGTGTAACACACGGCTGGCTCTTTGGGCTGGACCTCTGTGCACTGTATATGTCTGACTTGAAGGGTAAGATGTCTGCAGATAGAAAATATGGGATTAAGGAACTGGGTTATTGAATGTCTCTCTCTTCTTCCCTTTCTCTTCTCCTGTAGAACCCCAAAGGTTAACGCTCTCACCTTAGGTAAGTGAACGCCGTGCTCTCCATCTGCCTCGGGGCAGGGTGCTGTAACCAGTTTCTTCACTGGATAACGGGAGCAGGTCTCTTGACTTCAGAGGACTGCTATCCGTCGTTTACTGCGCGAACGGTAAGTTTCGAATAATTCTAATGTCTTTAAAGTCTTTAGTAATGATGTTTCTTGTTTTGCAGGGTTCCGGCGATGGCGGATGACGGGCTGAAGTGAGTTGAAGATGGAGCCCGTGTGATGAATAGAAGCGCCTGGAAGCACGTAAGTAAGCGCTTGTTGCCTGCTTCACGATGCGTTCTAACTGTCTTTTTATTTTGCAGGTACAAGTTCGGAGCGGCTGCAGGGTGCCGGAATACCCACTGGGTTAGATGTGGAAAGGAGTAATGGCACGTGAGTATTAAAGTTCCCCAATGTCTTTAAACGCACCTTGTTTTGTCTTTCAGATGCGGGATGCAGCGCCGAAGGCCTCCGGAGCGTGCGAAGAGTTGGTAAGCTTTTGTCTTTCAGATGCCGAATGCAGTGTGAAGACCTCCGGAGCGCACGAAGAGTAGGTAAGCCTTTGTCTTTCAGATGCCGGAATGCAGCGCGAGGCGTTGGTGACAGCCGATGGACCAGGTAAGTGAAGAGCTGTCACTGAAGACCGTAATGCTAACCTGTTCTTTCTTGTCTTTATAGGTGTTGCTGAAGACTGGATTCAGGATGGTAAGCCTTTTTCCTTAGGCCCAGGATCAGATGCAGAAGACACGATGAGCGTTCTGCTGCAGAGGATGCAGAATAACGCAAAGCAAGATTCATCCATCGGGTGTGGTTTAAATAGCCTCCAGTAGTGCTTAGGTGTCTCCTTCCACAGCCACGCCTAGGTAAGAAAAGAGTTCCTGCTTTCCAGAAGAGTTCCAGTGTTCTGAATCTAGGGAGTGGCTCCTGCCCCACCCAACAGGAAAAGTAGTTCCAAACAGAAGAGGATCAGAGGCTCAACTGGCAGGCAAGTAAGCAGCATGGTCTGCTGCAGGTAAGTCCACCCAAGCATTATGAGCCCGGCGCTTCCAGCGCTGGGACTGGGCATATTTATAAGCCTGGTGCCACTGGCGCCAGGACTGGGTCCAAAAGGTCCCAATTGGGACTGGTTGCCACTCGGAACCTGGGTTATGGATCTGCTTCCAAGGGAGTTGGGAAAACCCTGACCTTTTGGAAGCAGAGATCATGACACTTATGGCCTTGTGCCGTAAGCCTTTTGAACCAATGGCTACGGTAGATCTTAAGCACTTTTCGTGGAACGTGTCTTTCTTGGTCGCCGTTGGCGAGGCAAGTGAGTGAGCTCCAAGCTTTGTCGGTGGAGCATCCCTTCTTGGTTTTCCACAAGGATAAGGTTGTCCTCAGGACAAATCCTTCTTTCTTAACAAAGGTGATTTCTGATTTCCATCTAAATCAGTCAATCTCGCTGCCTGTCTTCTTTCCAAGACCGGCTTCGGAAGCTGGAAGGGTTTTGCATTGCCTGGATGTTAGAACTTAAGAGCTCTTCTATCTGAATAGAGAATCTGAACTTATGAGTTCTTCTCAACTATTGGTGACCTTTGGTAACCCTGCAAGGCAAGCAGGCCTCCAAAGCGACTATCTCCAGATGGATTGCTGCCTGTATTACAGAGTCCTACCCTATTCAGGGTCTCCAGCCTCCTAAAGGGATTCATGCACATCTGGTACGCGGCAAGGCAGCTGCTGTTGCCTTTCAAAAGTATGTCCCGTGGGAGACCATTGCAAAAGCGGCTACTTGGGCTTCCCCATCGGCTTTTTGTAAACATTACTGCTTGGACCAGTGCTCCAGATCTGATGCTAAGTTTGGCCAGGCTGTGCTGAAAAACCTTTTTCAGTAGGGGGTTTTCATCCACCCGTTGTTCCTGTGAGGAGTGCTTGGGAATCTCCCATAAGTATGGTCGAAAGGGGACGGGACGTAGGAGTATAACCAGGTTACTCACCGTAGTGACCACCTTACTCCTAGTCCATACTCCCCTTTCCTCCATACGCCCGCCTGCCCGCTGTCCCCTCTAATAAGGTTCCTCTATTATTGCTTAAAGGTCTCTGACCTGGCGATAGAAAAGGACTGATGGGCGATGCGCTGGGCGGAGCTAAGAAGGGCAGGGTTACGGCCGCGTGCGCTACCCCGCGTAAAAAGAGATGGACACATTTTGGAAAAATGTGATGCTTTTTACAAAGTGCTCCGGTCCCGTCCCACAGGATGGAGGAATGTCCCATAAGTATGGAGGAAAGGGTTCTATGGACTAGGAGTAAGGTGGTCATTACGGTGAGTAACCTGGTTATTCGATATCCTTAAGGTATGAAGCAAACAATCCGGTGCCAGCAAGGCGTGAGCCCCCCACATACATTTCTACACCTACACGGCAAGGTGCAAGCGCCAGAAGAGAGCTGGTGAGTCACATTCCTCAGATTACAGGTCATCCTTTATTTACCCCATCATCTGATTGTAGCGAAGGGAAGGACTATGCTTATATGATGACCGATCATGTAGGTTCACATGGAAACAATGTCAACGTGCTAGCAGGTGACCATGTGGCAAGCTTCATCAAATACACAGGTGCAATGCTAAATATCATGTCTCTCTGACTTCTACAAAACGGTACACCCTCCACCTTTGATGCCGAGCTGAGAGTATTTCAGTGGGCTGCCAAGGGCCATGTGATAAACTATTGAAGAGGGATGGGGAAGTCTACCCCACCTCCCCCTCCAACAAAATTCATGACCCGGAAGGAGGCCAGGAAACATTGCAATCGCCCATTCTATTTCGGACGAATCCCCAACGGATCGATGGTTGACAAGTATGTCGAGAGGTACCCCCTCAGCCAGCCCTACCGACCAGGTGTGTTACCAATATACCCCAGAGTGGACGAGGAGCCCCAGGCTACAACTAAAGACACCTCAATCCACAGTCTCGAGTAAAGCTCCAAGAAGCCATGTTGCTGACGTCGTTAGAGACACCACTCCTAAGCAGCGTTAGACATGAAGCACGTGTGCCAGGCGCATTCCGGGACATAAACACACACTGGAATACATGAAGAACACAAGCGTACAGTTCTATAGGTAGAGGACAGACACATATACATACCGTCATTGCTTTTATTATTTTTATCATTAGCCAAACGCAGCAACGCAGAAACTGCAAGAAGCCAGAGATCCTAAGCAAAGCTTGCTGATGCTTACATGCGAATAACCTATGGAACTGCAGGAGCACCTATGGGACCTGAGAGAACCAAGTTTGCCTAACCTATGGAGAATTTAGCATAGCACGAACACTGTAGAAACTGCATTATAATGGTTTTGGAAATTACAGCAGGCCACAGGCCTCTCAGCCAGAGCCGAGCCGAATTCAGGTTGAAAAAAGAGCAAAACGTGTGAGACAGGACCCGCTGCCAAGGCCACAAGATACAGATGACATTCTATATTACCTGAACAACAAAAACACCAGCTGCAGTAAATACAAATAATTCCTCATAATTCGGAATTGCACAGTTCAAAATCATGGTCTCTAAAAAAAAATGTGACGTGGCCGATGCAGACAATGGACAGGGACCAGTGCTGGGAAAGAGAGCCGATCTCAGTCTACCAGACAGACGACTTCAACAAAGATGCTACAATGTGAGACAAGTGTTGCCCCAAGCAAAAAGGGCACTCTCATAGACTAAGGTGGTACACAGAAGTTACAATGCAGACACAGAGTCATTCTTATTATCTTGAAAAGGTACACCAAGAGCTGAGAACCTTTACAGATCCCAGGCCTGGGGACATCTGCACTAGCCAATCACAGTTCAGTATCTTAGGGGTGGGGTAGCAACGGGCAAGAACCAATGGCAAGAACCTCACACTGCAACATTGTTATATATATTGACTTGGGGATGGACCAGGCCAGCCACCTGACATTGGAGAGCCAGTAGAATAACACATATAGGTGACCATATAGGTTATTCCCTGGTTTCCATGACGGCCAATCCCACACGTCGATAGGTTTTTGTAGAGAGGCCTAAGTAGTGACGGAGCAGTGATGCAATTTTGTATCAAAATTGGCCTGCGAGCAAGGAGAAATTGAGGCGTTCATGGAATTCTTCTGTCCCTGTGCTGATCCCTGTTGGCTTTGTCTGTAATAAACTGCAGTTTGAACTTGCTGTTGACTGAGTCCTCCGTTGGTCTTTTGGAAGGTGTTGGGCCTTCCGAGAGTCCGCAAACTCCTAATGGCGCTCTGGCATAGCTGGGAGTTGTCCCAACACCATGGCAAATTCCGAACTACTCTTCAATATAAAGAAAGAAGAGTATAAGATGAAGTTCATGTGCTTCAAGGTGAAGTCCCTAGAAGCAATCACTTAGAACGTGCAACAGCCATAGCAATGACATTGCAGGCTTGATGTATGCCATGCAACCCTCACAACCGATAATGGAGATTCCTGTGCATATTTCAGGAACTAGGAGATCTCCAAAGGTCAACCAATTTTGCTTTATATTGAACAATCTGTTGCACCAGTATCGCAACATCCTCGAGGTGTGCCTATTCATCTTCAACCCCAAGTGAAGAAAGAAATGAAATCATTGCTACCAAGTGACATTGAACCAGACTCTGGTCCCACTCCTTGGGTTTCACACATAGTAACTGTGCCAAAGAATGGGATGGCAAATGACATGCACGCCTCTGTAAACATGACGGGCGAACAAGGCCATCTGCAGAGGCACATCCAGGTATGCTTTTGAATATGATATGAAGGTTATTGAATGAGGTTCGATTTTGTTTTTTGTTTTTTTTTTTCTTTCAAAATTTGATCTTAACAAAGGATACCAGGAGCCGGTCGTGCAGTCAAGGTATGTAACTACGTATTCCACACATTTATGTCTATTTTGGTACAAACGCTTAAGCTTTGGCATTTCCTCTGCTGCCAAAATATTTCAAGAAAGTATTTGCAGAGTTATACGGCATATTGGAAACTAAGGACACTGGAAGCTGACATACGCAACCACACATCAAATCACAACCGCACAGATTGCAAATGCAGCATCACTATGCAGGTAAGTACTGGTGGGGAATTGTTGGTTCCATGAGTTTTTAAAAAACATTTTTTAAAAAGCCTTCATGTGCTATCACCATTGAGCTCAGAGTTCCAAAGCTGCAGTAACGTACTCGACGAGATTATAAATAAATGTCAGATCTCACCATAGTTGATTACAAGGCACATAGATTATTTACATGTTTTCAACTTATTATATTTAAAGAAAGGTAGATGCAAAAGCTTACAAGCTGCTAAATAGCATGGATAAATCAACCAAAAGTGCCTCAAGTCTTCAGTATGTCCTAGGCCACATGTATGTTTGGATGTATCTGTTATCCAAGACAAATGTTTGTCAAGCAGGAGTAGAAACGTATCTTTATTTGGTACCCCATTCAAGGACTACCTCAAAGGCTTGCCTGGTTTATCAAAAACGCTGTTTTAGTCTTGGACTTTTTACATTTCAGACTTTTTCTCTAGGCAGTTATTGGCATATTTAAGCCCTCATTCGAGCCTCCTCAGTGTTAGGCCAAGAATGGCTATGTCATCTGCGTAAAGAAGTGCACTGTAGCGAGTTCTGTTCAGAATGGGTGGATACATATCTTCTGTGGCCCTAAATGTAACTTAATTGGACATACATAAAATAAAAAATAAGGTGGCTAAGAGGCAACCCTGTTTCTACCCCTTGTTGGTAGATAACGGCGTTGCAGAACCTGACCTAGAATATCTTACCAAGGCCTCCGTAGTCCACATAGCTCGCTTGAACTAGCTTCAACAGGCCATCTACCATGCCTATTCCATGGAGTTTACGCTATAATATGTTTCTATGGATGGAATCAAACACCTTTTTAAGATCACAAAATGCTGTGGAAATTCTACCTCCCAATATCCTACAATATTTCTCGATTAAAGCATTAAAAATAAAACAATGATCCACCGTATTATGACCCCGTCTGAAACCTGCCTGCAAAGGTTTCAGAATGTTATCCTGAGCCCACTCCTCTGCTCTTACCAATATTCATTTTGAGACATTGTTGATGGAATAATCCAATAAGCAAATGGGCTTATTGCAGTGGGGTCCTCCAAGGCCCCCTTTTTCAATGTTGGGACTATCCCACTATGTCTCCAGGACTTTCAGAACCACTTCTGACTTGACAACCGCTTCGAATAACTTTTCTGAAATCGGGGCCTACTATTGTGATCCATCTGTAGGAGGAGGTACCCGGCCCAGGTCCAACCTACATCTCTTGGTCATATTGTTCTCATTAAGCATTCCCTAGTTTCCATGAGGGGTCTCAAAAGTGTTGACTTTGTTCTTGCACGCCACCATCCACCTTCATCCCTGATGTCGACAATCTGGTTTTTAAGGTCCAGGAGTGCTGATTCAGTACCATGGCCTGGGCTGAAGCCAGACTGACTGACTCCAAGGATGTGCTTTGCCTGAAGGTGTTGTATAATTTGGACATATGCTGCTCTGTCGAGTATCTTGAACAGGAAGGGGACGCTGGTGATGGGCCAGTTGTTGTTCGGTGCTGTTGGGTCAAGAGTTGTTTTTTTTTAAGGAGGGTAGAACCCAAGCTTCTTTAAGGCTGGAGGGTACTGCGTTGGTAGAGAAGGAGGAATTAATGAGGGCCATGATAAACGGGGCCAGTAATTCTGCCCAGTTTTTGATGAAGGGGGCATGGCACACATCCCCTTTGAACCTTGATGGTTTCAAAGCTTTTAAGAGGTGTAAGGTGTCCTGATTGGCAATTGGCTGAACCTAAACATGGGGCATCCTGGGGTCTTGGAGGTGGGCAATAGCGTGGCAGCATTTCTCTGACGGGTGTGTGTAAGGTTAGCTTTTTTGGTAAGTATTTTTTTCTGAAGCATGTCGATCTTTAGTAGCATGGCATTTTGTATGCTGGTGCACCATGCTAGGTCTTTGATCAGAGAGGATACTGGGGGGGCCCGGGCTTCCAATTCCCTAAGGATAGCGAATAGCTCTCTGGTGTCTGCTTTGGCATTAGTCATTCTTGTGTTGAAGGTGGAGGCTTTGGCTTCGGTAATTGCAAGTTTGTATTGTTTGGCGAGATTGGTTGCTTTAGCCTAGCTGAGGTACTTTTTTTCAGCTGGATTCAGCTAGTCTTTTTTTTAGTTCTCAGCTCTGCGAAGTCCTGGGTGTACCAGTAATTACTGTGAGCTACTGGTTTTACTTTTTAGGGCTCTAGGGTAGCAATGGTATCAACTGCGTGGTCCATAGTTTTGGTGTAGAGGTCGACTAGGATATTAGGGTCAGAGTCGTCCAGACGATCTGTATTGAGGACTTGAAGGAAAGGTGAGAGGCTACCTTTTGGTTAACTTGCGGGGGGAGCAAGGCAGAGATGGTGGTAGAAACTTGGTGGGAAGTTTGGCTTGTGGACTCAGAGGGATAGTGAAGCAATGATGTGGTGGTCAGGCCAAGGACAGGGAGTGTTGGACGTGACGGAGGCATGGCAATTGAGGTCAGCTAGCCAGTACTGGTTGTGCCCTTTGATGTGTAGGGTTGTCAATGTGTTGGGTGAAGCCTAGTGCAGTTAGGAAGTTGGGCCCAGGTTTAGGTCCCCAAGAGGATCAATTGTGAGGAGGGCTTTAGGTTTTCACAAAGATGCTGGGTCGGTCTTCTTCAAATGTCAATCTGGGGCCCGGTGGTCGGTAGATCAGATGAAGGGAGATGGTATTAGGTGGAAGAGGTAGTCGGTTTAAGTGAGAGGATATCGCAGTTGTTATTGAGAGATGTGTTGAGTAATCTAGTGTGTACGTGGACCTTGGCTATTAGGGCGACTCTGTCTCCTCTGAAGTTTTGTGTCACTCCTGAGGATATTGTATCCTGGATGGATGGCGAGGGATAGCGCTGGGCCTGATGCTGCATGAAGTCAGGTTTCGGTAAAAATCTGGGCATTAAGATTGCCTGTTGTCAGGAGGTCATGGATATCGCGGGCATGTGCAGGCAGATATCTAGCATTTATTAATGCAAAATGGAGCATAGGTTTAGGGGTTAAGTGGGGGCCCTCTTCTGTACTCGGAAGGATCTTATGGATGGGAGCAGAGGAGGTTGCGTCATTGTGAGTAATGTTGGTGTCTATGGGCGAGGCTGCGTAGTGGGTGGGCACTGCAGTAGTAGCCATGGAGGCAACCATGGGATTATCTAGTTTGTGCCTAAGTTCCAGGTGCCTGAGGGTAGCATTTCGGACCATGGGGTTGCAAGAAGGCGCAGCTGTTGCGGGTGGCAGGGCAGTGGGTTGACGTAACAAAGCAATAATACATTTCGGCACATTGTGCGCAAGTGGCAGGACAGAGGGCATACATTCTGGAGCACTAATTCATTTCATTACAGTGTTAGCAAGCGGCAGGGCGGTGGGCAGGCAAGATGAACCAGTAAAATACTTGGGGGCCATAGCAAGAGGCAGGGCAGATGAAGTTGCATGGTTGGGCATATTGTTCAAGAGAGCCAGGCGAGGTATAGCCTTTGCAGATATCAGGGCATCTTTGTGCTGTGAGAAACTTGAAGGTGTCTCCCTAGCTAGTCCTCGGGGATCTGTCATCCAGGTGGCCAGTACCTGGGCATCGCTATTGGATCCAGTTTGTGGGGGTGAAAAAGGGAGGGAGGATCACCTGGATGGGGTGGTCCTGTTGGAGTGGGACACAGACAGGTGAGACGCAGTATCCCCCTTCTTTCAACACCTTTTCCCCATCGTACCACGTAGGATATTCCAAAACACTATCCCCAATCCTTTTCCCACACAAACACTTTTGCACAATACGAAAGACAACAGGCTTAAACCAGAGCCGTTTACCTGACATGTCCCAATACAAGGGTCCGGCAAAGGCAGGCAATTGACCAGAATCACACACACACACACCTGACAGCTCTTTCCCTTCCTCGCAGGGATAAAAGGTGAAGCACAGGATGAGCCAGGCAACTCGGCACGGCAGTTCAAGAGGAGGAGAAAGACGGTGCAGACCGAGAGGATAACAAAGAAAGAAGCAACCTTGCCCTTTGCGACCAAAGCGCATGCCATGAAGCCTCTGCAAAGGGAATCCGAAGTCGGCGAACAATAGCCGGCGTGTGTTGCAGCAGATGTCTACGGTACATGAGACCCTCCTCCGCTGATAGCCAAGCCGGGGAGGGACGCGGGACCAACCTTGACTTGAAGGAGAAGAAAGCCAAGCAGTTCATCACAGCCGGTGAGTCGAGGGAAGAGCCGATAAGAAAACGAACTGTGTTGAACAATAAATAGCCAACAGCTAATTTGAACCTTTGAAGAAAAGAGGGGGAAAACCAGCAACAGAGGAGTCTGGCACCATGTGAGTGCTCAGGCAGGAAACTCTGGGTGATTACCCGATGGTAGAAACTACCGTGTCCAGAAGCCCTTTGGAAGAGGCGAAAAGAGTTCAAAGTGGTCATACAGGGGTCTTGTAAAATCTTCTCTACCGTTGAAAGTCTTTGACCGTCAGATGATTGTGAAGCTAAGGGAAATTAATCCTGCTTGGTGAAATGAGCGCATGTACAGTGTGTTGTAAAAAAATGAATCCTGCAGAGGGAAGCCAACAAAAAGGGGCAAAGCCTGAAGAATTGTTAGAAAAGATATTAAGGCTCGTGAAAGTAAGAAAAGCCACAGTAAACCCAAAGGAGGTAGGCTGTCTGAAAGGGGTTCGAGCCCAAAAGAGGTGGAAAGTTATCACCCAAAATTCATTGGAAAAGGAACTGTTTAGTTGATTTGTTGAATACGATTTGTGAAGGGTCAGCACCCGGAAGAGGGGGACCGCGGGGTGAAGCAATCGCCCAAACTTTACGTGAAGCAGAACTTTGTGTTTGTTGGATATATCAGGCCTCGAAGGCAAGATACTTTTTTATTGAAAAGAGGATCCTGATAGCTGGTACGGAACTGTCGGCTCGTGCTGGGAAAGCTTGAGCATGTGCTGTGCTCAGGAGATCCACTTTGTCCCATGCTCAAAACATGGGGAAGGTAGACCCCTGGCAATTACATTCTGACTTATTATTTGAAAACACTTATTTCTTTATTGAAACCCTATCCCACACTCTTTCTGTAGTTAGTTGTAAGGAATTGGCAATAGGTTTTATTTAGTATAGGCCTTTTTATTTTGACACAACGCCACAAGGACTGCCTTATTTTCATTTTGAGGGTCGAAGCCAGCTCCCATTTTAGATGTAGGTTTCGGTTAAATGTTTTTCCACCCTGCATTTATAGTTCAATAAAAACCCTTGAACTGTGATCTCTTGTCCCTGTCTTTACTGTTACCATCATGAGTTCCTTACAGTGCGTGCGCAACATTTAATGCGATAGGTGCAAATAACTTGCATAAGGGAAGTGCTTCATATTGACTGAGGAACGTTCCAATGTACCAGATTTGGCATGAATGAATGTGAGGAGGTGGCTTCCGTCTTGCATCTCCTGGGGAGGGGGAATCTGTGACTCAGCTAATCGGAAGGTAGTGGGGGCTAGAGGTGGCCCAGGGTGACTGGAGTGAATCAGGTAGGGTAATCGTGTTCTACGGCATAGGTTGCTGGAGGCGGCATGAGAGGCTGGACGAGGAGATTGCCTTTTGCATGTCCGGTAGTTTGTGAAGGTAGGTCGACTGTGAGGGTGTCATGGCCACTGCGCAAGGATCACTAGTTCCATCATACAAAGGGTCCAGGTGGACCCAGTCCTGGCACCTTTGGTGCCAGGCTCATGAGAAAGTGTGCTCTGCACACTGTTTCTGGTGCACGTGTTCTTTCCTCTTCTGCAGAGCCCCCACGTGCATCCAGGTCGGGCATGGCCATAGGAAAACATTGGGCTGCACGTGCAGCATCCCCTGGGAGTCGCAAGGTGGGGCCACAAGGCGGAGCCAAGGGGGCGTGGCTGGGCCAGGCTATTTAAGCCTGCCCCGCCCACATGCAAGTGCTTGGCGTTGGTCTGCGTAAAGCAGCGTAACGCTCACCGCCGACTGAAGCACTCTTACCTGCTTTCAGCAATACCATCGCTTGAAGCGCAGCTTACCTGACTCCAGCAACATCATCTCCAGCGCGCATCTTACCTGATTCCAGCAATACCATTGCCTGAGCACATCTTACCTGACTCCCGCAATCCCATTGCATGCAGCGTATCTTACCTGATTCCAGCAGTCATCGCAGTCAGAGCGCATCCCATCATCCCTATACAACACCACAGAGTGTTGGATGAAAGAAAACTGGATGTGCTTGAGTGGCTCTAAAACCGAGCTTATGATATTCGGCTCCACTCAGGCCAGAAAGAAATTAAGCCCACTTTACTCATCATTCTTTATTAAAAACACCCAAATCTCAACATTCAGAAAAAGTGAAGACCCTAGGAGTGTAACTTCAAGCCTCATTAGGTGCTGAGGCACACACAACCTACCTAAAGAAAAATTGCCAGTACCACCAAATTCTTCTGAAAAAAATCAGACCACTGCTAGATCAAAAAAACAGCACGATCATCGCTAGAGCTACTATACTATCTAGATTAGATTATGGAAACTCCCTACTCTTAGGAGCAAACAGTAAATGTATGAAACAATGCCAAGTTATCCAAAATAATGCCATCAGGACAATCGCAGGAAGATCTTGGAGGGAACATATCACCAAAGAAAGGAAGGCGCTCCATTGGTTGGCTATGAAAGAGAGGATTACTTTTAAGTCTCTCACCATGGTTCATCGCTGCTTATATGGCAAAGCTCCGGTTTACCTTAAGAAACAATTCAAGTGGTACGAGCCACCTAGGCGGCTCAGATCCTCCAACACAGGTCAATTGCAAACTACCATAACGAAAAAGCAGCACGGCCTAGGCAAGGCTTTCCCGACCTTAAGTATCAAAAAATGGAACGAACTTCCCACCTCACTGAAGCTCGAATCCAACTACATCCTTTTCAGGAAAAAATTGAAAACATTACTCTTCAAATAAATTCTGGAAGCAGGTCTATTCTATTATGAGGTATTTCGGCCATCCCTATCTTGTCCCGTCTTTAATTTTCTGTTGTCTTGTCTTTTTGAAAGCGCTCTGATGCCCGTGGGCTTTAGCGCTATATAAATAAATAAATAAAAAATAAATAAATCCTCACCTGTTCCGGGTGTCTAAGCTACGCAGGAGCTCTTCTCGTCCAGCATCCTCGCAAATCCATCCATCCAGCAACCGCCGCCAGTCCTTCGGATAGCTGCCCCTCGTCAGACGTCGCCAGGCCATCCCTGCAGGAGAAAAGGACAAACAAGGTAAGAAACAACATAAAGACTTTATGCTAAGGTCGCGCGCAGCACTTTCTCTCGCTTGACATTAGAACCAAACTTACCTTCTACTTGAGACATCGTAAACTCCTCTGGCCCCCCATTTGGACTCGCATCCAATACCGCGACTCTGCTGGGCCCTTCACCACCTATTGGGGAGCAGGAAAGACATTACCAGGGTTACGGACAATAATCATGGAAAAAAGACATTGCAAAAGGATATGGACAATAATCATTGTTGAGAAACACTTACCTTAGAAGTGGATCAGCCAAAGCCGGTCTGGGCTACCACGCACATGGACCAGTGAAGGAACCAGGTCCATTAAAGGCGCCCCTGCAGATGAGAAGCAGGATGGAGATCAGGCAATTACTGACCATCACACACACCTGACTTCCATTAAGCTTCCCCACACGGAAAAAAGGCGGAGCACAAGGGCAAACTGTGAGCGATGCATATCATATGAGGAAACCTCATTTTCGAGACAGCAGCTGAACGAGAGAGGAAAGACAGCAAAACAGAATGGGATCGCAAGGAGGGAAGTTCCCTTGACCTTTCCAACATGGAACATTTACTTTCCAGAAACTTCAAGACTAGAAAGCGTAAGACCAGGAAACCAGGCTGAAGAATCCTGCATTGTCGGAGATACTCTGGGCCCTTTTGCGTCAATAATCAAGGCAGGGAGAAGAAGCAGCCGTCGTGATACCATCTCTGGCTCCAAGAACAGAGCAGCGTCCGTGAAATCAGCACAGCCGGTGAGTTGGGGAGACCGATACAAGACTGGTCTGTACTGAAGCCAAGGTTGCAAGCAGCAATATTTGTATGGTGAGTGCTGGAACAGACATTGTTAAAACGTGTGTGATAAAAGAAGAAAAATAAGTTGAACCGCTGATGAGTGACTGAACTTTAAAAAACAAGATACAATACCTTTGACAGAGTGGTGAAAGTTGGAAAAAGGTTATATCAAGAACAGAACAAGTAATTGTGATTCAAAATGGTCCTGCGAAGGGTCAAGCAAAATCCTGCCCACAGTCGAAAGTCTTCGATTTTGATGAAGTAGAGAAATTTGTTCAGAGCCAGCAGAGGGTGGAGGGGGACCCGGGGTGAACAGTAAATCACCTGAGAAGTTGTATATGTGAAATCCTAAGAAGAAAGGAACTTTAATGATTGTCGTGTTGCATCAGGCCCTCTGAAATAAGAGACTTTGAATGGCAAAGAGACTTTGGCACAAACGGCCCTAATGTTGAAATTGTGAACTGCATCCTTCTGCTAGGGAAGCCAGAGAGTGTGCTAAGCTCGAGTGTGCCGCCTTGTCCCGTGCTGAAAATTATTGAAAGGGAAGCCAACGGCTTGAATAGCCTGACAAATCATTTCTTGATAAATTTTATTTTGCATAACATTGTTTCCCACACTATTTGTATTTAGAAGTAAGAATTGACAATAGGTTTATTAGTATAGGCCCTTTTATTTTGACAGACTCGTCTAGGACTGCGTTGTTATTATTTGATGGTCGTAGCTTGCTCCCACCTTTAGATTCAGCATCAGGCATTTGTCAAACCCAATTGAAGTTCAATAAACACCCTTGAACTGTGATCACTTGTGTCTGTCTTACTGTTTGATACCATGCCTACTTTCCAACGGTGAAAGTAGTTCTGAGACACAGGAGGCTTGATCAGCAATCAAGGCTGAGGCAGAAATCGGCCTTGTGTGTCGGCCTTTGGTGTCGGCTGGCTGCACCTCCCAACTTGGGGTTTCCTCTGCACTTGGAGCAGGATGCAGCTAATGGGCTGGCAGGGACACTTGAGCTGGCTGGATTCTCTGTTTGTTTGCCTCCCCGAGCACACCCATGTGCTTATGGGGCAGGCCTAGTTGCTGGGGGTCTGGGGGGCGTCTTTCTACAAAATCGCAAGAGAATCAATTTGTGCCCAGCTAGACTGAAGTTTGTCATAGGTTGTCGCTGTATTTTAGTGGCAGAGGTGTTGAGGCAAGTCTGGTGTAAGGGTCGAGCCGTTCTTTGTCCAGATAGACTGAATTTATAGTAGTCGTAGCTGCATTCTAAAGTGTGTGGATGGTTAACTTAAAGGATAGTTCCGGGACTTTTTTTTTATTGTCCCTACGGTTCGGCCATGTGTTTTTAAGCATAAATCGGTAGATCGTAGAAAACATTCCTATGGACCATACCCGACTTTTCGTCCATTAACGCACTCGAAATCAGCCGCCATTTTCTGATAATCCTCTCACTTGCCGCATCGCCCTGGCTCACCTGCTTTTGCGGCACTAAATCAAATCCCCCGCCCCTGAAACAGACTTTATCAAAACATTCATATTCCCCGCCTGTATCCGTGACGTGACTGAGCTGCGTAGGCAAACGCGCCCAGGCGTCTTCTACGCGACTCCACACAGAACCCGGAAATCAACACAGATGAGCTCACACAACACAGCGCGCCACAATCGGGAATATGAAACTGTACTTTTAAATTAAACTTCAAGATTGTAAATTTGGTAAAGTACATTTATTTGACATCAAATGTTTTGAGAATATTCAGCGATTTTCATTTTTATTTGCTCACGTTCCAAAAAGTTCGTTTTGAGGCACGCGATGTTCCTTTGCTGTACACAGGGTCTTAGATCATCTCACAATACAGCGCCACAATTCGGAATATGAAACTGTGGTTTAAAAGCAAACGGCAAGATTGTACATTTGGCAAAGTACATTTATTCGACATCAAATGTTTAGAGAATATTCTGGGATTTGCATTTTTCTTTGCTCTCGATCCAAAATAGTTCGTCTTGAGGCAAGCGATGTTCGTGTGCAGTACACAGGGTGTTGGTTTACGATAAAATAAGCTCTTCGGTCGCACTGATAATCGCATGGCTGTTCCAACAACGAGGCACTAGGCCACCACAACGGTCTGTATGTTGCATCTAGCCGTTAGTACCGCGTAAGGGCATACTTGTACTTGGCGATCGTCCCATAAAATGGTCAGGGTGGTAACGTTGTTCACGCGGAGAAGCAACTGGCGGTTAAAAAAAACGTCCGCCGGTGTCTGGTACTCGTGACACATGCAGTAATGCATGATGTACCTGTTTGAAAAACATAAAAAATGAAATTAGTCTCACCATCAGATCTTTATTAAAATTATTCATTTTATATATTAGGTCGGGAAATTATTTCATAGCTAGGACAGTGCAACTGGGTATTATACATCAAGGGGTGGCTGTAGGATACTGAGACAGTCCCCCAGTGCAGGGGTTGACAGGGAGGCAGTGCAGGTGGAGAGTGGAAGGGCCCAGGACCGAGGTCGCAGACAGTGGACCAGTTGTAGCAGGGGAGAGGGAGAGAGAAAGCAGAAGCAAAGAGGAAGGTTTTGAGGTGCTTCCGTAAAAGGAGATGGTTCTCCTCAAGATAGTGGCGGTACAAAACAATATGCCACATAGAACGAACAAGTACAACTTAACCTGTCTTTAAAGCTACTGTATAGTAATTACATTGCGGTATAAACTCATCTAAAGAGTTACTTACATTATATTAGCATTTTCCATTGTGTCTGTGCGTAGGGCAGCCCCGAAATACCACTCCTTCTATGCCGACGTTATTTCTTCTAATGAACGAACATGAAATGGCTTCATTATCGTTTCTTACGTTATTGCCCCACACCCCCAAAAAGAAGTCTTTCGGGATGGTCCCGGCCTGTCAAGGTCAAATAACAATACAACCTTATACTGAGTCGTGGGCCATTCCGGCACCCGAGCAAAAAATCAAAGCAGCTGACCTTCACTTTGAACGAGCGCACATTCCTATTTAGCAACATTCAGTGTAAGGCCATCTCACAGGACTTGAAATGTACACTCCATTTTTGCATTTTGTCTGCGTGCTTTGCAGCCCCAGAGAACCATAAATACGGAGACATTCTATATTTTTGGAAAAATGATTTATAATACTGTTTGGTTTAATTTAATGCGCAGATGAACAAGGTTGGATAGACACATTGCATGTACACTGAGCAATCACTTTAATTTACACATTACATAGATACACATATTCAATGGGCCTGCGACATGAGGAGACTCGAGAGAACAGACAATCAAATTACAATCATTTAAACCGTGATGTGTATTTCTCAATGAGCTCTTCTTTAGGTGGACATGGAACAGAGGCAATGTTGGGTGGCAATGCAGTTGTCCCCTGCACAGGTTCGTTCACAACTCCATTTATGTGCCTATCTAGGACGTCAACAATAAGTCTCTCAATAAACTCATATTGCATATCCTCAAACACTGGTTTGATCACCCATTGTTTACTTCTTTTAGTGAAGGCCTTATTGTAGCGAAGCGTCCCTAAAGTTCCGGTCGTCCTACTTTGTTGACGTCCAACATTATGGTTATGTGCCAAGACCGCTAGAAGAGTCCGATTTATCATGCCCTCCATGCCAAAATGCAATCGTTTTGGCCTGTACTTTAGGCACATATTGTGGAACACCTCCAAATCTCCTGTGTGGCAGAATTCCGTGAGTCCCCTCAAATCTCTTGTTATAGTTTTATCAAATACAATCTTTTCAATGGCTTTGTGAGTGGGTGATGAAGGAATCAACCACTTCTTCTTCCGTGCCTCCTCTGTGGACAAATGGCCATGTTCACAATTGTGGAAATGTTGGTTTGTGTTCCAACGGTGAACGTTTGTGCAGTGTGGCATTACTGACCGCCATTTTTCCAGTAGAATTTCCAACGACCCTCCACATGTTTTTGAGCTCCACCAAAGATGGTTGCTGATTGACTTGGACCACTGTGAAATACCTTGCGTTTCTTTTTTTTTACCTGCAGCAGACATTTTTTTATTGATTGTTTTTGCAAGATGCCAAACGTCAAATTGGTGATTTATATTTTTGTACTCTTCTCTCATTGTCTTGGCAATTGAAACGTGTCTGTCCGTGGCTATCAGGTCGATCACCATTCCCCGCGATTGTAGTTCTTGCAATGATGCTACAAAGCCAACTTTCTCCATGGCCACTGAGGATGTACTTTGTGACACCTGCACGACCACCGAACTCACAATTTTCTTACTTTCCATGTCCTGAAAGTGGTAGGTGCAGTACTTGGCTGAAAATCCTGGGCGGTCGCACTGTCCATCACCGGCTAGCCTGAACCGTTTGCCCGCGAATGTACTATCAATAGACATTTTTTCCATTCTCCAAGCTTCGCTAATGGCTGGAAATAGATAATCGGTTTGGTATTTGTAGAACTGAGTTTTCGCAATGAAATGGATTCCCACAAACTGAAAGAAAGACTCTAACTTTTTAAAACTTGAACCACTAAAAAGTGCAGCCGCTGCACAAAGTAGATTGCCTGCTGGCAGTTGCCCCAGCATGGGTTGTGCAGACCATGAGAAAGGATGATATTTTGTACAGGTGGCATGTATTTTAAGGTTAGTGCCTCGAATTGCACGAGTCACATTAATCAATGGCTCCCCACATACTTCCCCACCAACCGAATGCCCACATTTCATCCGAATAATAATATCAATCAAACAACTATCGAATACAATGAATTTGGCCTCTTTCCTTATACTGTCACTCTGCATCCCAGCTGGTTCTGCCTGTAACGTTGAGGACATGTCACTCACATGAAAGGTAGAATCTCTGATATCGTCTTCCGCTATGTTCAGTGATATTGATGGTGTTTCATTGTCGTCCACTTCATTCTCTTCCATTGCAACATCTGTTCCTTTTCCGGCGATGGGTGAATAAAACAATTTCTTCAACTTTCTCGCGGTCTTAGTTTTTGCGGGTGTGGATTCTGTGAATTGATCTCCGACTGCATCCGAACTACCAGGAGGACATTCACTATCAATGGCTGGTGGTGGTATAGCTCCGTTGTCAATCACTTCATATTCTTCCCATTGGCACGATGCATCTCCAGTCTCAAGTCCCTGCCAAAAGGTTTGACAAGCAACATCTCTCGTTCGCTTCACTGTCTGTGTAGATCTAGTTCGTACACCCACTCGCAACTAGAGGACAGATTGGAAAAGGGATGTTCAGTTTAAACACAACTACAGTATTGAACTATTAACAGTGAAAAACAACATAATATAGTGACCAGGACACTAATCTTCTTTTGCTTTCTTTTCTTTGAAACTTTCTTGCCTCGAACTTCAACATCAGGACGCTGTTGCTCCGACTCGTGTGTGCATGTCTCCACTTCCTCTTGCGCTGCAACGACTATATTTTCATGATAAGCACATCCATCACGCACTGACGCTCCATCGACTCCCTGAAACATAGAACTTTCATTAGTATGTATAATAATATTGAAAACACAAAATGTACTTGGGGACCAATACCCACGTACATCTCAATAGCAAAACACGAATGAACGCTTTGTGTAGAACATTCAAACGACAATTATTCACGCATTGTTGATCTAGTTAGATGGAACTGTCAAGATCCATACCTCGGGCTCCTCATAGACTTCCATTGATGATATTATTGAAGATGATGCTTCAGTGACTCCCTGAAACACAGTAATTGCATTAGTATGGTTTTCTATTTTGTTAAAAAGAACATAAACTTTGTGCAGGCGTCAACGGCTCATCTAAATAGACCTGCACAAATGATCAGTTGTCTAAAATAAATAATGGATATGTAAATATGATTCGATTTGCTCGATCGTTGGAAGTGTCACCACCCAGAGATCTGCATCAACTACTAGGGGTGATGTTCTTGTAGAAGAAGGTCCGTCATCTCCCTGAAACATAGTACTTGCGTTAATAAAGAAGGAAGTATAGCGGATGTAATCACGTCATATGATTTCGCTTGATCGAACTGTCAGTATCCATACCTCGAAATGCATAAGAACATCAAGGGACGATGTAACTGCGGTGCACACTTCTGCAAGCTGTTGCGCCGACCCGTAACTGCATGCTCCCCCTTCTTCTCGGACTAATGCTCCATCGACTCCCTGAAACGTAGGACTTTCATTAGTAATGAACACAATATTGAAAAAAGAAGACACATAGGAGGGCGACGACAGAAGGACATATCAATGGCTAAAAACGAAAGAAACATTGTGTGTAACAATCACGCTACAAGAATGCAAGATCTGATGATCTCCATCGATGGAACTGTCCGGAAACGTACCTCGAGCATCTGAGTGACATCAACGGTTGTCGTCAATACGTTGGACTCCTCAGCATCTCCCTGAAAGACAGTACTTGCATTATTTTGGATAACAATAATTATAACTGAAAACAAAGACTAGAGGACGAGTACAAGGGTGTACCATTAGGTAAAATAATTACACGATAAATTAAAACTATTGATTTACATGCCTAAAACAAGTCAGTGGCAGAATAGCCAAGTAAGATTACCCGATAGGCGCTTGAAGTGGCTGATGACTGCAATAACGACACAGATGGCGAATCTTCCGCCTTCATATTGAGTGGATACATAAATGGGGAAATTATTGTTAGCTAATGCTACACACTACCGCAAGGCCGAGAGATAAATACGTAAACTTGACTCACCAGTGGAGGGATGTGGACGAATAGAGTGGGAATAGCGTTTGAGAGCAATTTTCGCCTCGCTCTAGGTGTGTTCTTCTTTATTAGCAATGATGTGGAGTACATGTCTGAGCTAAAGTGCCTGCTGCAGATGCGGTATCGATCACCCCTCTTGTCCGCAAAGACTTCTAGGACTCTACTTTCAAGCTCAGACGGTGGATATCCGCAATATCGGACCCATTCTCTTATCTGATCTATTGTCTTAGGGAAAACATGCATTATAGTACCTTCAGATTTATTATGGGTCTTCGAAGGGCAACGCCAATGGAACAGGCAGGCATTGTGGAAAGTTCTGAAAAGTAAAGATCAACAATTCTCTATGAATACCAATGTGTTAAAAAATTAAATGACACATAAAAGGTTCAATGCAAGGTTCGTTTTGGTTCTTGGAACTATACACGTTATTCACATGCGGATAAGTATTTGAATAACTTTAAAAAAATAGAAAAATAATTTGACTAAACTCAGAACATGTGACTAGTTACTTGCATGTACTGTCTTGAACGAAAAGAAATTGGACGCAATATGATTATGGTACATGGCCTTACCTTGACGAACAAACAGTTAGATGCAGGGATCAGAGTAGTTTCTTGTCGTAGAACAGGGAGCAGTTCACAGGTTGCAAACTGACGAGTTTCCTCGAAGTGGTCACGGAAGTTCACAGAGACGAAGAGCAGATAACCAGCACCTTCACGGGTTGACTAGCAAAGCGCAAAGAAGTGCTCATTAGAAATATGAAGTGGGTTATAAAGAATTCGAAACAGGGGTGTGTTTGTGAATGAATGACGTCTATATGTCGTGGCATTATGCGGATTGCAGGGGGCCGTCCAGCGTGAAGGGGGATGCTTGGCAGGAGACACGGGGTCTGGAGGTAGACATGGGAACAACAACCCATGCTCTATAGACCACTTTGAAGTGTACATGGTCTTTGGCATCTCTTGGCCTTTATCGCTCCCTGACAGCTCCACTTGGCAGCACAAGTACCCCGGTGCGAACTGCCTTTGATAGGGCGGGGGGTGGATTGGGGCGGTGGTCGTGCAGACAAGACACAGGAAGACTCGTGAATGGAGACACACTTATGTGGATTGCAGGGGGCCGTCCAGCGTGAGGGGGGATGCTTGGCAGGAGACACGGGGTCTGGAGGTAGACATGGGAACAACAACCCATGCTCTATAGACCACTTTGAAGTGTACATGGTCTTTGGCACCTCTTGGCCTTTATCGCTCCCTGACAGCTCCACTTGGCAGCACAAGTACCCCGGTGCGAACTGCCTTTGATAGGGCGGGGGGTGGATTGGGGCGGTGGTCGTGCAGACAAGACTCGTTTGCCGCAGGGCCTCACCAAGGAGAGGCCATCTAACTGCATGTAAGAGGCAGGCTGCAGGATCTAGTACATGGAAGACAGGGGGGTGACTTTATAAATACCTCACCCTCCCAGGAGAATATATGGGTGCAAAGGTTATGTGGATTGAAGGTGGTCGGCCAGCGTGAGGGAGGATGCTGGCCGGAGACATGTGGTGTGACAAGACAAGGCACAGGAAGACTATTCAATGGAGACACACTAGATTCATTTAAAAAATGAAAACAACCATTGTTAAAATATATGTTGGGTTTTATTTTAGATCTTAATTTCAATTGAACATAAATAATAAACATTACACATTGTAAAGTTCCGGTTGCAGCACATCCAGGGAAAATCCGCGGTATTGTCCACTGTCGCTTGGGAAATGTTGTCTAATGGCAAGTACCGCACAGGCAGGTATTACTCTCCGAACGCGGTGTCCGAGCCTCCCGTGAAGCCACCAAGTGAAGCAACGATAGGCCACCAGCCTGTACCACCTGTGAAAATGAAAGATGCAAACTGTATTAAAATGACAAAACTTTCTTATCATTCTGCTTTGAAAAAAATTCTATCTAGAAAATGCACAATATGGACCCAATTTACATGCATTCGAATGATATGTAGATGTAATTTTATATGTGGGAGACGACCATGACATAGTAGTGGCATCACTGACATCAAAACCAGAGTATACTTACTCGTTACTCGGATTACGCGGACGAACAGTGCCGCGAAGTTCGTGCATAAGCACCATCATCATCCTCAACACGGTCCGTGAGAGGCAGGCTTCCCTGAACTCTGGCAGCTCGGTGATGCATTGCGGACTTGGCTCGCCTTCCGAAATGTAGGCCAAGCACCCGGAATTTTCACGGCAGCAGCAGTTCTCCTCCTCAGTTGGCATTAGCTCGCACCGATTGCACGTGCACCAGGTGGAGACGCCGTCCATGCGACATGGTCCAGGCTCTTCATCCGTTGACTGGTCCTCCCAACTGCCGTCCGAATCCCCATCGTTTTCGCGTGCTTGCCTTTCCAGTAGTTCTTCCTCGGTGTACTCGGGCTCGTACATATACGGCATTATTGTAGCCATTGTGTGGTAAAGAAAGTAAAATAATTTACAGAGATGGTACAGGTGTTCACAAGGCCTAGAAGTGGCGAAGGTAGCTGACCAGAGCACAGAAACGAGTCACAGAATACTATAAGTAACACAGAGAGAATAATGGAATCGAAAATCTGCTGCTGTGTGTTGTGAAACGGTGTGTTTATACTTATTAAGGAAAGAGGCGTCCTGCCATTTCCATGGCAACACGTCATTAGCTGAGGCGCAGCGATTGTTGACACGAAACGTGCTTTGGCGTTGGGAAATGGGCGGTACGCGTCTGCTGATGTCAGGCTCAGGGGCGGGGGATTTGATTTAGTGCCGCAAAAGCAGGTGAGCCAGGGCGATGCGGCAAGTGAGAGGATTATCAGAAAATGGCGGCTGATTTCGAGTGCGTTAATGGACGAAAAGTCGGGTATGGTCCATAGGAAAGTTTTCTACGATCTACCGATTTATGCTTAAAAACACATGGCCGAACCGTAGGGACAAAAAAAAAAAGTCCCGGAACTATCCTTTAAGGATCTATAAGTGCAATGGAGGGTTGCCAACCTATATCTTCGAATGTGAAGGGCAGGCTAACATTATAAGGCACACCACAAGATGTCCACTCCCAGATGCATCCAATGCCACACACTGCCCACTCTCTGATCCATCCAACGAATACAGGTCCTCTAAGTGCAATACCAGTGCCAGCCTTCAAAGTTCTTCAGGTGCAATAGGTGTGATAAATGTGCATCATTGCTTCTAAATGCAGTGCATGTGCCGAATTTAACAGATCTTTAAGAGTAGTACAAGTGTTAACTTTCACAGCGTGTGTGTAATGTGTGTGTCAACCTACCCAACTCGTCCCTAAAGTACAATACAGGTGCCAGCCCACAAAGTTACTTCTAGGTGCAAACCATTTAATAGCATTCACATTTCTTCAAGTACAAAACAAGTACCTGATCTACCCAAATTCTTTTACGTGCAATAAGTGTGCCGACCTTCAAATATCTACAAGTTGCAGTACATGTGCTAATCTTCAGTTATTCCATGTACGGTACATGTGCTAGTCTTCGCAGTTATTCTGTGTGCAGTACATGGGTTAACCTACGTGGGCTAGTCTTCTAAGTGCAATACCAGCCTATCCGCATGTGTAAATGCAAGCCTGTGACTATGCTCACCGGTATTGAAGACTAAAGGCGGACTAACATCAAGAATGTGCCAGGCCCAAACACCCAGGCTGGGTGCAGTGGCAAGCTATCCTGACAGATCTTTAGGCGCCGGGTGGTCAATCCTAATACATCTTCTAGGTGCAATAAACAGTCTGTCCTCAAAGGGCTTCAGGATCCTTGGGCCAGTCTTCCTATGATCTTCTGAGTGCTGAGGACAGGATTTCATCATAAGCATCTGCGTAGATTGTTCAAGAGGGGCGAAAGGGGCAGAAAAGGAGCAGGGGTCCGGGCATGGACCACGCCATCACTCACTACAGGTGTTAATCTGAATGACCCTGCAACACGAAACTGCAGAAACAGTCGCAAGGACACAGGCCAATCGGAGGGAGTGAGAAGTAGGCAGGGGCTGGGCCAAGGTTGGAAAAAATAAAAAATAGGCAAGGAAGCAGAATTAAGAGAAGAGAAAAGCACACCAACGCAAGTGGGGAGGGGGTGCTGTAAGAGGGGGTCAGAGTGGCAGGAAAGGAGTAGAGGTCCGGCCATGGGCTGCACCTTAACTCACCACAGGTGTTAATTCGAATGTAACAGATTAACTGTATGTCTCAGTGGAAGAATTAGTCATGAGGGTTTCCCGAGTGGTAATTCCACTGGAGCTCTAGCAACTATTTTTTGGCTTGGCGATGAAAAGCACAGAGGGTTAGTTGCAACCAAGCGACGGATCAGAGATGCATGTGGTCCCTGGTATAAATGCACTTGTGAAGCATACCATACAAACGTCATCTGTGTCAGAGTGTCGTGAGACCGAAACCAATCTGCATTCCTGAGCTACCCGATAAGGTCTAGAGCCATGTAGTGACAGATTGGGGGCTTCCCAGGGATGGCAAATACTTACTGGTAGTAATGGACGAGTATTCAAAGTTTTCACTTGTGCAGATGGTCTTGGCCACAGCGGCAAATGCAGTAATTCCAGAACTAGACAACATATTCTCAGCATGGGGCATTGCTTAAGACAGACAATGGCCCTCAGTTTAGTGGGCATGAATGTGCTCGGTTCATGGAGTACATGGGTGTTTACCACATGAAGACCACTCCCCTGTGGCCTCAGGCTAATGGCATGATCAAATTATTCATGGGTAGTCTCAAGAAGGTAATCCGCAAAATTAACCAAGATCCATGCTGCTCAACCAAGCACTGGCCAACACGCTTCAAGGCTACAGGAACTCGCCCCGTGGCACCACGTGAAAGTGTCCAGCAGAGTTGATGTATGGAAGAAAACTACAAACGCAGTTGCTTCATTTACCAATGAAAGAGAAAGTGGTGCATCAAGAAGTTGCTAAGATTGATCGTGAGTGGAAAGAAAAAAATGAAAGCCTATGCTGATTAGAAGAGGCATGCTTCCATGCACCCGGGGGAATCAAGTGCTTGTCTGTCACAGGCAAGAAAGAAAATTGTGTATATATATATATATATGTACTGGAGGGTAAATCCCCTACTCTGTGGGGGTCTGGGGAAGAATCAGCAAAAACCAACAAAATATGTCCCCACAGGTTATAGACTATCAGTGACACGGTATATGTATTACCTATGCACACCTCATTTTCTCTAACCAAGAAAAGCAAAAAAAGATTTTCCACAGAACTATTTAAAAAAGGATCACTGCTATCTGAATATGCTACTCCTTCATTCCAGATGGTGTCCTAGTATTCTCTATCTGTACACACTAACATCTTACATGTATATAATAATGCAATTAATGTTATCAGATAGCATTTACTTTGATTTTGTCACTTAACTAGATATGAAATCTAACCATAGACATCAAAAATGTTTCTCATTATTTAATAAAGAACATAAAACAATCTTTTATACATGAGCCTCAGCGACATTTCACAAGCTATTAGACAATATTTTTTTAGAGCGGGCTCAAAACATATTACAATAAAATCAACAGCATCTGAATAAATCATGCACCATACAGAACAATAATAGTTGAAAACAAATGAAACAAAAGCAGAAAAAGCTGGAAAATTAGAAAAAACAAAAAAATGAAAAGAAAAAACTTTCCATTTGAGTAAAGACACCGAGTATCCCAGGAATTAAATTCTTCTCCTATGTCAAAGAGGGATTATGGAATTCCTCAGTTTCCACCCTATTTCAGTTATGGAAGTCCACAAGTCTATATTTCAAGGGTGCCAAGGAAGGAAAATGTCCAGTTATTATTCCTTGTAGGGTTTGAAAATAGATGGCTAGTGCCAGTTTGATACGTATATTCACACTTGCCAATCACTTCTTACAGTGCTGCTCGGGTCTACTTATAGGGTCTGGCCTTACTAATACAGGCACAAGTACCACCTCTCGGAGCCGGAAGAGGTCAGCCAGGTGTGGTCAAATACGTTTCGGCAAAGAAGATCTAAACAGAAAACGTCTTCCTCAGGACCAAAGGTCAGATGTGTAAGACATTAACCCCTAGGGAGAGAGACAAAAAGAGGGGGGATTTCAAAGTAAAATACCACCCAAAGATGGCTATAGAGTAAGGCTGTACCTGGAGCTGTAGGCTATTGTGGCCATAGAGGGCTGCGTGTTTTAAGAAAAAAAATCGGACTCTGTGTTCGACGCGTTGCTTTTAACAGTATCTTATGTGAAAGGGTTGATGGCGACTGCAGTGTCTCTCCAATTGGGTGGTTACCCGAAATGTATCCTATTTTAAGTGACGCCGCAGGACGGAGGTAGATGAATCCAGTGAAGTTACTGGTACAGATGTCGGGCATGGAAGAACAGGGTTAGCATAGAGAGGTGCCCTCTTGACCGGTCGGATGTGTTAGAAGGCCGGTTCATCTCCTTGAGGAAATATGAGACTGTGAACAAAGAATGGTGATAAGGTACTTTAGTTCGCCCGGGGGGAGATGTCATGTCCCAGACAAGATGGGGTTAACCTTGTCCAGCCACTGCTGACAAGTTGCGCGTAATGTAACGCGCGTGTAAGGAGCACGGTGCGGCGCATGTGCACCAGGGAGCGCTGCAGAGAAGGTTCAGTTTGTGCGGAATATAAAATAAAGCAAGTTCCTGTTAAAACCAGCTCCATGTAATCCTTTCCCACCGGTTTTATGTAACATGTTATTCATTCAGGATATGACAGAAGCCAGAAACAATTGTCCGCTCCATTACATTTTCCAACACCTGAAAATCTCCCTAAACCCTCCTAAATTGTATACTAGTACAGTGCCTAGCATTGCCCCTTGCACGGAAAAGTTCTCTAAAGCAGATAGCCCATCTCTTTCATAATGTCCCTTGAGAAAATGTTGCCAGGAAGGTGACTTTGTTTCCACTACCCCTGAAAGCCTTCCTCCAAATGTTATAGGACGGGTACAATTTACTATTATATAATCCAGGCGTAGAATATTTGGGGCAAGTGCTTGAGTTTTTTGGGAGTGCAAATTTGGTGAAACGTCACCCCCTAGTGACCATTCCCCAGGTGACTTTATTTGTATTTGTATTTATTAAATTTATAGAGAGCTTTACATAGCAACAACAAGATAACAGAGAATTTGGAAGCATAATTATAAACATGAGTTAAACCTTAAAAAAAAACAATACGTAGAACAATTTAACTAGGTCTGTAACAGAGAAACAGAACAGAGAAGGAGTAAGAGGGAAGTAAAGAGGTTAACAGGACCAGGAATGAAGATGAGATTTCAAGGGAGAACTGAGGGAGGGGTATGACGAAATGGAGCGGATGGAGAGAGGGAGAGAATTCCAGTGTAGGGGGCAAGGAGCTGAAATGATCGGAAACGAGAAGTGCCACAGGGAGGCGGGGGTACAGTGAGTAGGATGAGGTCAGCAGATCAGAGGGGGCGAGAGGGAGAGTAGAATGAGAGGAGAGTGGAAAGGTGGGGGGAGGCGAGATTGTGAAGAGATTTAAAGACAAGACAAAGGAAGTTAAATTTAAGTTGAGAGTGGAAGGGGAGCCAGACAAGAACAGAGCGAGGAAGAAATGGAATCGTGAGGAGAGAGAAGACAAAAGTTGCGGATAGCAGAGTGATAGAGGGATTTGAGGGGAGCAAGGTGAGAGCCAGGGAGACCGAAGAGGAGAGAAGAGCAGTAGAAAAGACGAGAGAAGATGAGGGAATATATTAAGAGTTTTCTTGCATGAAAGGTGATAGAGGAACATATTTTACGAACATTGTAAAGGTGGTAGCGACAGGAGCGGAAAGTGAGACATATGGTGGGTAAAGGAGAGGGCGAAGTCGAAGTAAAGGCCAAGGTTGCGAGCATGGTTGGAGATGGGGAGATTAGAGGGGTGAAAGGGAATGAAAGGAGTGGGAGAAGGCGGGGGATGGGAGGTTGAGGGAAAGAATAAGATCTGTCTTGTCAGAGTTGAACGAGAGAAAGTGGGAGGACATCCTGTTTTTGATAGCAGTAAGACAGGAAGAAAGGTAAGGTGGATGTCAGGGGTGAAAGAAGAAAAAGAAAGAAAAAGCTGGGTGTGATCAGCATAGAAATGAGATACCGAAAGAAGAGATGATGGGAGCAAGAAGAGGAGTAGAGAGAGAGAAAAGGACCAAGTACAGAGCCTTGGGGGACACTGAAGTCCAAGGGGAGAGTAGGAGAGTTACGGCCGCCCCAGGAAACGGAGAAAGAACGGTTAGAGAGATAGGAGGAGAGCCAGTTAAGAACAAGGCCTTTGAAGCCAAAGGAAGAAAGAGTGTTGTGTTGAGTTTACTTTATCATTGATACCTAAAAATTGACCACCAACGTTATATCACAGCAAGTCCTGGAGAAAGTAAGAGATTCATCCTGAGAATGCCAGCACGGGAAGCCCTAAAACACAACTGTTTCTAGAAGCCCCAATTCAAGCAAGAGGTTAGGCAAGCTGAAGACTGCTGGATCTATGGTGAGCTTAATTAGTGCCAAGTGATGGGTGTGATAGTAAGTATTTAAAGGGATTCTTTTTTCTTCATTGAGTACAAATGTGCCGAGCCTGGATGGAGGCCGGAAGCACTCTTTTAAAAAGCATCATTCTGCAAGGTGGACCTTCTAATCTGATTCACACCCTCACATATATGATTTTGAGGTGGGAGTATTTTACTCCCTACTTCTGGAATTTGGGAGTAAAATGATTTTTCAAGGAGTAAAATAGTAGTTCTCAATGTCGACTGGGCTATTTTTAGGTAAGCAAAAATAATTTTTATTTTAAAAACAGGCATTTTCGTTGTAACGCCCAACTTTCTGTGCCCAGCAGTTCACATGAAAAGTTGTTTGTCTTGTAAGTATTCTCCTGATAAGATAATAAAAAAAGAGCTCTTTTGTGTGTCATGCACTGCTTTTGTCTCCACATATTAACACACCTGTGCAGCAGGCAGCAACAAGAGATAAACATATCTGTTACTCCTTTATTTTTGTTGGCATTATTGTCCTTATTTTAGGGTAAAACCCAGACTGGTAAACAGATCTGTGGGGTTGCCTACATAAATGTTTATAGCTGCCGATATGCTCACGTGATGTCCTTCTCGTGTCGGCTGACCAGCACAAACGAAAGCTGGAACAACCAGTACATTCTTTGTTCCTAGTTCCCAAACTTCCACATTTGGACCCTCAACCTCAACCGTTTCTGGTGGATCTCACCAAAGCTAAAAAGGGCAGAACAGGTCCTGAGAACATTTTTACCCACCTATTTGAAACATTTGCTTCAAAGAGGTGGTTCTTCCATTTACCTTAGACGAGCTTGGACCATCTGAAGAGGCCACAAGGCATTTATCAGCCTTTATATGCAACTGGAATGCGCATTAGGGATGTACCTTTTCAAGTTTTGTTAATACCTATAGAAGGCTTTTCTACACAGATTCTGGTCAAAAAAAGAAAATGTATCCGATTTAGGGTGGGCAAGGGCTGTTGACAACTTCCTGTAAACTCAAATGTTGAATGGTTATATGTGATTTTAACGCGGACATTACATCTAAGTACATGTATAACGAAACATTAACTTTAAAAATAATAACAAAATACCTTTTACATCACGCATATTATCTACGTACTGCACTGGTTACCTGGCCCAGTTCCCTACCCGCCCAGTTGCACATCCGCACTTCCTCCCGGCAACCCTTGCACTTGGGTCTGTATCTATAACCCTACAGTCCCCCTACCTCCACTTTTGGACACCTGCTGTCTGCACTTACCCTTGCACCTGCTGGCCGCACTTATTGTTATTGTTTTGATCCCATGTACAGCACTGCCCCGTCCCCTTTCCCCTGGCACTTCCCCCTCTCCCCTCCCCTCCCCTGCACTTGCTCGATCTCAGTGTCACCTGGCCTAGTAAGATCGTCGTCTCTGTCCTTCCTCTGTTCCCACTTCCTTGCCTAGTCGCGCCTTGAAACTCTTGTGTTTAGGCACGTTAAAAATGCCATATCATATCATACATTCAGTCTGTTTCTATAGTCTGCGACTGCCATCTAGTGGACCTTTTAATAATTAGAATCCTGGTTTTGTGGTTCTTAAATGTCTTTTCACTAACGTTTCTCGTTTTCCCATATTATTTTCTACCTATTTTTGCCTTGCTAATACCTTTGACGGGGGAGGGGGGCACTGACCCTTGTGTCCACTTATACCTGTCTTTCGTGTCCACTTATACCCAGCCCTCGGCTCCAGCACCAACAACCACCAGAACAGTATAACCCAGAGGGCGGAGGCGCGGAGTGTCCCTCCCCCACTTGAGACCGGGGCCTTAAGAGTCTACTCGGGGCCCCAGCACACTGGACACTGCTGCTGTCTCCATCTGCAGACCCACAAACTCTTACTAGAGGTGGCCCCCATCCACACACCAGTGGGAGGCCGACGAAGCTAAGGTGGGTGACTGGGCTGCCTGGCTGGGACCCGGGGTTGGCTCACAGGAGGACAGAAAGGCGGGGTGAACCAGACCTGGGGTGGCCAAAATGGACTTCGCTTTAAGCGTGTGCAAGCCACAGCCGATAAGCAGGAGTAACCAGCATAAGAGGCATTGAGTGCATGTCCGTGTTGGAAGGGGAGAGGCAAGCGGACCTGGAGCGGACTGTCTTGGCTCACGGGCCTGGGCAAGGGACGCTTTCACAGGCAGGGAACCCTTCAGTGGGCCAATGCATAGAGACTATTCGTCCCTGGCTGTGAGATACATCGGACTAACCAAGGGGTTAAAGGCTACGCGCTGAGTTAAAATATTTACTGGCTATGCAAAGAAGAACCACCAACGGCGGTGCTACATCGGTGGCTGGCGATAGTAGGTTGTAAATAAAGTGGCCAGGGGCACCCACACACCCCCAAGGAACCAGTGTGGGGACGGCGTATGACGGTGCCAAGGCAAGGTGCCCTGAGGGTTCAGAAGGGGGTGACGAGTGTGGTCCTGGACATGGGAGCTCACCCACAGGGTGGGAAGGAAGCAGTGGTTTGTGGACCCTCTTGGGGACGCTTGAAACAGTGCAGACCCGAGCAATGAGTGCCTGGAGGAGGCCGGGAGCTCCAGAGTGTTGAAGGCCTGTACCGAACCAGAGGTTTGACTGTGAGGGGACCCCCAGGGGTCTTTGGGTGAACTGATTCCTGGGGTTCACCCCCTACAGGTGCACTGGAGGATTCTGGTGGACCCCCTGGTCATAGCAGTGCCGCGCTAACGGGGATCCTATTCCTTCAACACTTCCTGAGAGCAGGAAAAGATGGCTGCCGGGGGAAGCTCTTCCGCTCCAGCCTTGACTAGAGATGACCTAAAGGACATATTACAAGAGATCAAGGCGACCTGGACCGACATCCAAGCCTCAATCTGTGACCTCAAGGGCCGAGCTACAAGCTGGAAGATAAAATGTAGGGGATGGAGAATAATCACTTGCAGGTGGACCTCTTAAACATGAAGTACGAAGCACGCCTGACGGGCTTGGAGGTGAGGGAAGAAGAGACCCTCCTGAAGTTGGATGACTTGGAAAATAGGGAGCGCTGGAACAATTTGCGCATCTTTGGGGTCAGGGAACAAAAGGGAGAGTCAGCGGCAGAGGTGGGAAGGAAGGTTTAAGGCCTGATTAACCAGCTTTTTTGCTTTGGAAGGTGGAAAGGAGGTGTAGCTAGAGAGGGCCCATAGAGGTGTTGGAGGAGGCAAAGGCCCAAGGTCGATAGTGGTCTGCTTCTTACGGTACCGGGAGAAGATGGAAGTCTTGAAAAAGGCGAAGTGCCTGGGAAGCTTCCAGTACAAAGGAGATACAATTAGGGTGTACCTGGACATGTCCGGTCTCACTCTATTCCACCGGAGATATTGCCACCCTCTCACACAGTGATTGACTGATAAGGGGATCAGATACCACTGGTCCGTTCTATTTGCCCTGGAAGCAGACTATCGGGTGACCAGCGGTGAGGAGGCGCATCATGTTCTTCAGGTCCTCAAGGGAGAAGACTCAAACGAAGGTCCGGAGGGAGCACTGGTCGCATCAGGAGCGCATCGGGGGCGCAACGTGGGCCAGAGGTGCCACAGAGTTTAAAGAAGAGGATGCCGGGTGGCAGGAAATTAAAAAAACGTAATACCCCCCACAGAAGACACCTGGTGACTCTTTGTGAAGGAAGGGGTGCAGCATAGTATTGGCATTCTAGAAGGCAACAGTAACATATGTGAACGGGGAGGGGAGGAGATTATTGAGACAGCGGGCGAGGCCGGCAGTCGCCCCTCGTGGCCTATTACAAAGTGGGTGTCCTGGACAGGATTTGGTATACTGTCACGATGGGGAGAGAGTGTGGGAGGGAGTTCGGGGTTGTTGGGAAGGGGGCTGGAGGGAGCACATGGTTGGAGATTTCTGCATCGCTATGGCTATGGTGTTTTGGTCGTGAATTCAGGTGCGTAGATGGTGGGTGTTGAGAGTGGGGGCCGGTTGGAGGTCCTTGGGATAAGGACTCTTAATGTTACAGGTTTAAATGCGCCTACTAAGCGCATGATGCTTCGAAGAGAGATTAGGAATCGAGATCTCAATGTGCTGCTGGTGCAGGAGACACAGCTGCTTCAGGGAATGGGGGGGGGGAGAAAGGCGGCTCACGTGGGGCAGGTATTCTTGGCATCTGGGCCGTCCAAGAGGGGAGGCGTGGGCATCATTCTTAATCGGAGAATGCAGATTTTCAACCCACTGGTCTGGAGGAGGGATGATGGGAGGGCTCTGTTGGTCTCAGGGTCTCTTGAGGGTGTACAAATAACCATTGCTTCAGTGTATTGCCCCAATACGGGACAGATGCATTTTTTGCGGGACACTGTGGGGGAGATAGTCAGCCAGGTGGTGGGCCTCCTACTACTGGGGGGTGATTTTAATATGTGGGCAGACCAGATTATGGATCATAGTGGGAGACAGGACTCTGCTGGTGGTGGGGTAGAAATAGTGGAGGGGGGATTCTCAGGTTATATGCTGGACCAGGAGCTGGTGGATGTATGGAGGGAATGTCACCCTGCGGAAAGGGGCTATACCTTCCTCTCCCCTGTTCATGGCTCCCAAACTAGGATTGACTATTGGTTCTTGAGACAGGGCAGTGTCAGCAGGGTCATTTCATGTGATCACTCCCCTGTCAGCTGGTCGGACCATGATATGGGGGAAACAGGTGTTGTACTGACGGGATTGAAATCTCAGGAATCGGTGTGGCGATGCAATGACGTTCTGTTGAAGGATGCTGTCATTGCGAAAGAAATGCAGGAGGCGATTGCGGCATTCTTTCGTATTAACGACACAGGATTTTACACACAAAGGCCTTTACCTGACAGCACCACGCTACCTTTCAGACAAATTCACAAGACAGAACTCTAACAGACCAACTAGATTCCCCTACCTACACCAACTCAGCATACCGAAGTTCAACTTGAAAAGAGCAGGTGGAGCAAGCTTTCCTGTACTTGCAGCCAAACATTGGAATGCTCTGCCCATGACAATCGGAGCTGACACTTCATTCTGGTCGTTTAGAGCCAGTCAAGGAACTGCTCATAACACAACAATAGCCAGACCACTGCACTTAGTCATATTGAACTGGCACACCATTTTATTTAAGCCTACTGTTAGTCATTATGTTATTTGTATCATATGTATGCTATGATGGCTGCGAACCAAACTGTAACCCGTTCCTGTAACAACCCACTATGCCGTACATTGGACCACTCTGTAACCAGGTCCCGTGAACCATTTACTCTACTGTACTATATTCACCTGCCCTGTATGTGCAACATTCTGTAACCACTGTTGAACCTAAGAATTAGCGCCCAGTTACCCTAGGGTTTGGCTGCGCTCTACAAATAAACTAAACAGGGGAGGTGGACCCGGGCATGACATGGGACGCGGCCAAGGCGACTTGGAAGGGCCTCATTATTAAGGAGGAGGCGGCCAAAAAAGAATTCGGACCGTACAGGCCGAGAGACTTAGGGGAGAGATTTGTATCTTAGAGAGATCGGAGGGCAAAGGTGAAGGTGAGAGGAAGGAGGACTTGAGGGTAGCTAGAGAGAAGCATCAGGAACTGAGAGAACTGGAGGTAGGGAAAGTGACTGCCAGCTTGCAATTTTTGAAACCAAGGTATTATGAGAAAGGAGATAAGGCTGATGCCTTATTGGCGGCCAGCCTTAGGGGTCAACGGGCAGAGAGGTGGGTATCTGGGGTCCGTGACGCAGAGGGACATCTGCGGACAATGGCGGGGAAGGTGGCCCAGGAGTTTGCCACATTTTATGAACACCTTTATGGAGCGGAAGAGGGGACAGATGAGGAACTGCGTAGATACTTTGGGGAGGTATGCTTGCCATGTCTCCAAAGCTGTGAGAATGTGGAAATGAAGCCTATCACCCGGGAGGAGGTACTTGGGGCAATAGGGGGGGCTTAAATTGGGGAAGGCTCCCAGAGATGAAGGGTACACAGCTGCTTAATGTTGATGCCAAGCCTTCCACCCGAGTGCTGTCCACGTGTATGGAGGGCCTCCTGCCAAAATTGGTTCATTCAGATTAGGTGGGGTTTATTCAGGGTAGCAGGGGGCTGACCCCTTGCGTAAGACACTGCACTTAATGGAGGCGTCAGCGAGGATGGAGGGGAACCCGGTCCTGTTGGCCCTCGATGCTGAGAAGGCTTTTGACCCATGGACTGGCGCTTTCTATATGGGGTTTTGCAGAAGTTTGGGTTTGGGGACCGGACCCTGAGAAGAATGCGGGCCCTCTATGTAGCCCAGTGGCATGGATGACAGTTAACGGGCGGCTCTCGAGGTCCTTCGAGTTACAGAGGGGGACGAGGCAGGACTGTCCTCTTTTGCCTCTCCCATTTGCACTGACGATGGAAGTCCTGGCCAAACGGCTCCGGTCGGCTCAGCGAGTGGCGGTCATAGTGGTGGGAGATAGGGAATTCAAACTAGGACTCTACGCGGATAACGTGCTGTTGCACCTCTCAAACCACACCAGCTCTGCCCCCGCTGCCCTTACGATAATTGAGGAGTATTGACAGTATTCGGGCTTTAGAGTCAATAGAGAAAAGTCAGTGGTCTTTCCCTTCACTGAAGACTATTTTAGGAATGTTGAAGTACTTGAGCCCTTGGGGCTGCAGGTACAGCTTGACAGCATCAAATACTTGGTCACCATTGTTAAACCCAGGGATGAGCTCGTTCGGGCTAACTTCCCCTCCACCCCCCTTTGACAAATTATTTGGTGAAATGGTTACATGGGGTAAGGGACACCTGTCATGGATGGGGAGGCTTAATACAATAAAAATGAACTTTCTCCCAAGAGTACCGTACCTGTTCCAAATGTTGCCGGTCCGTGCCCCAGAGGAGCTCCTGAATGAAGCCAAATAACAGATCTTAAGGTTCCTCTGGCAGAATCAGAAACTCAGGGTGGGATATGAGACGCTAATATTGCCAAAAGATCGCGAAGGCCTTGGGCTCCTGGACCCAATGCTATATTACAGGGCCGCACAACTCGGGGCAATGGTCCCGCATCTGAGGGAAGACCCCAGGAGGCAGTAGGTATACTTGAGAACCAACACTTTCTCACCAACACTTGCTCCCAACTACGGTGGGGGAATGCCTCTGGGTTCCTAGGGGGAGGCTCCCGAGGAGAATTCCAGAACACTGATTTCTTGGGGTCTGCTGGGAAGTTCTGGGCATGGGAGGAAGGACAGGGGGAATCACAATCTGGCCCTCCCCGATGAGGCATATTTGGGCTCCACCGGTACAGGATGCTATACCAGAGGTTGCGAGGTACCAGTCATGGTTTGAAGGAGGGCTTGCTCGGGTGTGACAGTGGTGGAAGTGAGGGAAATTCCTTAGAATTCAGGAACTGGAAGAGGGCCTGGGCATAGGTGAACTACCAGTATTCCTGTACCTTAGACTAAAGGGTATCTTCACAGCAGAAAGGTGGAAGGATCGGTTTCAGAGGAGACTCACGCCAGTGGAGGGGGTCATCGATGGGCATACAGAAATGAAAGGTCTTATCTCGCACCTTTATGGCGCTCTGTTGTAATCAAGGGGGGGGCTGCGTCCAGGGATTTTGCCATAGATGGGAACGGGACCTGGGTATGGAATTGGATGACGATCTTTGGAGACAGATATGCAGGAGAGCCATTAAGCCTTCAATCTCTTGCCAGTATAAGCTTCATGGCCTGTAGTTACTGCATCGCTGGCAATATGATCCAGTGCGCCTCTCCAAGATGTTTCCCACGGTTAACCCCCAATGCTGGCATGGATGTGGTGAGGCAGCAGACTATTGGCACATGTAGTGGGGCTGTCCCAGAGTGCAGATTTATTGGGCATATGTCCGGGGTTGTATTAAGGACGCGGGGGGGAGGGGCAGTTCGAGCCTGACCCTATGTTGGTACTTTATGGCCTCGAGAGAGGGGAGGAAGGATGGTACGCTCTCCCGTCGCTTGGGCATTTTCTCCTCCTGGCTGGGCTGGCATGTCGTGCCAGGTTTTGGAAGAGGGCATCCCTCCCCACCTTGAAAGAATGGTGTAGCACAGCAAGTGATATTTACCTCATGGAAAAGAGAACTGCGATAGTCCACGGAGGGAGTGCCACCGTAGAAAAGGATTAGCAACAATTTTGTAATACCTTTTGGGTGAAGTCACAAAGGACTAGCGGGGCCTGCGGCAAAACCCAGTTCGGCCCGGAGAGATGATGGTTAATAGACGTGTAGCACAAAGTATTTTAGGTTGTGACTCACATACTTGGGACCATCCGGATATTGATTAATTTGCTTTTAGTGTTCAAACCCAGCAGCATCGAAAGCTGTTCCCTTGGGCGAGGGTGGAGGTGAATGAGGTGTGGGGGAGAAGCTCAGGGGGGAAAGTTACAGCAAAAGATTTGTTCATAGAGGGCTTGTCCCTCGTGTCGAATTGTTACTTAATGTTTTACCTTGCTTGAAAATCAATAAAATGTAATTTACAAAAAGAAAAACGGCTCTTTTATTAGTTCTTGACAATGGTTCCGGTTGTGGATCTATCTTTGAGGTGATGGAGAAACATGTTCCTCTAATCTGCTAAACACTAGAACATCATGAAAGCCACCATTCTGTAGTCTTTAGCCTCCTAATAATATCTTAAGCAGCTTCTCTTATTGTTACAGCGGAAATGCCTCGACAATACCTCTCGATCTTTCTCTTAAAAATGTGCATTGCATAACAGAAAACATGGTATCAATTTGAAGGTCACTTTTTTAACAATCTCGGAAAGTTGTGTTAACGTACACTAAGCTAACTGCAGTTTGAAATGTAATTGCTCATGTTTAGAATTCTGTTAAAGGGCTCCTATAACGTTAGCTGGGTTTGAAGAAAGCAAAAATGAACGTTTTGAGAAATCAGAGTTCAAAATTGAAATTTTTCTCAAGTGTTCAAGTCTTGCATAGGTTCTCTGAAACTGAATTGTCTGTGCCCTAAGTCAGAATAGTAAACCCTGGATACCTCATAAGAGTATAAATAACAATTGACCATATAGTTTGCAGGTGTTTCTAACCTTACGGGTACATTCACTGCTGAAGTAGCATTCCACACTAGCAAGCTTTTTAATAGCTTTTTTGAGGGTTGAAAATAATACACTTTTGCAGATAAGTAGCAACCATTTCTGTTGGTGCTTCATTAGAGAGATGTGTGAGAAACCTGAAGGTGTCTCAACCGCTAGTCCTCAGGGATCTGTCATCCAGGTGGCCAGGACACAGCCACCGCTTTTGGATCCAGCTCCTGGGGGTAGACCAGTGCAGGAGGATCACCTGGGTGAGAGGTCTTCAGGGAGTGGAAGTGGGACACCAGATGGAGAGACGTGGTATCCCCTTCCCTGTACCACCTTTACCCCATCCTACCAAGTAGGATACTTAGGAACTCATCCCCCTTTCCCAACACAAACATTTCCTCACAGACCGCTCACTATGAGAAAAAATGGACTAACACCCGAGCCGTATACCGGACAGGCATGGTATCAACAGTAAGACCGACACAAGTGACCACAGTTCAAAGGTGTTTATTGAACTCAAAAAGGGTTTGAAAAACGCCTATCTAATCCTAAATCTACAGATGGGAGCAAGCTGCAACCATCAAATAATAACGCAGTCCTAGTAGTGTCTTGTCAAAATATAAGGGCATATACTAATAAACCTTTTGCCAATCCTTACCTCTAAATACAAATAGTGTGGGAAACAATGTTACGAAAAATAAAGTGGTGTTCACAAAATGATAAGTAAAGATGTTGGTTTCCCTTCTCCCACGTTTTCAGCACCGGACAAGGTGGTACTCTCGAGCTTGGCACGGTCTCTGGCTTCTCGAGCATGAGGGTACAGTTCAATCATTAGCGTCAGGGCATTCCATTCCCAAGTCTCTTTGCCTTTCAAAGTCCCTTCATTCAGTGGGCCTGATGCCACAAACAAACAATAAGTTCTTTTCCTCTTTCAGATTTTCCCAAGTACTCAATTTCTTAGGCGATTCACTATTCATCTCTGATCCCCTTCAACTGGGCTCGGATCCTCTCAACACAATGTTTGTAAATTATTTATGCATCCAATTTCTCGTAGGATATTCTTTCTCAGGTGACTCACGGTTCAGCCCAGATCCCCTTCAGTCGGGCTCAGATCTTGGATAAAAGTTCAATCACTAATCTTCTTTTTAATTGTGTTAAAGTTGCTTGCCACATACACTTCATACGCTGTTCTCTTCAGTTTTCACTATATACACTATATACATTGTTGCCGCTTGCAGCCTTGGCTTCAACACAGAGCGGTCTGCTATCAGTCTCCCCAACTCACCAGCTGTGCTGACTTCACCAGCGCTGATTTGTTGTAGGAGCCAAGGACAGTACCACAGTGGCAAACGATTCTCCCCGCCTTGACTATCGATGCGGGAGAGCACCGGGTACCTCGGACACACAATGCTGCTTCCTCATGTGCTTTGCCTTGCTCAGTTTGTGCTTTTGTGCTCCGCCTTTTATCCATTTGGGGAAGTGTAATGGAAGTCGGGTGTGTGTAATGGCCAGCAGTAATTGCCTGAACCAGCCTGTCCATTATATTGGGACATGTCAGGTATACGGCTCGGGTATTATTCTGTTTTCTCTCATAGTGAGCTGTCTGTGAGGAAATGTTCGTGTTGGGAACGTGTGTGGGGGAATGTTGAGTTCCTAAGTATCCTACTTGGCAGGATGGGGAAAAGGTCTTATACGGAAGAAGATACAGCATCTTGCCATTCAGTGTCCCACTTCCACTCCCAGAAGACCCCTCACCAAGGCGATCCTCCTGCACTGGGAACTGGATCCAAAAGCGATGGCCGTGTCCAGGCCACCTGGATGACGGATCCCCAGGAACTAGCGGGTGAGACACCTTCAGGTTTCTCACAATGTCTGTTCGGTATCCAGCTGAAAGGTGGCAAATGTGAAAAGTGATAAGAATTGTGAAATCAAAGTGGTCCTGCAATGGGTCAAGCCCTGTTCAAATTTTAAAGTCTTCGATAGTTAATGAAAACGTATATGAGGTTGGTTCGAGCCCGGCAGAGGGAGACTAATGGAACATTGTGTTAAAAGCGATCTGAGCCCAATTGTGGAGGATCCGACATCTGAGCCCGGCTGAGGGGGCTCGGGTTGAACCGTGTGTCACTCAAGAAAGAATATCCTACGAGAAATTGGAGGCTTAAATAATTTACGAACATTGTGTTGAGAGGATCTCAGCCCAGCTGAGTGGGATCCGAAGTGTTAGAGTGAATCGCCTAAGAAATTGAGTACTTGTGAAAATCTGAAAGAGGAAAATAACTTATTGTGGGTTTGTCACATCAGGCCCTCTGAATGAAGAGACTTTGAAAGGCAAAAAGACTTGGGCACGAAAGGGCCTGATGCTAATGATTGAACTGTGTCCTCGTGCTAGAGAAGCAAGACTGTGCTAAGCTCGACTGTACCACCTTGTCCCGTACTGAAAATGTGGGCAAGGGAGGCCAACGGACTGAACATCCTGACATATCATTTTGTGAACACGTCTTTCTTTTTCCTAACATTGTTTCTCACACTATTTGTACTTAGAGGTAAGGATTGGCAATAGGTTGTTTATTATAGGCCCTTTTATTTTGACAATACACTACTAGGACTGCGTTATTATTTATTGTCGTAGCTTGCACCCATATGTAGATTTAGGATTAGATGGGCGTTTTTCAAATTCAATAAACACCCTTGAACTGTGGTCACTTGTGTCTGTCTTACTGTTGATACCATGCCTTTGTTACATATGCTTTACCTCTATTTTTGTATAATTAAAAATGCATCAAAAAATAAGATGCAACTGAATTCAAAAGAATTTCCATTAATACCAGAATAAAGATAATCTGTGAATGTTTGTTTAGCTTTTTTGTAAGGTTTAATTTGATCACCTCCGGGTGAAATACTTCAAAAGTTGAAAAGTGCAAAAAGCAAATGACCAGCCATCTGACGAAAGGAAATAAGTTTAAGAATTTAATTCACTAAAAAGGTGCTTTCAAAGATTTGACTTCACATGCAAAACTAACAAAGATCTATTTTGGAATCGCATGAGGAGTGGAAACCAAATATCCTTAACCTTGACGAATCATAGATTTACTAAGAAAGTGCTAGAACTTAATTTTCTGGTTCATGATAACATGACAAATTGTATGTATACGGAATTATTTTACTACTGTAAGGTTTTATAGGAAGTAGTATAATGTTACATGATGATTTTATGGTCTTGTATATTTTATGGTTTCATTTTAACTTTTGCACATACAAAATAAAACCATTAAGTCCAACATGTACAGGGTCACAAGGCAGCAGTATATCTGTTAGATTACAGATGGATCACACTAAATCTAAAAAAAAATATCACCCTGAGCTAAAACCAACGATTGGGACCTGATAGATAAGGAACAGTTGGGGGCTGCTGAGTGACAGGAGAGTGAACGCCTTCCTTGTCCTGGACAGTGGGAAGCGTGAAAATATTGGGTATGATCGCTTCATGCATTCACCATCTAGTACATATTTCACCATCTAGTATATATTTAGAGACTGTACACGTGACTGTTAAAGACAATGTTCTTATGCCAGACAGGACTGGGAGGCTCTAGTGGCAGTGAACTGCTTGGCCTTATCTAAATATCAGACACGACTTTGGGCAAGAGAAACCTGTTTTTAAAACGCATGTAAACATGTATGTCCCAAACATGTTTTTTGACCAGTCCTAAAGCTACTGCCCATGTTTCTTAAATAATTACTCTTAAACTATTACAAACGTTTATTTTTTGTAATTTACCACATTAAATAAATGCTCTCGGCACATCACACAAATAATGTAATGCCGTGCCTATATCCATTCTAAACCAATATGGAACGAAACCCACCTCGTTTTTAATATGAGGACACTAGCCGGTCCAATGTTGTCTCCTTTTATATAGACACCCTAATTTTGTTAGGTGCCTTTTCGTCTATATTTATTCTTGGCTTGTGTCAATCTGTCGATTTTGTGCTAATTGAAAAAAAGAGATGGGATTTTTGTTGTTTTATGTACTTTTAAAATGTACCTGTCGAATTCCTTATGTTGGGGAAAGTATCCAAAACATGTTAAGCTATCATGACTCACTCAAGGCATTGGTAATAGCTTCCTTATACTGTTGCCTGCCTGCATCTGCTGTCCCTGCAAACGTTTTGATTGTGTTTAAGACACACATGCTTCATTAAACGGGATCTGCACCTAAAGCCTTGAGTGCTGTTATGGAATACATTTGTGTAGTGTGATGTTTTGTAACAAAAGCTCTTGCCTCGTTCTCTCTTGCAGCACCAGTATGATGACCCAGCTTATTAGCTCTCATGACCTGTTTGTAATGCAGGTGGAAATGGACGTGTACACAGCGCTGAAAAAGGTACACTGCTATATAGCTTCTGGCTGCACTGTGAAGATAACCTTGTTGCTGGCGTTGCCTCGTCTTCTTTTTCGAAGAAATTGTATCCTTACTCATTAGTAAGGCTTTAACTGAAGCTTTAACAGTGCCTTTCAAGACATAAGCAACACTGAAGATGGATGGATGGATGGTTTTGAATAAAACTTTACCACTGACAATTACTCTTGGCCAGGAGGATAGCTCAGGGGCAACACGTTTGTCATGGAAGCAAGATAATGCAGAGCAACACAGGCTCTAATCCCGGTCCTGCACTTAGAGACTGGTCTCTGGTATTACATTGTTAAAGATTAATTGATGAATGAATTACTTACTCTGGGCAAACCTCGACACCATCATTTCTCAACTTGCTATACCATTATAGAAGGGGAAAGACCCTGTGTGAATCAGGTTTGGTCCTAACCAAAAGGGGGCAGTTCAGTCTGAACTGCTAGGTCACATCACTTTTTTTCAAGACCACAGGCATGTTTCAGCCTCTTTGACCCTCATCAGTGAGGTGTAGCTTAGGGCTCTAGGCACAACAGGCTCAGGATTTACGCCTGGGCAAAGCTCAGGATTTACGTCTGGGCATACCCGCCCCCTCATTATGTCCGAAAACATGTCTGGGGTTGCCTGTGGTCTCATGCATAAGGCATATAACCTAGCAGTTTGGGCTGGAGTGCCCCTTTTGAGGTGGATCTAAACCGGATGTGCATATGGTATTTGTCTTTCTTTAAATGGCTTGGCAAGTTGAATAATGGGGGATCTTAACGGTTCTCCAGAGGAATACACATCGTTATGATTAAAAATCTTCTAGCCATCGCCCTTTAGTTTTAACTTTTAGGACAAACCTTTATTTTAATTCTTGGATGTGAAAGCAGAATGTATTATTCCCCCCTTATGAATTATGAATACAATGAAGTGAGTATGAAGCAGAATTGGAGAAATATGGTTTCTGTCAGCATACCACATGGCTGCGCATCTTTGAGTCACTTTTAGTAGCTTCAGTTGTGTGATAGGATTTCTCAATTTTTATGTGCCACTTCGATTGGTGCTTCTTAAAAAGAGGATCGGATATCCTTGGTGTGTTTTTAATACGTAGTTGCAAAATATCCCTCTGTAGCTGGAAATGCTCTTGATTTTCAATTTCAAATGATCTATTTTGTATCTTGACAGCTAGAGACTTATTTAGAGGTTGGGGCAAGAGTAAAATATTGTCTGAACAGAAATGGGTCCAATGGGCAAATAGCCCCCTATTCAAAGGAAAGGTTGTAAAGAGAAAATGTCCTACAATTCAATTAGTGCCAGTATTTCCTTTACCACCGTGAACAAGCATTGGCAATGTCAACCGTTTGGGCTTTTGTGTAGTGTGACAAACCAGAAGGAGAACTCGTGCCAGAGGACATGTCATAAAAAGGTTTTGCTAAAAGGGGAGATCCCTTCCTAACAAATGATACTAAGGTACTAGCCAACAGTCATAATACCAAAATTGGTCCTCTGTCCAAAACCTATCCTCTAAACTGGCCTTACTACTTAGAACAAATATAAAAGAAAGACTAGGCAGAGTGTCCTGCCTTCAGAGTTGTTCACCCCCATTTCTGTCAGGGCTTCCAGCAATCCCTCCTGGTTACGGGTCCAATGTTTCTCTGTTGAAAACACTCCCTGCGTTAACAGCTCTTGACTATTCTTTCCTAGTTACAAACGTTTCTCAAGTTTGCAAAATAAAGTCTCAGGTTTCTGAGAAGATCAAATGTTCAAGTTGTGGCAGTTGTAGGGAAACCTGCTTAATCCTTCTCCACGACTTGGGTGGGATTCTCCCCATTAGATTCATGTATTGTTTACCTCTGTGATCCCCTTGAACTGGTTCTTCACTCGTCTTATGGCCCCTCTGGCTCACTTGGGTTTCTGTCGCAATGTCTCACTTACTTACCAGGGGTATTAGTAGCCCCTCTTTCCATATGTGTCTCGGTTCTATTTTGTGATTGCAATACTCTGGTTTCTCAGGCTCCCGTAACGCTTAGTGTTACTTGCTTCTTTCTCTGTCTGGGCCTTTCTGCCCCCGATATGGGGTTAGAGCAATCCTGCCTTCTTCACCCTTTTCTCTCTGGTCTCTCCGAACCCCCCCCCCCTCCACTGTGATCAACCCAGGTACCTTTTATGTTGCAGCTTGAGCTCCTGTGAGGCTAACGTCTGCGCGGTAGTGGTGACGTTGTCCATGGCTTTCTGGCCTTTCAACCTGGATACAAGCAAGTTTTGCAGTCTGCTCATCTCAGCGTTTCTCTACTCCAAGACTTCCTCGTTGCGATTCTTTCCTCCCTGGCGGTGTGGGTTCGGTGTAATTTCTCAGGCCCTTGGGCCACCATGTACTCCACATGGTCGCACCTCCAGATATGGCCGGCTCCGCCCGGCCTGACTTGCAGACTCCACACGATTCTGTGCCGGGTCGGCGGCATCTCTCTCCTTCTCCAGCTTCTCCCCAATCCACAGCTGGCTCTGCTGTGCAGTGAGGCTCCACCTCTCAGTGACTTGCTCAGATAGGAGGCTCACCTCTGCATATTGCTTCTCCTCCATTCAAGGGTGATCTAGCCTTTATTCTCGATCCGTGATAAAAAAGGGGTGTGTTTATGTTCAGTTGTGAAGCCTGCGGTGAGATAAGCATTGTCTTGAGCCAAACATCCAAAGGCACTTTCAGTATTACTTTGAGTCCCACAGCTTAATGTAACATCATTTTCTATGATTCCTGTGTATGCAGATATTCTTTTAGTTATGGGGAGTTCCCCATGGGAATTGGTGTCCTTGTCCCTGTGAGGGGAGTCGCTCCCTGTGAGGGCCAGCTTTCCCAAACCCCTAGGGAGAGTTTTGCTGAGCGGGCACACCTCCCTAGCCTCAAAGGGGCTTGCTCCTCCAGTGAAAAAGGGATAAAGCCTTCAGATGTGTCGCAGTAGGCATGGGAAAGGCACTTGCCAGGCACTGCTGTAGTGATAAAAACTGGCTATCGATGGTAGTAGGTGTAAAAGGATGAAGTGCATGGGTATCTAATAGCAGTGCCTGGCATTGCCTAATACTTATACACAAGTCAAAACTGTTCGCTTTGCCAATGTTTGTTTTTAAGAGGACTTCAGTGAAGGACATGCATAGTGCTTATAAATAGAGTGGTTGAATCATGATCTGGTTAAGACATTTTTATTACACCAGTAGCACATTTACAGCTCCAACTAAGCCATTCACTCTCGGAAGATGACTTTGAAAAAAACAATGGCAGGCACAAATGCAAGGTTTGATGGTAAAGCCTGTTTAAAGCAAGCTCACAGTTCCTGCCCTGGGAAGGGACAGGAACAGAGTGGGAATGGCCACAGGGATTAGCACGGCCATGGGTAGTCAATGGGTGGGGTAAATAACCAAACACCCACCACCTTTGTGCACCTCATATTCCATATCCCTGTCTGTACTCTTTATACAATAGTTTTGACTTATTAATAGCCCAAACTAAAAATAAAGCCAAGCGATTAGCATCTTGCCCAAAAAGCGCCTTCTTTGAAGTAGAAGAAAGGACTATGAACCTGTTCTGCAAATCCCATCATAAACAAGCCCTATATTGTCAAAACAGGGAAACAAATTGTTCCTGATCTTTTCAAGGTCTAATGTGTGGCTACTGTCCATCGTCCAATTTTTTGGCTCCACTGACATCTGTCTATTACCATTAAAGACATCCTTGTAGGACAATTTGCAATGACAACCAGTATCCATTAATCTGAGCATGTTTTTCTAGGTGTTAGTAGCATTTTTACAAGGACAGTGCCAAAATCTGATGAGTGGCAATGCGCTCTTACTACAGTGGAACCAATGGTATACTCCTGTTGTCTGCGTTTCCTCATGCTTTTTCCTCCAACCTCTAAGTGAGCTTTTGTGTGTGTGTGTGTGTGTGTGTGTGTGTGTGTGTCGAAAAGCACAGCAGAGGAAAAAAAACGCACTCCACCATGAGGTACTGCTGGTCCCAAAAATGACAAACTCGAATCAAAGTAAAGACGCGAGTTTTAATGATGGTAAGAAAAAAGGCTAAAAAGCAAAACGCACACAGCAAACAAAGCAGGACGCCAAGGATGGGTCCTGAACGACGCGTTTCGCGCTTCCCTGAGTGATTGGGAACCAGAGTGAAAAACACAATACATATTGCACAGTTCTCCAGCATGGGGTCTGGCATGGATTCACATGCTCATGAATATTCCCCGTCGTCAGGCTGGGAATCCTCAGTAAAGAAAAAAACAGTATCAGTTTCGTTTCTGATCTGTCTTTCGTAGTAACAACCAATCACTGGTCTCTGCGTCATACTGACCACAGCCAATGACTGCCCTCTACCTAAGCACCGCCTCTGGCAGCCATCTTCAGATTTTTACCGCACGTTCATGTGTTGGGATCCTCGTGCTATTGCTCTCGAGCGTTAGTGCTATTTTTTCACGTTTTTTTCTCAAAAACTTCGCTTTTTCGGTCAAAAGAACCTCAAGCTCCACCGACTCACTATCCGATCAACGGGGACCCGTGTCGGATTCGTCTGTGCCCCTCAAGGGTGAAGATTCGTCGAGCTACGCTTTTGGAGGACTCCAGAAGTTTCTCAGGCCCGGTCATGGCCCAGGAGAAGGGAAGCTCGACGCCCGGAAAGCTGTTCAGGGTCTGCCCTGGATGCCAGCTGCAGAACGTCTTCAAGGAGGACGAACACTCCTTTTGTCTCTACTGCCTACATGAGGACAAGACACACGTGGAGAAGGACTGTGCGTTTTGCGGCAACATGTCGGAGCGGACCATGAAGGACCGCCATCAACGTCTCGCCAACTGGCTAGAAGGGAAGAGCCCGTCCGGCGAGAAGAAGAAGAAGAAATCTGAGCGGTCTTCTAAGTCCTTTGAGGACGCCCCGGCGACGGGGGTCCAACATAAGGCCAAGCACCGCGAGTCCGCTGGCACCGGGAGCGCCGAACGGTCGGGCTCTACGGGCGCCAGGCAGGGCGCACCCTCCCCAACCACGAGCCAACGCTCTGGGTCGGGTAAGAGGAAGGCCGAGCACCCGGCGAAGCTCCTGGAGAGGCCCCGGTCGAGCTCGAAGGCCCCATCGGAGGGGGAGCGAGGCGGTGTCCCCCCCTCAAGGATAAGGCGGTGAGCGCACCTAAGGTAGTGAAGGCCTTAATCCATCCGGCCAAGCCCTCTATCGAAACTGTCGCGGCGGCCCTGGCTCAGCCTGTGCAGGCTACACCAGTGGTGGCGACCTCGGGGCTCAGAGTCTCCCTGCCACCTCGGAGGGAGTCATCTTTTGTGCCCATCGATAGGACCCCCGTGAAATCCCCCGTGGGGAAGAAAAAGGGGGGGGGCAGGGCGTCGTCGTAGATTCGGCCTCAACCTCGGAGGAGGAGCTGGTCGAAGCCTTAAGCCACGGCCTCGGCGTGGAAGAAGACCGACCCGTCGGGATGGATCCCGACGCAGGTGACGACGACATCGTCGAGGGTACCGACGGGGCCCCTGATCGCCCGTCGGATTCCCCTCTGCCAGCGCCGCGAGACAACTCGGCGGCCATTTTGTTGGCTATACAGTCCTTATGCTCAGAGATAAGGACGAGACTACCGTTGCCGACGGAACCTCTCCCGTCGGGGGACCCAGAACCGGGACCTTCTGGTGTTCCCCCTACCAAGAAAAGAAGGATCCACCCTCCGCCTCCTTTTCAGCCGTCGCGCCCCTTCCAGCCCTCCTCCCCGTCCACCCGAGGGGATGATACGGGGACTGACACGGCAGCGACGGGTACGGACGACGAGGTATACGACGAGGATGTACCGTCGTCGCCTCCCACCAGGGCTTCTCCGCCCGACGAGATTGGATCGTTCCACTCCATGATCTCCAGGGCATCCGAGCTTTTTCAACTCTGCCCTGAGGAGAAGAAGAAGGAAGGTTTCCTTTATCAGCGGCGCGAGGCCAAGAGGAAGACGGTCCTCTCAGTGCCTCTATTGGACGACATTTGGGATGAGGGCCTCACCCTCCTCAAGAACCCTTCCACGACGCCAGCTAGAAGAGACCGGTACGAGAAGAAGTACCGGGTCCCGGACACGGCCCCCCTGTGCCTCCGGGCGCAGCCTACCCCGGACTCCGTCGTCTCCGCGGCGGCCAGGAAGAAAGCGGGGGGGGGGTGCGGCCTCCACATCGACTTCCCCACCGGACGGTGAGGGAAAGAAATTGGACGCTATGGGACGCAGAGTCATCTCGTCGGCAGCGACGACGATTAAAGCGGCCAACGCCTTGGCTATCGTGGCCCGCTACGACAGGGAGCTCTGGTACAAACTGGCTCCCCTGCTGGACTTCCTGCCGGACGACAAGAGGACAGAGGCCCTGGAGATCCTGCAGGAAGGTGAGGTGGCTTCGGACCACGCCATTACCGTTGCGACGGACATCGCCGACACTGGGTTCCGCCAGTTGGGCAACGGCGTTTGCCTTAGGCGGCGTGGATGGCTCAAGGCTACGGACTTCCGTCAAGACGTTCAGACCAGAGTCCTGGACATGCCCTTCGATGGGAACAACCTGTTTGGCAAAACAGTGGACGATTCCCTTCAGGCCATTAAAGCGGACAATGAGACGGCCCGGGCCCTGGGAGTTCTGCAGCAACGACGGACGCCCTTTCGGAGCAGCGGAGGCAAGGGCGCCTCCAAAGGTTCAGGCGGCGGTTTCTCCACCTACCGTCAAGCGGCCCGCTCGTCGTCTCAGGAGGCCTACAGAGGACGAGGCAAGTCTGGCGGACTCCGCCGTCGTCGCCAAGGAGGTCAAGGCGGCAAAGCCTCGTCCAAGCAGGATTGAACCGACCGTGGGGTCGGGCCCCCACCGAAGCACCCCGGTGGGAGGCCGGCTGGCGAGCTTCGTCAGCGTGTGGGAGTCCATCTCCACCGACCGTTGGGTGCTGGATGCCTTGGCCCGGGGCCACGCGCTCGAGTTTCAAAGAAGGTGTCCACGCGTCCCCCCCGTGGCCAGGAAAGAACTTCACGTCCCTCAACTTCTCCTGGAGGTAAAGGCGATGCTCAGGAAGGGCGCCATCGAACTCGTCCCAAAGAGGCTTCGGGGCTCCGGAGTGTACTCGAGATACTTCCTCGTGAAGAAGAAGACGGGGGGATGGCGCCCCATCCTGGACCTGCGACGTCTGAACAAGTTCATCAAGGCGCAAAAGTTCCGGATGGTCACCCTCCAGCACGTCCTGGGTCAGCTGGAGGAAGGAGACTTCCTGTCGTCGTTGGATTTGGAGGATGCCTACTTCCATATTCCCATCCTAAAGGGGCACCGAAAATTCCTCAGGTTTGTGGTCCAAGGGCGTCATTACCAGTTGAAAGCCCTCCCCTTCGGTCTGCGGTCGGCACCCAGGGTGTTCACCAAGTGCCTCGCACCGGTGGCGGCGCAGCTGCGCCGCGAGGGGATCCACGTCTACCCCTACCTGGACGACTGGCTCATCCGAGCCAAGACGAGGGAGCTCGCCGTGGTTCACACGGCAAGGACCGTCCAACTTCGCACGGACCTGGGATTCTCCGTGAACTACGCCAAATCCCACCTGGTACCCGCGCAAGACGCTCTGTTTCTGGGAGCGAGGCTCAACACAGTGTCCCTTCTGGCCTCCCCGTCGGAGGAGAGGACCAGGACCATCCTGGGCAAGGTGCAACGGATGTTGGTGGCCGACGCGGCCAAGGTGAGGTCCATCAAGTCCCTCCTCTTAATGATGTCTTCCTGCATCTACCTCATTCCCATGTGCAGGCTCCGGATGCGCCCGTTGCAGGAGTTCCTGGACGCGCGCTGGATCCAAACGACGGGCAACTTCGAGGAAAGGATCACACTCGACGAGAGTTTCCGACGAGCGATCCGGTGGTGGGACACCCGCGCGCATCTGACGGCGGGCATGGACTTCCAGACCCCAGCCCACCAGGAGACAGTGACCACGGATGCCTCCCTGGAAGGTTGGGGAGCGCACACCGAAAATCTGCACGCAAGGGGCCTTTGGCTCCCGACGGAGAAATCCTTACATATCAACGTCCTGGAGCTCCGTGCAGTGTTTTGGGCCCTCAGGTCCTTCCTTCCGTCCCTCAAGGGCAAGGTGGTGAGGATCTTCACCGACAACACCACCACCATGTTTTACATCAGAAAACAGGGCGGAACCAGGTCCCCAGCACTGTCCAAGGAGGCGCAGGACCTGTGGCATTGGGCAGTCGCCCAAGGGATGTTTCTGGTGCCGTTTCATCTGGCAGGGATAAAAAACACCATCGCCGACTCACTCAGCAGGGAGCTGCGCTCGTGCCACGAGTGGGAACTACGGCAGGATCTAGTGGATCGCCTCTTCCGACGGTGGGGCACACCCCAGATCGACCTGTTCGCGACGGCGACGAACTCCAAGTGCCGGAGGTTCGCCAGCAGGTTTCCCCAGGCGAGGAGCATGGGCGATGCTTTCTCGTTCCCCTGGGAGGGCCTGTTCCTCTACGCGTTCCCTCCTTTGCCACTGCTAATCCGGCTCGTCAACCAGCTCAAGAGGTCACGGTGCAGGATGATCCTCGTCGCACCTGCGTGGCCGAGGCAGATATGGTTCCCGGACCTTCTGGACTTGTCAGCGTCCCCGCCAATCAAGCTGCCGGTGGACACGGATCTGCTCTCCAGGGAAGGAGGCGCCATCCTCCACCACGACCCGAAATCGCTGAACTTGCAGGCCTGGCTCCTGCAGCGCTAGAGTTTGGAGGATACGACATACCGGCCGACTGCAGAGAGGTTCTTGCAAAGGCCAGGGCGTCCTCGACTCTTAAATGCTACGGACACAAATGGAAGAGGTTCTCTGTCTGGTGCCACGCACAGAAGATTAACCCTCTACGGATTACGGCTCCCCAAGTTCTGCCGTACCTGCTGACGCTGGCCAAAGCTGGACTGGCACACGCGTCCATCAAGATTCATCTGGCTGCGATCTCCCGATACACCAGGACCACGGGACGGACGTCCTTGTGGTCTCATCGTCTGGTGAAAGAGTTCATGAAGGGACTGTTCAGATCGTTCCCGCCGGTGAAGGCTCCGGCCCCGGCGTGGGAGCTCAACGTGGTGCTGACCAAGCTCATGGGACCTCCGTTCGAGCCTCTGCACTCGGCCCCGTTGAAGTTTCTGTCGTGGAAGACAGCGTTTCTTGTGGCCATCACCTCCGCACGACGGGTGGGAGAGATCCAGGCCCTTTCCTGCAAGGCCCCGTACTTGACTTTTCACGACACGAGGGTGGTGCTCAGGACGCACCCCTCCTTCATGCCCAAGGTACCGTCGGACTTCCATCTCAACGAACCCTTGGTGTTGCCTGTATTCTTCCCGTCGCCTTCGTCGCCGGCTGAGAGGACTTTACACTCGCTGGATGTGGCTAGAGCGCTGAAGTTCTACGTGGACCGCACGAAGTGTTTTCGGAAGACGTCACAACTCTTTGTGAACTTTGGACCTGTCAATCAGGGGAAGGCTCTCTCGAAGGCTTCCATTTCCAGATGGCTCTCCGGCTGTATCATGTACTGTCATCGGTTGGCAAACCGACCGCTGCCCGGCCGTCCGAGAGCCCATTCCACCAGAGCGATCGCAGCTACCACGGCGTTCCTTTCTGGTGTGCCCCTGCTGGACATATGCAGGGCTGCTACGTGGAGGTCGACGCACACCTTCACGAAGTTCTACTGCGTCGATCGGGATTCCAGGGAGGAGTCCAGGGTCGGCCAAGCAGTGCTGCGCAACCTGTTCGCCTGAGGTGAGCCTGGTGAGGAGGTAAGATGCTTAATGTTGAGTTTGATGCAATGCTTAATGTTGAGCCTTTGCCACCTCCCGTGGTTGTGCATGTGTGTACTGCTATGTATTCTTTATTCATGAGCATGTGAATCCATGCCAGACCCCATGCTGGAGAAGGAACAAGTTACTTACCTGTAACTGTTGTTCTCCAGCATGGGTCTGGCATGGATTCACATGCGAACCCTCCCGCCTACCCCTCTGCGGCTCTTCACTTGGTCATACTGCCACTTCACGTGCTTCCAAATCTGAAGATGGCTGCCAGAGGCGGTGCTTAGGTAGAGGGCAGTCATTGGCTGTGGTCAGTATGACGCAGAGACCAGTGATTGGTTGTTACTACGAAAGACAGATCAGAAACGAAACTGATACTGGTTTTTTCTTTACCGAGGATTCCCAGCCTGACGACGGGGAATATTCATGAGCATGTGAATCCATGCCAGACCCATGCTGGAGAACAACAGTTACAGGTAAGTAACTTGTTCCTTCTCCCTCTTCCATTTTGCCTGTCTCCACAAGTCAACCACTATGCCGTAAAAACCAGGGCAGCCATATTAGACTGGAGTAAAGTCCAAGACATATCAATGATAAAAACAATTAGATATGGCAGTATAATACATTGCACAGTAAAGTAAGTCAAGAAACATGTTTAAAATGTCACAAAATAAGAGGTAAGCATAATACTGAAAAATAAGTCCCATGGTTAAAAATTAAGGATAATGGATATGGATGCATACACAAAAATATCTTTGTTTGGAAATGAAAACATCACTTTCCGAAACGTGCAGTCAATAGCTATAACATAAAATGCAAGTGCAATATTATGTAAACATATTAACATAGCAGCAGTATAACGTCAAAGAAAACCACATATAGAATAACAATATAGATATGAGGCCAGTGGTGGCTTGTTAAAAACAAATGCATCACTATCAGAAAAATGCGACCATCGAATTAAAACATGTTTCTAAAAATGCGCCATCAAGTGCAATAGCGAGAGATCTGATGAGTGGGGCAGCCCACAGCTACACCATAAAGTGCAAGTGCATTTCTATGTAAACATACCGACTTAGCAGCAGTGGACAATCAACCGAGGTTGTTTGATACTCATCAACTATGTATATATATCTCTTGGGTATGTTTCCGTACTCAAATGAAGCAATTTATCCGTGTTGCCCTCTGCTTTCCAAATGGAAAAGTGCACCCACTCCAACAACAAAAACAATTTCAACAAACATAATGAGCACGATTCTACACGGTCACAATCAACTTCCATTATCGCAAACATTCGGAAGTTACTTCTTTGCACCTCCACTTCTCTTCACACAGGGCACAGCGGTTTGTGTCGATGAACAGTTAATTACCAGCATAAAGTTTCAGTCTTTAAAGAGCTAAACGTTGTAATATGAATGCCTCCCCACGAGCTAAAACTGAAAGGTGCTGTATTTATGCTACTATGCAATCTTATGCCATCACAGGGACTCTGCAATGGGTCAATGTTGACAATTACACGTCTACAAAGACACATCATAGAGGCCCGTGTGATTGATGAAACTTAGATACTGTTCTTATTCTGCGGATACCTCTCATTCCATCTGATATGTTTATCCTTTTTAATGACCATTAATAAGTCACAGGGACCGATACCCCCTGCCTGGAACCGATCGGTGGTAATTCCGATATTTAAGAAGGGGGACTGAAGTGACCTTATGAATTACTGACTGATATTTACCTTTATGATACGCTAGAATGGCGTATGTTACGCCGGGAACAGCTAGTTATAATGTATTGCTGCTGAGACTAAAAGCGGGATCTCTGGCGGCCCAGAGAGCTGCACTACATCATACATTTGGCAAATTATCAATGCTCCCTCTGATTCAGTACTATTATAAGATGGTAGTTGTGCCTACGTTGACGTATGAAGCAGAGGTGGCCCTTTGTACCCCAAAATCCCCCTGGAATGTAGTAGGTGTGTTTTGGAAAAAGTCTGCTGGTGCCGAAACGTCTTCCTATTCAAATAATCAGTTAAGAACTAGGGCTACTATCACTCCAGGCGATGATTAATTGGAAGACCCTTAGCTTGTACAGGAACAATCTATTTTCAGAATATTCCCTCCTTTTATTGTTAAAGGATTCTGTGTTGTCACAATTAGAGGGATAATTGAATGGGAAAACAGTTGTTTAGAAATAGTGAAAGATGCTGATTTTGAAGTAGAGGTTCTGCTGATAAACCTGCGAGGGCAAAATCTAAGATTTGGAGGAAAGACTGAATAGTAACTCAAAACTAATGTTTAGAGTGGTACAATGGATTAGCAAACGTAATCACCTAACCAGTTACCAAACTTTCTTAAAAGAACTCTTTGTGCTTCCCATAGAGATCTCTTTTTAAGAGTTTGGTTTAATTTACTGCTGAGAAGAGGTCATGGGAGTCAGAAGGAAATTGGGAGGAACTGGGGTACTTACTGTTGGGCTGCCCCAAGTTATCTGAATGGAGAAGTCTCTGCTTAGGATCCATCGTAACCTTTTATACAACATTTTTTTTTTTAAACTTTAGTTTTTATTGGCATTTATGCAAGGCAATAACTGTTGGAACAGAGTTTATTGACTTCCTGATTGCCAAAAATAACATTTAACTGTTTCCCCACACCTCCCCAATCCATAACCATGAACAGTGGTTTCTTGAGCTCGGATAATTGGTCAAGAACAATGGGTGATACGTTATGAGTCCACGTCCCCTTCTGGGGATGATGTGACCAGAACATGAATTCACAAATGGTGCTTCCTCTCCCTGTGTCTTTAAATTTCTCCACCTTGAGCTTGATGTTGGCACCCCCTCCTGTCTTTCCATTCCTCACTGCCCTGCCACACCACCACCACTGCCTCTCCCCGTTGGGCACGGGACCATTAATTCCTTCAATGCACTTCCCATCCCCATTTCTGTCTCACCCCGTCCCACGCTGCTCGGAAGGTGCCTGGGTCATCATTCACCAGAGCGGTCAGCTTATCCATGAGGAACATGTTTTCCACTTTGTTCTGCCATTCCTCTTTATTTGGGGGTCACTGGGCTCTTCCATTTCTGCACCAGGGCTAACCTCCCCGCCCTTTGAATAGTTTCCCACATTCTGGGTATCTATGCGTGTCCGAATCCTTCGGGGGGACCAAGTAGCATTGTCAATGGGTTTTGTGGGAGCAGTTCCCCTGTGACCTCCGCCATCCATCCCCTCAAATCTTCCCAGTATTTTTGTATTTGCGGACAGTGCCAGCACATGTGTCCCCTTGATCCGACCTGCCCACATCACCTCTGACATTTCGGGGAAACCCATGTGAACATTTAGGATATTTTAAGTGGGCCTCTATGCCATCTCTGGAGGATTTTAAGGTTATGCTCCATGTCCGCCGTGAATAGATTCCCATGGAAAGCTATTTTGAAAACCCTGTTCCATCCCTCTCCGGTGAGCTCCTCCCCCGCTAGTTCATTCCAGTCCTGACTGAACCCCTGTCTCTCTGCTAGATTGCTGGTATTTATTATCTTGTACAATTTCAACACCATCCCCTTCCTTGAGTCCGGTGAGTCAAATACTTTTTCATGTCTGGTCAGATAAAAGACCCTTCAGCCTGAGGTATTCGAATAGCGAGATCATCCCCAGGCCCAGAGCTTCCTCCACTTCCTCATATGACACGAATTCTCCATCTCGGAACAGTTGACCCACCCTTTCCATTCCTTTGTCTGACGAGGACTGTGAATTCTTGAATCCCCTGTTCCCCAGCTTAAATACGGGGCCCCATAGCGAGGCCATTGGAGAGAGCCATGTCGACGGGTGTTCGGTATGCCCTCCATCCACAGGGACCACAATACCCCCAGGATTGTGTGATTCATTATCTTGCTCGGGATGGCCTTCCGAGGGGCCCAGAGGAGGTCCCGTACCTTAAAAGGGTGGGTGTCCATGTCTTCCAAATAAGTCCAATATGTGCCTTTGTCATCTTTCAAGTGTTCCAAGAGGAACCAGAGCTGTGCAGCACTAAAATAGTGGCAGAGGTCAGGCAGACCGAAGCCCCCTTCCACCCTAGGGAGGGTGAGAGTAGTTCTCTTGGTCCTTGGGGTCCTACCCTGCCAGATAAATGCTTGGACTGCTTTCTGGAGTTCCCTAAATATCCGGTCTGGAACTCTCGTGGGGAGGGCCGTAAAGAGATATAACAGTCTCTGTAAGACATTCATCTTTACTGCAGTCATTTGACCATACCAAGATAAAATCATGCTACCCCATCGTTTGAAATATGTCTTGATCTTGGTCATTATAGGCTCGTAATTGGCTAGTACCAGCTTTGGGAGATCAATGGTAAGGTGAATGCCCAGTTAGCGGATTGAGACTTTCTCAACTCTAATCCCCAGGAATGTGTCTAGGGGGTCCAAGGTGGGGTCCAAGGTAGGGTCCTGAGCCTGAATGGGGGGGTAACATAGATTTTGATGTATTGATTTTCAGCCCTGAGAACATCCCAAATGCTTCTATTAGGGAAAGGAGGGGTGGGAGCGACAGGTGTGGTTCCACTAAGTATCTATCCCAAGATATCATCTGCAAACAAGGAGAGTTTGAATTCCACCTGACCGCTTTGAATTCCTGGGTGTGTTCTCACTGCTATAGCCAGGGGTTCCATTGTAGGGCATATATCAAGGGGACAGTGGACACCCCTGTCTCGTACCCAGGGAGAGATTAAAGGAGGCAGTGAGCTCTCCGTTTACTTGCACTTTAGCTGTGGGGACCCTATACAGCACAGCTACACACTTTCTCCTATGTTCCCCAAATCCCATCTTCCGGAGGAGTAGCATCATGTACCTCCATTTACTCTATCGAATGCTTTCTTCGAATCGAGGGAAAGCAAGCTTGCATCTAAGTTAGGCATCTGAGCATAGTGGGCCAGGTTTTCTGGATGTTATCTGAGCCCTGGCGTCCTCTTATGAACCGTACCTGGTCTCTGTGGACCAGTGATGTCATTATCCCCTCCATCCTTTTGCTGAGTACCTTCGCTAGGATCTTGACATCCGTATTAAGCAACAATACCAGTCTATAGGAGGAGCATTCAGTTGGGTCTTTTCCTTCCTTAGGTAGTACTGCTATGATGGCTCCCATCATGGTTTCGGGTAGGGATATCCCCCGAGAAGACCGCTTTAACACTGTGGCTAGGTGGGGGGCCAGTGTGGACTGAAATGTTTTGTAAAATTTCACTGAGAACCCATCCTCCCCTGGCGTTGTACCTCCTTTCATCCCCTTAATTACCTGAATTATTTCCTCTTCTGATATTTGGGGAGTTGTCAACCCCAAATTCAGACTCATAAAGCCTCTCGTAGTAACGCCGAAAGGCATCACCGATACTCGGGGTGTTGTATTTTAGTGCCCCTGCGTCGGTTTTTGTGGCTTTCACCATCCTGCTCTTCTGGGCCTCTCGCAGTTTCCACGCCAGTATTTTATCCGCCCTGTCCCCCTTTTCGTAATATTTTTGTTTAAGGGACTGGAGGCTCTTCTCTGTTTTATTCAGCAGAAGATCCTTCAGTTGGATCTTGTACTGGTCAAGTGCTGCTGCCTGGGCTGGGGTGATAGAGCTACCCGGAGAGTGTCCCTTTGTAGTTCTGATATTTTCTCTCTGAGGGCTTTTTCCTGGGTTTCCCTCTCCCCCTTTTTTTTTTTTTTTTGCTCTATTTTTATCAGGACCCCCCCAGTATAGTAGACTTGAATGCATCCCATAGTGTGTGTGGGTGGACCTCCCCATTATCATTCAATGCAAAATATTCCACGATGTTCTTTAGCACCGTCTTAGCGATTACCATATCTTTCAGTAGAACATCGTTGCACTTCCACCGACCCTTCCATTGCCGACCCGAGCCTCCCATCAGGGTGATCCTTACCAGGTCATGGTCGGACCAGGGGAATGAGTCTACACTGTGGTCTGTCATGTGAGGAAGGAGGGTGTCATCGATCAGGATATAGTCGATCCTTGAAGGATTTGTGTATCCTGGAATAGTATGTGTATGGAGGGTCTCCCGTGATCATTCTCAGGAGCGTATCTTCCAGTCCCAGATCATGGTTAGTCTTGCGAAAACTTTGTGAGGTGTGGTCATTGGCCACCCGGAAGGAATGGGGGGGGGACATCCTCTTCCTGTTTCTCGAGGGATTTAGTACCATGTTGAAGTCTCCACCCACTATCAGTGTGCCTACAATGAAGAGTTGGAGTTTGTCCCTTACCCCCTCCCAGAATTGGGCCTGACCTTCGTTTGGTCTGTATACCGCTGTCAGGGTTAATTGGGTTCCCTGTAAACTACCTTTAATGGACAAATGGCGACTCTCTGGATCTTTCAGCAAAGCCTCCATTTTGAAACCAAGGTCCTTAGCCAACAAAATTGCCACCCACCTCTTTTTGGATTTGTGAGGCATAGAAAATCTCCCCTATCCCTCCCCCTCGAATACTTGGTTCTTTTCCCCTTGTCCAGTGGGATTCTTGTAGGAAGAGTTAGAGACCCCTTGGGCCTCTGTATCTCCTCGAAGTCGTGGTTGATGTATGGGGGAAGGGGATGGACATTTTCGGGCCAACTCTTCCTTCAAAGGGGATGTCTCGTCCTTTGATACTCCCGCTGTCAGGCTTGTTGTTCTTTGGCGGGCACATGCCCCGGGTGAATTCCCAGGAGCCACCACCTTTATGGGACGAAGTTTTGGAGGTCCCCGCCCTCGATAGGTTGACCGGTTCTGGTGTTGCCCTGGCCTGTGTCCCAAGGGGGGACCCCTTTATTTCTGACAATTCGTCCTCTCAAAAGCACCTGTTGTTCCCCCTGCCTCTGGGTAGGGGGTATTCATGGGGGGTGGGGGGTGTTTACCCCTTCCAACCCACGTCCCAGTTCAGTGCCTATAGCCACACAGTATGCCTTCGCCCCCCATCCGCAGGGGGCTGTGGGGTCGCTGTTTTGTAGGTGTGCTTCGATATATGATCCACGGGGGAGCACCCCGAATTTGTGGGCCTCCCCACCCCCGGTTGAGAGTGCAAGTCCGGCTGGCCCTAGTGGGCCCTATGTCGCACGGGAGCCCTGGAGCCGCCCGTGCTAGCTGGAAGCGGTGGGTTATCTGAGTGGGGGGAAGCACCCCATTGTTAATGCTTTAGTGTTTGCTGCATCCGCTGTGAGGGTTATGTGGTGCTTACATGGTTTTTCTCCCCTTTGCCCATTCTGGCCCAACGTCTTTCCCAGCCTGGGCTGGTCTGGCCCTGCTTGGTGAGGGCAACTGTGGGCCGCCTCCTCCGCCTTACTGTGCTTCTCCTTCTGCTGTGGGTCTTACCGCTCTCGTGGTTGGCCCCTGTGTGCTCCTTTGGGCTGGTGTTGGCGCAGTGCGCTCTGAATGCTGCCCCTAGCCCTCGGGGGAATCTCTAGGTGTTGCCTTTTTTTTCCCCTTTTCTTTTTTTTAATAATATATTTTGATTTCTTCGACAAACATAATTAACATACAAACCAAGAGACAAGATCATAAAGATGAACAAAACAAAACTTGTGCATTCGAAGATTAAATCAATAATAAAGTATGGTGAGAGTCTGATGAGTCCTATTTTTAGCCGGCTTCATGTGTTCCCAGTGCGCGTTCCTGCCAACTGGTAGAAGCTACCGGGAATCCCGCTCCTCCCACTTCCCCCAGATTTTGGAAGCTTAGGTGTGGCATCCCCGTGCCTTGTAGATTCTATGTTCCAACATTGCACAAGTGTCCATGTCATCTGCGCACTGATCCAGTGTCGGGGAGTCCCGAGCACCCCATTTCTGTGCCATGTTGCATTTCATCAGTCGTGCAGCCATTGCTAGGAGCAATCCCTCCCATTTATTTGCAGTGTTTTCATCGAGTGTGCCCAACAACATTTTGGGATCTAGTGCGATGGTTCGACCCAGTGTTCTGGACAGCTCCCCACAGCATTCACCCCAGAAAGTCTGGATTCGGGGGCATTCCCAAAGGATGTGTATGAATGTTCCAGTTTCTGTCCCACATCGGAGGTAGTTCGGGTTTGGGGCCTGCCCCCATCTGTATATCATAGTTCTAGGATAATATATTCTATGTAAGATTTTCAGCTGCACCAGGCGGAGCCTGGAAGAGATTGCAATTTCCCTGGCGTGCATTAGGACTTCGAACCAGTCCTCCGGGTCTATGCTTCCCATGTCTGCCTCCCATTTGGATTTAGGTGAGAGAGTTCCGGGGTGGCAAATGAGGCCATGGGGTTATACAATATAGAGGTGCATTTGGTGGGGATATTTGCCGGGAGTATGTTGCGTTCTATGGGTGTCCTTTCGGGAATGGCAGAGTCCGACTGAATATGTATTCGTAGAGCGTGGCGCCAACTGAGTATAGTGATATTGTTCAGTTGTTGGGATCTGGAACATTAGTTGCAGAGTGTCGAATGAGGCAATTTCCTCGCCCTCTAGTACGTACCCGATCTTGGTGATACCGGCCTTCTCCCATTTGGACCATGGTTTAAATTTACCCAGCTCCTTCAGGTTACTGTTGTACCACAGGGGTTGTGAAGTAGTGATCTTGTCTTTCCAACCTACAAAAGCATGTGCCCGTCTCCAAACCATGGTAACATGCGCGGCCATTGTTTGTGGGGAGGGTCTTCCCAGGGGCTGATAGAGCAAGTGAAGTGGGTCTGTATCGTGCAGGGCTGCTATTTCGGCCTTTATATGTGGTAGCTCCCGGTCTCCGTGTAGTAGGTCATTGACCACAGCTAGCTGCGAGGCCCAGTAGTATACTCGGGGGCGGGGGACGCTGATTCCTCCCTCCCAGATCGATCTCTGCGGTGTGTCTAATGCAATGCGGGGTTGACCTTCTCCCCATATGAGTTCTCTAAGGAGATTGTCGAGGCAGTTGAATTCGGAGTCTTGGGATTTCAAGCGGGGCATTCTGTAACACATAAAGAAATCTGGGCAGGGTAATCATTTTAAAGAGGGCGGCTCTGCCCATAAGTGTCAACGGAAGGAGTTTCCAGTGGCGGACATCGTCTCTAAAACGGTCCATGATTGGTTGGAGATTATGGGATGTGTAACGAGTCAAGTCCTCTGATGCCCAAATCCCCAGATATCGGAATCCAGCTGATTCTACTTTGTACGGGCAGTCCTGGGGAATGGCTTGTGTACCTCCCTTCACCGGGAAGAGGACTGACTTGCTCCAGTTAATTTTCAACCCGCTAAATTCCCCAAAGCGAACAAGCATCTGCGTCACTATGGGGCAGGTTCGTATCGGGTCACCCAGATAGATCAAAAGGTCGTCAGCATAAAGAGACGCCCTATCCTCATGTCCCTCCGGCCATCTAAATCTGGTCCATTCCTCGCTTTGGCGGAGCCATAAAGCGAGTCTCTCTATTGCCAGAGCGAAGAGGAGGGGGGACATGGGGCAACCCTGTCGCGTGCCCTTACCGAGGGGAAAGGACTCAGAGGGCCACTCATTTACCTTCACCTCTGCATGTTGGTCTGTATAGAGGAGTTGTACCCAGCTCAGGAAGTCGTTTCCAAAGCCCATTCTCCGCATGGTTTCCCAGAGGCTGTCCCAGTGAACCGAATCAAACGCCTTTTCAAAATCTATGGCCAGTAATGCCAGCGGTCCGTGTATGACTGGGGCTCTTTCTAATAGTAGGTGGAGGCGTCGTATATTCATCCACGTTGACTTATGTGGCATAAACCCACATTGGTCTGGATGGATCAGCGATGTAATGACTGATTGTAGCCGGTTAGCTAGGAGTTTGGCAAGGATTTTGGTTTTGGTGTTAAGTAGTGAGATGGGCCTATAAGAGGCGCACTGCTCCGGTGGTTTGCCCGGCTTGGGAATGACGATGATCGTGACTTTACATAGGTCTGGCGGGATGGTACCCTGCTCCTGAGCCCCGAGGAACATCATGTGGAGGGTATGGTGCTAGTTTTTCCCCGCCCAGTTTCTTCCATGTTTCAACCGGGAATCCGTTGGGGCCCGGTGTTTTCCCGGACTGTAATTGGGCCATGGCCTCAGCTATCTCTGTTTCGGTCAGAGCCGCGTCCAATTGCTCCTTTTGCTGTTCCGACAGCTGGGGCAGTGCAATGTCCTCAAGGAGAGAAGGGTTCAGTGGTGATACCGGGGAGCCATACAGCGTGGCATAGAAGTCCGCAAACACCTTCGATATTTCACGGTCTGCATGGCATCTCTCACCTTGAGGAGTTATAATTTCTCTGACATGGCGCTGACCCTCGTCTCTCCTCTCAAGCCAAGCCAACATTTTCCCCGCCTTGTCACCATGTTCATAGACCCTCGCTCTGGACTGCCGATGGGCCTGTTTAGCGTTGTCTAGTTCGATGTTCCGAAGCCTTTCTCTAGCGCCCTTGAAGGATCTAAGGGTCTCAGAGCATGTGTCGAGAACGTATTTGGTCTTCCTGTCGCTCATTTCGGTTTCTGCTTTTGCTAGTTCCCAGAGCCGTTCCCTCTTTTTGTTTGCTGTCCAGGAGATTATCTCCCCCCTCAGCACTGTTTTGTATGCCTCCCAGATGATAACGGGGTCATCCACTGTAGTGGTATTGTTTTCAAAGTATTTATTCGTTGTTTCGGTGACCCGGTCGACAAAGTCAGGGAAACCCAGATAGTAACTGTTCAATCTCCATGATTTGGGGGGGGGAGAGGGGCACTGCCTTGCATCCCCAACACCATTGTCAGGGGTGAGTGATGTGAGATGCCACGGGGGAGCACGGCCGCGGCTGCCGCCCTGTGTATGTCGGTGTTCGGGAGGAGAAAGTAATCCAATCTAGACAAGGAGCCGTGTGCACCAGAGTGGAACGAGTATGCCTCGGTGTCAGGGTGAAGGTGTTGCCACACATCTCGGAGGCCCAGAGCCGAGAGAAATTTAGCCAGATTAGTGGAGGTGCTCGGGTTGCGGTCTCTAATGTGAATGCGATCCCTACTGTTGCACACGACATCATTAAAATTGCCCCCCAACACCCACATATCGGGTTGGTGTTTTGCCATGAGGATAACCAGGTCTTTTAATAACTCCTCCCCGAGCCCTGGCGGAGAGTACACTGAAGCTATGGCCAAGGTTTCTCCCCCTAGTGTTCCAATTGCTACCACATAGCGACCTCTGGGATCCCGTTCTACTGTCAGTACTTCGAGTGGAAGGCGTTTGTGAACCAGTATGAGTGTCCCTCTGGATCCCATGGTGTATCCCGCATGTAGTGCCACACGGTAATTAGTTCTTCGAAAGAAAGTGCAATTGGTACCGGGTAAGTGTGTTTCATTAAGTAGGGCGATGTCTGGGTAGTCTCTGTTCAGGAATTGCATCACAAGACGTCTCTTAATTCCGGAGCCTAGCCCATTCATGTTCAATGTGATCAATTTGAGGGATTTGGGTCGCTCATGGGGTGGTGAATGGGTCATTGTAGGTGGCATTAATAACTTCTAGGGTCGGGTTCACAGGATTTTGAGAGCTGTTGCATAGGAGCATTATGCGGGGGCTGGTCGCGGGGAGGGTGTGTTGCCGTTTGGGGGTAGCACATGGCGACACATGCTCGTCGAAGTAGCTCAATGAATCCATGAATGCACCATAATTTTAAAACAATACAAAAACAAACTTAACTGCCCTTTTCCCCCACCCCATACTCCACCCCAACACGAAGTACCTGTCTCCCAAACATAAGTAAAACCTAACTTGCGCTTAAACTAGAGCATAAACTTTTTATCGGAGATCAGCTCTTTTTTCCCCTTTTCAACTGGGGCCCCTGGCTGTCTGCGTGCCCCGTCTCCTCTCTGCTCTTGTCATGAGGCCCGGCGGACTCACGTGGGGCTCCTTCCTTCCTCTGCCTCCGGTTACCTGGGTTTGGGCAGGGCTCCTTTCGAGTGGATTGTGTCCTCCAATGTATTCCTCATCTTTGATGTATTCCATCCAGCTTCAGCTGCTTCGGAAAATACATTTCGGCAGAGGGCGCTGTGCGTCTGTCTTCGAGTCGATGGTCCCTCGAAGCCCTCCGTCGAGGGTGACGTCATCGGGTGTATAAGTAACACGCATGGCGCCCGTTGGCCTCAGTTCCGTTTTTCCGCAGTGTACGTTGCTTCGGAGATTCGGCGCGCCTCGAGTTCTGTGAAGAAAGAATAAATAACGAAATATGTCTTCGTCATCGACTCCGACCACGACCCCGAAATCGGGTTTCAAAAAATGCAAATCGTGTGGCTCAAAAATGTCGATTACTGATCCGCCCCGAGAGTGCTTATGGTGCCTTGGAGAAGGCCACGACATGGAGGCCTGTATATGAAGTGTCAGACGATGACGGGGAAAGCCTTGCGAGAGTGGAGGGGAAAACTGCAGGTAGGTCTTAAGTTCGACCGAAAAGCTTCTAGCGTCGAGTCGAAGTCCTGTGAGGAGAAATCTCCTCGACGCGAAAGGCATCGGTCCAGGTCCCGAAGCGATTCCCATCGCTCGTTGTCTTCGATGAAAAAATCGAAGAAACAACGCCACAGGTCCCCCTCCACTTCGTCTTCGGACGAATCCCCAAAAAGGATGAAATGTCCCTCAAAACATTCATTATCCGAAGAATGGGAAGCATTTAGAGTAAAAATGATGGAGGTGTTCGGGAAAGCGAAGCCTCAGTCCATGCCTTCCTCGGAAGCCGGCCGGGAGCATTATCGCTCCGACACTCGCGCGCCCTCGAGCCCGGGTGATCGAAGGAGGAAGGATAGAGAACCTTCTAGGACGCCGAGCAAAAAAGATCGCTCGAGTCGAGTCGACCGCTCGAGGTCACCGACGCCGTCCGAGACCCAACATACCTCGAATGGCAAGTCTTTGAAGAGTGCCTTGGGTACTACATCGACGTTATCAACGCCTTTGTCGATGCCGAAGCCCTTGACGCCGAAACTTCCAGCTTGACAAGATCAGCTAGGAAGAGAGAAAGAAAAGGCTAAAACACCTATGTTGCATTCAGGATCCATTAGCACTCCTCCTCTACCTCCTCCACCTCCTCCAGAGAAGGTTTTCAAGCCTCTGCTTAGGAAGGAGTTTTTCAAATCCCTGACCTCAATTTTTGAGGAACAAGAAAGATCTGATGAGGAAAATGTACCTTTTGGGCTTGAATTTGGTACTCCAAATGTTCCTGAATGCCTGATTTCAGAGGAAAGCAGGATGAAGGATTTGGTTGAATCATTGCACAATGCAAGTGGTATTGATACGTCCCCAGAAAATGAATTTGGTAGACCAGAGCCAGGTGAACATGCCAATCCATCATACCGTCAGTTAAAGACTAAGGTAGTAGATTATTTGGGCTGGGCTAGGCCTACAGCCCAATTTGTCCAAGATGATCTTACAGACATACTGGACCATGGTCCTACTGAAGACCCAATTCTACCTTTCCATGTGGCCTTACAAAATAGGGTGGCCAAAAATTGGGAGACGCCGGATTCTATTCCTCCATTGAATAAATCCCTTACTTCAAAATACCGCCCTGCCAGTAGCGACCCCGGCTATCTGTCTAAACATCCCACTCCCGAATGTTTGGTCATATAGGCAGCCACAGCTTCTAACAAACTTGCGTACCCGTCTATCCCTCCAGACAGGGACGATAAGCGTGTGGATGGCTGGGCACGGAAGGTATTTTCAGCTGGGAGCATGGCATTAAAATCAGCCAACTCCACTTGTGCCTTGGCAAAGTTTTCGTACACTCTGTGGGAGTGCATTGCAATAGTGGCGGAGCACATACCAGAAGGGGAAGAAAGGGAAGGATTCCTAGCCATTGTTAGAGATGGAAAGGAAGCTATGCAGGAATCCCTTGAATCTGGTTTGGACACTGTTGATAGTGTGAGCAGGTCCATGGCCACTAGCACAGTAATGCGTAGATTTGCATGGTTATGGAAGTCAGGTTTTGCACCAGACGTACAGGACAGTCTTCTGAACATGTCCTTTTACGGGGCTCACCTTTTTGGCAGCAAGGCTGACGAGAGCCTTGAGAGATTGCAGACCTCAAAGGCAGCTGCCAAGTCGTTGGGAGCTGCTATCAGGCAACCTCAGCCCTTTCGTACAACAAATCAATTTTGGAGGGGATGATCCTATCGTTACTACTCCTCATATGGAAGAACGAGAGGAATGGCCAGTGAAAGGGGCCAAAGAAAGGCCACTCGCGGTGCACGAGCAAAACGTGCAAAGCCAGCTCCAGCTCCAGCTACAGCCTCTTTGCCATCAGCAGCTGCAGCAACCGCCACAAAACCACTTTGAGGACTTGCATCACAAAACACCTGTAGGAGGCAGGCTGTCACAGCATCTGCAAGAATGGCGAGCCATTACTTCAGCTGTTTGGGCTCTAGAAATAATAGCCCAAGGTTACTGCCTTCCTTTTCTAACGCAACCTCAAAGCAATCCACTAGGGAGACACCCTTTGAAGTTTTCGGACCCGCTCCTATAGCAGGAAGTTCTAACCCTGCTGGAGTACGGTGCTATAGAACCGGTACCTGCAGCAGAGAGGAACATGGGATGGTACTCCCCGTATTTTTTGATCCCCAAAAAGGACGGAGGACTGAGACCCATCCTGGACTTAAGAAACTTGAACAAGTTCCTCAGGAAGGACAAGTTCAAGATGGTCACTCTTTCTCAGATCCTTCAGGGCCTTCAACTTCAGGACTGGTTGGTGTCATTGGACCTCCAGGATGCTTATTTTCATGTGCCGATTCATCTCAAGCACAGAAAATACCTGAGGTTCGTGGTTGGCGACTCACATTATCAGTTTGGAGTCCTACCATTCGGATTGACCTCCGCCCCGAGGGTCTTCACCAAATTGATGGTGGTAGTGGCAGCACACCTCAGGAGAGGGGGGGATTCATATCTACCCCTATCTGGACGATTGGTTGAACAGAGCACGATCTGCCGAACAGACAATGGATCACCTGAAAGTCACCTGCCATTTCCTCCACAGTCTGGGCTTCTCCCTCAATTTCAAGAAGTCACAAATGACACCTTCTCAACGGCTCCAATATATAGGAGCTGTGTTAGACACATCCCTGGGAAAGAGCTCGCCTCCCAGGTCGAGGGCTCTAGACATTCTTCAGATGGTTTCCAAATTCCAAAACACCCAAAATCTTCAGGCTTACGACTTCTTAAGGTTGCTCGGGCCTAATGACATTCTGCATCTTTCTGGTGCCAGAGGCACATCTGAGAATGAGATCCCTTCAATGGGCTCTAAAGACTCAATGGTCCTAGTTCTCAGGTCGAATGACAGATCTTCTCCAGATTCCGAACAAGGTTCGTCAGGATCTTCTATGGTGAACTTGTTCAGAGAATATTCTGAAGGGAGAACCCTTTTGGCAGCCATGGCCGGAGATCACAGTAGTGACGGACGCCTCACTCAAGGGGTGGGGAGTTCATGCCAATGATCTGACAATCAGCGGTCGTTGGTCTCCATCGGAGTCCAAACTACACATCAACCTTCTGGAGCTGAGCACAATCAGACTAGCGCTGAAGGCTTTCCTGCCATCTGTCAGAGGGAACAATGTCCTGATAATGACGGACAACACAGTGGCCATGCATTATCTAAACAAAAGGAGGTGTAGGGTCACTACCTCTGTGCAGAGAGGCAATGCAACTCTGGTATTGGGCAATTCAATAAGGAATCTCTTTAACGGCAGTTCACCTAGCCGGGTAAGAGAATATGACGGCAGATGCTCTGAGCAGGCAGAGCACAGTGTCACACGAATGGGAACTGGCTCAGGAAGTCATTCTAGAGATCTTCGCCCTATGGGGAACCCCTCAGGTAGACCTATTAGCGACCGGTATCAACCGGAAGTGCGAAAGGTATTGCTCAAGGGAATTTCCCTCGAGAGGAGCCCTGGGGGACGCGTTCGTGGTGGAGTGGAATTTCCCACTATTGTATGTGTTCCCTCCGATTCCCGTCATTCCTCAGGTCATCAGGAAACTGAGACGCTTCGGGAGCCGCATGATCCTAATTGCCCCGGATTGGGCCAGGAGAACGTGGTAGCCGGACCTTCTAGACATGTCCATCTGTCCTCCAGTATCTCTTCCTCAAAGAGAGAACTTTCTCTCTCAAATGGAGGGTCAGGTTCTCCATCCAGAGGTCAAACCGCTCAACCTTCATGCTTGGTATCTGAAAGGCTGAGATACAGGGATTGGAACCTTCCAGATGACGTTATGGAGGTGTTGCTTTTGTCAAGAAGACCAGCAACAAAGTCTCTATACCGTTGCCATTGGAAAAAGTTTTGCAACTGGTGCAGAGAAAAGAATGTCGATCATTTTCTATGCTCTGTTCCGGAAGTACTTTCTTCTGACCCTAGCAGATAGAGGTCTGAATGTTGGAACCATTAAAGATTATCTTGCTGCGCTTTCCATATTCAAGCGCTCGTCGGAAGAATGCTCCTACTTCAAAATCCCTTTTGATAGTACAATTCTTAAAAGGACTCACTAATGTGTTTCCTCCTCACCCATTTCAAGTACCAATTTGGGATCTCAATTTGGTCCTAAAATTCTTAATGTGTGCTCCTTTTGAGCCTTTGCACACATGTCCATTAAGATTACTAACATGGAAAACTGCTTTCCTAGTTGCTTTAACATCTGCAAGACGAGTGAGCGAACTGCAGGCACTGTCTTCTGGGCCACCCTATACTGTGTTCCATAAGGACAGAGTTGTGCTGAAGGTTAAACCCTCATTTTTACCAAAAGTGGTATCTGAGTTTCATTTAAATCAAAAAATTGTGTTACATGCATTCTATCCTCCACCCCATCCTAGTAAGGAGGAGGAAAGATTACACAGGTTGGATCCAAAAAGAGCTTTAAGCTTTTATATCTCTAGGCTTTCTAGGCTTAGATTGGACAGCCAACTGTTTATTGGCTACACAGGAAAAAGATTGGGTCAGTCACTAACAAAACAGACAATATCACGCTGGATTGTGCTTTGCATTTCGAAATGCTACAGACTGGCGGGAAAAGACCCACCAGAAGGTCTAAGGGCTCATACCACCAGGGGCATCGCTTCGTCTACAGCTCTGCAAAGAGGTGTTCCTATAAGGTCCATTTGTGAAGCAGCGACTTGGTCATCGCTGCATACTTTTTGAAAATTCTACAACCTAGATGCTTCCCAATCTAAGGAGCTAAATTTTGGCAGAGCAGTCCTATACTCAGCCATCTGAAGATATTGAAAAAATCTAATCCCTCCTCCATAAAAATTATCCTTACTGCTTTGGGAGTCTATCAAAGATGAGGAATACATTGGAGGACACAATCCACTCGAAGAACAAGTTACTTACCAACTTGTAACGTTCTTTCGATTGTATGTTCCTTCATCGTATTCCTCATCTCCCTCCCAACCTACCCCCCTGTAGATTTTTCCCGGGCTGTTGTCACTCCGACTCTCGCAAGGCAAATACATGTCTACCGGCACAGTTAACACAGTGGAAAATCGATAATAAAAGGGGGAAATACAAAACTGAGGCCAGCGGGCGCCGTGCATGCTACTTATACACCCAATGACGTCACCCTCGAAGGAGGCCTTCGAGGGACCATCGACTGGACGCACGGCACCCTCTGCCGAAATTTATTTTCCGAAGTAGCTGAAGCTGGATGGAATACATCAAAGATGAGGAATACGTTGGAGGAACATCCAATCGAAAGAACGTTACCAGTTTGTAAGTAACTTGTTCTTCTCCTTCGTTCCCGCTTTCGCCTGGCTTCCGCGGTGGGGCCCGCCTGAGATTCAGGCAACTCCGGCTCGTTCCCTGCTCGCCTGGCTTTGCGCTGAGGTTTGGTTGTCAGTGTTACGTAGAGGCCACTCGGTTTCTGTTCTCAAGGCAAGTATGTTTTGCTTTTGCTATCTAGCCGGCATGTGCCACATCTCATGCTGCCTCCTTTATCTGTTTCTCCCTGTGGCACCCAAAGGTTCTTAGCAGAAGCGCAGAGTGAAGGAGGACCTCGGCTGTAGTGCTGGAAAGATGACAGCTGCATGACTCATTGAGAGAGCAGGGTCCCCCAGACCCCTTCGGCCCCCCCCAGTCACAGAGCAGAAGTCGTCCAATATGGTCTTGTCTTTCAAATTGTTCACACATGTCAGCTAAGGTTTGGTATAGTGGCTAATGTCCCAGACTATGGCCTAGCAGACGAAGGTTCAATTCCTGGAGAGGCACGTTTGATTTATTCTTCTTTTCTTTTTTTAAAGCGGGAAGAGGGAGCAGTCCTTTCTCGCACTTTTCACATCCACCGCTGTAAGGCCTAATCGGAAGCCACGTTTCAGAGGGTACCATGTTTTGGTTTACTGAAAGTTGCTAACCAATATCCTTTTGTAACACTGTGTCACAGATGTCCCCCCAGACTCTAAAGTATGGTTCATGTTTTTTTTTTTTTATAACAGACTTTTTAACTGATTTATCCTGGATAAGGGCACACTGTGGATGTTCCTCATTTTCCCGCAGGCTCCCACCTCCATATCCCAGGTGCTCCTAAACCTCAGGTTACCAAGTAGCGATCAGTTACCCTTACTATCTAAAACAAGTTAAAGTGAGGGTGTAAAGGGCATAGCCTTCTGTATCTGGCTCCCTCTGGACTTCTTCTAGGGGTTTCCTATCCTAACACTCCCCAGGTCAGATTATAGAATGTTGTTTTCTCTGTGTTTTGCCTTAGCATTTTTTTCTTATTCTCTTTCTCTTTTCTCTTTTTCCTCTCTCTCTCGCGCTCTTTCTCGCGCTCTTTCTAGCGCTCTTTCTAGCACTCTCTTTCTCGCACTCTTTCTCGCGCTCTCTCTTTCTTGCGCTCTCTCTTTCTTGCGCTCTCTTTCTTGCTCTCTCTCTTTCTCGCTCTCTCTCTCTTTCTCGCTCTCTCTCTCTTTCTCGCTCTCTTTCTCGCTCTCTCTTTCTCGCTCTCTCTCTTTCTCGCTCTCTCTCTTGCTTCTCGTCCTCTCTCTTGCTTCTCGTCAAAGCTCCACTCCACCAACCTCACTTCACCTGGTCTCTTTCCCCACCGCTCCTCGTGCCCTCACCTTACATCCTTCACTCTTTTGTGTACTGCTATTTTAAACTTTACTTTATCAGCTTTATTTCGACAATGTCATAAAAGCAGTACAAAATAACAAAACCACATCAGCTACAACATCATGATCACTTTGAAAATCGATCACTTCCACACAAAATACAAAATAACCACTTTGCCAGAGAACAAATAAAACAGAGTCAACATTTTACAAAGAAAGAGACAACTCGACAAGCAGATTTCTTTATCCCATAGCATTATTCAACACCATGGCCTTTCTCATGTGAATTTCTTGTCCAACTCAAGTAACTTGTAGTGGCAAGAACAGCCTCTGCGTCTGCAGTGCCCAGACATATTGCCATAGCAATAACAAAGGACCTGCAGGTGCGATTTAGGAACAAAGGCTCCAGGAAACCCTACCTCAAGGGCTTGGTGGCGGGAAAAAGTAATAAGTGGTGTTGCACCATCTCCTCGGGCTCGCCGCAAAGAATACACGATGTGGAGTTGGCATTATTACATCTATGCCGAAATACGGCAGTTCAGAGTTCCAATGCAGAACTTTTAGTATAGCGCCCTTTCCCACCTGAGTGAGACATGGTTCAGGTACTCCTCGTGTCTTTATTGAAAGATATTGGGCCAGCTGCTCTGAGGTCCTGGATTATCCAAGAATGTCCTAACCAATCTTTGCCTCTGCTGCGCTCTTAATCGCTTCCTTGGAAACAGATGTAATCACAGAGGGATTTTACCCAATCCCAGCAAACCCAAATAGCTTTTCACATGAGCAGCCCACTTTAAAGAGCAGCTCCCCTGCTGCGCCAAAACATCCACAACTGCCTCTTTGTATTTACAGAGATGATGATTTGACCACAGACTGGCCCAGTAAATAACCTGCCGTAATTTGCAAATCGTCTCAAACCCCTCTAACCCAGTTTCCAAAAGTACTGGGGTATTCAGGGCAGCAGTGGGCAACCCAAGAATATTTTTCAAAAGTTTTGTCTCAGCCACTACACGGAACTGGATCTCCACTTGTCCCCAGAGTTCCGCTCTGTACAGTGCTGCCTGGCGTGCTTGCGCTCTATAAGCCTCCAGCGAGACCCGCACTGCCCCATTGCCATGCTCTTTGGTAAATCTGGTGAGGGCCCACTATATCTAACCAAAGTGAGATTAGCCTTCTCGACCTGCATGATGCCATAATTCTCAAACCTAAGTAATCATAGGACTGCACCTGCTTAATTACACCCCCCTCTAGGAAGAGAGATGGGCACTTCTGTTTCTTCTGGGAATTAACATTGAAGATCATGGCCTTGGTTTTCTTGATATTCAAAGAAAATCCATTCCTTTTGGGAAATTCCACAAAAATCTGCAATTGTTTATGCACCCAGACAGGTGTAAGAGAAAGGAGCACTGCATAATCTACAAACAACAATGTGGAGAACTTATCACCTACTAGCGAAGGGGAGTTAGTCTGAACAGCCAAGAACCTCTTCAAAACTTAATAAATAAAAATACAAAACAGCCTAGGCGCCAGCACACATTCCTGCCACACTCCCTTGTGGATGTCGTTGCTGCAGCAGGTGCTTCCATCCGGGCTCCAGCGGACCACCGCTGAGTTCCCTGTATAGATACTCTGGATTGCTGAGAGCAAAGCCACAGGGATGCCAATCTCCTCGAGGGCCTTCAAAAAGCATGACAGTGGGACCGTATCAAAAGCCGTGCGTGGATCGATAAACACAGCGTAGACATTAACCTGTCTAAGCACAGATTATTTTTCGCAAATCAGTCGCAGTCAGAGGCTTTGATCTATCGTGCTCAAATCCTCACCGAATCCTACCTGACAATGATCTATTATTCCAGTGCTCAGAACCCAATCATCCAGATGAAATAGGACGACCCTGGCAAACATCTTCCCCCCCAGCATCCAATAAAGAGATGGGTCTAAAGTTGACAGGGTCATCGCCCGCACACTTTTTGTGTAATGGGACACTTACGGCCCCGGTCCAAGACCCCGGGACCTTCGTGCTAGCCAGCACTGGATTCAAAAATTTAGTCAGATAAGCATCCCAGATTAAAGACTCCTCTCTGAAAAAATCTATCGGGACTCTATACGGGCATGGGGCCTTACCCAGCTTTTGGCGCGCCAGCGCAAGCTCCACCTGGGCCTCAGTGAGCATCAAGGGGGACAGAGATGGAACCAGAGCTGATACAGAGCAATTCCTATCTGTACATAATTCCATCGAAGACCCATAGTCACCATAAAAGTCTGCCCAAACTGCTTCCAAAATTAGACCATGCAAATGGATTTGACTCCGCCGGTGTGCACCCCCTCCATCTTAGACCATAAACCCTTGAAATCTCCATGGCCAATTGCTTCCAAAAGGGCCCCCCCCGAAGTCCTCATGCCAACCCCTTTTCTTCTCATTCAGCATCATACAATAATCAGCTCTTGCCCATCCAACCACAATGCACCTCTCATGCCCTTTGCACTTAGTGGTGGCAATTAGCCGCTACTTGGCGTTCCAACACTCCCTATCGTGCCAGGGAGTCGCTTTCTCCATAGGAATATGGGCAGATTTTGTAAGTTTAGAGCAGTAAGCTCCTACTTTCTCCATGATTTCCTCATGGAAATGAATGAAGGCAGCGGCATCTCTCGAATCCGGCCTCACAAAGGCCTTGAAGGGGGGCAAATGGCAGCATACACCTGCTGGAGGCCCCTTTCCAGGTCCAAGCAACCCCATGTCACATTCTTTCTCGCCTGTCAATGTGAATCAGGGACAGGTGCTTTACCGTTGTGGGCAGCCTGACTCCCCCCGTTCTCCCCCCCAAAAGTCCTTACCACCATACATAAGGGATGGTGATCACTCCCCACCCTCCTGTTGACTTCAAATGCCCTGATAAATCCCCAAGCCTGCAGGTTAACCAAAATAGTCAATTTTGCTAAACTCTTCCCTTCCTGTTTCAGTCCTTCTCCAGCAATGGATCTTTCATGGATTCACATCCTGTGAATATTCCCCATAGTCAGGCTGGGAATGCCTGGTTACTTTAATTTAGTATTTTTCCTATGGAAAATGTTCAGCACCTTTGAGTGTCCCATTGACGTCGTTGTGAGTTCTTTGGTCCCAACAATAGGACGTAGAGTTTATAGCTCCACCCCAGCAGCTTCCCCTCAGAATTCAACCATCTTTCTAGCTGGTGGAATTTCTCAAGTTCTTCTCTTCAAAGAGAAATTATCTTTCCATAAGATATATATTTTTCAACTCTATACCCTAAACGGACCAACCGACAATTCATCTATGGTCCTGTTCACGAATATGGAGACCATTGGACCTAAAAAAAAACCTTGTTCAGGCCCTGTGGGCATGCAGCCTAGAGAACGTTTATGAAGGTGACAGACATGTAGACTGCTCTACCCTCATCATTCTCCTTAGGAATGTGAAATCTGTCAGGGTTTTTCTCAAAAAACCCTCTAAGACACGTACTGTACTGTCGACTGATTTGTTGGCTTAATGAAGGAGCATACCCGGCGTCGGAAGCGGGCTAGTCAAGGAGTGGGAGAGCTACCGCCCCCTCTGACAGGCGTTCGCCATCAAGCCACAGGTCCAGGACTGAAGAATGGCTTACGCAAAAACAGGTGAGCCAAAATCCCCGACAGCCAGTCTCCTGCTAAAAAGATACAAGTTAGCAGTTACGACTCCCTTGTCTAAATAGTTGTCCAAAGTCCCGTCGATGAAAACCCCCATCGTCAAAACAGACGGATAAGACCCCATCTTCGTCCTCGAAAAAGAAACGTCGTCAGAGTCTCGCACTTCGAAAGAAGGTCACAGGTCCTGAGTGGTTCACAAAACATCCTCTGACGACCAAATCGTCAACGATACATACTTTGACGAAATCGACAACGAAATCAGGACACAACCCCTTCTACTAATACTACCATGGCTATGGTTCATATAGACCTACCAATCCAACAACTACCTCAGGACAATATATTATCCTGCAGTAAAGTAATACTATAAACCCCAACAGAGGATCATGTGGAGCCCAGGCAACTTCCTCTAGGTGTGTCTCCTATAAACTACACTGAAATTATGCCAGATTAAATCTTACAGCATGAGATCACATCTGTTTTCGAGCCTCCAAGAGAGGAGTGCCCAGGGGTAACGGTTTCCGAAGAATGCAGGATCCAACCTCCTGTACAGGACAAGTCGTCTGGTTGCCTCCAATCAAGAGGGGAAGAACACCTTGAAGGCTACATAATGTACCACTTGGTTTTCCTCTACACCATCGGGAACAGGAGGTATGACACCATCATATCCCCTTTTTAAACCTGCAATCTCTACTCTCCCTGCAAGTACTTTCCACTCTGCAAACGCTGCTAGAACAACTCAATGCAAGGCTCCCACCTCCTCACCCACAGGGGATCCATATATGTAGGAATGACCAAGATATACCAAATCAGCAAGAAGAAGGGGATCAAGGGCATTCGTCCAGGGACCACGCCAAATGTCCACGTTCAGCACACAGAGCCCAATCTCTACCTATCCCTTCACCTCCAAGAAGGGATGGCCCACGTATAGGCGACCAAGAAGAGGGTGTGCTAGTGGATACAGATCAAGATACAGTTCAAAGGGGCACAAGCTCTACTGCCTCTTCAATTTCTCATCGCCAAGGCGATACGTGGGATACAGATGACCTGGATCAGGATACATAGGGTAGTCCAGCACAAGCCTCTCCTCCAGATGACAATGGTGCTTTCCACGCCATGGTATTCAAGGTGTGCCAGGAATTTGGTTTAACTCACTCAGAGGAAAAGAAAGACTGCTTTCTTTTTGATCACATGAGTAAGCGCAGAAAGGCTGTTTTCTATACCCATCCTAGATCATGTTTGGCAAGAAGGGCTATGAACCCTCAAACATCCATTCTCTGAACCGGCACTAAAAGGGAGACTAGACCAATTTAAGGCACCAAATACAACACTAAAATGTTTAACCTCTCAGCTTTCTCCAGAGTCGGTAGTTTCAGTGTCAGCAGGTTGCAAGGCGCATACACAACACAAATGCGCGACTTCCCGGATAATGAGGGAATAAAAATTGATGCCTCAAAGTGCTCACAATCGGCGCAACAAAAGTTAAAGCGGCCAATCGCTATGACTGAGAAATGAGGCACCGGTTGGCTCCTATATGAGAGCATTTGCCAGAGCAACAGCGAAAAGAAGCCATGACACTGTACGTGAAGGTGAAGAGTCCTCAAACCACAGTATCAGCCTTGCAGTGGATCTCGCAGGCACGGGATTCAAGCAAATTGGTAATGGGGTTGTCCTGAGAAAGCAAGGATGGCTACGCTGTCCGATTTTAGACAAGAGGTGCAACACAAAGTTATCGACATGCTATTTGAGGGAGAGATCAATGAGGCCCTTAAGGCAATTAAAGCAGACTCCGATACTGCTAGATCTCGAACGGCCCTACAGGGAAGGTCTTTTCGTTCCTTTCGAGGTGCCTTGTGTCAATCCAGGTTTTTGTCCACAACGGACAACATAAACTGCTCCAGATCCGGCTACTACTCCCAGGGATATAGAAGGAACTACCAGTCTTCACAGAGCAACAGGGAGTATGACCAAGTACAACGCAAAAGCGGATCAATCACCTCTTAAATAGGGTAGACAGAACAAGGCCCAGCAATGACTGCCTCAAGGGCACACAATTACAAAAGACAGATGGGTGCTAGGTACCATCCAGCACGGCCACCTGTTGAGTTCAAGCGCGCACAGAAACCCTTACCTCCCTTGATGTCACACCCGCACCTTCCAATTCTATAACAGTAAGTGCGCCAAATGTTAAAACAACTGGCAATCGATAGAGTTCCTCCTTCATTGAGGGGAAAAGGGGTTATACTCAAGATACTTCATTGTAAAGAAGCCGGACAGGAAGTGGCGTCCAATCCTGACCTTAGGAAAGTTAAACAAAAACATCAAAAAACAAAAGTTCAAAATGGTCACACTACAAAATGTCATAAAGGCTGTACAACCCCATGAGTATCTAGCGGCTTCAGACCTGAAAGACGCTTACTTTCATATCCCAATACATCTGAGACATCGAAAGTATCTCAGATTCAGTGGAGGTCTCCTATTGGCGTATAGGTCCGACACAGGCATCACTATGATTAATGAGCAGCTGTTAATGGACTGTTATAATCAGGACTTTTAAACTAAGGACTGAACATATCAGTATCGACATTATGTTAATAAACCTATATTGGAATGCAGCCACACACCCAAATGAACAGCTTATACACTTGTTTGAGCTGCTGAATTGTAGGATAAGCGACTGGCTTGATCTACATCCTAGTGGAGCACTTCTGTTCTCAGGTGATCTGAATGCGGATTGTAACATGGTGAATACTGATGCATCTTGGATCCTGGCATCCACAAAACCTAACTCTGTGGCAGCAGCTAATAAAGTATTTAGAGGTAGCCTATGGCTTGAATTCATGTCCAGTTGGGGCATGCAGCCGATGTACAATACCAGTCCTACATGGCAAGTCAGAGGTCTCGGCTCAATCCTGGATTATATACTCGTGAGTGTGCACTTCAATTCAGGCATATGTAACATGAAAGTTCACAGACTTGATGAAAGCGATCATGCAATGATTTCAACAAATTTTCCATGGTTTAAACAAAAGAAGGATGTGGCTACATGCGAAGTAATTGTTGAAAATAATGTAGCTGGCAATAGGGTCAAGTGGACCCCTTATAATCTAGTAAAAGTAAATGCTATGTTATATGCGGAATGGGATGCCTTTTGCACGGAGATGTTGGCGATTTTTCAATCGCAGGGCTCCGTTCCATCCGCGCCTTCGAAAGAAGCCAGCAGGGAATGTACTAGGGCCACCGTTCACACGCCTTTGGGCTCGGGTGGTCGGCGCAATCATCGGGCGCCTTCGAGGTCCCGATCAGACAAGGTGGGTCGCTCTATTCATGCCCGCTCCAGGTCCCGGTCCTCGACGCCCTTGAGACCGTCGGAGCCTGTGAGGTCTTCAAAGAAGACGTCGACGCCATCGGCGCCATGTCCGTTGAGGGATTCTCTCGAGGCTCCGCCTCTGAGGAAGTAATCGGCGCTGAGGCCGTCGAAGGACACGCTCGGGGCTCCGCCCTTGAGGCCTGTGTCGAAGCCATCAGTGCCACGTTCGACGCCGATTCTGTCGACTCCCTCAACTCCTTTCGAGGATGCTTTATCGGAGGTACCCCGTGCATCGGTGGAAACCCTGAGGAAGGCCCTGAAGAAGTTGGTGAGACCTATCTTTGAGCCTTTGTCTGTGCCCTCCTCTAGGGATTTATTCCAGCCTCTAGATTATATTTCTGAGGTGGAGGAAGGGTCTGAGAAAGGTTTGGTTCCGGATGAGGTTCCTGACGAAATATTGTCTGGTCATAGCCAGATTGAAGACTTGCGTCAGTCTTTGCACGACGCCAGTGGTCTTGATACCTCCATGGAGGTTGAGTTTGGCAGGCCTGAGCCTGGTACGCATGCTGACTCTTCGTACAGGCGCCACCAGTAGATTTTCTGCAGGATGACCCGACAGATATCTTGGACCAAGGTCCGCCAACTGATCCAGTACTGCCATTCCATATGGCCTTGCAGAGAAGGGTGGCGGCGGCTTGGGCTGCTCCGGAGAGTCTCCCGGCAGTGGGTAAATCATTGCCAAAAAGGTACCGCCCAGCCAGTGACGGCCCCAGCTACTTGTCCATGCACCCTACTCCGGAGAGTTTGGTGGTGCAGGCGGCTACGGCCCCAGCAAAACAGGCGTCGTACCCTACCATCCCTCCTGATAGGGACGACAATAATTTTGACGGTTGGGCGAAGAACGTCTTTTCTTCAGGGGGTATGGCTTTGAAGGCAGCCAACTCCGTGTGTGCCTTAGCATGTTTCACTCACACTCTGTGGAATTGTGTTTCATTGACGGCTGAACATATTCCCGAAGGGGAGGAACGGGAAGGCTTTCTTGCTCTGGTACAGGATGGCAAGGATGCCATGTGTGAATCCGTTCAGTTGGGTCTGGACGTGGCAGACTGTGTCAGCTGGTCCATGGCGGCGAGCACCGTGATGCGCAGCTTTGCGTGGTTGCGGAAGTCAGGGTTTGCTCCGAATGTACAAGCCCGGCATCTCAACATGCCCTTTGATGGTGACCATCTTTTTGGCAGCAAGGCTGACGAGAGCCTTGAGAGGTTGCAAACCTCCAAAGCTGCAGCGAAGTCGTTGAGTGCTGCAGTTTGCCAACCTCTGCCTTTTCGTCCTAGGGGACAGCAATGGAGGGGAGGTTCCTTTCGATACTACTCTTCCTTTGGTAGATCGAGGGGAGCTGCAAGTCAAAGGGGCCAACGTAGGAGTACCGGAGGTGGAAAACAAGGTACTCGAGGTGCCAAGGCCGCTCGAGCAGTTGCCTCTTTGCCCTCCGGCACTGCCACAGCCGCTTCAGCTCAGTCATGAGGCCATGTCCCATGGTTCGCCGGTTGGGGGAAGGCTGGCGCAGCATCCTGTAGAATGGCGTGCCATTACTTCAGATGTGTGGGTTCTGGAGATCATAGCCCACGGCTACTGTCTTCCTTTCCGGCAGAGGCCTCACGACAATCCACCAGGGAATCTCTCTTTGAAGAGTCCAGATCCTCTCCTTGCGCAGGAAATCAAATCCCTGCTGGAGAAAGGCGCCATAGAACTGGTGCCTGTAGCGGAGAGGAACAAGGGATGGTATTCTCCTTATTTTTTTATTTCACAGAAAGACGGGGGGGATTGAGACCCATCATGGACTTGCGTGGTTTGAACAAGCTCCTCAGGAAGGACAAGTTCAAGATGGTTACTCTCTCTCAAGTCCTCCAGGCCCTTCAACTTAAGGACTGGTTGCTGTCTCTCGACCTCAAGGACGCTTACTTTCATGTGCCGATACATCCCAAGCACAAGAAGTACCTGAGGTTCGCAGTTGACGACTCGCACTTTCAGTTTCAGGTCCTGCTGTTCGGATTGACCTCCGCCCGAGGGTTTTCACCAAGCTCATGGTGGTGGTGGCAGCGTATCTCCGGCAGGAGCCGCCCTCGGTCGGCAAGGATCTTCTCTGGTGGGGCGTCGAAGGCAATCTGATGAAGGGGGCTCCATTTTGGCTACCCTGGCCGGAGGTGACGATCGTGGCGGACGCATCCCTCATGGAATGGGGAGCTCATGCTAACAAGTTGAGTCAGCGGTCGTTGGTCTCCATCTGGGTCCAGACTCTCTATCAATCTGTTGGAGCGGAGGGCCATCAGGCTTGCCCTGAAAGCTTTTCTGCCGACTGTGTGAGGGAAGAATGTCCTAAGTGTCAACCGGAAGTGCGAAAGGTTCTGCTTGCGGGAATTTCCTCCAAGAGGAGCCTTAGGGGTCGTGTTCGTGTGGAGTGGTCCTTCCCACTGCTGTACGCGTTTCCTCCAGTCCCCGTCATTCCGCGTGTGCTGCCGAGGTTACAGAGGTTCGGTTCCCAGATGATCCTCATTGCTCCGGCATGGGCCCGGAGATCGTGGTACCCAGACCTTCTTGACTTGTCCATCTGCCCTCCACGCGGTCTTCCCTACCGAGACGATCCCCTCTCACGGGAGGGGGGGGGGGGTCGGGTTCTCCATCCAGAGGTCAGATCCCTCAACCTTCACGCTTGGCTTCTGAAAGGTTGAGGTATATGGATTGGGACCTCCCTGAAGCCGTGATGGAGGTGTTGCTTTCGGCCAGACGGCCTGCAACAAAGTCTCTGTACCGTTGACGTTGGAGAAAGTTCTGCGACTGGTGCAGGGTTCAGAATGTGGATCCTTTTTCATGCGACATTCCTATGGTTCTGCCCTTTTTACTTTCCTTAGCCCACAAGGGCCTGCAAGTGGGTACCATTAAAGGTTACCTGGTGGCGCTGTCCGTATTTAAGTGCTCGTCTGAGGAGTGTTCTTATTTTAAAATTATTTTAATTTCTCAGTTTCTGAAAGGGCTCACTAATGTGTTTCCACCGTCACCTTTCCAGGTGCCCGGTTGGGATTTGAACCTGGTTCTAAAATTCCTCAAGGGTGCTCCATTTGAGCCTTTACATTCTTGTCCTTTAAGACTGTTAACCCGTAAAACTATATTTTAGTTGCGGTTACTTCCGCTCGCAGAGTGAGTGAGTTGCAGGCACTTTCTGTTAAGCCACCCTTCACGGTGTTTCATAAGGACAGGGTTGTCCTTAGGGTTCGTCCTTCCTTTCTTCCGAAAGTTGTCGGAATTTCATTTAAGCCAGGTCATTCTTCCAGCGTTCTATCCTCCTCCGCATCCTGGTAATGAAGAGGAGAGGCTCCATAGGTTGGATCCTACTAGAGCTTTAAGTTTCTACATTTCACGCATGTCCCGGGTCAGAGTGGACGATTAGCTTTTTATAGGATACGGTGGAAGGCGTTTGGGACAAGTTGTTACTAAGCAGACTTTGTCTAGATGGATTATCGTGGCAATTTCTGAATGTTACAGCTTGGCGGGTAAGGACCCTCCGGTAGGCTTACGGGCCCATTCTACTAGGGGTGTGGCTGCCTCAAGTGCTCTGCAGAGGGGTGTTCCCATTCGTAACATTTGTGAAGCAGCCACATGGGCTTCGGTCCATACTTTTGTAAGACACTACTCCCTAGATTCTATCCATGGGCAGGATCTGGCCTTTGGCAAGGCGGTCCTTTATTCTGCAATTTGATTGGGCATTCTAAATTTCTAAATACTTTTCCCTCCTCCATACGTTGGTACTGCTTTGGGAGTCTGTCATAGATATAGAATACGTCGGAGGAACCAATCCCCTCGAAGAACAAGTTACTTTCTAACCTGGTAATGTTCTTTTGATGGGATGTTCCAACAACGTATTCCATATCGTTCCCTCCCAGCCTGCCCCGCTACAGAATTTCTTATGCGATTGCAGCTTACGTTTCCGTAAGGCTTTCTGTGGTCATACTGGCAGAAGATTGGTGCCACACGTTCTGGGAAAAAACTACAACTGAGGCTACGGGCGTCGTGCGTCCTACTTATAACATCCGGTGAGGTCGGCTCGACGGAGGGCCTCGAGGACAGCGTATCGACATCATCGACGCAGGACGCAGACGCCGGAAATTTTCCGAAGCAGCACAGCTGTGGTGATTACCTGTCATAGATATGGAATACGTCGTCGGAAAATCCCATCGAAAGAACGTTACCAGGTAAGTAACCAGGTTCATCTTATATTACACTGAAACACAATGTTGCATTGTGGGCTGGTCTATTGAACTGTATGTTCAATGGGATTATAAGGGAGAAGCGGATTCCAGCATCCTGGAAATTGCCATTTGCTATATTAATATTTAAAAAAGGCAACCGATTTAGCCCTTTAAACGATCGCCCAATTATGCTGTTTGATGTTGAATCAAATTTTTTTACAGCAATTGTCCTGGAAGAACTAAACACCTGGATTGAATTTAACAGCATTTTGGACATAAGACAAATAGGCTTCAGGCACTCTATAGGAACAGATGTGGGTCGGTTAATTGTTGCGAGTCTGCAGAGCACGATAAGATATAAAGGTAACCATTCTCTATATATAGCATTAATGGATTTATACATGGCTTTTGACATGTTGGACAGGTGCACACTCAGGAAGACACTCTAAGATCTGGGAATTGATAAAGGTCTTTTATAGCTGTTAATAATGCTATATTCCGGTACAGCTATAAAGGCACGTCTAAGTAACAGAGGTTATTATCCGAGCAAATTATGACTAACAATGGTTTGCGGCAGGGATGTCGATTGGCACCTACTCTTTTTTAGCTTTATGTATCCCAGGTTGGTAAAATTTTGGACTCAAGTGGTTTAGTTTCCCCAAAAATAGGTAGTACAATTATAAAGTGTGTTGCATATGCAGACGACATTTTGTTGTTTGATGGTACAAAGGTTGGTTTGCAGAGGATGATGACCTCATTTGAAGATTTTATTAATGAAAGAAAATTGCTGGTAAACCCAATTAAAACAGTGATATTTCATACTGGTAAGAAACCATTGAAACAAGGTTCTTTAGTAATGTTTTGTTGTGGTATAAAGTTAAAAAATCAATCAGTGTTGAGATATTTGGACTATACTTTCACCAGTGCATATGCACTTGGTTATACGTTAAATAATCTTAAAATGAAGTCCTAATGCATTGCTAATCAGATGAAAACTATAGAAAGAAGATATGGGAAATTAACATTGAGTCCATGTAACCTGTTCTACCGTACCAAACCCATTCCACGCTTTACATATGGTCTCGAGTTCTGTTCTGTCGATCTGTTAACTTACCTGAAATCTATTGAAGAGTGTGTGGTGAAGGGTACTAAGGCATATCCCGAAATGCATACCCATGGAAATGATACGCTATGAGTTTGGTTTGTCATCCTTAAAAAGTGTTGTATCTTGGAAGAAGTTATCGTTATTGTGGAAGTGTCTTGGTTTCTGAAAATAACACATTGTATCATTGCTTGGGGGAATGACTCGGAGGGTGTATTTATGAAAAACCTAAAAAGTGTCCGTGACAAAAACTTATTTGATCTGGGCCTTTCAATTGAAAATCTTATTAAAAAAAATTTAAGGTTAAAGAACTGAAAAAAGCGTTTGATTGGCTCGAAAATAATGCAGTGATTTTAAATTCCCCCCTGTATTCACAATTAATTTCCTTTTGGAAATTGAATGTAGTTCCAGAAAAATATTTGGAAAAATACCCTTCCAGAGCTTTTCGTAATTCAACAATGAGATTTCGGTTCAAGCCAACTACCAAGCAGACGTCACCCGAATCAACTAAATATTCTCCATCATTCAGGCATGGATGGCCTCTCATGGCCTCTGCCTGAATGATGAGAAGACTGAGCTCCTCATCGTCAGCTCCCCCAGCAACCTAACTAAACTTAGTCCCAGTTACAATAACATCACGATCGATGGTCACACCATCCCTATTGCCAAAAGCGTGAAAACCCTCAGCTTCTACCTGGATGCCAACACTAACCTCTCCAAACAAACCAATATGATCGCCTCAGCCTATACCGGCAAGCTCATCAGGGCCAGCAGACCTTTCTTATCACCCAATAGCTGCCTCACTCTCGCCAGAGCCCTCATACAATCCAAACTGGACTACTGCAACAGCCTGTACCTAGGTGCTAACCAATCTGTAATTAACAAACTACAGGTACTACAAAATAACGCTCTTCGCGCAGCCCTCAACATTCCCAGGCGAGAGCATATCTCCACTGCTAGGAAATCCTGCAAATGGCTCTGCATACGCCAGAAAATTGACTTGAAAACCATCTGCCTCACGTATAAGTCCCTTAAGCACCTAGCACCACCATATCTAGCTAATAAATTCACCATGAAACCTGCCACCAGAACCACCAGATCCTCCAACACTCTATGCCTGACAGTGCCCAGATTCCACTTAAAAAGAGCCGGAGGGACCAGCTTCACAGTACTCGCCTCCCAACTCTGGAACACCCTACCGCTCAACATCAAAACTACAGAGTCCTTCTAGATCTTTAGCAAGCAGGTTATCAGCTGGCTCCTGAACAAAGAATAGCACCACTGACTCCTGACCTCACATCCCCAGCTCCGTAAACTGCTGCATGTATTGTAATTGACTGTATATTGAAATTGTATATTGCCAACTGTATATTGGTTAAACATATAACTGTAGATTGTATTCCTTATACAATTTATGTATGTAACATAAGTATGGATGTATGTATGTAACACAAAGATACTTCACATTTATGTAACTGTCTTCTTAAGCGCCCTTCTACCTCTAGGTTTGGAGCGCTATACAAATAAAATAAATAAACAAACAAACACCAGAAAACAAGGAACTCCTCCTCTCTACAGTGACAAGCTGCTCACACTTCCTAAAGGGGCTTTTTCGCACTTTTCCTCCAAAGAAAAGAATTTCACTGCTATGGAGCCTAAATCTAGCGCCGGCTGGTCTCATGAAAACCCCCTTTGAGCCTCTATCTTCGGCACACATTAAGTGTGTGACCTGGAAAGTGGTGTTCTCAATCGCCTTTACAGTCTCTGAACTACAAGCTTTAGTGGTGGACCCTCCGTACTTCCAATTCGCAAAGGAAAAAGTAATCCTCTCCACCAATTATCACTTCAGCTCAAAAGTACCATCTGAATTTCACAAGAATGCAACTATCACTTTGCGTACATTCTTTCAGAATGCCACCTCCCCCTGGATGTAAAAAGGGTGTTAAAATATTATCTGGACCGGACAAAATCATTTAGAGCAGTGAGACAGCTCTTTATCGCTTTTTGCCCCTCCGATAAGGGGAAGCCATCACAAAACAAGGTATTGCAAGGTGGATATCCTGTGATTTCCTTCTGCCACGCAAAGGCCAACAGGCTGCTGTAGACTACACCTAGGGCACATTCTACTAGTGCCACGGCAGCCTCAGCAACTCTCTGTTCGGGAGTGCCCATCAAAGACATTTGCCAGGCGGCAACATGGGCAGTGCCTCCCACATTTACTAGGCACTACTGCCTACAACAACAGCATGCAAAAGACATGTAGATGGGACCGGCAGTCCATCAATGACTGTTCCAGTAAGGTAAGCCTTGCAACTTACGGGTGTTTTTACGACCAGAAAAGCAGCAAACAGTAAGGAATCCTCCTTACCCTGTAGCACTCCTTCACAGAAGATCTTGTTGGAGACTGTATGAGGAGTCTGTATGAGACAGAGTATTGACTACCAGAATAAAAGGAACCCTACCACTATCTGGTGTCTGTCTCTCTGTTGCCACACTGGTACCGGTCGTTCTAAATTGAGACCAGAAGAATTCCTGCTAGCATTGAAAAGGCAAGGTAGTGAATGATTGGCAGGGGCACCATTTTCATTCAACACAGCACAAGCAGGGGGCTGGAGACTGGGGCACTCTTAAATCCCTCACTCTACCTCTCAGGCAGGACTGGCTCTAGTAAAACCCCTGGTATGCCTCCTGCCCCAGGACCCCCCTTGACGGTGTTGAGACCCTCACCCTGTCACAACTACTCTTTCCAATTAGTTCTAGACCTCCGGAGCATAGCATCAGCCATAGGTTCAAGAGACAATCAAACATTGTTATTTTTCATCATCATGATATGGGACTGAGATGCACCGTCAATTTGACAAAGATCATCATGGATTGCCAAACTACTCTCACATGTAGTGAGAGGAGACATAGTTTGTGCCTAATGATTGCCATTGGGACTGCGTTGGGGAGTCTTAAAATCCTCTTCCAAAAGCGACTATCTAGTCTCTCCCAGGCTTCTCACGGCAAACCAAGACAAGCCTCAGCGGCATATGTCAGCATTGGTATAACTTTCTGGTTATAAATGTTTGACTGGGAGGACTGATACCTTTCCATACTTCCTCACGATCACCATCCCTTGCGCAGTCAGCTGTTTCACTTTTGTGTTTAGGCAATCCATCCACGGCTTCTCGCACTGATCATTGCCCCTAGGAATTTTATTGAGGCGACGCATCATATTCGATTCCCCCCCCCCCCCCAACGACCAGCAAGGCATCCTTTTTTTCTTTCTCCTTAGATTTTCCAGCATGAGGATTTCCATTTTCGTGATGTTACTCTTCAGGCCATTCCGTTTGACTTAGTTCTGAAGTGTGTCAAGCTTCTTCTGTAGGCCAATGGGAGTTCTGTCCAAAAGGACTAAGTCGTCGGCATACAGGAGCCATCCTGCAGATGTTCTGTTAATCCTGGGCGGGCATGACCTTGGAGGGTCTAGGACCTCTTCCATGTCCGTGATAAAGATATTATATAAGATGGGTGCCAAAGGGCAACCCTGCTTCAGGGCCCTATAAGTCTGGATCCCCCTCGTCAAATGAACCGCTTGATCAAGTCTGACCTGCAGGACCGTCCCGGTATAAAAGTCTTTTATTGTGCCCACAACCCATAACAGTCATTTTGGTCCATAGTGGCTTCCGGCTGATGCAGTGAAACGCACAATCCATATCTATTCATGCCATGTACAGTCTGACTACCCCCTTGAGAGTCTTCATTTTTAGGAGGCTAAGCAGAAGCAGGTTCAGGCCACAGCTGACTCATTTGACAAAGCCAGATTGCCTAGGGCCATAAGACCCTGTTTCTTTCACCCATTCTTTCAGGCGTAACAGGATTCCTGCGAAGATATTTCCCAGGATATCAAGAAGGGCGATCGGGCGGGAGTTTTTTGAGTCCGCCCTATCGCCCTTCTAGAAAATGGGGACCACAACTGCCTGTTTCCAGTTGGCTGGGACTCTACCACATCAGCAATCCGCTGGAACAGAACCAAGCAGAAGTCAGCCCCGGCCTCGGGGGGGGGGGGGCCTCCTTTAGCATATATTTCATAATCCGTCCGGCCGTGGCGCATGGGAATTACCCGCTTTTGTTATTTTATGCAGGATTTCCTCCCTGACCAAATGGATCAACCAATAAGTAGACTGATCGGAGTTCGGCTCTTCCCTGTTTTGCTCCTTCTGTGCAAAAAGGTTTTCAAAGTGTTCAACCCAGCGGTTCTTGGGTATTGGGTTTTATTGGAGTAGACCAGTGTCAATTTCCCTGCCATTCAGCAGCTGCCGTAGATTTCTCGAGTTTTTCAAATCCAGAACCTGCATCATAGCTTCAGAGTCATTCTAGTAGAGGATACCTCTGTGGGAAGTTACCCGGTTTTTATACTTTTGTTTTCTTTTTTTCATTGCTAGTCCTGAGTTCGCTGAACTAGGGTAACCATCCCAGCCCTTTAAGACGAGATAAGACGAGATAGCAATACTTGGAGATGGATGGAGATGCAGAAGATGCTCAAACATCAATAATCAAACTGGCTCACAAAGTTGGCAAAGTGCGACTGTTTTAATGTCAATTATCTAAAACAGGGAGTTACAACGAACATCAGCACGTTCGCTCAATCTTCACACTCAATGCAACACATAAAAAAAACATGTATAATGAAAACTCGTCATTATTGACGTTTACCTACGTTGCAAACTACAAAAACCTACTTGTAATGGCGATAGGCTTACAGGGAACATCTAGGTATATGTTCCATACTTGTTGGGAAGGTGATTGGGTCTCTAACATCAGGTGGGGCAACTAAGCCGTCCCTTAGTGCAGGTGTATATGAACGTCATCAAATACACAACGTCCCATTGGTTATACAAACTATAGGACTCTCTATTACATGACCCTCTACAATTGGTTGTCACCCTTGTACCCCTCTGTAATATTCCACCTACGCAGGCAGCACGCAGGCTATCATCCAGCTGCTAGTGGGCTGGTCATAACCATAGCTTCCCACCAATTAGCCCGGTCAACGATCATCAGCCTTACAGTCTGTCAGTCCATTAAGGCTTTGAACTCAGCCTTGAAAATGTTCTCTGTGCTGAAGAATATGAGGGAGTATAGAATATTCTTGTCTTCTCGGTTTCGATACAGCTTGTCCTCTTATCTATTCTCATCCAACCACGTGACTGCAGACCATGTTTTCAAGTCTTTCTGTATTTAAAATACTATTAAATGATGAACCTCTGACATCTTTAATGTTCTCGCTTCTCACTTAAGACAGGAGTTCTGTTCTTTCACACGTTCTGTAACCATTGTGCGCACATTCAGGCCCAATGTGGCCTTGACTTCTTGCTGTTGAGCCAACCAGACCCTTCTTTGATTCTCTTCAAAGGTCCAGCTTCCAATTTCGAACTGCGATGCACTGAAAACCTTTCCTTTCACTGCATCTAGCTCTGCTAAAGTGCGTTGTGGAATCATCCACGTTCATACTATGCGTATACGTTGGTGCAGCGCCGCAATCTAATCATTACATAGCTAGCCTTTATGAATACTTTATCTACTTGCGTTACTGCGACTGTACAATTGTAAAACTACGTGATAACTTCATTATTTCTGTAGCATGAGCATCTTCATCTTGAGCCCAAAATGTTGCTCATGCTTAACATCTTCTCCTTTATTTCTATAGAATACTTATATTCTTTAATCTGCTTTCCCGCTTGCTTTTCCCGCTTCCTTCGGGATTTCATTCAAATGGCCATCATATTGTCATGTATGCATGTATGGCTTTCTCAATGGAAATCTTACTTGCAGGCTTCTCTTTGGTATAGGTATTCTCACTGGCAATGCGCGTGTCTCACACTCTGGCTCCCAACATATAGGCAGCATGGGGGAGGAGCTTTGGGTGGGGGTACTCGACTCCACCTCTACATCGCTATGCAACAAATGTTTCTGAGTTGTGATTATTTTATCAAAGGAGTGCTTAGGTTTGAAACATGGTTTGCTTCCTTTTCTAGGTTCCTCCTGAAAAATGGCCAAAATGGGTTTGTATTCCAAGTCCTCACCCCACCCCCATACGTACATCTGTTGTCAGGCTATCAGTCTATCGGTCAAATGGGGAACTAGGATTGTGGTAATTCGCAAACGGTTTCTTCCAGGTTCCAGGCCGAACATGTGGTTCCAGAGGCGAGATCTTTACTTTCCTGTCCTGCACAGTCTAAAACGGGAGAGCTCCACCGGGTCATGGTCACTGTATTCGGAAAGATGTACCATCAAGGATATCACCCGAGGGAGCACAGTGCTATAGACAAAGTAATCCAAGGTTGCACTTGCCGTCCCCGAGTGCCATTTCACCGCCCCTGTAAGGTCTCCTTCAACGTGGCCATACACCGTATGGATGTCCCTCACTACAGTTTCTTCCAGCCATTCCTGGCATCTGCCTCTTTTTCTGCGATGCCACTCCAGCCATCCCTTCCTTTCTTGTGCTTAGCCGCAGGCAATCCACATTTAGGTCACTGCAAATGATTAGCCAAGGCTTGTCCATTTGAGTATACAGCAAGTCTATCCATGCAGTCATTGTGTCTACACAATATCTTGAATCCTTAGAGTTTGTGTTCCAGTAAAGATTGAAAAGTGCCGGACACCCCTTCCCATCGGAGGGGTGATACAGTAGTTTTATTATTGTTATCTGGATGAGAGCATTGGGATGGATAATTCGAGTAACCTTCTCTATGGAGCTGTTTCTTATCAGTGTCAACAGGCCGGAGCTATGTCTTACAAGATCCCCTTTAGTTGCTTTGTTTAAATAACCCGTGAAGCCATCCAGTAATGGAGTTTCATCTCTGCCACGTTTCCTGTAGACATATGATGTCCAATTTGGCCACTCGTGCGCCGAAGGCTTGGAACAGATGGCTGAATCCTCTTGTTTTCCAGGACCCAGCACCCAGCCTTCCAGATCCTCTAGTGTGAATATACTGGTCCTAGGGCTCTAGCCAACCAGTTCCAAATCAATCTTTGGCTTCAGAGTGTCTACTCTCCGGTCCTGGCTCTCAGATACTGTCTCATTTCTTGTTCCTCTTATGGTGATCTTTAAGGCGTCTGGGCCGCATATTACCACTGGCTTGTCTCTTAGAGGTTTACTTTGCCAATCACCTTCATTTTCTGCTGGCTTTACTAGCGCCTCTGGCACACCCTTTTTGACTTTGGGCACTTAAAGATGGAGCTGGCTCCCGGGGCTATTTCGTTGGAGACTTGCTATCTTTCAAGTCAAAACCCAGAGTCTGTAGGTAGTCATTCACGTTCGCCAATAGAGCAGTCAGAGTGGCAGAGGCCATGTGTAGGCACACTCGGGAAGTCGACAATCCTGGTGTCTTTCGATTCAATCACTCGCAGTCTTGGAGCGTGGTGAAAGAGACTCATTACATTTGAGTGATTTAGGATTGAATCGTCCTCTGCCTTCAGTACCCTTTCCAGGATTACCTTGCAGCTGCTGTAGTTCGAATCCAGTTTGTTGAACTTTCAGCTCCGGGAGGTGAGTTGAGATCTAGGAACCCAGGTCCTGTCATCGTTGTCTTGCTCTCTACCTGCTTCACGTGTATATCTGTCATTGCTGGATTGCTCAATCATTTTGTCCAGCAGCGAGGACAGCTTCTCTGTGGGACCGAACTTATTCCTCGCTTTTGTCTGTTTATTCTCCAATGTCAAGAATGGTGAGTTTGGTTTGGTCACACTCTTGGAATGGTATTCCAGCTCTTCTTCCACAGGGTCCTGGTAGGTTTGGTTGGTTTCTATGAGATAATCTTCCACAAGGTCATCAGATTGGTAGTCTTTGTATGTTGATAACTCGAACAGTGGATCTTCAATATTTTCCAAGTACATTATCCCACCCTGTTTGACAGGATCATGGTTACATTCTCATTTACTCCCAGATTCGCAATGTTTTCCTTGTCATTGTCCGTATAGCAGCTTTCAGTTGGTAATGTGGATTTCGCTGGCTCCACTGATACAGTTCTCAGATTTCTGATGAAGTTCTCTGCACCACAACCCGTTGAGGTTTCCGATATGGGCGTGTTTTTTGTTTTCTTGAGTTGCTCTGGCTTTGGGACTTTTACCAGCACTTTCATCTGTTTTTCGGTCTCACGGTTAAGGATTGGGAAATGGTCTTGCAGCTGTCTTCTCTTTCCGGGCTACTGTTGTTAGTTTAGAGCTGCAGCCTGCTCCTACCTGAGGAATTTCTGGACGACTCAAGGTGAGAACCTGTCTCCTGGTCACTAATGATTTCAAATGGGCTCCGAGTAGCCTCGGGGAAGAGTCCTTGGACCCATCTGTGTTTTCTTGGATAAACTAATGTTGGTCACTGTCTACTAATACCACAGTGCTAGAAGTAGTTTCTGAGCCGGATCTGCGGGCACTTGGGTAGCCTCAAATCTTCTGTCTGTGACATTGTTTTGTTGTTTCAGTTGTGTTGTAGTGTCGTGAATCCCCGCCAGGAACGCCTTTTTATCTTCCATTGCTTCTTGGATTAAGTCAATAAGGGTTTTGATGATCTCCCTGTGTTTCTTTTTCCCTTAGTCTTTTTTCCTCTGGAGGCCTCGATAAATGATTTGATAAAGACTAATTTTGGTGTGCATTAAGGTGATTTACTTAGCCTGATCTTTAAGACTGTCGTTTAAGTTTCCATAGACTTTTAGAAAGGGTGACAGGGTGACAGTGTGATAGACCATGGAGCCGATGGAGGCCTGTAGCTGTGCGGTCTGATCTTCCAGGCGACCGTCCTTCAAAGAGTGTTCTGTAGTGTCTCACCCACATGAACTAGATATTGGCAGGCAAGTTTCTTTCATCTCTTGATGAGTTTCAGTTCCAAGTTGGGTCCTGAACAGAATCCTCACTTGAGGCTTCGCTCGAGCTTGGGAAGTACCGCTGTTGACCCCTAGGGTGGAATTCCGACCTAGGGGCGATTCTGGGTGGCATTTGGGAGAGGCCTGAAGATACCAAAGGGGAGTAGGGCTGTTCTTGGCTTTTTGGGGGGTAGGGCCAGGCATGGGCCCAAATCCCTTCCTACTTCAGGAATCGTGTGTTTAGAACTGGCATCCAACTTAGTTGTAATGTCAAACTTGCAATGTCCTTAGTAAGTCTTACAACCAAGGCGTTCTTCTCCAAGGCCAGGCATCTCCGCACCTGGGTCAGACCTGGGTTCTAGGTTCAAATTTGATGTAACAGGGCTGGGTGCGGTTAGGCAAACATAGGTTTCTTGAGTAGTACTCTCTGTTCCCCAGTTGGGAGCACGCCGTTTTCTTGGGCGGTGCTTTGTTCTCCTGGGGACACCCTGCTCATTGTTGCCGCCACCCACGGGAAGGACTGGGCCTCAAATGTATTCATTTGAGTGGGTGGTTCTTGTGAGCCAGCCTGGGAAGGCAAAGAAAGGGAATCAGTTATCCAGCAGGTCGGCACCCAATAGTTCATGCCCCTCTTCCACCAGAATTCGATCAGCTGTACCACTGGGGATAGTTTCATCAATGGTGGCTTTACAGTTCTCAACAGCCAGTGAGTTTTGTATCGCCCCCGCCCCCTTTGTTTAAAGTGCCATTTCAGTTTTACGTGATCCGACAATGATTTGCTCCTAGGTTTTAACAAGTGAGACTCACCCTTTTTGCTTCTAGAGTCTGTCATTAAAGTGGAGACCATCACAGAAGCATTAGTAGGGGGCTGGGCCTCTGAGATTCCACCATTTGGTTGCTCTGTTATGTGGCAAGAGTCCCTGATCAGAGTGGATCCTTCTCCCTCTTTAGCCATAGTCACCTCCTGCCCGTTCCTACTATCCCCCCCAGACCACCCGGTCTGTTTTCGGTCCTCCAGCGTCCAAAGACCCAGACCTTGTCGACATTTACTAGGCATCTGCAAGTAAGGACAGTGTAGTTTTTGATGTTTCTAAAGATGCGGTGGAGGGAACGTGAAGAGAGGCAGGAATTTCAGGGGTCACGGGGGAGGCGAGGGTTACAGAGAGTAACCCTGGTCTGATCTTCGGGGGTGTAATTCTCCATTTTGGGCCCAAAGCTCTGGGGATCGCTGCAGTGCATACAGTATTTACTTGGTTCAGAGAGTTCTGACCGGTCACCCTGTTACCTGCAGTCAGCACAGTCCTCGCTTGACTGCGCATTCTTTGCAGTCCTCCAACCCCTGGCATCTGCACCGGTTCAATCAGTTTGCTCCAGTGTTTAGGTGTTCTTACGTTTTGGCAGGTGCTCCTAGCTTGTACCGCCCCCCTGGGAACACTGGAAACACTCCTCGCACTTTGAAACGCTCAGCGTCCGGAGGGAGGATTTTGAAGGTTTGACTCCTCCTCCTAAGCAGCAAGGATAGCGAGGGCAGACTCTGTTCAGGACACAATCTGCAGCTGGCTTTTCTCACTTTGCCTCTGTTAGAATCTCCTGTTAGAAGCTCCTGAATATCTTTCTACCCCAGCTTTTCCTCCCTAGCTTTGGGCCCTGCGGTTTTCTTGTCACTTGGCCGATGGCATGGGCAGCTTCTTCCTCACTGTAGATATCAGTTGCTCCCTTGCTCCAGTTTTGTTATCTGATACATCTGGTCATGGATGGCTGTTGGCTCTGCTCAATAGTGTCTGCGTCCAATTATTACTGTTGAAGTTGTTTTATCTTGGTTGGCGATATGAATTTCCTGGCAAATCAATTATGACACTGTAATATGCAGAGAAGAGCATGAATGGCATGATTAGCTCCTACTGAAACCAGACATAGTATTGGACAATTAACATTCCTGTTTATATCTACCTTTTGTGCCCACTTCCCTTACTCAAATATGTGATTGCATTCCTCTGTCTTCTTCCCTCACATACTGAGTGCACCGAAGCACTATTTACTACCCTAATTCCTGGACTACGGTCCCCGAGGGCGTTCAACCCACAGCGCTTTGAGATCATACCCTTGTAAATAAGGCGCTATACAAATGCACAATAACATAACATAACAGTCAGCGATGTAGCCAAGGAACTCTACCTGGTGACTATCCAATGTGAGACTGCAGCCAAGTCGAAATTTTCTCTACTTCTCCAGCATGGGGTCTGGCATGGATTCACATGCTCATGAATATTCCCCGTCGTCAGGCTGGGAATCCTCGGTAAAGAAAAAACCAGTATCAGTTTCGTTTCTGATCTGTCTTTCGTAGTAATAACCAATCACTGGTCTCTGCGTCATACTGACCACAGCCAATGACTGCCCTCTACCTAAGCACCGCCTCTGGCAGCCATCTTCAGATTTTTACCGCACGTTCATGTGTTGGGATCCTCGTGCTATTGCTCTCGAGGGTTAGTGCTATTTTTCGCGCTTTTTTCACAAAAACTTCGATTCTTTCGGTCAAAAGAGCCTCAAGCTCCACCGATCCTACATCCGATCAACGGGGACCCGTGTCGGATTCGTCTGCGCCCCTCAAGGGTGAAGATTTCGTCGAGCTACACTTCGGAGGACTCCAGAAGCTTCTCAGGCCCGGTCTCGGAGATGGCCCAGGAGAAGGGAAGCTCGACGCCCGGAAAGCTGTTCAGGGTCTGCCCTGGATGCCAGCTGCAGAACGTCTTTAAGGAGGACGAACACTCTTTCTGCCTTTACTGCCTTCATGAGGACAAGACGCACGTGGAGAAGGACTGTGCGTTTTGCGGCAACATGTCGGAACGGACCATGAAGGACCGCCATCAACGTCTCGCCAACTGGCTGGAGGGTAAGAGCCCGTCTGGCGAGAAGAAGAAGAAATCCGAGCGGTCTTCTAAGACCTTTGAGGGCGCCCCGGCGACGGGGGCCCAACTTAAAGCCAAGCACCGCGAGTCCGCTGGCACCGGGAGCGCCGAACGGTCGGGCTCAACGGGCGCCAGGCAGGGCGCACCCTCCCCGGCACCATCAACCACGAGCCAACGCTCTGGGTCGGGTAAGAGGAAGGCCGAGCACCCGGCGAAGCTCCTGGAGAGGCCCCGGTCGAGCTCTAAGGCAGAGGAGGAGCGTGGCAGTGCCCCCTCCCTCAAGGATAAGGCGGTGAGCGCACCTAAGGTGGTGAAGGCCTTGATCCATCCGACCAAGCCCTCTATCGAAACGGTCGCGGCGGCCCTGGCTCAGCCTGTGGTGGCTACACCAGTGGTGGCGACCTCAGGGCCCAGAATCTCCCTGCCTCCTCGGAGGGAGTCTTCTTTTGTGCCCATCGATAGGACCCCCGTGAAACCCTCCGTGGGGAAGAAGAAGGGGGGGCAGGGCGTCGTCGTAGATTCGGCCTCAACCTCAGAAGAGGAGCTGATCGAGGTCTTAAGCCACGGCCTAGGCGTGGAAGAAGGCCAGCCCGTCGGAATGGACCCCGACGCAGGTGACGACGACGACATCGTCGAGGATACCGACGGGGCCCCTGCTCGCCCGTCGGATTCCCCTCTGCCAGCGCCGCAAGACAACTCGGCGGCCATTTTGTTGGCCATACAGTCCTTATGCTCCGAGCTAAGGACGAGGCTACCGTTACCGACGGAGGAACCTCTCCCGTCGGGGGATCCAGAACCGGGACCTTCTGGTGTTCCCCCTACCAAGAAAAGAAGGATCCATCCACCACCTCCTTTTCAACCGTCGCGCCCCGTCCAGCCCTCCTCCCCGTCCACCCGAGGGGATGATACGGGGACTGACACGGCAGCGACGGGTACGGACGACGAGGCATACGACGAGGATATTCCGTCGTCGCCTCCCACCAGGGCTTCTCCGCCCGACGAGATCGGATCTTTCCACTCTATGATCTCCAGGGCTTCCGAGCTTTTCCAACTCTGCCCTGAGGAGAAGAAAAAGGAAGGCTTCCTTTATCAGCGGCGCGAGGCCAAGAGGAAGACGGTCCTCGCAGTGCCTCTGTTGGACGACATTTGGGATGAGGGCCTTTCCCTCCTCAAGAACCCTTCCACGACGCCAGCTAGAAGAGACCGGTACGAGAAAAAGTACCGGGTCCCGGACACGGCCCCCCTATGCCTCCGGGCGCAGCCTACCCCGGATTCCGTCGTCTCCGCGGCAGCCAGGAAGAAAGCGGGGGGGGGGTGCGGCCTCCACATCGACTTCCCCGCCGGACGGCGAGGGAAAGAAATTGGATGCTATGGGACGTAGAGTCATCTCGTCGTCAGCGACGACGATTAAAGCGGCCAACGCCTTGGCTATCGTGGCTCGCTACGACAGGGAGCTGTGGTACAAGATAGCTCCCCTGCTGGATTTTCTGCCGGACGACAAGAGGGCGGAGGCCCTGGAGATCCTGCAGGAAGGTGAGGTGGCCTCGGACCACGCCATCACCGTGGCGACGGACATCGCCGACACTGGGTTCCGCCAGCTGGGCAACGGCGTTTGCCTTCGACGTCGTGGATGGCTCAAAGCTACGGACTTCCGGCAGGACGTCCAGACCAGAGTCCTGGACATGCCCTTCGACGGGAACAACCTGTTTGGGAAGACAGTGGACGATTCCCTTCAGGCCATCAAGGCGGATACTGAGACGGCCCGGGCCCTGGGAGTTCTGCAGCAACGACGGACGCCCTTTCGGAGCGGCGGAGGCAAGGGCGCCTCCAAAGGTTCCGGCTGCGGTTTCGCTTCCTACCGTCAAGCGGCCCGCTCGTCGTCGCAAGAGGCCTACAGAGGACGAGGCAAGTCTAGCGGACCCCGCCGTCGTCGCCAAGGAGGTCAAGGCGGCAAGGCCGCGTCCAAGCAGGATTGAACCGGCCGTGGGGTCGGGCCCCCACCGAAGCATCCCGGTGGGAGGCCGGCTGGCGGGCTTCGTCAGCGTGTGGGAGTCCATCTCCACCGACCGTTGGGTGCTGGATGCCCTGGCCCGGGGCCACGCGCTCGAGTTTCAAAGAAGGTGCCCGCGCGTCCCCCCCCGTGGCCAGGAAAGAACTTCACGTCCCTCAACTTCTCCTGGAGGTAAAGGCGATGCTCAGAAAGGGCGCCATCGAACTCGTCCCAAAGAGGCTTCGGGGCTCCGGAGTCTACTCGAGATACTTCCTCGTGAAGAAGAAGACGGGAGGATGGCGCCCCATCCTAGACCTGCGACGTCTGAACAAGTTCATCAAGGCGCAGAAGTTCCGGATGGTCACCCTCCAGCACGTCCTGGGGCAGCTGGAGGAAGGAGACTTCCTATCGTCGTTGGATTTGGAGGATGCCTACTTCCACATTCCCATCCTAAAGGGGCACCGAAAATTCCTCAGGTTCGTGGTCCAGGGGCGTCATTACCAGTTCAAAGCCCTTCCCTTCGGACTACGGTCGGCACCCAGGGTATTCACCAAGTGCCTCGCACCGGTGGCGGCGCAGCTGCGCCGCGAGGGGATTCACGTCTTCCCCTACCTCATCCGCGCCAAGACGAGGGAGCTCGCCGTGGTCCACACGGCAAGGACCGTCCAACTCCTCACGGACCTGGGATTCTCCGTGAATTACGCCAAATCCCACCTGGTGCCCGCGCAAGTCGCACTGTTTCTGGGAGCGAGGCTCGACAGTGTCCCTTCTGGCCTCCCCGTCGGAGGAGAGGACCAGGACCATCTTGGGCAAGGTGCAACGGATGTTGGTGGCCGACGCGGCCAAAGTGAGGTCCATCAAGTCCCTCCTCGGGATGATGTCTTCCTGCATCTACCTCATTCCCATGTGCAGGCTCCGGATGCGCCCGTTGCAAGAATTCCTGGATGCGCGCTGGATCCAGACGACGGGCAGCTTCGAGGAAAGGATCAAGCTCGACGAGAGTTTCCGACGAGCGATACGGTGGTGGGGCACCCGCGCGCATCTGACGGCGGGCATGGACTTCCAGACCCCAGCCCACCAGGAGACTGTGACCACGGATGCCTCCCTGGAAGGGTGGGGAGCGCACACCGAAAATCTGCACGCAAGGGGACTCTGGCTCCCGACGGAGAAGTCCCTGCATATCAACGTCCTGGAGCTCCGTGCAGTGTTTTGGGCCCTCAGGTCCTTCCTTCCGTCCCTCAAGGGCAAGGTGGTGAGGATCTTCACCGACAACACCACCACCATGTTTTACATCAGGAAACAGGGCGGAACCAGGTCCCCAGCGCTGTCCAAGGAGGCGCAGGACCTGTGGCATTGGGCCGTCGCCCAAGGGATTTTTCTGGTGCCGTTTCATCTGGCAGGGATAAAAAACACCATCGCCGACTCACTCAGCAGGGAGCTGCGCTCGTGCCACGAGTGGGAACTACGGCAGGATCTGGTGGATCGCCTCTTCCGACGGTGGGGCACACCCCAGATCGACCTGTTTGCGACGGCGACGAACACCAAGTGCCGGAGGTTCGCCAGCAGGTTTCCCCAGACGAGGAGCATGGGCGATGCTTTCTCGTTCCCCTGGGAGGGCCTGTTCCTCTACGCGTTCCCTCCCTTGCCTCTGCTAATCCGGCTCGTCAACCAGCTCAAGAGGTCACGGTGCAGGATGATCCTCGTCGCACCTGCGTGGCCGAGGCAGATATGGTTCCCGGACTTGCTGGACTTGTCAGCGTCCCCGCCGATCAAGCTGCCGGCGGACGCGGATCTACTCTCCAGGGAAGGAGGCGCCATCCTCCACCACGACCCGAAGTCGCTGAACTTGCAGGCCTGGCTCCTGCAGCGCTAGAGTTTGGAGGATACGACATACCGGCCGATTGCAGAGAGGTTCTTGCAAAGGCCAGGGCGTCCTCGACTCTTAAATGCTACGGACACAAATGGAAGAGGTTCTCTGTCTGGTGCCACGCACAGAAGATTAACCCTCTACGGATTACGGCTCCCCAAGTACTGCCGTACCTGCTGACGCTGGCCAAAGCTGGTCTGGCACACGCGTCCATCAAGATTCATCTTGCTGCGATCTCCCGATACACCAGAACCACGGGGCGGACGTCCTTGTGGTCTCATCGTCTGGTGAAAGAGTTCATGAAGGGACTGTTCAGATCGTTCCCGCCGGTGAAGGCTCCGGCCCCGGCGTGGGAGCTCAACGTGGTGCTGACCAAGCTCATGGGACCTCCGTTCGAGCCTCTGCACTCGGCCCCGTTGAAGTTTCTATCGTGGAAAACAGCTTTTCTTGTGGCCATCACCTCCGCACGACGAGTGGGAGAGATCCAGGCCCTTTCCTGCAAGGCCCCGTACTTGACTTTCCACGACACGAGGGTAGTGCTCAGGACGCACCCCTCCTTCATGCCCAAGGTACCGTCGGACTTCCATCTCAACGAACCCTTGGTGTTGCCTGTGTTCTTCCCGTCGCCTTCGTCGCCGGCTGAGAGGACTTTGCACTCGCTGGATGTGGCTAGAGCGCTGAAGTTCTACGTGGACCGCACGAAGTGTTTTCGGAAGACGTCACAACTCTTTGTGAACTTTGGACCTGTCAATCAGGGGAAGGCTCTCTCGAAGGCTTCCATTTCCAGATGGCTCTCCGGCTGTATCATGTACTGTCATCGGTTGGCAAACCGACCGCTGCCTGGCCGTCCGAGAGCCCATTCCACCAGAGCGATCGCAGCTACCACGGCGTTCCTTTCTGGTGTGCCCCTGCTGGACATATGCAGGGCTGCTACGTGGAGGTCGACGCACACCTTCACGAAATTCTACTGCGTCGACCGGGATTCCAGGGAGGAGTCCAGGGTCGGCCAAGCAGTGCTGCGCAACCTGTTCGCCTGAGGTGAGCCTGGTGAGGAGGTAAGATGCTTAATGTTGAGTTTGATGTAATGCTTAATGTTGAGCCTTTGCCACCTCCCGTGGTTGTGCATGTGTGTACTGCTATGTATTCTTTATTCATGAGCATGTGAATCCATGCCAGACCCCATGCTGGAGAAGGAACAAGTTACTTACCTGTAACTGTTGTTCTCCAGCATGGGTCTGGCATGGATTCACATGCGAACCCTCCCGCCTACCCCTCTGCGGCTCTTCACTTGGTCATACTGCCACTTTACGTGCTTCCAAATCTGAAGATGGCTGCCAGAGGCGGTGCTTAGGTAGAGGGCAGTCATTGGCTGTGGTCAGTATGACGCAGAGACCAGTGATTGGTTATTACTACGAAAGACAGATCAGAAACGAAACTGATACTGGTTTTTTCTTTACCGAGGATTCCCAGCCTGACGACGGGGAATATTCATGAGCATGTGAATCCATGCCAGACCCATGCTGGAGAACAACAGTTACAGGTAAGTAACTTGTTCCTTCATGTACGTCTGGTATGAGACTGCAACGACTCGCTCTGCATGTGGGAGATACCCAGGAGTCGGCCATGCACATTTTAGGTCAATACTCTAATACATAAAAATAATTACCACAAAACAGGCAAGCTCTTCAAGCAAAACCTGCAAATACTAATTTGTCAAACCTCAGACATTTGGGACTCTTTCCACTAAATGGATAGCAGTGGCAACCAATTCCAACCTAAAGGTAATGCTCGCCTTCCAGCAGATCACAGTGCCGGGCACATGCTATAGGAGGGGAGAATGACCCATTACGTGAGTGGTTGTGTTTTCATTCACATTTGCATCTACCACTATCCATCCATCAATACATCCTTGCACTGTCATATGCCCTTAAACTTTCATTCACCCATCTACAACATTGTTAATTCTCTCTCCAGTAACTTACCTTTCCTCAGTCACTTGCCTTCCAGGAGCAGAAACCTAAAGGATAAACATGACCGGAGACACACAAAGCGATGACAGACACACAGCAGCACACTTTGCATTGCAACTGGTGCACCTGGCTGTCCGAACATACCTTTTTAGAAAGAAAATATTTGAGTATATTTTCAGGAGTTTCCTGAGAAATCCCCACTACCTCAATTTTGCTGCTGTAAGAGCTGATCTGTGTCCAAGTTGGTGGCAGAAGGCTTTCACCACCTTTTCATCAACCTCCTAATCATTAATTCACACATCCTCCCTCGCCCTCGTTCATTCATCAGTACTTACATTTCGTAGTTCATGATCCCCTCCCAATGCACCTTCTCTCCACTCCTCATTTCCCCTCGACATATCCCCCTTCTATCGAAGTTTGTCTGTGTGCATGAACTCGGAAAATGTTTTCATCTTGCAACAGCCAAAACGATGGACTTTGTCAATGCTGGTCACATGTGTTGTTGCTTCTGGGAATAACAAGGTGTTATTCAGGCTTGCAGTACCCTTGTTTGTTCAAGCTGCTATATTAATTATGAAAATGCTGTCTTGCAAATTGTCTGCTTATGCAGTGTTCAGAATGTGTGGCATGGCTGTTATATATGTGCCGGACTGTTCAGTCATTCCAACATTTTTGTTATCAAGCTACACCAGTTTTCGGGACAGTTTTTATTCGTTTGTGCTGTGCTCTATTTCGATCATGAACCCAATGATCAGAAAGACAATCCAGAGGACATAATATATGAAAAAGGGTATCAAAATTGTTTATTTTAATTGATAGAAAAATATATATGAACTAAATCATGAATACATCCAGAAAACAATAATTCAATGCAGGTAAAAAATATATAAAATGAAAACACAAATTATTCTCACATATGAGCTTGGCAATATGCCCTCGTCCCTACATTCATATCCACATCTACAACTCAGTCATACAACTCACCAATTACAATTACAAACCATCACAATGAAATAAACAGTAATAAAAAATGTATGTTTTTCTCTTTCTTCTAGAATGGATCTTAATTGATTTTTTTGAAAGACACGATCACGTTTCCAGATATAGCAGGACCGACCGGTTTTGAGGTAAAGGGTTCAACTTAACCACATCTTCATTAGGAAACATACAGCACATATATATCAAAATGTCATCAGCCTACATACATTCAAATAACATTTAAATCACATGAGTGTCATTAACCACCCTTTTTAATTCAACATGTGCATGAGAACATATGGTGAGTCCCAATAGTTCTCAAACAACCTTGGTGCCACTAAAAAAGAAGCCCCCGGAGTATTCACGCAACTGGAAAAGACCCAACACCACACAAGCCTGCTGATGCGAGTTGCCTTACATGGGTGCAGGTATATTTTTTAACTTGCGTGCTCTGCGGTCACTTCCTTCTCAACAGATGCAACCCAATATTGGATGTTTACCTGAAGAACAATTATTACAAAGGCCCTATTTCGATCATGAGCAGCAATACTAAAGTGATTAGTTTAAGAAATTAAATTCTAGTAATGAGTTTACTTCCACTTGTAATAGAATGGGGTGATTGCAATCTGAACATGGCAGTATCTAACCATTGTAGGAAACCCCTTCAGTGGAAGTGGCAGTGACCTTAAACTTCACCAGTTCATCACCTCTACTGTAACACTCCATAATAACTCATCTATGTCCTAGTGTTCAATTGCCTCAGCTTACTGTTGTATTTTTATTTATTTTATTTTATTGAGCATTTGTAAGGCACTTTATAAAACAGAATTGTGTTTCAAAGCACCACAAGGCTAAATGGGAAGGGACCATGGGAAATGATAACAATGGCAAAAGCAGTAATGTACAGTCGTGGCACTACTAGGCCTCGTGACATTCGGCTGTGCAAGTGCATTGAGGAGAAGTGCAGGGGATGGGGATGGAAGGAGGAGAAGAGGAGTGGACAAGTGCTGGAAGAAGGCCCGGGAGGGAAGTGCTAAGAGGAGCCCAGGAGGAGAACCTCAGGCTAAGTAGCCGTCTCCTGGGCCTTTTTGTCCACAACTTTTGGCCCACAACAAAAGTCTTTACTCCATGAACAACTTCTCCCACTCTTCTCCCACCTCTGCCAAGCTTGCATATCAAAACTAGTCCCTCGTCAAATTCCTTCTACTTGTCCTAAAATCAGTTCATGTTCTTGTCCCCCACACTCTGCATCCTCTAGTTTCAGCTGTGTCCCTCTTCACACTGACCACTGCAGCACCCCAACCCCAACCCAGAAATAAAAAATAACAGCTTCCTTGCCAGTCCCAGTGCGTTACTATTTAAATGCCCTCTTTAACAATACAGATGACCCACAAATATACTTTAAAATCTCATCGCTCTAACAACTCCACAGCCTCAAAAGCCATCTCTCCACAATCACCACCTGGATGGCCACCCAGTTCAAGCCTTTCAAAACGGAATACCTCCTCATATCTCACTACCCACTACCAGACACAAACCTCAACTCGTCACAGACCACTCACACACATCTCTCCCCACACTTGTCAAATCCCGTGGCTTCACCATCAACGCCCACCTTTACTTCACACACCACATAGTCACCCAAACATGCAATCTACAACTACACCTCCTAGGAAAGATCAGACGCATCCTTCCTCATGATAACGTATGCACCGCGGTCTAAGCACTGGTTCTCTCCAAGCTGTACTGCAGCAATGTTCTCCTCCTTGGACTCCCCAGCAGCACCCTTGCCCCCTACAAGCTGTACAAAATGCAGAAGCCAGACTCCTACCAAAACATTCACAAATCACCTCAGCTTTCGCCCAGCTCCACTTGCTCCTCGTAACCCAAAGAATTGCCCTCAAAGCACTCTGCATTTTTTTTTTAAAGCCATCCACCACAAAATCCCAATTTAACGACAAACTGAAACCAATGACCGACACAAACACCATACAAGCAAGCCAGCGTCTCATACAAAAGCAAGCATTTACCCACTTGGCACCCACGGCATGGAAAACCCTACCTCTTCTCATCCGCATTCCACCCTCCATCACCACCTTCAGAAGGAGCCTCAAAACATACCTGTTTCCCCACACATAACCCTACCTCTCCATCCCCCCTGCTACCACTTGCCTATTCTAATCTTTCTATCGTATCCTAAAACATTGTGTGACTTCTGTTTCATCTTCCACCTTTTTAACCTTGTATGGCACTGCAAGACCCTATGGGTAGGACCAGCCCTGAACAAAAATTCGAATAAAATAATAATGCATTTTGGATTGTAAACTGTCCATGATCGCCAAGGTTGTTGCGGTTCTCCAATCATGCATTTGCCAGAACTTCAAACACATTTTTTCTACACGAGACCAGGAAAACATCCCTGCCCCCTCTGCCCATCTGCCCCTCTCGCTCTCCCTGCCTCTCTTTCTCACTCTTTCTCTCTCTTTCTCCAGCATGAATATTCCCAGTTGTCAGGCTGGGAATCCTCGGTGAAAGAAAAAAACAGTTTGTTTTGTTTCTAAACTTTCTCCTGTAAACCAATCACTGAGCTCTGGGTCATACTGCCCCCCAGCCAATGACTGCCCTCTACCTAAGCCCCTCCTCTGGCAACTATCTTCAGATTTTTATCGCATGTTCAAGAGTTGGGAGTCCTTGCGTTTTTCACTTTTTTGATAGGAAAACTCTATTTTTCGGTCAATCGAGCCTGTGTGCTCCATCGATCATCCTTCTGATTAACGTGGACCTCTCTTTTGGCATCATTATCGCCCCTCACGATGAGCAGAAATCATCGGGTGTTCTTGTAAGCTTCCAGAAGTTCTTCAGGCCTACACCACGCGGATCATGTCGGATGAACCTGTTCAACCTGTGCACCAGCTGCGGTTTGCGTAATGTGTTCACGGACGACAAGCATTCCCAGTGCCTTTATTGCCTAAACCCGACTCATAAAGAAGAGGTTTGTGAAATCATCCGTGGCTTCACCAAGCGCACGATGAAGGATCGACGCGTCCGGTTGGCGACATGGCTCAAGGCCAGGGCCTCTACCCTGGGTGATTCACAGGGGCATGCCTCTTCCGGATCCAGCCAACCTGAACGGGCTTGTAAGTGCTCTGAGGGCGTTCCATCCATGGGGGCCCAACACAAGGCCAAGCACTGCGAGTCCGCTTCCGTCGGGGTCGCCGCTCCTACGGGTCCTGCAACAGTCGTCCCCGGCTGCCTCGGTCTCCAGCCACCGCTCCAGCTCTTCTTCCAAGAGAAAGTCAGCTACACTGGGGAAGCTATGTGAGACGCTCGAGAAGCCCAAGCAGGAGAAGACCAAGCAGGACAAGGTGCCCGCCCTGCCCGTGAAGGAGAAGGCCAAGCAGGACAAGGTGTCCAGCCTGCCCGTGAAGGCCCAGGTGGCCCAGGCCAAATCGTCCTCAATAGAGTTGGTGGTGGCCTCCCTTTTGAAGGCAAAAGGGGCTGACCCGGTGCAGGGTGCCTCTCGGCGGCCAGAGTGGCTCTTCCTCCCAGGAGGGAGGCTTCGGTAAAGCGTGTTGAGACGACTCCCGAGAGGAGGATGCCAGATCTCAGTCCGAGACCGACCCCTCAGGACCCGAAGAAAGAGGGGGGGGGAGGCAGAGAATAGCTATGAGGAACTGACATTTCTTCGCCAGAGGAGGAGGAGATATTTTCCATACACACCATCGTGACGACGATGGGAACGTCGGGATGACGCCCGCCGAAGGCGACGACTGTGACGGCGTCGACGGGGATGACGACATGGACACTCGGCCCAGCGACCCTGTCCCCGAGGTGCCTCTGAGAGACGTCTTGCAGAATATCCTCTCGACACTCCACATGCTGGTGTCGGAGATTGAGGAGGATGCCGACGGCACCTCCAGCGACCCGTTGACACTGGGGCAACCACCGGCAAAGAAGAGGAGACATCTTACACCTCCATTCCAACCGTCGCTGCCCTCCCCCCAGCCTCCCAGGGGGACGGGTACGGACACAGCGACAACGGACATGGACGACGGCGGCGGGATGGGATATCCTCCGTCGCTACAGCCAAGAGCTTCTCCACCAGACAAAGTGGGATCCTTCCATTCCATGATCGCTCGTGCGTCAGAGCTTTTCCAGCTCACCCCGGAAGAGAAGTAAAGCCGCTTGGCGTGGCATTTGGACAACCATAGCAGGCCCATCTGACTCCTCAGGGTTGGAGGGGTCGGTCCTTTCGCTATTATTCTTACGGAAGGAAAAGGGGCCAGGCCATCCAAAGGGACCAGAGAAGATTTCCTCAAGTTGGACGAGGTCATGGTAGAAAGACCGCCCAAAACCTCTGAGGCCTTGGTCCACAGGACTGTTGTGGTGGGCAGGCTCAATGCAATCAGCATCTTGAATAATGGCGTGCCATTACTTCTGATAATTGGGCCTTGCAAACCGTAGCCCAGGGCTACTGCCTCTCTTTCTTAAAAATTCCTCCAGATCATCCATCAGGGAGCCACTCTCTCAAGGTGCCAGATCTGTCCCTTCTGCAGGAGGTTTCCATTCTGCTGGATAAAGGTGCCATAGAGCCGGTTCCTGTGGCAGAGAGGAACCTGATGTGATACTCCCCTTATTTTTTGATCCCCTAAAAGTACACAGGATTGAGACCAATTTTTAACTTGAGATGCTTGAACAAGTTTCTCGGGAAGTTCAAAATGGTCCCTCTTTCTCAAATCCTTCAGGCCCTCCAGCTGCAGGATTGGATGGTATCATTGGATCTTCTGGATGCCTACTTTCATGTACCTATAATCACAAGCACAGGAAGTACCTGAGGTTTGCCATTGTGTTGCGATTAAATAGGCGGTCACACTCATCTCAGGGAGTTCCTTTCCCCTAAGCAAGGTGGCACGCACCCAAAGCGCTTATACAGATTCAACTTTAGTGAGGCCTCCAACCCATCTTGCCCCACCCCAACAATTGTGCTCTATAGCCCAAATGAGCTAGGAACCAGGCCGGTGTACAGTAAGAATATATATTTATTTAAGGTTTGACAAAACGGACTATCGGGCAAAATCAACCACCAATGCTGTGGCACTACACTATCACAGATTCAAATTTATTGCACCAATTGGCTAACACAGGTTTAAAGGACTTAGTTTTGATATGACACAGGTAACAATATGCAGTCAGAACCTACATCAGATTTACTTGCAAATTAACCACTAGAAAACCTTCACAATTGAATCGAAAAATCGTTTTGCAACACACAATCAAATGACAGGCAGTGCTGTGGGGTTCTGGTTTGGGAGGCAGGGGAATCAATGGGAAATTGTTTTTTTAGGCTATTTGAAAGGCACAGTTGGGAAAAGGAACTCAAATGGGGAAATCGTTTTTCGAAACACATTCAAATGAGAAGCAAGGAATAAATGGGGAATTTCGCTTTGCACCCTCCCATACACTTGAATAGCAGTGTTTTAGGGTTACTTATTTACTTATTTTGGGATTATGGACAACCGCCTCCGGGGACAGGAGTCAGGGGTTGATGGACAGTCACCCAAGTCTGTATAGTCTATACCGGCTCTTGACACACTGGGGATGATTTTGTTCGTTTTGAATTCTAACACTCATCCCGTGATTTTCTAAATGGGAATTAATTGATTTAACTTCAATTCAATGCGCTAAGGATCTACACAGCTTCCCCCCTCCCCACAATTTAATGGAAAGGATAAAGTCAGCTGTTCCCAACACAACACAATGCAATTCAAATGGATAGGGTGATTTTCTATAGTGGAATTCATTTGAATTGGATGTAATACAATGTGCCAAGTACCTTCCTGGTACCACCCCCCTACCCGTTATGCAAGATGCGAGATTAAGGCTGGCAGCTTCCACCCTTACACTTTTGATGGCATTTAGGATATCTCTACTTGCATGGGAGGCTTTGGTCAGAGAAAAACAGCAGGGCTCCTCTGAGGACAGCACAGATCTGGTCAAGGATTTTCAGTCCAGTATTTTCTCCTGCACCCAGACCCTCTCTTGCTCCTCTGGTTGGGTCGCAGCTAGCTTCTAGATTTCCATGTCGCTGTCTCTAATGCAAGGATTGAGGCCTCTCTGCTGGTTGGTCCTTGCAAGAGTCCGGCAGCAGGCTACCTCTTAGAATCAAATGCAAAAGCCCCCTTCTGATGCAAAATTGACCTCTTGTAGGGCTGATGACACTCCTACATTATCATAATTCCCACAGTACGGATTGGCTAGCTATCTCACTTCAACTCTCACCAAGACGCCCACTGGCTGCTGATAAGACCAGGAGTTGGAAGACAGGGGGCTGTATGAGTTAGGCTAAGGGAGGAGAAAGATTTGTCATCCCAAAATGACATGTGGGATTTACCTTTTTTGGGTTCTGAAAATCTAACAACATGGCAGCTATGCAAATTTTTTTGATAACTACATAAATATATATATATTTTTGGATTTGATTCTACATTTTATGGTGAGTCGGAAAATACTAATTTTATTTCAGCACACCCTTCCTGGGCAGAGCCACCGTTTTTCGCGGTTTGCTGCTGTACCCGAAACAGTTGCAACTCTGACACTACATACTTCCAACATTAATTTCACCGTCTATTACTCTATCAATATTTCCAATTCCTCAGATTTATGAAAATGCCAGAATCATAATTTGGATCATAACTTATTATGTACATCGCAAAAATGTCATTTTTGCATGGTCCCAACTGGCCTTTTATCCCCTTCAAAATAAACCTGGGATGGGCTCGATGGGACACCTGATGCACTTTTTCTTCGAGAAAATGTATTCAATGTTGTTTTTTAAAACTTTATTAAGTATTTGCAATGCATGTAATTGACAGCTTACATGACCCGGCCACCTGACACGGTGGCCCTTTAAAGTATCTGCACACCATACCCATCTTACCCCATCCCCCTCCCTCTCACTTACACATTCAACAATAATAGTAAAACTACGCCCACCCCCCAACCAAAGCCAACATAGGAACCGTATTTATAACAGTGTTAATAATACACACACATTGTAATATTGTTTGGCTGTCCATTCTTAGGTAGGGGCTGTCCGGTAAAGCTTGTGGTTTAATTTCCCGGTTAACTCCATCTTGTGTTGGGAGATGTTATGTGGGGCAGGACTGAGTTTGACTGTGTTTTCAATCCTACTAATAGTTCAGCTGTGAGATGTGTGTGATAAAGGAGGCCCTGTTCGGCATTCCAGTTCATTCGATGTATGTGGCCAATATATCTCTAAAGTGGTCTGCTTGTGCAGGCCTACTTCGCTGCCTCATAACGGAGCATTCAAGTAAGCAAATCTTGGAAATCATCGTTAAGCATGCGTGTTTGTTTGGGACTTCAACCACTTTCCATTCCTTGATTAAGAGCTTGCGTGCTGACAAGAGGATTGTGTGCCAGCTCTCTTATAATTGGGATGTGTGCTACATCTGCACCGAACAGCATTGGTCCGGGGCCAAGTCAATTGTTAAGTTGGGTACATGAGAAATCATTTTGTGGACTCTTTTCTAGTAAGCCTGTATCAATGGGTATGAACACATGATATCGTCCATCGTACCCGTCTCGTTGCATTGTCGCCAGCACGTGGGAGACTGAGCAACGCCCATATGGTAGAGTTTACTGTGCTTGTAATACAGCCTTTAGATCATCTTGTACTGTATTTCTCTGTTTCCGGATGTTGTGTGAAGTTGATGTTTTCGAAATAGTCGTATATGTCACCCACATCTATTGGAATGCTTAAGTCATTGGACCGGGGGTGGGAGGGTGGCCTAAGCCCATGGTGTGAAGAAGTGAACAGACTGAGCTTCCGTCAACATCCTGAATCGATCCTGTGTTACGGCGGTAGAAGCAATTAAAAGCAGCAAATGAAGGCACCCACAGGAATGGGAAACTGATGCCCAGCTCCTGAGTGTGATTATAGCTCAAGTGGGGGGAGGCTTGTTCGAAGAAAGGAGGTCCGAAACACTGCCCCAGGTGGAAAAAAAAAAGATGGCGGATGGAGCCGCGCTGCGCTGTAGAGCTGTGAGGGAGGAGGAGCCGAGACGCTGCAGCACCGCACGGTCCAGCCAGTGGTTTGCAGCTGTGATCTATGCTCTTCTGTGGCTGAGGCAATCTAATTGGAGGGAGGGAAGGCTCCCGAGGACCGCGCCTTGCCAACATCACAGCGAGGCCAGCAACAGCGAGCGGACCTGCTCGAGATATGCGACGGAAGGACCTGGAAGCAGACTGGTGGACTCGGCGAAGGGCAAAGATGGGTTTGATCCGTTCATCAAGCTTGCCCCAGATGGTGTGCTGAGCCGGCCACACTGAGAAGTTCAGGCGGGCTACGTGTGGCGGTAGAATACAAAGGTTGAGGAACACCAACAGTGGGAACGCGGCAGGACTGTAGCCCAGTGGGCATTACAGTGCAGAGGGCCTGTGCACAAAGGAACACTGAGACGTCAAGGCGGGTCCTGGATGAGCTCCTCATGCTCTGGATTCACAGAGGGGGACAATTGATCTCCAAAGCCCCTGTGGCCCCCTGTACCAGTGATTGGAGAGCTGAGCCCCTCAGACTTGCTGCCCGATCACTAAACAATTCAGCGAATTGGACCGTACAAACATCTGCAAGCCACAGCAATTTAAGGCGCCTGAACGGATGACTCCAGGGCCCCCTGAGGCTCTGGACCCAATGAAAACACCAGCCCAACCATCCTAAGGAACCCCAGTTATGCCCTCAGGGCCACCTTGACCACTACACAGCAAGGAGACCCGCCACTGCAATGACGGTGTGACACCTGCAGAACCACGGGTGTGCAACAATGCTGCACTGGTACATGAGTGGTGGAAGAGCGCGGTAAGTGAGCGGATTCAGGGGGCTGCATGCTCACTGGGGCTAACCAGGATCCGTGAAACTCCTCTGCTCTGAGGGCTGCTAAGGGGCAACAGTAATCACCCAACACCTGGTGGGCCTGAACTATAAAACAACTGAGGGGGCTACTGGTGGAGATTGTGGCTCGCATGGTCGCCCAGTTGAGGAACACTTGTCACCCCCCAGCGGCGTAATGTTAAGATATAGGCACACATAGGAGGCGCTAGAATGCTCTGGGAGTGAGGACAAAGCTTGATTGGACACCTGAGGCCCGAACTTGCGGGGGCTACGGTTGGAGAGAAGAGAGGTCACTGGCAGTTGCTGAGCCGATGAACAGTGAAAACTCATAACCACTTGTACAATACTCCCTGGGGAGTGCGATTGGAGGAGGGAACATCAGGCACTGCAGCTAGCAAGGTTCCCCGTAACTATTGCTGCACTGGATAGAGATATCACACTTGGCTCTCTGGGTTGCTTGGGCTGGGGAGAGTGACCGGCCCCTGCTGTTAACTGCACTAAAATGGCACTTCAGGACTGAGAAACCTGGGAAAGCGGCTTGAGCAAAAGGAGTGGTGCATCTCCTGCAGTATCAAATTGTAACCTGGAGGGACTCTGGGGAATAAAATAGTCAGACTGCAACAGGGTGCACGGAAACGGAAGCTGAAGCGACCACATAAGTGGAATAAGTTACAAGGGCTAGAGCTGGGTTGCTGGTTGCTCGTCATTGACTGCTCTGACTAGAATATGTCCCCCACCAAGGGCAAAGGTAAGCTCACGATCATGGACTCGTTTAGCAATGCCAGCAAGCCCCGAGACTCCAGGGAAAAGTAAGGCGGCAGCGCAGACGGGGGTGCCTGAGCCGGGAGGGCAGGAAGATTTGGTGCTGGCAGCAATAGCGGTGCTGAAGTCATCTCTGCAAACAAGAATAGACGAGGTTAAGGTGGATGTGCAGCTGCTGCAACAGGATGTCTGTAATCTGGCAGAGAGGGTGACATTGGCTGAAACTGATCTGAAAGAAACCCGGGAGTGCACAAAGGATTTTGAGACTCGAGTAAAGTATCTGGAGAGGAGGAACGCTACTCTTGAACTAAGGTCTGAGGACGCGGAAGGGCGAGCTCAACGGAACAATGTCAGGCTGGGGATCCCGGAAGGCCCGAACCCCACACACAATGTGGAAATCTTAATAAATCGCAGCAGGGAAGTTATCGCAAGGATTTGCGGTGGAGAGGGCTAACCGTTCGCTGCAAAAAAAGCCTTCGCCTGGTTCACACCCTAAGATAGGGAGGTAATATTAAAATATTCCAGAGAGGGTGGAGAAATCCAGCGGGACAATTCTAAAATTGCCATCTAACTGGATTACACGCCGGCGGTCCAGAGGGCCAGGAACTCTTTTGTAACGATCAAAGCTAGACTCCGGCACCTCAATGTTAAGTACATGCTCATGTATCTGGCTAGGCTTAAAAGTATTTATAAGGGCAGAGCACAATTTCTTGAAACCCCTGCTGCGGCCAACATATGGCTGGAGCATAACAATCTGGCTGACTGAAGGAAGCTGTCACGTGAGGAGACGATCACCACCATTGTGGAAGGTCCACCATGTTGGGGGTTGGGAATGTTTGAGGTTTACAAAGTGCTCCTGCTTCCGACTTGTGGGTGTAAATTGGGATCTGTTATCACCGTAATAACTGTTTTTACTATTGGTGGGAGCAAAGTTTGGTCGCCCGCCTAGGGCTAAGAGGTCTGACCCGTGCATAAGTTGGTGTTGGCCTTTTGTTGACACCTATAACTTTGCACACAATGGCCTGGATAGGCTTCAACAGTGCGGGGTGCCTGAGCGCTGCAAGCAGGGAGCAGTCGCTAGGGACAGGTTTTTTGGTTTTGTTTGTTGTGTTAGTTGCCCGATCTTCACACAAATGGGTGCGCATATTGAATGATTTGTTTTGCTGGCTTGGAGAGTGGAAAGGGGAGGTGACCCCTTTTGGAATGGGAATTGTCATGGTGGATTAGTGGGAGGTGGTCTCCGGGGAGCAAAAGGTAAGACCTAGATGCATACATGGCATCCTCCATTAAGGTACTGACATGGAATGTGCGTGGGCTAGGCACGTACTTGCGCAGACTTTGAGTCAAGTCCTTTCTAAATCAGAAAAAGGTGGCCATCGCCCTACTACAAGAGACCCACCTTACAGTTGAGGAACTGATAAAGATCAAAGAATGCTGGGGGGGGCAGGGGAATGGGGTGACATTTTCTAAGTATGCTACAGGGGTGTTAACATGGATAAGTGCTAATGTGCCATTTCAGCTGACAGAGGTGGGGCGGACAAAGATGGAAGGTATCTTATTTTGAGCGGTCACATAGAACATGCTGAGGTGTGGATAATTAATTCATATTTTCCCAACCATGGCATCCGATGTTAGTACACTCTGTACTATGATAGTGCACCACCGAGAGGGTTTCTTTATATGGGGAGGTGACTTCAATCGTGCCTGAGACCCGTGGTTTGACAGGTGCTCCCCGCCTCATCTACAGCACTTAATGCGGTGTTAGCTAACCTAGACTTGGTGGCTGTGTGGAGAGAGCTACACCCTGAGGATAGGGGCTACTCTTACTATTCCTTGCCCCAGGACCTGTATACAAGGATAGACTAATTTTTTGTGGGCCGGAATCAAATGGCTGAAATAGGTACAGCAATGTATCTGGGTCGGACAATCTCAGACCACTCCCCACCGCTGATGGAGTGGAACTTCCATGGCCTCCCATTCCGATGTGGCATATGCCCGACGCCTTGGTGGACCAAATCTTCTGGTATAAGCTACAGGGGACGTTTGGGGAGTTTTTGGAGTTCAACATAGGCAGTGTAAATGAGTGGGGTACTGTGTGGGGAAACCCTGAAAGTAGTGGTTAGAGGTGAGGTCATTGCTAGTGTGGGAGGTATCCGGCAAATGCTGAGGGCGGAGTTGGAGAAGCTAGAAGGAGAAATACGGGACATGGAAGCTCGGGAGGCGGGACTGCTAGCTGTAGCCAGGCATCGCTGCCTTGAGGCCTGGGGGAGGTTGTCAGAATTCGACTATACAGTTAAACTCACTAGGGCCCATGCAAAGGGAGATAGACCGGTTTGACTCTCATTGTGGCTTTGTAAGAGGGAACACCCTAGACACCTGACCACAGATTTTAGATGAAGAGGGTAACATCTGTAGGACACAATCAGGTATCAACAATATATTCGCTGGATTTTATTCCCAACTATATGGGCATCCAGAACAGATCCCCCAGGAGGAAGTGTTGGGCGTTCTTGAAGAAATGGGACTCCCTAGACTGGAAACTACGCGCCAAGCTGCACTTGACCAAGCCATCACGGTCAAGGAAGAGAGGTAGGCGATTGCGTTGCTGGTCACAAGCAAGACACTGGGCGGAGACGGAATCCCCCTGGATTTCTACAAAACATATGCGTCTTTAGTGGCCCCAGTGCTGCTCAAGGTATTTGAGGAGGCCTACAAGAAGGGCGAGCTTCCAGCAAGTATGAGGGAAACCTTAGTAATTCCAATCCCCAATCCTGGGAAACCCACAGATAAATGTGATTCCTACCGCTCATTAGCCATGCTAAATTATGACATGAAGATCCTGACGACAATACTGGCAGGGCGACTCCGCAGGGTAATTGCTTTATCCGGGGGGCGTATCACTGCCCTAAATCTATTTCGCCTGCATCACATTATTGCGCAGACTAGTGATTGCCCGGAACAATGTGCAGTAGTGTCGCTGGACGCGACAAAGGCTTTCGATTCATTATATTGGGAATGGTTGTTCTCAGTACTGAGAGGGTTTGGGTTTTGAGAGTAGTTTATACATTGGGTGCGAATTCTGTATGCTGCACTGGTTGCAAGGGTTAAAGAAGGCAGGTATCAGCGGCATGGGCCATACAGAGAGGTACACGTCAAGGGTGCCCTCTGTCACCCATGCTGTACGTGTTAGCTCTAGAGCCTCTACGAGTCTACCCTCGTAAATAATTTTTGGAGGCAGGTATATGGGTTGGTGGCACGGGCCATCTAATTTCATTATATGCAGATGATGTCTTACTCTACCTCGGAGACCCGCGACACAATTTACCAATAATCTTGGAAGTTTTTCAAAGGTGTCTGGAATTTTTTTCAGTAAGGAGAAATCTTGCTTATTTCCATTAGCTGGTCTGCGAGGGGGTTGAAGCGAGAGATCTACCGGAGGTGGGGCTTCCATGGGGTCTGGAATCCTTTAGGTATCTGGGGGTTCACATCATGCACACATCTGAGGGAATGCATAACCGCAACATAGTGGGGGTGGGAAAGGGCCTATGGAGGTCGATAAAATGTTGGTCTAAGCTCCCATTGTCGCTCATGGGTAAGATTGCGATTGACAAAAATGATAATCCTACTGAGATTTCTGTACTTCTTCACCAACGTTCACCATTACATGAAAGCCTCTTTCTTTCTGTTCGTGGAGTTGCTGATTAGTTAATTCCTTTGGGACCCATCACGCCATAAACTTGCACTAGCGATGCTGTGCCTACCCTACATGGACGGAGGGGCGCAACAGATTTAGAAAGATATTACTTGGCAGCGCAACTAAGCTTTACCACTAAGTGGCTATCAGATGATGCCACATCGGAGTAAACATTGATACAGAACCTGGTAGCCCCTGCTCACCTTAAAGAGATATTGTGGTTGCCGCTGGCCTGCCTGGGTACTACCCCCCCTACTGGTCGACCTGGGTAGAAAGGTGTGGTGCAGGACCCGGATATTGTTGAAGTTGGAACGTCCCTATTAGCCCTAGATCCCGATGGCGGTAGATGTATGCAGAAACAGAGAGGACCTGGCGGTGGCAAGACACTGGGAGGGCTGGGGTCTCTCCAATTGGGTTGATATGTATGAGACGGGTAAGTTCAAAGAGATGATGGCCTTAACTGACCAATCAGGGCTACCCAAGGGACAATTTCTGCGATATCCACGAATAAGGGGGGTGGCCAAACAGAAATGGGTTGTTGCCCGAGGAACCAGAGTTGACCCCACTGTTGACCCAGATGCACACTTTGGAGGACGGCTGGAAATTGGTGTCCAGACTGTACGCCAACTTGGCCGACGGGCCCAATCCTCAGAGCTCTGAACTAAAAGCACGCTGCGAGATGGACCTGGGGTAGGAAATAAGGGAATGGAAGCGCATATTGAAATTCTCCTGAGTGGTGTCTAGAAACCCCTGCCTTAAACTGATCCAATTGAATGTGTTGCATCACACCTATATGACTCCTAGTAGGGTGGCTCAGTTCAGCAGTAGTGCACAGTCGACATGTCCTTGGTGCGGCAATACAGGGGTGGACTTAATTCATATGTTTTGGGACTGGGCAAAGGTACAACGTTTTTGGGCTCACATTGAGCAGGCATGCAAAAGGCCAGGGGTCACTAGATATACCTGGTCCCCAAAAGAGTGTCTACTTGGAGTATACCCAAGGAATAGCAAGCATAAGCATGTCATCAAATTCATGGATATGGTGTGCATTTTGGCTAAGAGGGGCATTGCCATGCCGTGCAAGTCTGCTGGGAGCCCAAGATGCACACGCTTGCACACAGATTTCGAGACCTGGGCTGAGGTGGAGTCCAAAGTGTGGGTTGGTGCGGTGCGCAGTCTGGAGGAAATAGTGGAATAACGAGTCCTGGAGGATGTTAGTTTGGGACATGTTCCATCCGTCAGACAACAAACCACCAAGAAAGCCATGACACCCTGTGAAAAGTGGTAACAAAATGTAACTGTATGAGGCTGAGAGCCCAGCTAAGCTTTAAGGGTTTGGCCAACAAATGTGGCTTTGGTGAACGCCACGCCCCAAGGGTTGAGTAGGTTCACCGCTTATCGCCACTGCAGGTCCAGCTTGATCACAGAATAAATGTATGCGGTACCTAGTTCACATGCGTGAAGAAAGTTGTTTTTGTTGTTCATATCTTGAAATGTGTTGAAGATCTGTAAACAATCATACATTTAAACATATTACGTTTATAACAAGGGATTGGATCGGAATTTTATGATTGTATGTTTATAAATGCCAATAAAGAGAGGTTAATATAAAAATTAAGTCATTGCACCATTGTGCTTCGAGAATTGTTGCGTTTGATGTTGTTCAGGTGCATATGGTATAAAATGAGTGTATTCACAGGAATTCAGTCAGGATTTGTTCCATTTCAGTTCACCCACCGAGGGGGGTATCTTGCAGTGTCTGGCTGGTTGTGTTGAACCTAATCACTTCTCGTATAGTATGGTAATGTATCCATTCTGTTTGTTGAAGCTAGAGTACTTTGCTAGCTTTTTGGAACCCCATCAATGTATCCCCATCTTACAGGTCTATCACTCTAATCTCAGGCCCATAATGTCTTGGTATTTGTGTAAAGTGTGGTCTAGGCCAATTGAGAGGATTGCTCATATGCTGATCCAGGCTGGAGCTGCCCGGATATCAGAGCCCAGCAGTTTTCTCATCTTGTGCCATTGGGTCAGCATTGGGCAAAACAGTCTGTGTGACCTGCTGCGTTAAGATAGTTTATTTGGCAGGATGGCAAGGGTTTTTGCAGGGGTATATGGTGCAATTAGGGAGAGTTCAATCGATCTCCAACTAGAAGTATCTGACGTATCAATCCATCTTTTGGCCGAGCATATTTGGGCTGAGTGATGGTAAATCCGCCAGGCTGCTACTGCTAGTCCTCCATCGTTTTTGGAGGCCTGTAGAATTTCGAGCAAGACACTTGCCTTTTTGCCTCTCCAAATGAATTTTGCCAATTGTCTGTCCAGATCTGTGTACATTTGTTGGGATTGGGCACATGATAGCATCATTGCTAGGTATGAGTTTTGGGAGAGAGTTCATCTTAAAGGCATTGATGCGGCCTGCTAATGAAACTAGTTGATTTAATCTTGGTCAGGGTGGGTGGATAGTTCAGGTCTGCAATGTCTTGGATGGATGGGGCAATATGGACCCCTAGATATTTGGTGGAATGTAGCTGAACGCGAAAGGCGCTACCCTGCCTACGTACCACGATATGTCGGGTCTAAGGGGTAGGACCTCTGTTTTTTCTCAGTTTACCTTGTAGCCTGTCATGGGCCCATATTTGTTAAGCAGTTGTTTTAGGCGTGGGAGTCGGACTGTGGGGTTGCTTACATAGACCAAAATGTTGTCAGTTTATAGGGATATTCGGTGTTCTTTGGACCCTCTTTTCACACCGTTCCATTGTGGGTCAGTGTGTACGCTAGCGGATCAATGGACAGTGCATATAAAAGGGGAGAGAGAGGGAAACCTTGCCTGGTGCCTGAATACAGTTTGAACATGCTCGAGGCGGTTCAGTTTGATGGTAGTGAGGCTTGGGTGTTTGTATATAGTAAACGTATGAGCTCCAGAAGTGTTGGTGGGAAACCATAAGTTGTGAGTGCCTTAAACATAAACTCCAACCGGACTTTGTTGAATGCTTTTTCAGCATCAAACGGAAGTATCATTTTGTCTGGAACATTCCGTCCGGCGAGTACGTGCAACAGTCGTCTAACATTATCCACTGAGTGGCGACCCATCATAAAGCCAGTATGATCATTATGGATAAGTTGTGGGAAGGATTTTTTGATTCTGTGTGCTAGGCATTTAGCCAATATCTTGGCATCAGCGTTAATAAGCGAGATCGGATGGTATGATCCGCAATCTTCTGAGTCGCGATCCTGTTAGTGAAAGACAATTATATTGGCCGCCATGATCGACCTCGGTAGATGCCCCAGGTTCAGTGCCTCGCCGAATATTGTTTCGAGCAATGGAGCTACGCGGTCTGCCATTGTTTTTATAAATCTATGTGTATGCCATCTGGTCCGGACTCCTTTTCCGCTGTTAGTGAGAATTTGGCTTGGGTAATTTCATCTGCTGTGATCGATGTCCCGAGTTCTGATTTTTGCGAGTCGCTGGTCTTTAATTGGAGAGTGGCGATGAACGGATCTATATAATTTGGGGGAGTGGGGGGGCACGGATTGGCATATAGTTCGCCATAATATTCTGCGAAGCGTCTATTTTATGTCATTTTTATTGGTTAACAGATTCCCGGTCCTATCCCGGATGCCGGTTATATGTTGGGAATTTTGTCTGGTGCGGAGAGCAAGCGCTATCAGATGGAGGGGTCTGTCAGCATCTTGGTAGTAGGCCTGCAACCAGCTAGTGAATGATTTTTGCATCCGTTGGGTAGTGATTTGTTTGCGCTCCCCTCTTAGCTTTTTAAGTCATAAACCAACGCAGCGACCTCTGCATCTGCTTATACCTGCAAACTTATCACAGCGTGCCGCCCTTTCCTCACCACAGCAAATTGCATGATCCTGGCCAGAACCTTAATTATGGCTAAATTAGATTACTGCAATGCACTCTACTTAGGGACTAGTCAACGTAACCTGTGTAAACTTCAGGTCACACAAAATAATGCCATTAGGGCTGCTTTGAACATCCCTAGAAATCATCACATCTCAGATACTCAGCGTAATTTGCACTGGCTCTCTGTAGTACAAAGAGTTACTCTCAAAGCACTTGCCCTCACTTATAAGTGTCTGGCTGACAAGGCACCACAATACCTGGCCAGCTGGTTCATTCCACATACCGCCAACCGCCCACTGAGAGCAACCCAAGCCCACTGCTTAACCATACCCAGATTCAAATTACAGAAATCTGGGGGTGTTAGCTTCCTTGCTTCCAAACTTTGGAACTCTCTACCCTCTACACTTAGATTTGAACCCTTGTTCCACGCTTTCAAGAGTAAAGCCAAATTGTGGCTCATTGCCCGAGAGTCACATAACGCGTCATTTCAACCTTAACTCCATTCTGGTTTGCCATCATACACAGTAAATTTTAGATAATATGTGTGGTTTGTGCCTTGAAGTGCCGTAAATAGTGGGGCAAATCTTTTCCTTCATCGAGATACTTTGGCTGAATAATCATTGAAAATGCCGATTTCTGTCCCTACTGCACAAATTGTGCCCGCAGTTCTATAGGCACGTAGTATGGCTACCTTGTGTTGGAAGTTAAGGAGCTGCATTGTAATGGGCCGTAGGCAATCTCCTACCTCAGGTCTCTGGACGGGGTGCCCTTTGGATTCTTTCACTTACATATGATCTTGGGTCTTGGATGTGGAGGTCGTCCTGAAATAGGCGATATACATATGCCTCGCGGTCCGAGCCCTCCGCCTGTTCGGGGAGGCCGACGAGACGAAGGTTGTTACGCCGCGAGTCATTTTCCTGGTCTTCAACTTTTGCCCTGAGGCCCTGCACTTTTTTCATGAGACTTTCAAGATCAGTGGCAGCCACTGCGCGGTTATTCTCGAGTGCGCTTATCCATTGTTCATTGTCAGTTATGCGTTTAGCTTGGCCATGCAGGCGGGTCAACATGTCTTGGATGTTGCGCTTGATCTCCAGCACTGTATCGTTCGTCTCTTGGGTGCTGTGGCCGATTGCCCTCATTTCCGTGAGGAGTGTTTGTAGCTGATTTTGTACATCCATCTTGATGTGCTAACATGTAGACCAGCGTACAGGGGTTCTGGGGCACTGTCTATGCTGGTGTTAACAGATCTATTTTTTGCCATACTCCAGTGCCAGCCCGCCAATCAGGTGGTAGGGTCCGCAATGCCCCGTGGTCGGTTGCAGTTCCAAAATTGTTATTGATAGAGGCCCCCCCTTTTCTTGACGCACATCGGAAGCCTCCCAAGCCGTTGCCTGTGGGATTGGTGCATGCAGTAATGGAGATAATGTTCAGATTGTCCCCTTGGGCATAGAGTCAAAATGGTTGTAGCCATCTCATAGATGTGCTTAGGCGTGTGCAGCCGTTCGTGCAGGCTGATTGGCCATGGTGGGGTATTGGTTCAATAGAGTTGCAGGTTAGCTGGGGTGCTTAGTTGCACCTGGGCCATAGACCTTCAGTGTAGACAGATGATCAGCGAGAGAGGGTGCACCATTTATTTATTTATTTATTTATTGGGAGCATATAGCGACATTGAGTGGGTCCCTGAGGTCTTGCAATATGCGTGGGTGGGGTGGGTTGCCGGTTCTCCTTGATCCTTGTGGTGGTGGGGGGGTCCCATCCACCATTTTTTGTAGTGCGGGGTGAAAGACTGCCTCAGTGTTGACTAGTACGGTAGTCACGTGGATGTAAATACGCTGGCGCAGAAGGGGCACCTGTGGGCTTTACAGGCAACTTTGCACCATCATGACCATTGACATGCTATTTACATGCCTGCCATGCGCACCTCGCCTTTCCCCCTATGTCGTCGGGTTAATGGGCTGATGCTCCCATGATTGTGGCCCTGCTATTTATGTTCCAAAGGAGACCTTGTGTTGGGAAGGCAGTGTGTCTGGCCCAGATGACCCCTGTTTGTACGTTCCAGTGACTGACCGAGGTGCCCAGCTCCTGCCTGGCCCTCCCTAATGGCCTCTGTTAGTGTAACGGCCTGGCGCTGTGTAGGCAGGTCGGCTGATACTGCGGGGGGAGAGACGACCCACCTCCACTGCTTTTTCCAGCGTGGGTGCCTTAGCATCCATGATGTTAGTGGCACTGAATTTAAGTAGGCGGTGCGTTGGGTGGAGCCTGCTGAGCTCTGTTTGCTTGCATGGTCTGGAGATCGCTGGGTTGGCCGGGATTGCCGTTTGGGGTTGGGGGATGCTTTTGTTCCACCCCACTGTCTCTTGCCAGTGTCAGAGTCGGACCGCCCAGTGTTCTGGCGCGTTGTCGTAGGGGCCGGTGATTCCGTTTTAGCTTGTGGGCCGCCTCATGCGTAAGCTCCTCCCTGGACTCGGGCATCTGAGTCTCCGGCTCTATGAAGCTGAAAGTGGCCATCAGGAAGTTAGCACAGTTTTTAATGTCACTCGACCAGTTGGATTAGCGGGGTAAGCGCTGGTCTGTTCCCTGTGATGTGAGCTTGCCATCATCAGTAATTCGGTTCCAAACCGTGCGGGATAAGGTTATTTTTACGGTATTACACCCGCCTTCTGCAGAGCATCAACACCTCGCTGCCATCTTGCTCAGGCTCTCGAGCGCCCCCCCATAAAATGTATTCAATGTTTAATCAATGGCACTGCATCATAGGTTCTCCCAATTTCACTCTTATGCCCCCATCAATTCTTAGGTTTCTTTTCTTTTTCTCCTTAAACATGTGACCAGCTATATGCTCAGGCCAATGTTTATTCTACTCTTCTCCTGAGCTTCAAAGGGCTTTGCTCAGGGCTAAGGCACCATTACTGGGGAACATGACCTTAAATGTCATTTCGGTTGGTTGTTTTATCTGTAAATCACACAAGTTCAGTCTACTTCTTTGTATATCTTAGCATTTAAATTGACAATCAGACCTTCTCCTCCTAGAGGTCCTCGGCCAAACTACTTGAGTTCAAATTTTCAAAGGCACAGAACTTTCAGTTTAGTGGAAAAAACACCAGCTGCACCAATCCTTCATGAAATACAGCTTTAAATCGACATGTGCTTACATGTAACATTTTAGCATTAAATCTAGGCCTGCTGTTCAAAAATAAATCTTTCTTTTCTGTTACATTAGAATAGAGGTAGGTTCACTATTAATCTAGTGCACACACATAGTCCACAGTTACATAAGAACCAGTGTTCATTTATGCAAAAAACGAAATAGGCCCCCTATAAACGTTGTCATTTTATGTGCTGAAATTAAGTCTCTTTATTCCTCATGATGGCAATTTGTCATTCCCAGTGTTTAAAATGTATATTTTCTTTCCATGTGCACAGTTGCAGTTTTGAATCTATCAAAGTGGGCATTTACACAGTCAGCATCTGCAGTGCCCCATGTATTTTGGAATCCATAAGACGCAGTTAACAATATTCCAGTTCTAAGTTGCACTTTCTTCCGCTGAGTGCCTGTACATTCTAATAAAATAGAGGTAAGCCCATTCTCGCTCATTCTTTAGGCCCCATGTTAAATTCACTGTTTTGTACTGGCTTTTATATTTCAATAGAACTCCACACTTAGCCAGCTTCACTCTCAAAATGGAGCCTAGCATAGCCTCTCCATCTCTGCCGCTCTGAGGCTGTCTTTTTACCCCACAATTGGCAGTTCTCATTTTCAGTTCGGATTCTGCCATTCGGGCACACCTCTGCCCTGAGGGTTTTCTCCAACTTGATGGTGGCAGTGGCAGCAGGTCTCAGGAGGGGAGAGATTCCTGTCTACCACTACCTGGATAATTGGCTGATTGGGGGTTGTTCTCCTGAATAGGTCCTGGTTGTGGTACTTGGACCTTCTGGAAGTGTCCATCTGCCCCCAATACACCTTCCCTAAAGAGAGGACCTGCACTCGCAAGAGGGAGGTTGCATGCTTCACCCAGAGATCAAGACTCTTAACCTTCGCCCCTGCTTTCTGGAAGGTTGAGATACAAAAATTGGGACCTCCCGAAAGACGTAATGGAAGTGTTGCTTTTGGCTCGAAGACCAGCAACAAAGCCTCTGTATCGCTGCCATTTCAATAGGTGTTGCAGCTGGTCTAGAGCTAAGAATGTGGATCCTTTTTGTTTGTGACACTCCAGTGGTGCTGCCCTACTTTTTATTTTTATTTTTTCTCTTTTTTTTAAAATTCATTTGGCTCATCTGGGACTTCAGGTTGCCACTGTAAAAGGCTATCTGACAGTGGCATCTATTGTAAGAGCTAACCAGAGCAGGGACCCTATTTTAAGATCCCTTTTGTAGTCCCATTTTTGAAGGGGCTCACTATTGTGTTCCTACCAGTCCCTTTCATTCTCCAGCATGGGGTCTGGCATGGATTCACATGCTCATGAATATTCCCCGTCGTCAGGCTGGGAATCCTCGGTAAAGAAAAAACCAGTATCAGTTTCGTTTCTGATCTGTCTTGCGTAGTAATAACCAATCACTGGTCTCTGCGTCATACTGACCACAGCCAGTGACTGCCCTCTACCTAAGCACCGCCTCTGGCAGCCATCTTCAGATTTTTACCGCACGTTCATGTGTTGGGATCCTCGTGCTATTGCTCTCGAGCGTTAGTGCTATTTTTTCACGTTTTTTCACAAAAACTTCGTTTTTTTCGGTCAAAAGAGCCTCAAGCTCCACCGACTATCCATCCGATCAACGGGGACCCGTGTCGGATTCGTCTGCGCCCCTCAAGGGTGAAGATTTCGTCGAGCTACGCTTTTGGAGGACTCCAGAAGTTTCTCAGGCCCGGACATGGCCCAGGAGAAGGGAAGCTCGACGCCCGGAAAGCTGTTCAGGATCTGCCCTGGATGCCAGCTGCAGAACGTCTTTAAGGAGGACGAACACTCCTTTTGTCTCTACTGCTTACATGAGGACAAGACGCACGTGGAGAAGGACTGTGCGTTTTGCGGCAACATGTCGGAGCGGACCATGAAGGACCGCCATCAACGTCTCGCCAACTGGCTGGAAGGGAAGAGCCCGTCAGGCGAGAAGAAGAGGAAGAAATCCGAGCGGTCTTCTAAGACCTTTGAGGACGCCCCGGCGACGGGGGTCCAACACAAGGCCAAGCACCGCGAGTCCGCTGGCACCGGGAGCGCCGAACGGTCGGGCTCTACGGGCGCCAGGCAGGGCACACCCTCCCCGGCACCTTCAGCCACGAGCCAACGCTCTGGGTCGGGTAAGAGGAAGGGCGAGCACCCGGCGAAGCTCCTGGTGAGGCCCCGGTCGAGCTCGAAGGCCCCATCGGAGGGGGAGCGAGGCAGTGTCCCCCCCCCCCAAGGATAAGGCGGTGAGCGCACCTAAGGTGGTGAAGGCCTTAATCCATCTGGCCAAGCCCTCTATCGATACTGTCGCGGCGGCCCTGGCTCAGCCTGTGGAGGCTACACCAGTGGTGGCGACCTCGGGGCTCAGAGTCTCCCTGCCACCTCGGAGGGAGTCCTCTTTTGTGCCCATCGATAGGACCCCCGTGAAATCCCCGGCGGGGAAGAAAAAGGGGGGGCAGGGCATCGTCGTAGATTCGGCCTCAACCTCGGAGGAGGAGCTGATTGAGGTCTTAAGCCACGGCCTTGGCGTGGAAGAAGACCGGCCCCTGATCGCCCGTCGGATTCCCCTCTGCCAGCACCGCAAGACAACTCGGCGGCCATTTTGTTGGCTATACAGTCCTTATGTTCAGAGATAAGGACGAGACTACCGTTGCCGACGGAGGAACCTCTCCCGTCGGGGGATCCGGGACCTTCTGGTGTTCCCCCGTCCAAGAAAAGAAGGATTCACCCTCCACCTCCTTTTCAGCCATCGCGCCCCGTCCAGCCCTCCTCCCCGTCCACCCGAGGGGATGATACGGGGACTGACACGGCAGCGACGGGTACGGACGACGAGGTATACGACGAGGATCTACCGTCGTCACCTCCCACCAGGGCTTCTCCGCCCGACGAGATTGGATCGTTCCACTCCATGATCGCCAGGGCATCCGAGCTTTTCCAACTCTGCCCTGAGGAGAAGAAAAAGGAAGGATTCCTTTATCAACGGCGCGAGGCCAAGAGGAAGACTGTCCTCGCGGTGCCTCTACTGGACGACATTTGGGATGAGGGCCTCGCCCTCCTCAAGAACCCTTCCACGACGCCAGCTAGAAGAGACCGGTACGAGAAGAAGTACCGGGTCCCGGACGCGGCCCCCCTGTGCCTCCGGGCGCAGCCTACCCCGGACTCCGTCGTCTCCGCGGCGGCCAGGAAGAAAGCGGGGGGGGGTGCGGCCTCCACATCGACTTCCCCACCGGACGGCGAGGGAAAGCAATTGGACGCTATGGGACGCAGGGTCATCTCGTCTGCAGCGACGACGATTAAAGCGGCCAACGCCTTGGCTATCGTGGCCCGCTACGACAGGGAGCTATGGTACAAACTGGCTCCCCTGCTGGACTTCCTACCGGACGACAAGAGGGCGGATGCCCTGGAGATCCTACAGGAAGGTGAGGTGGCGTCGGACCACGCCATCACTATTGCGACGGACATCGCCGACACTGGGTTTCGCCAGTTGGGCAACGGCGGGTGCCTTAGGCGGCGTGGATGGCTCAAGGCTACGGACTTCCGTCAAGACGTACAGACCAGAGTCCTGGACATGCCGTTCGATGGGAACAACCTGTTTGGGAAAACAGTGGACGATTCCCTTCAGGCCATTAAATCGGACACTGAGACGGCCCGGGCCCTTGGGGTTCTGCAGCAACGACGGACGCCCTTTCGGAGCAGCGGAGGCAAGGGCGCCTCCAAAGGTTCCGGCGGCGGTTTCTCCACCTACCGTCAAGCGGCCCGCTCGTCATCTCAGGAGGCCTACAGAGGACGAGGCAAGTCTGGCGGACCCCGCCGTCGTCGCCAAGGAGGTCAAGGCGGCAAAGCCTCGTCGAAACAGGATTGTACCGGCCGTGGGGTCGGGCCCCCACCGAAGCACCCTGGTGGGAGGCCGGCTGGCGAGCTTCGTCAGCGTGTGGGAGTCCATCTCCACCGACCGTTGGGTGCTGGACGCCTTAGCCCGGGGCCACGCGCTCGAGTTTCAAAGAAGGTGCCCGCGCGTCCCCCCCGTGGCCAGGAAAGAGCTTCACGTCCCTCAGCTTCTCCTGGAGGTAAAGGCGATGCTCAGGAAGGGCGCCATCGAACTCGTCCCAAAGAGGCTTCGGGGCTCCGGAGTTTACTCGAGATACTTCCTCGTGAAGAAGAAGACGGGAGGATGGCGCCCCATCCTAGACCTGCAACGTCTGAACAAGTTCATCAAGGCGCAGAAGTTCCGGATGGTCACACTCCAGCACGTCCTGGGTCAGCTGGAGGAAGGAGACTTCCTGTCGTCGTTGGATTTGGAGGATGCCTACTTCCATATTCCCATCCTAAAGGGGCACCGAAAATTCCTCAGGTTTGTGGTCCAAGGGCGTCACTACCAGTTCAAAGCCCTCCCCTTCGCACTACGGTCGGCACCCAGGGTATTCACCAAGTGCCTTGCACCGGTGGCGGCGCAGCTGCGCCGCGAGGGGATCCACGTCTACCCCTACCTGGACGACTGGCTCATCCGAGCCAAGACGAAGGAGCTCGCCGTGGAGCACACAGCAAGGACCGTCCAACTTCTCACGGACCTGGGATTCTCCGTGAACTACGCCAAGTCCCACCTTGTACCCGCGCAAAACGCACTGTTTCTGGGAGCGAAGCTCGACACAGTGTCCCTTCTGGCCTCCCCGTCGGAGGAAAGGACCAGGTCCATCCTGGGCAAGGTACAGCGGATGTTGGTTTCCGACGCGGCCAAGGTGAGGTCCATCAAGTCCCTCCTCGGAATGATGTCTTCCTGCATCTACCTCATTCCCATGTGCAGGCTCCGGATGCGCCCGTTGCAGGAGTTCCTGGACGCGTGCTGGATCCAAACGACGGGCAGCTTCGAGGAGAGGATCACACTCGACGAGAGTTTCCGCCGAGCGGTCCGGTGGTGGGGCAACCGCGCGCATCTGACGGCGGGCATGGACTTCCAGACCCCAGACCACCAGGAGACAGTGACCACGGATGCCTCCCTGGAAGGGTGGGGAGCGCACACCGAAAATCTGCACGCGAGAGGCCTTTGGCTCCCGACGGAGAAGTCCCTCCATATCAACGTCCTGGAGCTCCGTGCAGTGTTCTGGGCCCTCAGGTCCTTCCTTCCGTCCTTCAAGGGCAAGGTGGTGAGGATCTTCACCGACAACACCGCCACCATGTTTTACATCAGGAAACAGGGCGGAACCAGGTCCCCAGCGCTGTCCAAGGAGGCGCAGGACCTGTGGCATTGGGCCGTCGCCCAAAGGATGTTTCTGGTGCCGTTTCATCTGGCAGGGATAAAAAACCCCATCGCCGACTCACTCAGCAGGGAGCTGCGCTCGTGCCACGAGTGGGAACTACGGCAGGATCTAGTGGATCGCCTCTTCCGACGGTGGGGCACACCCGAGATCGACCTGTTCGCGACGGCGACGAACTCCAAGTGCCGGAGGTTCGCCAGCAGGTTTCCCCAGGCGAGGAGCATGGGCGATGCTTTCTCGTTCCCCTGGGAGGGCCTGTTCCTCTACGCGTTCCCTCCTTTGCCACTGCTAATCCGGCTCGTCAACCAGCTCAAGAGGTCACGGTGCAGGATGATCCTCGTCGCACCTGCGTGGCCGAGGCAGAAATGGTTCCCGGACCTTCTGGACTTGTCAGCGTCCCCGCCAATCAAGCTGCCGGTGGACGCGGATCTACTCTCCAGGGAAGGAGGCGCCATCCTCCACCACGACCCGAAATCGCTGAACTTGCAGGCCTGGCTCCTGCAGCGCTAGAGTTTGGAGGATACGACATACCGGCCGACTGCAGAGAGGTTCTTGCAAAGGCCAGGGCGTCCTCGACTCTTAAATGCTACGGACACAAATGGAAGAGGTTCTCTGTCTGGTGCCACGCACAGAAGATTAACCCTCTACGGATTACGGCTCCCCAGGTACTGCCGTACCTGCTGACGCTGGCCAAAGCTGGACTGGCACACGCGTCCATCAAGATTCATCTTGCTGCGATCTCCCGATACACCAGAACCACGGGCCGGACGTCCTTGTGGTCTCATCGTCTGGTGAAAGAGTTCATGAAGGGACTGTTCAGATCGTTCCCGCCGGTGAAGGCTCCGGCCCCGGCGTGGGAGCTCAACGTGGTGCTGACCAAGCTCATGGGACCTCCGTTCGAGCCTCTGCACTCGGCCCCGTTGAAGTTTCTGTCGTGGAAAACAGCGTTTCTTGTGGCCATCACCTCCGCACGACGGGTGGGAGAGATCCAGGCCCTTTCATGCAAGGCCCCGTACTTGACTTTTCACGACACGAGGGTAGTGCTCAGGACGCACCCCTCCTTCATGCCCAAGGTACCGTCGGACTTCCATCTCAACGAACCCTTGGTGTTGCCTGTGTTCTTCCCGTCGCCTTCGTCGCCGGCTGAGAGGACTTTGCACTCGCTGGATGTGGCTAGAGCGCTGAAGTTCTACGTGGACCGCACGAAGTGTTTTCGGAAGACGTCACAACTCTTTGTGAACTTTGGACCTGTCAATCAGGGGAAGGCTCTCTCGAAGGCTTCCATTTCCAGATGGCTCTCCGGCTGTATCATGTACTGTCATCGGTTGGCAAACCGACCGCTGCCTGGCCGTCCGAGAGCCCATTCCACCAGAGCGATCGCAGCTACCACGGCGTTCCTTTCTGGTGTGCCCCTGCTGGACATATGCAGGGCTGCTACGTGGAGGTCGACGCACACCTTCACGAAATTCTACTGCGTCGATAGGGATTCCAGGCAGGAGTCCAGGGTCGGCCAAGCAGTGCTGCGCAACCTGTTCGCCTGAGGTGAGCTTGGTGAGGAGGTAAGATGCTTAATGTTGAGTTTGATGTACTGCTTAATGTTGAGCCTTTGCCACCTCCCGTGGTTGTGCATGTGTGTACTGCTATGTATTCTTTATTCATGAGCATGTGAATCCATGCCAGACCCCATGCTGGAGAAGGAACAAGTTACTTACCTGTAACTGTTGTTCTCCAGCATGGGTCTGGCATGGATTCACATGCGAACCCTCCCGCCTACCCCTCTGCGGCTCTTCACTTGGTCATACTGCCACTTCACGTGCTTCCAAATCTGAAGATGGCTGCCAGAGGCGGTGCTTAGGTAGAGGGCAGTCATTGGCTGTGGTCAGTATGACGCAGAGACCAGTGATTGGTTATTACTACGAAAGACAGATCGGAAACGAAACTGATACTGGTTTTTTCTTTACCGAGCCTGACGACGGGGAATATTCATGAGCATGTGAATCCATGCCAGACCCATGCTGGAGAACAACAGTTACAGGTAAGTAACTTGTTCCTTATACCAGTTTGGGACCTGAACCATGTGCTGAATTTCCTCATGGGTGCTCCTTATTGAGCCATTACATTCATGTCCTCTAAGGATGTTGACCCTCAAAACTGTTTTCTTAACAGCCATCACATGTGTAGAGTCAGTGAATTGCAGGCTCTTTCGTCTAAACATCATTTTACCACCTTTTACAAGGAGAAGGTTGTTTTGAGAATCTGTCCTACTTTGCTAACTCAATAAATTGTACTTCCTACCTTTTACCCGCGATGGCAACCCTCCAAAGCGGAAGAAGGCAAAATTTGGGAAAGCTATTTTACAGTGTTAGTGACATTCTTTTTCCCACCTCCTACATCATACTGCTTTGCGAGTGTAATTAAAGATGAGGAATTTGTAGGAGGACACAATCCATTCGAAGGACAAATTACTTATCCCTGATAATGTTCTTTCAATTGAATATTGCTCCCACGTATTGCTCATCGCCCCGCTCATCCTGACCCATAAAAGAATTTCTGTTTATTGTGAGAAACCAAAAGGTGTCTCACCCACTAGCCCCCAGGGATCTGACACCCAGGTGGCTAGGACACGGCCATTACTTTTGGATCCAGTTCCTGGGGGTGAAGCAGTGCATGAGGATCCCCTGTGTGAGGGGTCTTCGGGGAGCTGGAGTGGAACACCGGATGGATGGTGAGACACAGTATCCCCTTGCATAGAACACCTTTATCCCATCCTACCAAGTAGGGTATTTAGGAACTCTACCCACCTTTATAACACAAACAATTTCTCACAGACAGCCCACTGTAGGAGAAAACAGTCTAAGACCCGAGCTGTATACCTGACGTGTCTCAAGGCAATTACTGACCATCACACACACCTGACTTTTATTAAGCTTCCCCACACGGATAAAAGGCGGAGCACGAGACAAAGAGCGAGGCCAAACACACAAGGAAACAGTAGTCCCAAAATGGCAGTTTAACAAGAGGAGAAAGATGGCAAAAAAGAAGGGGATTGCAAGGAGGGAAGTTCCCTTGACCTTTTCGACAAGGAACCGTTGCATTCATGAGCCCTGCAGATTGGAAAGCATAAGACCAGGGAAACTGGCTGAAGAATCCTGCATTGTGTGCCAGAGATACCTGGCGCCCTCCCGCGTCAATAATCAAGGTGTGGTGAATCAGCAGCTGCTGTGGTACTGTCCTTGGCTCCAAGAACAAAGCAGCGTCAGTGAAATCAACATAGCCGGTGAGTTGGGGAGAACGATACAAAACCGGTCTGTGTTGAAGCCAAGGTTGCAAGCAGCGAGCGCTGGAATGAGCATTGTTTGAAATACATGTGATAAAAGATGTAAGTAAAGTTGAACTGCTGATGAGTGATTCAACTTTGAAACAAAGATACTATACCTTTGACTGATTGGTCCGGCACCGCTTGTGTGCTCAATCGAAGGTCACTGTAAGGTATCCAGCTGAAAAGTGAAAGAGTTGTAGAGAATTGTGAATCGAAGCGGTCGCAAAATCCTGTGCACATTCGAAAGTCTTTGATGTTGATACAGTAAAGAAAGTTTGTGACAAAGTTGCTCCGAGCCCGGGAGAGGGAGATAAATTGAGAGCTTTGTCTTAAAGTGGGTCTGAACCCGGCAGAGGGGGACCCAGGGTGAAGGGAAAATCACCCGAGAATTTGTACATGTGAAATCCTAAGAAGAAAGGCCCTCTGAAAAAGAGACCTTGAATGGTAGAGAGACTTTGGCACAGAAGGCCATGATGTTCAAGTTTTGAACTGCATCCTCGTGCTAGAGAAGCCAGAGACTGTGCTAAGCTAGAGTGTGTCACCTTGTCCTGTGATGAAAATGTGGGGAAGGGAAGCCAATGGCTTGAATATCCCGACATATCATTTTTTGAACACTTTTCTTTTGCATAACTTTGTTTCCCACATTATTTTTATTTGGAAGTAAGGATTGGCAGTAGGTTTATTAGAATAGGCCTTTTTCATTTTGACAAAACACTACAAGGACTGCGTTATTTAATTGTCATAGCTTGCGCCCATCTTTAGATTTAGATAGGCGTTTTTCAAACCCAATTGAAGTTCAATAAACACCCTTGAACTGTGATCACTTGTGTCTGTCTTACTGTTTGATACCATGCCTTCCTTACAGTATTGCACCTACCTCACTTTTTCGCATCTAGTCTTTTTGACCGTGTAAATAAATGTCTGTGGTTTTGAGGAGAGGGAAAAACTAGAACTGAAGTAACTGGCGCAGTGCATGCTATGTATGCAGTCGGTGACATTGTGCTCGAGAGCCGACAGAGGCCGTCGAGTGGCACCAAGTCGACACACAGCGCCCTCTACTGAAGGAAAAAGTTCCAAAGCAGCTGACGCTGGTCAAAGATGAGGAATACGTGGTAGCAACATCCAATTGAAAGAACATTACCAGTGGTAAGTATTTTGCTCTTCTTTGTTGGGAGAGAGAGAAGCAGAACTCCAGAGGAGGGAATAGTTTGTAAGCCAGTAGAGGATGGTGTGTTTGGGTTATTGGGTTTCAGAAATGTCACTGGACTTTTACTTCTCATTGGTTCTTGATAAAAGATGCAGAGGGCATAAATGGGTAACTGATGAAAAAGCCGATGTGTGCTTGTACTTAAACAGGTTGCAGTGATACCAATAATGCAATATATAGTGATGGTTTGGAAGACGTTTCTGTAAAGGTTTGAGGCATCTACATATTGATGCATGCATCTGGAACAACCTAGCACTGATGTGTTCCAGTGCTAAACTCTACTGGCACAGTAGGATTAATGCAGCGATTTTAAATATTAGTAATAATTTTAAATCTAAAAAATAGTAGACTCTGCATTTCTAAAATTCAAATATCAGTTGTGTAATAGTCATGCAGATATGAAAAGCTTTCACAGTTAGAGGAAGTGGTACTTTTGAGCCCCCACGGCATCACTGAGGGGCCAGTGTTGTGTGGCTCTTCTTACTCATCTTCTACCCCAATATCCAAGCTACTTACCTACCGTTCATTATATGAAGGTGGTGAACAAAAGAGACGTGCAGCGTAGTCTAGTGATTTACTGTGTGATATCTCAGAAGTATAATTGCAAATGATATGTAAATCTGTCTACTTGAGATAACTGGTCTTGCTTTTGCAATATATCTAACAAAGATTAATATTTATAAGCTACTGGTCACCTGCCAGAATGCATAGTTGAGCTCTTCCCGACAGTGACCTTGGTTGATAGTACATTTCGGTGGTGTCCTTAATACATATGATGCTCCACTGTTCAAAAGTATTGCAATTCTGGAAGGTGGTGTTGATTGGAATTAACACGAGATGATTTGCAGATTTACTGAGACCCTGGCGCTGGTTTTGCTACATCTACATGTGAAGAAGATAGTTTGATTGGAAAGGGCTCGCTGACTTTGACTGCTCGGGGCATTGGTCCATGACAAGACTAAGATTTTAATATATTGGAAACCCATGAGCAAACCCCTTTAATAATTGGGATAATACTAGTGGAAATCCTACTTTACAGATGATTTAAAATGTGTTATATTAGCATGACACGGTACTTCTGCCACATGTTACTACGTTGTTTTCCCTTGTCCTCTATGTACCCCCCTTCTTTGTCTGTTCTGTGTTTTATGGGAAACCTAGTGAAAGGTTAAAAATCCCTTCTCCCGTTTGTTGTATGATATGTTGATTTTTCATTGCATGTGTTCATTTCTAATTGAATTAATGTAATTTTCAAACAAGCATTGTCAATGGCAACAGTTTTTGCGTTTGTGTGGGCCTTGAAAAGGCATTTACTAGGCACTGCGGCAATGGTACTAACTAGCCATTAATGATAGCAGTTGCAAAATGGTGTAACTACCTCGGCATATAAAAGCAGTGCCTGACAAATGCCAATGCACAAAAACTGTTGGCTTTGCCAATGCAGGATTTCAGAGAAGGACACACACACACTTATGATTCAAGGGGCTGAAGGCAGAACTTCTTGAGGCATTTGTATTACACAAGTAGCACATTTACAGCTGTAATAAAGCCATTCAATCTCAGAAGATGGCTTTGAAATAAGTCGGGCACTTTGAGTACAAAGAATGACGCTATGGCTTGATAATCTAGCTCAAAGAGATCACAATAGGATGTGTATTGGGCAGAGATAGGCCAGTAGTGAGTGGCAATGGCTATAGGGATTAGCATAGCCATAGGCAGTCAATGGGATGGTAAATAATCAAACAACAAGTATAAGCTTTGTGTCCCTCCTCTTATGCAATCTCCCCCTAACTTTACTCCAATGCAATAGTTTCGGCTTCTAAGTGGCGCTTTAGTGTCACCTAATAGCCAGGACTTAAAATGACAGACTATGTGGCCTACCCATGACCTTTTCCCATGCGGGAAATTTGAAACTGGGTGTGACTTCACAACTTCTGTAAACACAATTGGCTGGATTACATTTCCAGGGCAAACACCCATTTTGAACAAGCAGTGCTAGACAATGTTTTCAGGCGAACCTCATTTTCTAGGCCCTGTTAAAATTAATTCTCTGAGGGCTTACCTCGAAAGGTTTTGTTTTTTCAGTCTCTCAACCATCTAACTGGGCGCCTGGTTAAGCAAAATGTACTTGCAGTAATGAATACTGATGTCCTGGTTGTCTTCTTGGCTCATACGACCATCCATCCATCATTTCTTACAAAGGTTCAATGTTTTATGCTGATAAAAGGACTGATGGGTGGATGGATGGATCGATGGATATGCGAGGGTGGTGGGGGAATATCTGCTCATGATCTCCCTTACCTGAGTAAGAGTAATGCGGATGTGCAACATGCTCCAATCCCACCCCCTCTTCCCGTGACGACGCCACGATTTTATGACACAAACGGGACTATTGGCATGTGTACAATACTTATTACAGTGCAGAATTTTCACTTTCTCAAGATGAGCGTGTTCAAGTGGCATTGACAAAATTCATCTTGGCCTTTCTGATGTGACCCTTGCATCGGGACAATGTCATGGCCCAGTATTTTAGGACACGCAGTTGGTTTATCTAAAATTATCGCTGTTATCAAAAATATTTCAGTACAGACCTGTCCATTAATATTTGTTCTAATCAACGTAATCTTTTGTTTTAATGCAGTGGATGTTCCTCCAGCTAGTGCCTTCTTGGAATGGATATCTGAAACAGCTCTTGCCTGAGGCAGACATCTGGTTTTCTAAACGTAGGAAAGGTACTTTTGCCTTTTATGAGATTGTATGATTCTGTATTTTATTTTAGCGTGGCTTCTTTTGGAATCCCTAGCTCTGCCTAGGAAATTGATACGAAATAGGTACAGGGGCAGAAAACCCATTAACAATGGCCACAATTCCCAAGGCTTCCCACAACTGCATTCTGTTTATTGTATGCTCTTAACTGACAAGAAAACCTGGGTCAGCCCACGTGAGATTTTCAAGCAGCCTTTTCTGCAAGCATACGGTATATTGGGTGCAAAGTGCACTTTTCGTATCTGTCCGTTATGGTCTTCCTTGCAAGGCAACACCCCCAAAGTATACTTCACTATCAAAGAATGTTTAACTGCCTGATGTAGCCTGCACAAACCGATTATCAGCACACAGCTTTTGAAAATGTATCTGTTGCCATATTGAATTAGTTAAAACTTTCAGAAACCTGAAGGTGTCTCACCGCTATTCCCCATGGATCTGTCATCTATGTGGCCTGGACACAGCCATCACTTTTGGATCCAGTTCCTGGGGGTGGACCAGTGCGCGAGGGTCACCTGGATGAGGGGTCTTCGGGGGAGTGGAAGTGGGGCACCGGATGGTGAGACGCAGTATCCCCTTCCCTGTAACACCTTTTCCCCATCCTACCAATTAGGATACATAGGGACTTAACACCCACCCCCCCCCCTTTCCTGACACAAACACTTTCTCACTGACAGTTCACCGTGAGCGACAACGGACTAACACCACAGCCTGACATGTCCCAATACCAAGATCCGGCAATTTTATTTTATTTTTTTATTTTTTTTATTTGTGGTTTTACAACCTTTACAAATTCCATATTGACAATTTACATAGAAAACATTCTTAAAAGACAATAAAAAATGTGTATCACTAGAACCTCAACAATTCACCTACAATATACATTTAACAAAATATAATCCACCTATCTCTCCCAAGTAAGTAACAACATTAAATTTCATCACATGTGCCGTCTTTCATTACAGAACTAAAAAACCATATATATCATTTCAAACACTCAATTCTCTTAAGACAATGAAAATCAAGGACAAACAAGCAGCTAAATCAGTGTACCTCCTCCCCGGCACTGAAAAACAATACCTCTAATGTTTTCAGGCCAACACACAAGGTGCCCTCATGATCTAGATTTCCAGACCTTAATCAGAAGTTCAGCTGATAGCCTCTACCAGCTCACAGTCCTCATCTACACAAATTCTCGGCTTTTTCAGGTAATTTCTCTTCAATAATTAACAAAAAATCTGTTAAACTAAGAATAAGCGTTTCACTCCTTCCCCACATACATCTTTGCCAAAGAGTTTCCATACTCATACTAGATTCTGTGTTGAGATTGGCGCCAAGGAGATGTTTCCGATCTGCTTCAAAATACATGCAATACGCCGTCAGATGTTTCAAAGTTTCAATTGTCATGGGCGTATTGCAGAATCTACATAATCCTCTGTTTAATTTATTTTTATACTGATGCCAGAACATAATCTTCTCATTTGTGAGTACCTGATTCAAGTGAAATCTTAAGTAAATTTTCCTCGCATAATTACATGGGAAGATAATCTGGTATTTTGGGCGAAAACCCCACTGTCGCGTAAATTTGGCATACTCATAGAAGGATTGATATTTATTAATCTTTTCGATTAACAAACACCAATGGTACCTACAATATTTAGCTTTACATGACGGTAAACCTACTACCAGCTCCTCATGGCTAATCATAGCACTAGATAACAGTTCTTCCATCTTATTCGTAAATTTCAGGATGGACGGAGGATGTCCTTTCTCTATTATAATCGCAAATTCTTCGTATAGTGAATTCTTGGTTGGGAGCTAACATTTTCCCATAATTAGTGAGCAATCGCCAGTGCCATTTGTCCGATAATGGTAGTACACCCAACTCATGGCAAACAATGACATTCGGCGTTGAAAGAGCCAAGCCCAAAACACTTTTAAGCATTTTACCCTGTATCACGTCTAAAATACCATCAATTTCATAAAGACATAAGTCCAGGGCATATAGCAGAATTGGTTCGATTTTTTGCAAATAAAATTTTAACATCGGAACCATTGAACATTTCCCAAGTCGGTGGTATATCAGTTTCATATGTACAGTAAGAGATTTTGCTTTGTTATTCAAGATCCTCTTCCAACCATCAAGAGAATAGGTACTTGCTAAATGATAGCCTAAATAACGCATGGCGGGAGACCTAGGAATCGAGATACCATTAATACACCAGGGAAATTTAGTAGATCTCTTCCGTCCTTCAACAAACGTAATAATGAAGGATTTTTCAGGATTAATCTGTAGATTGTGATTACAGGCAAATGTGTAAAATAAACACAACTTCGTCTGTAGCCCAAAAGGGGTCCTATCAAAGAACAGTAAATCATCGGCAAAACTTAGCCAATTCAGTACAATTGATCCCAATTTCACTGGGAAGATCGACGCCTCCTTCCACTGATCATCCAAATCCAATAGATATAGATTAAACAGGACTGCAGCAAGGTTACAGCCCTGTTTTAATCCAATTTCAGTCGGAATGGAGTCAGTAAGCGCACCTGCTTTAGTAAGACAGATGCGATAAGTTGTGTGTCTGTGCAGGGCAGCAATGATTGAAACAAGCTGAACCGAAAAGCCAAATTTGATCAGTTTTTCCATAGTAGTTCTCTAATTAATGAATCAAAAGCAGCAGTAAGATCCAAGGCTGCCATATAGACAGGCCCGGCATTTCGTGATTTGGTCTGCTGGTAGACATGGGCAATAATAGTTGCATTAAGTTGACAACCCATGTACCGACGGAAGCCAATCTGAAATTTAGACAGTAGATTAGAGTTAATGATGTGCTGATGAATAAATTGTAATAAAAGACTAGTAAAAATCTTAGCCGAAGCATCCATCAATGCTATCGGCCTAAAGTTCGCCGGTTCATTCATTGACCCCTTTTTATAGATTGGGATAATAGTTGCCGAGCACCAGGAGCTAGGAATGTGCCCCAGATAATAAATAGCATCAAATTTGATTTTGAAAATCCCCACCCATAGTTCTGGATTGAGCTTAATAAGACATGTCGGAATTCCGTCAGGCCCCGAAGCCCTCGAGCCTTTAGATTTCATGATGGCCATATACATGTCCTCGATAGTCCACGGATATCCACTACTGGTGGGACTAAATAAAGTCATGTCTTCAGACAAACAAAAACCAAGTGGCTTGGCAAACTTTGCTTTAATATGACTAACCCAAGAAACTGCAGAGATAGCCGCTTCTTCGATCATCTCTGCGTTTCCAAGCAAGATATAAATCGTAGCCCACACCTGTCTAGAGTTTTTCGTGAGTAGGAGAGCAATGAGGTTCTGATTATCGGTATTAAATGGCTCATGCTTCAACATTTCTATTTATTTTTTTATAGGTCCTAATAATAAGGGCCTTTGTCTCATCAAACTCAATGTCGGCTAGATGTCGAGCGCTCAGTTGCCTGATAACTTGGCGTTTCTCTTTCCGTAAATCAACCACTTTTTGATTGTACTGATGACGATGCGTGGTCGACTGACTAGAGTCAATGCATGTATTCATAAGTGACATATGTACAGCGATTCTTATGGAGTTCTGAAACTCTGCCACCACCCAAGATACTCCTGTTAACGACTTACTCAACATAAGTAGGGGGTCCTCTTGAATGTATGTGCTAACTTGCTTACACCTTTTGGAGGTCCACTTGACCGATAATCGCACTCGATCAAATTCAATAGCAGATAAACTCGTGGCAGCATCGAAGCTAGTAATTTTCAATATAAGGTTAGTATTCAATGCAAAATGATCTCCCCTAAATAAGTTACCAATCAGAATTGGATCAATAAGATGTAGCCATCCTGTAGATACAAAGATATAATCAATCAGTGAAGAGCACGGACCTCTTGACCATGTATACTGATAGGTTCCTGCATCAAAAGGGACCATTTGGATATCCCAAGACGTAAAATGCTCCAACCACTTTATACCATTCGCATATGATTTTTTTTGTGTCAAAGTTGCATTGTTTGCCAGCCTTGTCTGCAGCTACACAAGTAGCATTAAAATCTCCCCCAATGATTACATTCAAACTTACTTTATTCATAAAAGCCTGTTCACAGATAAAATTCAAACGATTGGTTATCGTTTCAAAAGAAGTTCTAACATCATTCCAATACAAGTTAACTACAATAAAGTCCTGGGATTGTGACTTTCAACCACCAATAAAGCCTCATCAGCCCACAACACAGAGGATTTCACTTTCACATTTTTATCAATTAAGATAGCAAGGCCTCCAGCCGGACGGCCTAGTGTCCCTCTAACTGCAGACTGATGATGAGAATCCAACCCCTCCAAGACTAAGTCACCCGTAATGATAGTTTCTTGGATCAAACATATCCCTGGGCGAGAACCGCTATCAAGTGAAGCATTCCATGACCTCAAGTTGGAACTCCCACATGAGTTCCATGACAATAAGGTCAAACCAAGTTTTTCCTCCTATTTTTTGCCCATAGCGGTTCTGGTTTGGGGAGAATTGGAAGACCCCATGATCATCATACCTGATAGTGAAGCAGCAAAGTTCATAAATTGTTTCAATACTTCTTAATTAATCAACGGTAGAGATCCTGCTTAGGTTGCATTCTGTAGTGGCTCTGGAAGGGTTGCAATAAAGATTTCAGCACATTCATCGGAATTAAATAAACAGGGAAATAGGCCCAATAGTTCTAAATCATCACGCTGTGCCCAAATTAATCTTGCAATGATATGAGAATGGTAGCCACAAATCATCCGAGTTGGATTATTATGAGACAGCCGAACCCAGTCAATATCATCGCTTCTTATGGTGCGTAAGGCTGGGATCGCCTGAAAGGCTTTCAACATGGCAGAACGATTTAGGCTCATTTTTGCGGTGGTTAGTTGCTTAGTTTCCCAGCCCATGACAGATGGCATATCTGCGGTTAAAAACATTGCCTCAGTATTGGAGACAGTTTCATAGATATTGGGGTGTGATTCACGTTCCTCAATCTGCGCTTCTGAATTAGATCTATCTCTGATCCTGGTTGTATTGTTCTTACAAGGTGACGAACCACGACCTTCAATTTTTGCACCATGGTCAATGGTCGCATTAGGAGCGAGTTCCTTCACCCGTGTATTGGATATCACCTCCTGGTAGGATGCCTTATTAGGTGATTCACCCTCCTGCCTAGTATGTATATTTGAGATCGTCTCCGTAAATTTTGGCTGGTATCGGTTTGTTCACCAATGTTTTTTTCAAAGATTTACAGGGCCATGCCTCTTTAATTTTCTTAGAAGCCTTCTTCATATAGAGGGCCGGAAAAAAAAATTACCAGATCAATTTGCTTTGGTTTGACCACACTGCAAACATCCGTCTGAGCGGATACTCCAATCCCATTTCCAGTCTTTTTAATCACCGGCAATTTTCGCTTATCACCCGGGCTCTGAGTGCCTTCAATATTCAGTAAAGCCCTAGATTCTTGGTTGAGTTGCAGGAGATCAATCTTCTCCTCTTCAAGCGAAGAATCCTTTAAATCAACCTTTAGGGAATCTTGTATAGCCTTAGATGGATTTTGTTTGTTCGCCAGCTTTACATTTTTGGCTTGTTTGATCTTACGTTTGGTAGCTCTCGGCAGAAGTCTTTTCTGCTTCCATGATAATACCGGTTCGTGAGCTTGATCCTCTACTATGATTTCCTTCTCTAAATCAGCGTGGTGATGAACTTTCTGTGCATCATCTTCTAAATCAATTAGGTTGATCAAGGCCGAAGGGCTATCGGGTGACTCATCTATATTTGAACTAGGCAGCGATGGTAGTGGATCAACCCTCTCATCGGTAGTATGGAACTGAGCCACCGTTAGTTGTTCAATTGGATTGATCTTTGCTATAGTTAAGAGTATCTGTTGGATGGCCACTGCATTTGCCGCTACCAACTCAGACAACTGATTTATCTACAGCCCCGTCTGTTTTTCTATAGTCAGATACCGTAACTGCAGCAAAGGTAGTCATTGCATTTAGCCCCATTCTTAAATCAGCTGGGGTTTGAGAGGCTTTAGTACACATTTGGATGCGTTCCCTTTGTTTCCCCTTTGAAAGGGCTGCCACAGCATCGCAAGTAAATAAGAGCCCCTCGATTCTGTTGACTTTAGTTAGTAGCTCTGTTGTCATATCATGCAAGTACATAAGTTGCGCATGAGTATGGTCATGTCCTTTGTCAAGTAGGTTAAGTATTCTAGACAGAACCGGAAACTCAACTCCAATGTCTGAGGACTCCATTAAATTGCGTTCTGCTTCAACTTCAAGTTCAGATAGGCTCGTTTTTGGGTCATCAGGGAGGAGCGGCATCAGTGGAATAGACCCAACTGCCACTTCAGCTAAATCACTGGTGTTTTCTATTTCCAAAGGTGAGCTGGTCTCTTGATTTTTCAACCCCTTATTAGTCTCATTATTTACCGAATGATCATCAAAAAAAGCATGTACCTGGGCTTGCGTCGCAGGCACATATCCTGAATCAGTGTGCACATGCACATCTTCATACAATATTTGTTAACTTTGACCGGGGTAGAGGGCCCCCTGGAGAAGCGTATTCTTATCCAGAAGTGCCTCAATGGCCAGGGCAATAATGGATACATCAGAAAATCTGGGTTTAGTTGTCCTAATGCCCATTGTGGCTAGTAATTCTTCATTTGGCGGGATCACCAGGCCCCCACACATAGCCCCACACAAGGGGTATTTATTCAGTGTACTTCCTTGTTCCCAAAAAGGATCTCAGCATGCGTCCTGATCTAGATCTGCGCCCAGCGAACAAGTTCATAAAACCCCAGAAGTTTTGCATGGTAACACTACAAGAAGTGATCCCATTGCTGAAACGGGGGGACTTCATGGCAGCATTGGATATGAAAGATGCATACTTTCATATTTTAATGTTGCCAGCGCACAGAAAATACCTAATGTTCATGATCCAGGACAAACACTACCAGTTCAAAGTACTCCCCTTCGGCATTGCCTCGGCGCCACGGGTGTTTACCAAAGTACTGGCAGTGGCAGCAGCACACCTGCGCAGACTATCAGTCCCAGTTTACCCTTACCTCGACAACTGGCTCATTACGGGGGCTTGTTCCCACTTGTTTTTCGAACACCCAAAAAACAGTAGATCTCCTCTTCAGTCTGGGCTTTTCAATCAACGAAAAGAAGTCCAACCTAGTCCCCAGCCAAGTAAAACAATTTCTGGGGGCACTAATTCGGACGGAAGACAGTCTTGTCTTCCCCTCCAGCGAGAGGGTTCAGAACATGCTCTCTCAGATTCCTCAATATGTAGCCAGTCGAGAGGTGACAGTACGCAAAGCCATGCGGTTGCTAGGGATGATGGCGTCCTGTATATAATTGGTTCCTCACGCGCGGCTGCGCATGCGTCCCATGCAAGAGTGGCTCAACAGCCAGTGGTGTCAGGCCAGCGGACAATGGGATGATCTGGTAATTGTCTCGCCAGCCCTCGTTCTCTCTCTGCAGTGGTGGTCAAGGGAAAACTTCCTGAAGGGGAAAACCTTCACCACCTCTGCAGTGGAAGCCACTCTCACGACAGACGCATCTCTCACGGGGTGGGGGGCTCACCTGCTTCAGCAGACAGCACACTGAGTGTGGTCCCCTCAAGTAGCGTCCAATCATATAAACTTACTGGAGCTATTAGCAGTGTTCAAAGCATTGACAGCCTTTCAGGTATAACTGCAAGGGAAGACGGTGCTGATCTTAACCGACAGCACTACAGCAATGTATTACCTTAACAAACAGGGGGGCTCTCCACTCGCAGTCCTGTTCTGGATGAGTTTCAGAGGGCGGAGAGTAGAGGCAGGCAGATTTAGATGGAGGCTGTTACAGTAGTCCAGCTTAGAGAGAACCAGGGCTCTGGAGACAGTGAGCTTCTGGGGGAAGGAGAGGAAAGGAAGAATACCTCTGAGGAGGTGCAGCTGGTAGTGTGACTTCTTAGAGACGTCAGATTTGTGAGGAGAGTAGGAGAGCGTGGAGTCGAAGATGACCCCGAGGTTTTTTGCCTTGCAGGTAGGAGCAGGAAGAGGGCCAAGAGAGGCCGGCCAGAGAGCTGCAGGGAAGGAGGGAGTGGGTGTGCCGATGAGTAGAATCTGAGTCTTGCTGGCATTAAGGCAGAGGTCATTGGCGGCGCACCATTCCTGGATAGCAGACACAGTCAGAGGTGAGGGAAGGAGAGGAGGAGGCTGAGGGTAGCCTGAAAATGAGCTTGGTATCATCCGCATAGCACTGAAAGTTGGGGCAGAGAGCGGCGATGCGGTGGGCAAGGAGTGCCAGATGCTGGTTGAACAGCCAGGGAGAGAGGTTAGATCCCTGGGGGGGACACCACAGGTAGAGAAAAAGATGTCAGAGAGGAAGGACCCCAGTTGGACCTGGGAGGGTCAATTGGGGAGGAAAGAGGTCAGCCACGCCAGGGCCTGACCATTTATACCCAAGTTATCACGGAGACGGTTGAGCAGGATGGCATGGTTGACAGTATCAAAGGCAGAAGAGAGATCAAGCAAAATGAGAACACACAGAGTGTTAGAGTGAAGGTTGGAGAGCAAGTCTTCACGGATGTTCAAGAGAGCAGTTTCCGTGCTTCTGGCAGCTCTGAAGCCAGACGGATGGTCATGAAGACTACCAACAGATTCAGCATGGAGATTAAGCAGTTTCTCCGGGAGCTTGCCCAGGAAGGGAGTGATGGAGATTGGGCGATAGTTAGCCGGGCAGGAGGGGTCAGAAGAGGGTTTCTTAAGAAGAGGGTGCACAAGAGAGTTCTTAAGGGGGGATGGGAAGACTCCAGAGGCGAAGGAGTGATTGCAGAAGTCAGCCAGGGCAGGAGCCAGGGAGTCAATGTGGTCCTTGATAGTTTTGGAAGGAAGGAGGAGGGGTGGCTGCAGAAGGGCCAGAGGAAGAGCAGGGAATAGAGGGAGGGAGGTGATAGTAGGAGAGAGAGAACAGGATGTCCTGAGTTTTTGAAATGAAGTGAGAGGCCTATGCCGTGCAGAGGGCCTGGGAGGGGACAGGCGAGGTAGAGACTGCAGCAGGGTTGGCCAGTTCCTTGCAGATTTTAAAGAGTTCAGCCGAATTGTTAGATGCCACAGAGATGCGGCCTTGGATAAGGGCTCTCTTCTTGGTGAGAACGGAGAGCCGGTTTTGCCTTTAGAGCAGGTGGCAGGCCAGTTTGTCAGAGGATGAACATGAAGCACGCCATTTCCTCTCAGCCACCCTGCACTTGCCTTTTAGGGTGACGAGATCCGAGTCATACCAGGAGTTACATTTGGCTTTGGGCTTCAGGCGGATTCTCATGACGGGGGCAAGGATATCAAGAGTATCAGATATAGCAGAGTGGAGAGTGGAGAGGGCTGTGTCAGGGTGGGAGTCAGCCGAAGGGAGGAGGGGGGGTGAGAAGGTGGCGGCGAAAGCCTCAACTGACACGCGCTTCATGGGTCGGATGACCGAGAAGGAGGGTGCAGTGATGAAGGTGGCTTTGCCTGAGAGGTAGGGAAGGTGAGGTGGGAGGAGAGGAGAAAGTAATCACTCCAGGAGAGAGGGACAGAGAGGGGAAGGTCTGAAGAGATCAGAACATCGAGAGTGTGTCCTGCAGAATGAGTCGGGCCAGAGGGGAGAATGGTGGGTGAGACAGTCGCAGAGGTTGCGAAAGAGTTCAGAGGGGGAACAGGAGGCATCCAGGTGGATGTTGAAGTCTCCAAGAAGGAGTTGAGTGGTTGAGGCCAGGAGTGAGGAGGAGAGGTCCGCCCACTCAGCGAGGAAGGAAGATACCCGACCAGGTGGCCGATAGATAGTAGCCAAAGTAAGGGAATGGCTAGGCGAGAGAAAGAGTCTGCAGACGAGGCATTTAAAAGAGAAGTAGGCCTGCGTAGGAATGACAGAGGCAGGAATCCACTCAGGGAAGATAAGGGCTAGCCACCACCAGAGCGGTTGGGCCTGGGCGCAGAGAGGATCTTGTAGCCATCAGGTAGGAGTGTGTCAAAGCTGGTGACAGAGCTGGCCGTAAACCATGTCTCAGTGAGGCTGAGGACATCTAGGTCAAGTTCTTCAAGAAGGCGGCAGATCTCAGAGGAGTGTTTTACAGCGGAGCGGGAGTTGAGAGTGGCAATGTAGAGAAGGTTGCCTCCCTTGAAAGACTTCCGGGGAGGGGTACAGATCAGAGGTATGCCCTGCGGAAGTGTAGATAGTGCCCGAGAGGGGGCAGAGAGGGAGGTAGAAGGCAAGGTAGCTGAGGAAAGGGGGAAGGGGACAGCAGGAGAACAAAGGAAGTTGATAAGGCGTGGAAAGCGTCTATCAAAGAGATGAAGGTTGGCCTGAGGGCCTTGACCAAGACGGTCCCATTAGAGTAGACATTAAGGATGACCTTAGAGGATAGGAAGGAGGTCAGGAGGGCGTCCCAACGGGTGCCCCCATTAATGGGAGAAGAGGAGAAAGGAGAGAGCACAGAGACCATATGGGGGGATCCATAGATCAGGCGAAGGAACGACAAAGAGGATGTCGGTGAGAGTTTCCTTGGAGGAGGCACTGATGTAGGTGTCAGCGATAGGGAGGCCTGGGTTGGAGACCAGGATGTCCTTTTTAAACTTTTTCCTACCAGACTTAGTGAGGAGAGCAGTATAGTCAATAGAGAAACAGTTTGAAAAGATAGGGGAAACAGAGAGCTCCATAGAGGAGGAGGGAGGTCAGAGGGGTAGACAGACAAGACCGAGAGAGGCAAGTGCACAGGAGAGAGTGGGAACAAGACGACGGCACTAGGGGGGCGAGCGTAGGAAAGGCACCAGGCATACCAAGATAGGAAGGAAGACAAATCTAAATTTGAGAATCCTAGAGAGGGAGAAAAAAAAGGCCTAGGTTTCACAGTGTAATTATGTAGGTGGTACCGGTACTAGACGTGCGCAGGGCAGTCATGTTTTACCTGGAGAAAACTAAACCACTAAGAAAGACTAAACAATTCTTCGTTTCTGTGGCAGCTGGTAGAGAAGAGGATCCTGTCTGTAAATCAGCTGTCTCAAGGTGGATTGTCAAATGCATCACACTATGTTTCTCTCTTGCAAAGAGAGAACTGCCCTTCAAGCCTAGAGCACATTCTACTCGAGGCACTGGGGCATCCATAGCATTCATTGCAAATGTTCCCCTAGAGTCCATTTGCAAAGGGGCAACCTGGATTTCTGTAAACACCTTTACAAAACACTATTGCCTAGACACTCATTCTAGGTCTGATTCTCAGGTGGGACAAGCAGTACTAAGACCTCTTTTCTCTACTGTTCCTTCTCACAACCCACCTCCAACTCTGGGTACTGCTCGCTAGTCTATGCACAGCATCTGATTCTAAGCAGATTAACAAGCATCAGAAGACATGCATTACTTACCGTAATAGCATTTCTGTTGATTGTATCTGCTTAGATTCACATACGCCCTCCCTACCGCTCGGGTTGGAAGGAACATGGACTTCTTACTACTTTCTCTCTTATGTACTCACTCACTATAGCCTTGGGCTCCCTCATGGCAGACAAAATGCAATTGGAGGGACCTCGGCGCGTGAGGGATTTTGGGTACTACACACGTCACGATAGGGATAGTGTTACAGACACGCCTATGCCGACGTCCCCTTTCGGTCCCCGAAAGATAAGATGCAATACTCTGCGGTTACCACTGGATGTCAGACCATATGCACAGCATGTGAATCTAAGCAGATATTATCAGAAATGCTATTACGGTAAGTAATGCATGTCATATTGAGGTCACGGAGAAGGAGTTGAGTGGTAGAGGCCAGGAGGGAGGAGGAGAGGTCTGCCCACTTAGAGAGAAATGAGGTGATTTGACCAGGAGGCCGGTAGATGGTAACCATAGTAAGAGAATGGGTAGGAGAGAAAGAAAGCCTACAGACAAGGCATTCAAAAGAGGTGTAGGTCTGAGTGGGAATGATAGAGGCAGGAATCCACTGAGGATAGATCAGGGCTACCCCCGACCGGACAGAGAGGATCTGGGTCCTGAGAGGGTCTTGTAGGCATCTGGGAGGAGAGTGTCAAAGCTTGTGACAGAGCTGGCCGTGAACCATGTCTCAGTAATGCTAAGGACATCAAGGTCTAGCTCTTCAAGGAGGTGGCAGATGTCAGAGGACTGTTTGACTGCAGAGCTAGAGTTGAGAGTGGCAATATGAAGAATGTTGCCAGCCTTAAAGACCTTCTGGGAAGGGGTACAGATGAGAAAGAGCCCTAGGAGGGGCGGAGGAGGAGGAGGAAGAGGAGGAGGAAGAGGAGGAGGAGGAGGAGGAGGAGAGAGAGAGAGAGGGCAAGGTATCAAAGGGGGGAAAGAAGGGGACAGCAGTAGATGAGAGGACATTGATGAGGCGAGGGAAGTGCCTATCAAAGAGGAGGAGATTCGCCTGAGGGCCTTGGACCATGACAGTGCCATTTAGGTAGTCATTAATGATGCCTTTAGAGGAGTCGAAGGAAGCCATGCGAACTTCCCAGCGAGTGCCACCATTAATGGGAGAGGAGGAGATAGGGCAGAGCACAGAGACCATATGAGGAGTCCATAAATCTGTGGAAGGAACGACAAAGCGGATGTCAGTGAGGGCCTGTCGGGCGGAAGCAGTGCAGTAGGTGTAAGCGATAGGAAGACCAGGGTTAGAGGCCAAGATATCCTTTTTGAACTTATTCCTACCAGACTTAGTGAGAAGGGAAGGATAGTCAATGGAGAAGCAGTTGGAAAAGATAGGAGAAACAGAAAGCGCCATTGGGGTGGAAGTGAGGAGAGGATGGAGATACTGGGTGGGCTAAGGCAGGTAGGTGTGGGACAAAAGAGTGGTGAGGTCACTGGGCTGGCAAGTTACAGAGAAGAAACAGTATTCAAGCAAAATACAGAGAATTTTGCAATGGGCAGCACGATTTGACTTTTTAGCACAAAGCAAACACAGCCAGATTTGACTTTTTAGTACAAAGCAAAAACAGCCAGATTTGACTTTTCAATCTTGGAATTGGATGTTAGCAAAGGGTTTTAGGAAGCACTGTGCAGCAGGATGACAGCATGGGAGTAACAAGCAGAAAGAACAGTGATAGTCAAAGGCAGTAGGAGTGGGTCCATAAGGAAGGAACTAACCCATAGTTCTGGAGGAGGCAAAGTCAAGGCAGTCCGGATTTCTTAAAGGAGTGAGGTGGCAGCATCATTGTGGTTAAGATGCAGGGAGTACCCCAATTAGCGTTCCGTAAGCGGACAGGGACCTTAGAAGTGGGCCTTTGCTGAGAGGGCAGGCTGAAGCCTGCCGGTCCCTGTTTGGATGGAAGAAAACAATTGAGATGGGGGAAGGATCTGAGCCCGGCTGAGGGGCATCCGGGGTGAACCGTGAGTCACCTAAGAAAACAAATATTCTCTGAACTTTGAAATAACAGGGATCTGAGTCCGGGAAAAGGGGGATCTGCAGTAACAATTGTAAAATAACAGGGATCTGACCCGGCTGAGGCAGGGCCAGGATGAAGCACCAGAGTTAAATACTGGTAAGAAGAAAATAACTATGCATCTTTTTGTACATTGAATCAAGAGACTTTGTTGAGAAAAGAGACTTGGGCACAGAAGGCCCTTTTGCTGGAAATAGAACTGGATCCTCGTGTCAAAGAAGCCAGGGTGTGTGGTTTGCTTGAGTGAATCACCTGCCCCATGCTGAAAACGTGTGGAAGAGAGGTCAACTGCCCGAACACTTCTTTCTTTTTCATGAACATTACCCCACACTATTTGTAAATGAGCAGTAAGAATTGGCAATAGATTTTTTAATATAGGCCCTTTTATTTTGACAAGACTCCACTAGGACTGCATTATTATTATTTGATGGTCGTAGCTTGCTCCTATCTGTAGATTTAGGTTTAGATAGGCGTTCATCACGCCCTTGTGTAAGTTCAATAAACACACTTGGAACTGTGGTCACTTGGGTCTGTCTTACTGTTGATACTATACCTTGCTTACAAGCAAGGTTCATTGCACAAGTGTGTTGACACATGTCAAGTACGAAACCTTCAACCATTCTTTTTAGACAAGCTTTAAACATCACCACTTACCATCCTGGTAAATTGGCTTATTTTGTCCAATTAGAAATGTGGGCCTAAAAGTTCGGACTTAAAAACCCAGGCCTGACTGCGCATCAGTGTCATACATGATAGTGAATCACTTGAAATCTCTGTAAATAAAAAGGCATACTTTGCTGGCATCATAACCTATTGATCAAATACAAGAAATTGTCTCTCACAGGATGTTATTTATTGATATTAAGCACATATCACTGTCCATTGATTTGCAAGAAAAATCTTTCTAATCAAGCCATTCATCATTAAAGGTATTTTCTTTTTTACTTAAAGCATAAAAATAAAAAGAGAAAAACATAATACAGTTCCTTAATCCTTTTGTAAGAAGTTTAAAATTAAAAGCACAAGAAATATGATGGCTGTATTCAGTCACTTGTTTTCCTACAGGACGCCCCTGTTCATAGTGGTATCCTTATGCACTTCTTGCAGATGGCATTCACCTTTCTTTTTCCACTCCTGGGAAGATCCATGAAAATGGGCTTAGGCCAAAAACAGTTCAGATGGTATTAGGCCCTTTATAGATTCACGTATGTTTAAATATTCCCATGTCTCTTACTGGGAACCCTAGAAGCTGAAGGAGAAAAAATGAAAATACCCTAAAAAGCACAAAAGTGATAAAGAAAAGGACTTGGCAGCAGCTAGCAACTCGGAAGGGCTGCATACCCTGCTTAAATGGATATCTCAAAACCTTGATGAGGTGACCGCAAAGAAGACCTTAAAATGTGTCCAAAAACATGCTGCTGTATGATATACAGTCAACTTCAACCTTAAGCAAGTACTGTGAAGATGTAGCAAATCTGGGGTCAAACGTACTAAGAGACTGACAAACCTACTCATTAAGTTGCCTACTCATTTTGTATAGGATCTTTGCTGTGCCCTTGGAAAGAAATGGTCAAAATAGAATTCAAGAACCCACAAGCCTGAAACAACATAGAACCCCACCCCACTATGTGACTTAATCTTTTCCCACTTCAGTGACAAAATCTTAGATTCAAAGCCATCTGTACAAAACAGCCCATGTACCAACATCTATCTGCAGCACACTAAAACCATGCGGACTGCAACACACCAAGTGCACTCTTTCTCCTCAATATATTGGAAGCCTTCAAATCCAGCAACCACCAAATAATCGTAAAGTGACTTGTGGACATTCGATTGAAGGTGACCGTGCTACACTGGATGATGATCTTCTCGAACAGGATGGAGACCTAGAAATCTCTCTTTAACCTCTGCACCCTCCATACCCCCCTTGATCCTTCGGGTACCCCAAAGGTCCAGCTTGTTAGTTATGCTAAACATTGACATGACCCCCAATCTTGAAAATAATCAGCAACTCTGGTTTCCCCTGCTTCAGTTACACAGGTGATCTTAAAGTTATCTACAGTGTAAGAGGATTCAATTCAGCACTACAGCTAAGTCAATGCCTAGTCTGGGATACTGAATGGAAACCCTTATTGATATATCTTTATGTCCAGTTCATGCGTTCTGGATGACTACCCCTATATAACACCCCTCTCTTGGAATCCCCCTGACCCCACTGAGCCAAGAAGTAGTTCTGTTTTGCAAGTTTAAAGGGTTTATTTGATAATTTAAACAATAGATATATATATCACACTTTATAATAAATTAATAATTGAATATCACACTTAATCTGATATGATAAAGATTAACAACGGAGAATCTGGCACTAGCCCACTTCTTTATAATCACTAAGGAGTTGACATGAAATGGATAAGGTAGCACACTGGTAAATAGGGACAGAAGAATAATGTGGTAGAGAATGCTTTATAGGGTTCAAGGAAATGCAAGGTTGAATGAATGAAATGCAGTATAGAAAATAAACTGATATGGTTTCACAAAAGACAAGGTAATCACTTTCCCTTTGTGGCAATTCACCCCCCCTATACGATGTAAGGAGATGGAAGGAAGAGCACACAGTTCAGGTATACAATCACAATGTAATACAGAGTTCCAGTTTCCCAGCAAGCTTAGAGGAGAATAGATATGAGTTTTACACAGGCTCAAAATGCTTTTAATATGGTGACAATGCAGTGAGAAATATGCTGAAAATGCTTTTAATTCCCTTCAGGAGGTTCAGGTTGAGGATTAGTTGGTTTAAATTAGTTCAGGCTTACTTTAGCAATGTTCTAGGAATGATTGGCAGGTTAAACGAATTTTTGGCAAATGAAAGCAAGGAAGCTGCTGTTTTCACACGTGGAGAAATTTGCAAATCGCGGCAAATTCGCGAGTGCGTTTTTCGCGATTGCGGCAAAAGTATAGGGAGTAGGAATGTTCTAGGTTCGTTGAAAAGCCAAGATTTCCAGCTTTCAGGGGAAAGTTACTGCAAGTCTCTAAGACAAACGGTCACGGAGATATGAGCGATATGGTAAAGGTCGTTTTTCAGATTTGAAATTTTAAAAGTTCAAAGTGACAAGTTACAGCTAGCAACTAGAAATGACAGGTGACAGCTTTGCAAATGACAGGTGACAGTTAGGAGACAGTTCTGGTTAGATTAAAATAGATTGAATTATATTATTTTAACTAAGAGATTGGTTCTGCACAGTTCTGCTAGGTACTCACAATATATTTAGAAATAGAATGGGCCTCGTCACGGATCTGGTCAGGTTTTCTTCACTCGCCACGGACGGTCTCTGCGCACAGCGGTCTGGGTCAGCTCTCTGGTTCTGCGAACAGCGGTCTGGGTCAGCTCTGCTCTGCCTCTGGTTCTGGATACTGCTCTGCTTTCTCTGGGTACAGCACTGCTTCTGGATCTTTCTGCACAGCTTTCTCTGGACCCAGCGCTGATCTCCAGGAGGAAGCCACATTTACGACTCTCACCAATAAAACATTTGCCTGAGTCAGGACAGGGCTTTGTTCAATTTCCTGCAGAGCCCAGGTAATTCAATCAGAGAAGTGTCATATCCCTTTTGGTGGGAACAGCAAAAGGCAGCTAGGCCTGGGAACACAGCTGTTGTGCAAGTCTCATCTCCTGTCGGGGGTAGCTGGTGGGCAGAATTCAGTTCCTTAAACCAGGCCCCAGCTAATGTCACTTTTAGTTACCCAGTTTTCTGCATTCAAATAAAACTAACCATTTTTACATATGCAGCTAGAATGCTGATTCTAAGTTTAAAACTATGACATTTAAACAATTGCAACCTATGTGACACTCAAAAGTAGGTCACTCATTTCTTTTAAACATTTAGATTTTTAGTGTCTTTCAGTCCAAATTTACTTAAACTGCTGAAATACACAGCTCAGCCAGTCTTGTTATAAACCTTCAAGTCACTTCAGAATATAACTTTACATTGTATCCACCCCTCAGTAAGTCTTTCTTTGGCCTGCTTTGGGTTCATTTATTCAGTTTTACACAAAAAAAAAGTCTGGTGTTGTTTTAAAACGCCGGCTTTCTGATAGTGGTGAGTACTGGTAATGCACCCATTTTTGGGATTTAAGAAAATTAATTCCCCACAATTCTAGGTTGCTCTTGGCAATCAGCATTGCCATTCCCAATGGTTTCAGGCTACTGTGTGGGTAGTCCAATGGGGTTTTAGGCAGTGCCCTTCTGTGCCCATAACATCGGCAAAAATGGGTGGCAGCCTATTCTTCATGCATTTCCCTGGGCATTTTCTGGGAAGCTCTGGCCATCATGATGTTTTCAATGCCAGTACTGCACAGTTTTTGAGGTACGGCTCGGATGCATGGGTAAAAACATCCCACAACAGTATTCCGCATTCCTCATCTGACCAAATCTGCCTTTTTTTTTATCAGTGCCTTCAAAATGACTCGGCCCACGGACATTCCTTGTGGAAAATTTTTTTGAAATTTCCAGTGATACTGAAAATATGCTTGCTGGAGGGGTGGAATCACCACCATCATTTCTGTAGGGAGTTGACTAATGACAACCTGAGCTCATTAGTCCCTGAGCTCTCAATTTCCTTAATTGTACAAATCCTGTCATTGACTGGCTCTTTGGGTGTAGAGAATGTCCAGCATGGTTCATGGCCTCTTTGTCAACCCTATTAGTTTAGTTTATTATTTGATAATGCGCTTCCAACCCTGGGGTAGCCAGGCGCAGCGGTAACAAGAATACTTAAGCTTTGTTGCTTACAATGGTACATACAGTGGATACATTACAAGTTATTACAGTATTTACAGTAAAGATAAGAAATGTGGGTACTTCACAACACACAGGAAGTGGTATGAGAGCCTATAGTACAGGTTTCATGAGTAACATAGTGGAACCATGCCATAATACAGGGACTGGTGCAGGGGACAGTTTAGTGGGCGTCCTTTGTCCAGAGCCAGCTTTTCACATTGCATCTGAATCTGGAATAGGGTTGATCAGCTCTCAATGCAGTAGGGAGAGCATTCCAGGCATGGGCAGCTCTAACAGGGAAGCTTGCTCCACCTGCTTTTGTTAGTCTGAATCTGGGGATTCCTAGTGCGAGATGGTTAGACGCTCTAGTATGGTAACTGGAGGATTTTCTGGTCAGTCTGGCCGAGATATATCGGGGCGCAGTGTTGTTCAGTCCTTTGTGGATGAGAGATAGCGTCTTGAGGAGGATTCTGTCACTAATTTTTAGCCAGTGATGGTCTTTCCTGATATTAGATATATGCACTCTGCGGTGTATGTCCAAGGCTGCTCTAAGAGCATTATTCTGCAGTATTTGCAATTTGTTTGACAGTTTTATTGGCACCTGCATATAGGGCATTACAGTAGTCCAGCTTAGACATTACTAAAGCGTTGGCTAGAGTGATATAGTTGGTTTTGGAGAGGTAGGGTCTACAGGCCCTGATTAATTTGCAGGTGTAGGCTTTAGATAAAGCCAAGGAGTTAACTTGTTTCTTAAGAGATAAAGTGGAGTCAAGGTAAAAACCTAATGTTTTTATCTCGGTTACTACCTTGATTATGTTGCCATCAATATTAAAGGCAGTATAGCTAGGGCTAAGTTTTTTGAGGTTAGAGTCGGTACCCAGGATCAGTATCTCTGTTTTGTCGTCATTCAGGTAGAGGCCGTGAGAGGCCATCCATGCCTGAATGAGGAGGTAAATCTTGTTTACTAGCGCAGTGTCTTCGACAAAGTTGCCAGATAGTGAGATGAGGATCTGCGTGTCATCTGCGTAGTTAGTATAGGTTACCCCCAATCTGTCAAGTTTGTCGAAGAGTGGCTTAGTGAAGATATTGTACATTGTAGGGGAGACACATGAACCTTGTGGGCCACCACAGGTGATTTGTATTGGGTCCGCTGAAGCTACAGGGGAGAACACTCTCATCATACGGTTGGCTAGGAAGGATTGAACCCAGGCTATAGCTTCGCTTGAGAAATAGGCCGCAGATGCTAGATGCTTGCATAACACTGCATGGTCCACCAGGTCGAAGGCCGCCGAGAAGTCAAGGAGGAGGAGCATAGCTGTATTACCTTTATCCTTCAACTCGTCGATTTGTGTCTTGAGGTCAGTTAGGGCCGTTACAGTACCGTGTTGTGGTCTGAACCCAGATTGGCGTGATCCTAGTAGTTGTATGTATGGGTGTATGATGTATTTCAACCCTGGTGACCTTACTTCCTCTTGCCCCAAAGATAGGAACTTTCTTCAGAGCAAACTTTACGAAAAATACTTATTACTAGGGGGGCGGGAGGGGGGGTTCCTGTTTCATCATTAATCCTATCAGACTCATCTGAGAGCTTTGCTCAGAGAAAGGTTCATCAACGGTTAAATGTAAAATATTGCTAATCCGTTTGTCAAAAAAATAGAAAAATTGAGTTGGTGATCATCCTGTGATCTACTTACTTCCTCGTAATGCACCTAAGCACTTTCTTCTTTGTGAATGGGAAGGGTGTTTTAAAACTGCCAGCTCATGAATACTTTTTAATGTGCACATTTACTGATAACAAAGAGAATGTTAACTTTACTTCTTGTTTCAGCCACTGGTCTTTTTTGAAAAATTGTAAGAATAACAAATTGGTGCATATTTTTAAAGTGTTTATTAAAACAGTTTGCATGTGTTCTTCAGCCAACACAATAAAACAGTATACACAGAATGTGTCTTCTACAGCAGATATCCCTTTTAAAAACCATTCTTTACTGAAAATCATCATGCATTAGATTTCAGAAAGTTCACATAACTGTGCATTTGTTCTGCTAAATACTTCAATTAATAAAAAAAAATTAATTGTGTATATAATTTGATTAAGGGTGCAGAAAAGTCTATTTTGTGTTGCTGACTCCTTTATCCTTTTAAATGACCTGTGGCCTTATCAAACTTGATTTTATTAGCATTTATAAAGAGAACCAGACATTTTCAATATATCAAACAATTGCGAGTGCAGCCCACTTTGCCAAAAACAATCTAGCTCACCCGCTCCCCCCTCCCACTTGCCACCCCCCCTTTGGGAACACCCCCCACCCCCAACCCCTCACCTAACTCAACTTTTTGTTCAGTGGTGCAAGATTCCTCTGTTTTTGTCTCAGATCCGAAGGTCCACATAATGTCCGTCTATAGCCCTTATCGGCTCCTGTCCAGTGCGCCCCCCACCTCTGCTCATCCCAATCTTCCCCATTCCACTCTGCACACCCCTTTGGTTAGTCTACTTGGCTACTTTCCTCCAGCCCCCATTTGAACAGTAGGGGAGACCATTCTGCCTAAAATCCTTCCATTCTATCATGCACCACAGCAGTGAGCTTTTCCATGACCATCCTGTTTTTCACTTTTCCTTGCCATACCTCTTTCGTAGGGAGTGTCTCCTTTTTCCACCATTGGACTATGGCCAATCTCCCCCCTCTTAACATGGCTTCCCACATCTTCGGGAGTCTCTCTTCTTCCTTATCTATTTGCGGGTGCCATAGTAGCAACTGCAGAGCATCTGTGTCTAGTCCTATCCCTGTTACCTCTCCCATCCAACTCAGCACCTCTTTCCAAAAGACTTGTACTTTGGGGCATCGCCACCACATGTGGGCCAGGGACAAAGTGGAGATACTCCCGCAAACATTTTACAGTTTCACCGGGCCCAGGTGCCAACCCATTAACAGTTTGAAGTTGTGTTCTATCGTGGAGCTAAACAACCGTCCCTGGAAAACCACCCTGTATATTTGTGTCCATTCGATCTCGGAGATCCCTTCGCCCACCAACTCCTCCCAGTACCTCTTGAAAGTTTGCCTCCCATGTAAACCCGGTTTTGTTCATCGCCTTGTATAATTTGGACAGTATACCCTTTCTTGACGCTGACTGGTCCACAACCTTTTTTCCACTGGTGTTAATTCTCTCACCGCCCCACCACCGCCTATCCTGACGGACTTTGGGTCCGTCAGGATACCCTTAATACAGAGATATTCAAAAATTGATATTGAGTCTCCTCCCAATATGTCCCACACCTTACCCCATTCCTGGAAGCTCCCATCCTCAAAGAATTGTCCCACGCTCTCAAGACCGGCATCTGACTACCTCTACAAGTGCGTGAATCCCTGGCGCCCCAACTCGAATGGAAAACCCCCCATATTTAGGACATAGGGGAGGGCCACGATGTATAACCCTGTGCATCTCTAGAATCTTGCCAGACTGACAAAAAAAAACAAGCATAGGGTGGGACTGCAAGCGTTCCGGAATTGATCTGGGTGAGGACCAGAAATAGTCCCTAACCTTCAGAGGATGCGCCGCCAGATCTTCCAAGTAAGTCCAGTACGTCCTGCGGTCGCCCCTCATATGTTCCATCATCCCTCTGATTTGTGCTGCCTTATAATACAGGCGGATATCCGGGAACCCAAATCCCACCCTTGTCTCTTGGAAGGGTCAGGGTCACCATTTTCACCGTTGAGGTTTTATTTCCCCATATAAACCCACAGAGCTCACCTGTAATTTATAAGAACATTTTTTCCTGGAGCTTACTCGGGATAGCTGCGAACTGATATAGCAATCTGGGGACAACATTCATTTTTATAGAGGTCATCCTTCCGTCCCATGACCGTATCAGTGGGAGCCACCTCTTTAAGTCTGCTGTGAGCTGTGTTTGGAAGGGATCAGAATTAGCCGCCACCATTTCTCCCAGATCCCTTGTCACCCATATACCCAGGTTTAGGATGCTTCTCTGGTTCACCGTCCTACCGAAGTAACTCTTTCGCATTTAGCAGGGGGCTTTGTGCCAGAAGCAGACGGATGGCAGATTTTCCCACACTAATTTTTAGCCCTCAGAGGTGGCCATGCTTGGCAATCTGGGCCATTAGTGCTGGAAGGGAGACCTGGACATTCGTGAGGTAGGCCAATACATTGTCTGCAAACGGCTACATTTTGCATTCCAGTCCCCACCCCCCAAACCCCTTTATACCCCTGTTCCATTAATTCATTTGAATTGCAATTTCCAGGGGCTTGATCGCAAGGGCGTACAGTAGCGGGGAAAGAGGACATCCCTGCCTGGTCCCTCTCGTGAGCTGAAAGGTCTCTGTAAGACCCCCATTTATCTGAACCCTCGCCCTGGGCCTGTTATATAGTTATCACCCATTTCAGGAAATTAACTCCCAGTCCCATCCTCCCTAGAACCTTCATCATAAAAGGCTACTCGACCCTATCAAAGGCCTTTACTGAGTCCGTCACCAGACATGCCATGCATGCCTCCCATTTGTGCCCGGTGAATCAGATTGATGGTCTTCCTGATGTTGTCTGATCCCTGCCTTCCCTTGATAAATCCCACCTGGTCTCCATGTACCAGAAGCGGCAAACTCCCCTCCAGTCTAGTTCCTAGGACTTTTGCCAGTATCTTTACATCTCCATTGAGGAGGGAATAGGCCTTGTAGTAGGAGCATCTAGTGGGATCCTTCCCTTCCTTTGGGATTGCGACAATTACTGCTGCCATCATCGTAGGCGGAGGGGTTTGCCCTCCAAGCATGCGTTGAATACCTTTACTACACATGGGGCCAGCAGCGATCTGAATAATTTATAGAATGTTATCATAAAACCATCCTCCCCGGGTCAGACTCCGATTTCATTCCCACAATGGCCTGCATGACTTCCTCTATGGTTATTGGGCTCTCTAAGCGATCCGCTATCTCTTTGGAGAGTCCTGGGATTGGTAGCCTTTTCAAAAAACCATCTAATTGGGTCTTCGCCCCTGCCCCGACGAATAGAGGGTTCTATAGTATTCTACAAATTCACTCCCTATACTCTGGGCGTCATGTAGGTGTCTATTATCCTCCGTTCTAATAACCCCAATAGTCCTCTTTTTCTCCTCCCTGAATCTCCATGACAAGATCTTGTCAGCTCGGTGCCCCCTCTCGTGATATTTCTGCTTCAGGAACAGGCGTTATATTTTCCTTATCCTGCGTTAGTATAGCTATCAACTGGGTCTTATATCATCGGTGCTTTTCCGCCTTGCTGGGTGAAAATATATTGCCCCTGGGTCCCCCCCGGTTGTATCTCTATTTTCCTACAGAGCATAACCTCCTTCTCCTCCCTCTGTCTCTTTTTCTCTGAGCCTATTCTCATCAGGGTCCCTCGTATGGTTGCCTTGAAACCATCCCTGACTGATTGAATCCCCACCTCTCCTGTATCGTTGAACAGGAAGTACTCCTTAATTCCCCCAAGCAATTCCTGTTGCACTGCTTTATCCTTTAGTAGGAAGTCGTTGCACCCCCAATTACCCCGTGCGTTTTCCATTCCCCCCGTTTCAACCAAAATTGCCACCATATCATGATCTGACCACGGAATCAGTGTAAGACCTGATCTCTTAGTATCATGTCCACCAGGATCAAGTCTATACGCTAGAAGGAATCGTTGACCTCAGAGTAGAAGGTGAATGACAAGTCCCCTTCTGGCTCCGGGCGGAGGGAGTCACACAACCCTAGTGCCTCGTTAACCACTTTAAACCGCTCCGACTCACTTGGTTTGGTCCTGCTCATTCACCCCCCCCCAAACCCCCATCCTCTTACGATCTCTCAGCGGGTCCAACACCATGTTAAAGTCCCCACCCACCACCAATTGACCTTCCGTAAATTGAATTAATTAATCCCAGACTTTCTCCCAGAACTCACGTTGCTGCACATTTGGGGTGTATGTTAACCCAATCGTAAACTTAACAGCATCCAATTGACCCTTGGCGAACACATACCTCCCGAGGGGATCAGTCAAAACCGCTTCTAACGTGAAGCTAAGCAAGGTTGAGACCAAGACTCCCCGTCGCTCCCGCTCTATGGACCCTCTCAAGCTTAGGCTCATCCATGTTTTCGTCGCCGAACAGCGTTTTCACCACCTCATGGATGGTTCTCCGCAGGTCTCCTTCTGTTTCACCTTGCTTTTCGGGGATCCCAAAAAATCTCATTGTTCCTTCTCTCTCGATTTTCAAAATCATCCATCTTCAGGGCTACTTCGCTTCCATCTGTGTTTCCAAGGTTTCGAGGGTTGTCTGGTTGTGCTCCACTGCCTGTAGCCTTTCGTCCATGCTGTCAATTCTCACATTTATTTTGTCAACCTTTCCGCAAATGTCAGCCATCATTCCTTTAATCTACTCCTGGAGGGACACTATCTCTCTTGGTGGACATGGCGTCTCTCCCTGCCTCCCAAATGGTGGGATCAGACTTTGCAGTCCCCACCTCAGGTTTCTGATACTCAAAATGTTCTAGCTTTGCCCTCCAGTCCATGAGCGGGTCAGGTGACTGTGCTATGTTGGGGGGGGCGGTCGTAACACAGTCTTAGTTCCCTTGCAATTTTTCCCACCTGTTATTGAGGACCAGCTTCCGAGAGCCCAGCCTTCCAAGAGCCCAGCCGCTGGCACCCCACTGCCAGCGCTGTCTTTCGATCGTACAATCCGGGTCTCCATGATGTTCATAGAGTGCGAGGGGGGTTGGGCGATGCCGCCACCTCTTTCCTTCCTCGGTTATAGGTGGGCAGGATGTCGTCAAGTCCTGTGCTCTCCCCTTAGGTGTAGGAGGCCCGCTAACCCGCTTCTCAATAGAGCGGGCACACGCCCCAGGAATGAGTCCTGGGGGCCCTCACCCTAACCAGCTCTGTTTGGCCCCGACCGCAGGGTTAATTCTCTCTTGTCGGGTCGGAGCTGTGTGAGGGGTTCTCCTCAAGGAGGGCACACGCCCCAGGAGCAATCCTGGGGGCCCTCACCTCTGCTGAAGCTCCCTAGATGGATCAGGCTCTCAAGGCTCCCCACTTCTTCTCCCGGCCTGCTTCGAGTTTATTTCGTCTGCCTGTGTGCTTATTTCAGGCCCCACCGTTCTACTCCTGGGTCCTCTTCTGCTTCACCATATAAGGAGGGTGGCGGGGGGGGGGGTGTGCCTCAGTCTGCCCAGTCCGTGCTCCGGCAGGGTGGGAATTGCTGGCACCTCTTGTGGGTTGCTTCTCCCTGTGTGGGGTTCCCACTGAATTGTCGAGTGTCTTCTTTTCACCTGGGGGTACACTGTGCTGTATTTCGGGGCCAGGGTGAGGGCCTCTTCTTTCTAAATGCCCCTGGGCCTTCTCATGATCCCCCTCCTTATGTTTCTGGCTTGTGCCAGTCTGCTTGTTCCAGTCTGTTTTAGCTGCTGGTTACTCTAGGCTGTGTTGCATTGTGGGAGGGCCTCCTTCTGGTGCCAGGCATCTGCTCCATGGACCCTGGGATCCCCCAATGGGCACCCCTTGCCTCCGGAATGTTCCTGAGACCTTGCGCCCTCTGTTGTGCAGTATGTTAAAAAATGCCCAACAGTGCTGTAATTGCTCTGTTGATCTAGGTATTTTTCAACCTGCTGTTGATGATCAGGTAAGTCTTTCACTGGGGGCTTGATTTTCTTTTTCTTGCCATGCCTAAATGCCTTTTTGCTAGCTTTTGGTTCTGCAAAAATCAGTGATAATTCACTACTTGTTGGGATTACTGATGGTGTAGGAGTAGTAGTGTCTGCTTTTCTATTAATTCAGTTTTCTGGCTGGTACATAATCCACAACAAATTACAGGCCAGCCCTTGCAAGGCTCTTGTGGGCTCAACCCTGGCCCTCCTACCTTGCACTGCTCTCGTTCACTACCACGGGCCTCCCGCAGTCTTCACTGGAAATCTTCCATGTCGATTACTTTGATGCAGGAAACCCCTCCCCCAGGCGGACCAGCTCTCTGGGGCACGCCAGCTGTCAGATGGGTTCGGGGGGACCTCACTGCCGCAGTAACTCGCAGGTTAACCCACCGCGGGGGGACAAGGGCTTGCCTTCAGTCCCGGCCAGCTCCTCCTCCTGTCCCTCACTCACCAGCTTCTCTCGCCCATGTGCGCCTCACCCTGCAGCGCTGGCTACACGGAGAGGGACGTGGTTGTTTCGGCTTGTGACACCTTCCCTCGTATCTCTGCTGTTCCGAGACAATTTCGCCCGCTATTTCGCCCCCATTTGCCTCTGGGGTTTAAGTATGTAGGATGGGGGGGGCCTTTATGTGGGGGCTCAGTCCACTTTACCGGACCCCGAAGCAGGTGAGCTATGCTGAATTTGTTTCCATCAGCGTGCCCCCTGGTGGCTCCCAAACAATTCTAATTCAACTCACAAAATAAAACCTGGATCTTTGATGTTGGAATCGTCTCAACTTTATTTACTGCTCTTACTCAGTATACAGGATAATCAAATGCAAACTGCCTGGCACTTTCTATGCCTTTCTGCTCTACTTCACTTTATAGGATAATCAAGAATGCTGACCCTTCTTTCTTTGTCCCTCTCTTGTCTCATTCAGTTTACAGTATAATCAAATAAAGTCCATATGCATATCATTTCTTTTGATAAATGCATGTTATGTTTTACCCATTAGATGTTTCACAACTTTCATAAAAAGTGCAGGTAGCTTTGTACTTTCCACGTACCATCACTGTGGTAAATAAGGGTGCTTAAACTGCATGCCCAGTCAGTCCTCATCCTTTGTGTTATTACCAACATGTGCACACAATCTTACAAAAGCATCCACACAACATATCCTCACACTTGACACCCAGGTTTCAGCTGTAGAAAAAAGAAAAAACTATTTTCTCCAAGGTTAATTTTCTTACACTGAACACACTGCTAGCTGATTTTATTCGGCTCAATTGTTTTTGTTCCCAAAGACGCTAACCCTTTGTTTTCCATACTGGATGTTGCAGCACATGAGTTTGCTTTTAAATGTTTCACTTGCCGTTTCTTTACCTGCAGAATCGGACCAGGGTCAAGTGGCGTTCTTGGAGTATGAGCAGGGGCGACTATTTGCCCCTGTGTTCAAGCACCTGCGCTTGCAGTATATTATCAGTGACCTGGTGTCTGCGCGAATTATCGAGCGGGATGGTGTTATTCCGAGAGGTGAGCAATGTTGCACAGACTGAATTTGCTCTCTATGGTGAAGGTAACAGAATGCAAATTAGGCTATTTCATGTCAGATGTCCCTTTCCCTAGTTTGTACTGCTCATGTCTCTTGTATTTTAGGTTAATTTTTTCTTATTGTGATAACATTTAATTTCTTACTTCTGAGTATTCACTTTACCTTTATAAATGTTGCTCTTAGGAAGGTATTACTTTTTTTTAAAAAGTTTGATTCAGAAAGACCGCTCTGTGAACACACAGAGCGGTCTTTCTAAATTGAATTGTCACACCCCTGCCGCACACGAGTGGGGGGAAAAGGGATTTTGGGTGGGGATTAAATCCCCCAATTTAGAAAATAAGGAGTGAGTGTGGGTGCATTGGGAATGGGGTCCACCTTGCGAGGGGTGGGGGTCGTCCTATTTCCACATTTTAAAGCTGACACAAAAATGGCTAAAAACAATTGATCTTTCTTGTGTTTGGTCTTTAAAATGCGGACATATTACATAGAACCCTTACAAATTACATGAACAATCTCAAAACCTACCTCTGTTAGGGATCAGTAGGACTACCACACTGGTATGTTCTTTCCTAAATACTTGATTACAGTATGGACATTGACCGTTCCTAGTACAGTCCCCTTTTCATCAGTGTGGACATCCTAGAATAGTCACATAATGCTTTGGTATTGGCAATAACAGGCAGGGCTCACTTCTAGCAAGATGTTTACCTTTCCTCTGTGATACTTTCATATGGTAGACAGAAAGTGCACCACAGTAGGTCTATTTGTTTTAGAATCATTCAGCCAGGAAGCTGGATTTGGGTGTGTGGGGGTGTCAGGAAGGGACAAGAGGTTTGTGGAAGTGCTCATGGATTCTAGAAGTACATGCATGCTCCGGAGTTGAAAAAGGTCACTTTGAGTGTCTTTGGCTAAATCATGCCCTTTCAAGGTTGTCAGTAGGTGTGACCTGTGATGAATCTAATGATACAATCACTCCTATCCCTGAGGTAACCTCTCCCTATGTGGTCAGGGGACGGCAGCCGCTTCCTGATCCGGACCTTTCGGGCATCTATATGTGGGAGGACCCACATATGTGGGGAACCGCGCACCAAATAAAGGGATACAACGAGAACGGTGCGGTTAACGGGACGCACGCAGAGCAAGCAAGTGGAAGAATCCCTGAGCGAAGGGATGCGAGAAGCAACCAGTATTCCCAGGGAGGACAAATGGGTTGCTGGGTTGCTTGCATGCGTATGCCGCTCCATAAGAATAATGCAGAGTAAAGGGAACCGAAGCCAGCAACTGGTAAGCCCAGAGAACTCAAATTGGTTGCCTGACAGTGTGCCGCTTCATGAGAATTGGGCAAGAAATACAAAGGGAGGCTAATGCAGAAAACTACAAATGAGTTATTGAACCCTTGTAATTGTAATTGGTTATTTATAACGCGCTTAATACCCACAGGTTTCTAAGCACGGACCTGGGGATCGAACCTGCGTTACTCCGCGTCGTCTTTCTTACAAGGCAAGCACGTTGCCCCTGAGCTATCCTCCAGAGACCAAGGAACTCATGGTGGCAACAGTAAAGCCAGGCACAAGTGATCACAGCTCATGGGTGTTTATTAAACTGCAAAAGTGAGATAAATGCCTAATCTAAACCTAAATCTAAGATTGGAGCAAGCTTCGACATCAAATGAAAACAAGGCAGTCCTAGTGAAATAAAAGAGCCTATACTAAGAAAAACCTATTGCCAATCCTTAGGCTAATTACAAAAATAGTTTGGGATAGGATTCATAAGAAAGAAGTGTTCACAAATAATGTGTCAGGATGCCATAGTCTGGGTCTACCTTCCCCACATTTTGAGTATGGAATAAGGTGGAACCTCTGAGCACAGCACACTTCTCGGGCTTCTCCAGCATGGGATGAATCTGCTTTCAGTTCCGCTCTCAAACGTCAAGAACCTCAATGGCCAAGTCTCTTTTACTGCAAAAAGTCTCTTGCCTTCGAGGGTTGGAAAATAACAAACCAAAAAGTTCCTTTTAAATGCTAGTTATGGTGATAATGGCGCACCCTGGGTCTCCCTCGTTCGGCCATGGATCCCTTTTAGACGTCAGCCTCCCAACAGGTTCACTATGGCTGTCCTTACTTTTGCAAGTCTTAATGTCTTTTCAAACAATTCACTGTGGGCATCCCTCTGTCGGGTTCACTCCTGTCAACACACTGTTCATAGGGACTTCATTCTTTGCCCCTTTTCGTCAGCATCCCTCCGCCAGGTTCACTCTTGCCAACTTCACCAAGCCGGATTCATTTCCCTTCTCATCACAATCATCTGTTGGTCATAGACTTTCATCTGTACAGAGGATTTTACAAGACCCCTCTAGGACCCCTTTCACTGTTCCTTTGCAGTCTTCTCAAGGCCTTCTGGTATTAGCAGTTTCAACAAACACGGGACTGACCAGAGTCTCTCAAGTAAGCACCCACGTGGTGCTGGATCCCCCTTTAGCTGGTCTCCCCTTTAGTCTAGCAGTTCTTTGAACTTCCCTTACGTTACTACTTTGCAGCTTCCGTTCAATACAGTTCAGATTTCTTGTTGGTTCTCCCCTCGACTCACTGGCTGTGATGAACCGCTTGGCTTTTCAGAATATCTGGAGTCAAGTACGGTAGTAGGGGCCTCCTTCGGTCCTGCTTATCAGCATAGGCACGCTCCATATACCATTCTACTGCAACACATTTGAGCTATTGTCTGCGGTCTTACGATTCCCTCTGTAGAGGTTTCGCGGGTCTGGGTCGGAAAAGGGCAAGGGTGTGTCTCTCCATGTCAACCTCTCAATATCCAGGATCAAGCAGCTCAGGTTCATCAGGAGGCAGTTCAAATTATAATTTTCAACCATATCATCCATATCCATTTGGACAATCACAAATTCAGGGCCCTCCATCATTCACTTTTTTAGGCAGAGGAGGACAAGTAGGGGGATGGGGGGGCCCCCATTTTGGAACGTGCCATACCAGGAACAACGGAGACGCCCAAGACAACTGAGACGTTAGAATCCAGATCAGACACTAATCAACTGCCAATTTTCAAGTTGGCAAATTTGAACCTCTCGTCGTGCCAAATCTCTCTCTTAACCAAAGGACTTTCCTATGTGCCTACCAATAACACTGATTGGTATGAAGTAGAATCAGAGATGCGCCGATTTTTCCGGAACATAAGACTTTGAGCATTTTTTCGAGAACACAACGAACAGATTACAGATGTAGACACTGGTTTACATCCACAGTCTACATTTACACGTAATGACAATCAGGTCCCGGATGACCTATTGACCTTCGAAAAATGTGTACTCTGAGACATCAGCCAATTGAAGAAAAAAAAAGTAAATTACATCAAAACTTAACTAAGGGTGAAAGACAAGCTTTGAAAGATCTCTCTAGTAACCGTGACCTGGTGATTAAACCGGCAGACAAAGGGGGTGGAATCGTTTTGATGACAAGTGATCAGTACATCAAAATGGTTATGGCCTTACTTAACGATGATGCCAGCTACCGAACCTTAAGGAAAGACCCAACCAAGGAAATGAAAACAGAAATGGTTACCTATGCTGAGGAAAGGAATTGGATAACGGATAAGGAAGCTGCTTTCTTGACAACATCACAGAACCGCACACCTTGTCTGTATGCTCTCCCCAAGATCCATAAAGACATACAGGATCCACCCAGGAGAACGATCATATCTGGTTGTGATTCAATTTTAGAACCCTTAGGTCGGTTCATTGATCATTTCCTCAAACCGTTGAGTATCAAAACAAGATCATACCTCAGGGATACGATGCACACTAGTCAGATTATCAAGGATCTACCTTTTGATTGTCAACAACAACTTTTAGTAACTATGGACATCGTCATTATATACATCAATCCCACAGGATGCGGCAATAGATTGTATATATGAACATCTGACTCGAGAATATGCCCAGCCCGGATCATACAGGGTACCAGCAGAATTTATTGTAGAATTAGCCACTTTTGCTTTATTCAAAAACTTTTCCACATTCAACAATCAGTTTTATTTGCAGATAAAGGATACAGCAATGGGGGCGATATTCGCTCCGAGTCTGGTGATTCTATTTATGGCAACATTTGAGGAAAAATATGTTCACAATCAAATCAACCAATGGCATCACAAAATCCTTCAATGGCACGATGACATTATTTTCATTTGGACAGGAGATGACGTTTCTCTTAAACACTTCTTGGATTGGCTCAACACGTGTAATATTCAATTTACAATGGAATATAGTAATACACAAATTCATTTCTTGGATCTGGAGATTTCCTGCCGCCACAATAAACTATTGTAATCTGTTCAGAAAAATTACTGATCGCAACACCATCCTGCATTATAAAAGTGACCACCCCCTACACATTAAACAAAATCTGCCATACGGCCAACTGTTGAGAATTAGGAGGAACTGCACTACCTTGGATGATTTCTATGAGAATGCTAATGCATTAAGCACACGACTACGGGCACGTGGATACCCAAAGAAGTCTGTAACCAATGCAACCAAGAGGGCCAGGTTCACCAAGAGGGACTCACTTCTCATACCCCAGGAGGGCTCCAACCAACACAAAGAAGAAAGACTAACCTGTGTTATTACACAGGGCCCTAACACTTCATCTTAAAAAAGTAATTCGGAAATACTGGCCTATTGTCAGATTACAACTCACAGACAAAGCCATACCAAGGTTCGCCTTCAAGAGAGCGAGGAATATTGAGGAACATTTGGCCCATTCTTCATTCATTCGGGAAACTCTCCGTACAGGATTATGGAATTTGCTGAAAGTAACCAGGCACTACCCATGTGGTTCGTGCTCGGTGTGCAAATTCACTAAGAAAATACAAACATTCACTCTTGAGGACAAAGAATGGACTTTGAAAAACCAGTCCAACTGCAAAAGCAGTCAAGTTATATATTGCATTGAGTGCCCCTGCGGACTCCGTTATGTGGGTCAAACAATGCGCAAAGTGGGCATACGCATCTCGGAGCACCGATCCCGGATCCGATGCAAGAATACCACCGCGCCTCTAGTAACACACTTCCTGGAGAATCACCATACACCAGATGACATCCTCTGGTGGGTTTTGGAGAGAATCCAAACAGGTCCTAATATAGAGTACAGACTCCTTAATCTGGAAAGAAGGTGGGTCTACAGACTGAATTCTTTGGATAACAGACTTAATGAACAGACTCCCTCCTGACTCAACTGGCATGTATTAGGCTGTTGGTGGATGTATGCCTCTAGTCACACCATAAGATATTCATGTGGATTGGGGGCAAGGTTGATGCATCATCTTCAGTAGCACGATGGGTACTTGGATTTTTCGGATACAGCAAGGCACACCTCCTTTGTCAGAATCTCTCACTGGCATCCACCGCTATTTGGGTTGGTATCTCAAGGAAACAATAATTGCTTGGATCTGTTTAATTCCTTCCATTTTTATCGTTTTTGCTATCTCTGTGTGACAATTAGGACTACAACACGATTGTTACTTTCCGATTTTTTGCATTGCACTGGTGTACACTTACACTTATCCATCAATGAAACCCGCATACATGACTCGCGTTGGGCCAGTCTCTAACAGATTACTGCATGTCAACTTCTGTGTACCAGCGTCCCCCACAGACTCCCATCGGTGGGGCACGGAGGGGACTATGCATGCGCATTTGGAGTCTCTGCACCGCAGCACACTACAGCCTTAATTATGGCCGTTTTTTTTGCACGTTACATTTTGACTGATTCCACGTCTCTCGGTACGTACAGAAACACACCTGCATCCACGTATCCTCGGCTCATCTAGACTCCTGCTCACCACAAGGAGCTTGGCTTTGTCGGGGACCCACAAGGTACGTGGCTTTCCTCCATACATGTTTTTACACAATTAACGGCATAATACCCGTTTTTCAGCCCCGCATCAGGGAGGCTGCAGTCGGGTTCACCAACTCCCTTCTGCCACCGTGTTAGGAACCTCAGAGAATTTGTTGCTTTAATTCACCACCCTCGTATTTTCTTCCTTCTTTTCTCTTCTCATCTTGTCTGCATCCCATTCAGACAACCCACATAGTTACCTGTGACCAATTGGTGGATACTGCATTGGAGGACTTTATAAGCTGTGCAGTACCCGGTCTCGCTTTTTTCGGGACAAGGGACTTCCTGGTGCTTCTCCACACCACATATACTAGCAGGATAACAGACAGCTGTAACATTCCAGGTGCTTTCCTCGCTTGCCTTTGATCCCATAGCACATGTCGCTTATTGAACCGTAGAGACCTAGCTACCAATTGATGCACAACCATTTATTCATATTTCATCCCATTTTAGTCCGCACAGGTTTTTCAACTTTGGCGGTCCACTCACACACGTTTGTATACATGTGTGGCAGTTCGCATATGCAGTACCAATAAGGACCTTGATGCCAACACATGGGTCCTGACTGTACAAAGGTGAGTTGGGCTACCACAGATTGGACGACACACAGCTTGCCATCCGACCACCTCACCGTTGCCTTCCTTTCCTTTCTGTTCACCCCCCTCCACGTGGGGGGGTTGCTGGCTGGTCGCTGTTGCACCGTGGGATTTTTCCTCTGGGGGAGGATTTCTTGGCAGCAGGGGACCAGATACCATGATTTTTTTCCCCAGGGACTTCTGTATTTTAAATAAACAGGATTATGCCCGGTAGTGGAACTTTAAACTTGTTGGGGAGCGGACGCACCAGCGTCACTATGCCTAATATGGCACCTTTTACTTATTAGGTCACTGCCTATTCTTTACGTACAGACCTTGCCCCGTCTCTCGACTCAATTTCTCTTTCTAGTTTGCTGTTTCTTAGACAGCGGTTCTTTACTGATTTTTTTTTTCTGTCTTCCCCTTGAATCATAGGGTCTTGTCACTCATTGCCCTGATGAAGGCGGATCACTTCCTTCTGAATTTGAAAGATTTTACAACTGCCGAAACGCACTGTATGAAGGGGGGAACCTTTGGTTTTGGACCTAGGACGACTGGAAGCTTACTATTCAAAGAAAAATCCCTTAAGGTTTTTCTCCCAAGTTCATCCCCCCCCCCCTTTCTGCGTAGGCACACCCAAATCCTAGATTTCAACAATCAGAAAATTTAGTTTTTTGTGATAGATTGTTTAAAAGAATAAGTCTCTTCAGTATATCCTGATCTTAATGTTAAACAATCTAAATTTAATTTTGTTTCTTCATGAAAAGGTTTTTGGGAACTGAACAAATTCCTTTTTTGTGTAACTGAACAAATTCTGTGAGCATGAAATTGATTCATGCCTTCTCTCATGCCTAATTTGTTTTGGAATGCTTTATTTCTTTTTCTGTAATTGTTTTAACAATTGGTTTTAGGTGTTTTTTTGTCTTTAATTTTTTGGTTTCCATACATGTATTGAATGTTTATATCCAAGAATGTTGATTTAATGTTTCTTATGTTTCGATGTACTTTTCAGGTTTTTCTCCTTAAATATAATATGTTCAATGATATTCATTTTGTTTTTCTAGTTTTAATTTTTTTGATTGAGTTTTTTTTCTGTACGATTAATGTGTTCTTTCAAATTAGAACGGGTGACGTCTTAGGTGTTCTTTGTTAGGTATGATTGAATAGCGCAAGAATGACCTTCATGGTTAAAGAGGATGGTACCAGGAAATTAGGGTAAGAATTTATACCTGCTAATGCCAACCCGCTACGTACCAGTTCCCCTTTCTTTTTGATTTAACCTCTCGATATCCACCACCTTTCGCCTCCTCTTGAAGTGCTGTTCCTGGATAGCTGTCTCGTCGTGCGGTCTGCCTTGTTCATAGTGTGCTTTTGTGCTCCACCTTTTATCCCTGTGGGGAAGGGAAAGGGCTGTCGGGTGTGTGTGATTCTGGTCAATTGCCTGACCATGCCTGATCCCCTTGTATTGGGACATGTTAGGTAAACGGCTCGGGTGTTAGTCCATTATTTCTCGTGTGCGAAAGTGTCCGTGTTGGAAAAAAGGGGGGGGCAGTGTTTCGGAATATCCTACGTAGTAGGAGGTGGAAATGGTGTTGAAAGATGGGGGATACCGCGTCTCACCCGTTGGTGTCCCACTTCCACTCCCCAAGGAACCCCCATCCAGGTGATCCTCCCTCACTGGTCCACCCCCAGGAACTGGATCCAATAGCAATGGCAGTGTCCTGGCCACCTGGATGACAGATCCCCAGGGACTAGCTAGGACGACACCTTTAGGTTTCTCACAATCCCCATCTCGAGGGTGAAAGCAACATAAAGGGAAATGCTCACGGAAAAGGGGAAAAGTACCCTTTAATGAAAAAGGAAGTGAATATTGAAAAGAACTGTGTGAAACAAGAGTGGTTGAGCCAGAGGCGGGCTAATGTAATTTCGTGGAAGATACCCTGTCACCTGCAAGTCTGGGACTTGCATCTAAATTGTGTTAACGTGAAGGAAGAATCCTTACTGGAGATAAATGCCCTTACGATTTGAATCATATTGAAGGCAAAGAGAAATCGTAGTGGGAAGGAAATAATTTCCCCCACGAACTGTGAACAGGCCAAGAGGAGGGAATTGAAGTGGGAGAATGGAAGAACAAGCTCCCGCCCTTCCCCTCTCGCGCTTGGCCTAGAGGATCACGGCCTAGGCACCCGCCACGAGAGGAGTTTGCCTATCTACCAGACGACCAAATACCCTGGTACAGGAACATACGGATGTGCCCACCTACCTGCCCATCAGCCCGCCCTGCCCATGCCGACACCTGCGGCATGGATCAACTCGACTAAACCTACACGTCGTTAGAAATGCCATGACGACCTAGCCAACGTTCAGCACACCTGTGCACACATGCACACCGGACACTCCCACACCAATCCACACGAAGAACATACTCAGTGCTATGACATAGGCGACAGACATACCCACGGACGTGCATCTTTATTATTTTCCACAAACCTCGTGACGCAACGCAGAAACGCAAGACGCATAATGAACTTATCTAAAAAGGCTTGCTCACGCTTCTTCTAAGAACCATGTACCATAATAAAGAATATAACGGAGACACGATACTGAGGATAGAGCAATATGATACAGTAACCTAAAGAGCTCTGCATCAAACGGTTCCACCTATGCACCAGGCCCAAGTAGGCCGCAAGCAAAAGTTTCCATGAACATTGAATGAGCGAGAGCCCGGTTGCTGATCCTGCAGAATGAGCCCGGCGAAAGCACACCGCCAAGGGCACGATGTTGCAATCTCACACGCTGCAAGCCAACGCCAAGGTCGCACCTGCAAGATAAACCAGGCACACAGTGGGGAAAAAACAATATTAATTGTGCTGAATTCGGCCTCAAACCCGGTCTCGCCTCACGTGACAAAGCCAAACCTGACAGGATGCCAAGCCCAGGAGGAAGGAGACGCCTGAATCCCACGTTTCAAGACACAGGCAGATACAATTAAAAGACTCATTGGACATCTGCAGCAGTGGGAGTAGTCGACCTCCCAACATATGAATAAATCCTCACATTGTTTACACCTACCCATAGTAAAAACATTGTTGCAAATGACAGGTGCACCGCGAGCTGGGAACAGCGATAGTCCCAGACTGGGAGGCTCGCGAGTAGACCAATCAGAACATGGGGCTCTTATCATTGACGCCATTAACATTGACCAATCCTCAGAGGTCTTCATGTAACAATTTTCATGTATCAAATTGAAGGGACAGCCCAAGTATATCACCTGACTAACCCTCAACCACTAATACCGTTCTCTATATGTATGCTATACTAACCCTACCACTCGAGTAACCAATCCAGAGTGGAAATAGGTTTTTGCTAAACTTTGTAAGATGACGCAAGTAGCGCGTCATACTAAGGTAAAAAGGGCCTGAGAGCCCCACGATTGTGTGTGTGTCAGGACGGACACGTACGATCCTTGACCCATCCCTGCCGTTTTGTCTAATAAACAGCAGAGTCACCTTGCTTCTTGCGTGTGTCTCATACTCTCTCTCTTTTGGGATATACGGGAGGAGTTGGGGCCTCCCTGCCCGGAGGTCTACGGACGGCCCGGCCGACCCCGGCGGAATTTCCCCCCGACAAGTTGGAGGCACTGCTGAGATCTGTTTAAGATCTGCTTTTTTATTTTTATTTTTTCCAGGTACTCCCGTTGCGAGGAGGCCCGGCGGCGCGGCCCCCTCTGCCGTTGCCCCCTTCTGAGGACTACAGGACCATCGCGGAACTGCGAGAAGACCGGACAGCGCAATCCGGATATTGGCCTTCGGGAGCCGGTTGAGAAGTATCCCGCCCGCGGTTGGCGAGTGTCCAGACGTGGTCCAGACGAGGGGAGGTGGCGAGCCGCTTGGAGGGGTGCACGCAGTCGAGCGGCCCCGCATCAAGAGAACTTGGTGAGCATGCCACCCACAACAAGCAACGTGAAATTGTGAGGGAGGGGGGAGGAATTAAAAGCGGGAGGTGGGAGGTGTTGCACAGGTGCGCGGCGAAGGTTTGACAATTTAGTGTTGGCAATGAAATGAATGGTAGCCGAACGAGTGCGAGAGCAGTCGGCTACGTTGCGCGAGAGAGGGGGGTGGAGCACGAAAACATCACGTGCGGCCGCTCGTAGACACTGATTGGCCTAGGTCACGACTACGTGTAAGGGTGTGGGTGTGGTTTCCTACGATTTGGCATTTATTGATCAATGAGTAGATGAGGATCCCTATTGTTCGAGCAAGAAACTCGATAGGTAGATGACGTTTCCCTGTAGGCGGTAGCTAGTTAGTTGCCCAATACGGAACATAATTGGCTGGTTAAGCCCTCCTGTCGAGGGGCGTATCACACGCGAGGCGACGCAGCGTGCGCAGTCCGATTATATTATTGATTACCTTGTTCCAGGAGTGACAGGAAGACAGCTGTGAGGTTAACGGGGGTAGATTACAAGTGTATTTTGGACTTAAAGAATATATGAAGAACTTACCAGTAGCTCGAAGAGATCGGTGACGTCACCAGTAGGACTTTCACAGGATATCCCGAACACAAGGCATCTTTCTTTCTGAGAGTGGTGGGGAAGAGAACTGTGGTAAGGGAGTGGAAACGGAGATAAAAGGTAATGATTTGATCGGGGAAAGGAGAAACGGGGAACGTGGCTGCGCACGGAGAACGCCGACCACGGCGAGTGTAGAAGAAGGAGGAGGAGCAAATGAAAATAGCCGACTGTATAAGAACGTCACAAGGGGTACGCAGCCGCAGGGGGCTACGTGCGCCTCGCCCGCAGGGGGCCGTAAGGGTGTTGTGTAAAGGAAGAAAGAAAGAAGAGAATATACAAGTGTAAATACTATATTTTAATAATTTTCCTTAGCGGACTATCGCAAGTCCCCAAATTTACGGGGCCAGGTAAAGGTATAAGGCTGTGCATTGTAAGTGTTAGCAAGATAATAGCTACCAAATAGGGGAAGGATAACAAGTGGAGCGCTACTATGTCACACGGGACAGGATCGGGAGGGTGGGGGAACACCCTCACTACCCCACTACAACACATATCTACCACACTGTCACCCCATAGGGAGAAACTGATCAAGTATAGCATAGAATGGACACAGGGGACGGACAACAAAATGATAACACCATGGGCGCCTAATGGTAGCTTCGATCCATATACCCAACATTCACTATTAAACCATCTGCATAATACATACAAAGGGAAGAAGTTGACAAACCACGTGGAGGTGTTTAACTTATGGAGGATGTTCCAAGGGACCCGACCAGGACCAAATGGAATGTTCACTGTGGGGGAAATACCGGAAGAAAAAGAGATTAAGGAGGAAGGAGAGAATGGGGAAAAGGGGAGTGAAGACCCAAAGAACACGGGGAACGGACAAGAGGGAGGAGAAAAGAATAACTCAAAAGAAAATGAAATAAAAAAGGAACAGAGCAACGATATACCCCTAGCAAAAGTAGTGAAAACAGAGGGAGGGGGGTTGTACCCTTTAAGAGAATTAGGAGAAATAGAAAGAGGACAGTTAAGGGCGGCTGAGGGGTACTCGAACCCAGCATACAGCCCGCCCCCATATGTGGCTCATAGGAAGATGCCAGCAGGGGAGGGGAGGACTGGAGAAGAGCAAACTGTGGAAATAGGACATGATGAGTGGGTAGCTGCGCAGATACTATTAAAATTACGAGGTTCATTAACAGGAGAAGAGAAGGAGGTAGTAAGGAAAATAGACGAGGATAATACCAGGGAGAGTGGAATGAGAGGGGAAGAGCTGTTAAGACAAAAGGAAGAGATTTTGGAGGAACGACTAGCAGAGTTAAGGGATGAACAGAATGAACTGATCAAACAGCTCGAGAGGGAGGAAAGAGAGAGAGCGAGGGGAAGGTAAGAACGAATTGGAAAAAATAAGGGAACGAACTGAGGAGCAAAGGAGAGAAGCTGAAAGGGTAAAAGCAGCAGCAGAAAGGGTATCAAGAGCGGTGCTACGAGAGAGGAAAAGGGAAGAAGAAGAGAAAGAAAAAGAAATGGCAATGTGGAAGAAGAGATTACTATCAGGAACGACTAAGAAATACGAAGAAGGGAGGGTGATAGAGAGTATATTAGAAAGGGAGAGGGTGAGATGGGAAAGGAAGAAAGAGGATGAAAGGATATTGGAAAAGATGAGTAGCGAAGTAATGGAGGAATTAAAAAGGAAAAGGGAGGAAATTGAAAGAGAGATGGAGGAGAGGAATGAAGGGGAAAGAGAAGATAGGAGGAGGGAGAGTGAAGTAAGGGGGTATGTGTATAGAGACGCAGAAGTAGCAACAACATCAGCGCAAAGGGGAGCGGTTGGTAAAGGAGAAAAGGGAGAACCGGACCTAATAGACTTAAAAACAGTAACAATCAAGGGAAAAAGACAGAGTGGGGGCTGCCGTTTGTGAATTACTTTTGTAGTGAGGAAGAAGAAGGAATGGAGAAGGAAGAAAGAAAGAGTGAAAGGGAAAGTCTAGATAAACTATACACCACCCGGACCAATACAGACTCACCATGGATCTGTAGGAGAAAGGATGAATTGGAGAGAAGTGAGGAGGACGAGCAAGGGATAGCGGTAAGACAGACACATGAAGCCACACCGTCACCATCACACCCTCTCCCATCCCATCCCACATGCTCAACCACCTCACGCTCATTACGTACAATCAAACTTGCGCCCTTCACAAATGAATTGACACCCTATGCAGGTCGGCTTAGAGACCTCCCTAGACGCAGGCAGGAAGGACGAATACACACGCCCACATTAAATTCAGGAAATGATGGAAGAAGGGGAAAAGATGGAGAAGAAAGAGTTATGAGTAGGGGAAATACGGATGAAATTGACGATGTAGGAGAGAGGGAAGAAGAGGAGGGGTGTGAGGACTCGATTTTATGGAACCCAAGGGATAAAACGAGACACAACTTAATGCCACTTCTGGAGAGGGGAGGGGTTAGACCACAGTATGTCCCTTGGAAGCATACAGACAAAGAAAATATAAAATGCAGGCTCCCATCATTAAGTGGAGGTGCGGGTAAATGGATATATGAAATGGAAAAACACACCGCAAGACAGAAACTGGCAGTGGGAGATGTAAAGGGCCTTCTAATATCGATATTAAGGGATGCAGCGGATGACATTTGGAAGAGAGCGGGATTCCCTGGGGTAACAATAGCAAACACATCGCACGATGGGGCACCATTCGCAAACTGCAGACATGCACTATGGCAGGCACTGAGGGTACAGTACCCAGACACATCAGACATAGGAGCAATTACCTCACGCAAGATGCGTGAGAACGAAGATTCTGTTGATTATATCCAGGAAATCCAAGAGAAGTGGCGCATGGAAACTAGAGAACAATGGGACAAAACACCAGCAATATTTTATCATATACTAGTACAAGGGCTCCCAGAAGGAGTTCAGAAACAACTGAAGAAAGTAGTGGGAATGGAAGCAAAAGCATGGCCAGAAATACAACTGACAATAGTGCATCATTGCAGGACATGGCAAGGAAAAATGAAACAAAAGGAAGAGGACAGGAAAACGGAAGAGGCTAAACTAGTACAGAAAAAACTTACTAAATACACAATGGAAGGGGCACTAATAACTACACCTACAACAATGACCCAAAGCCCCACACAAGTAGTGGCTGCACAAGATCCCTCCCAAATACCACCTTCACAGACTATACCACAACAGGTGCCGCCACTCCAACCATACACGCCCAACATGGGAGGAGGATACTCAATGCCAGGAGCTGGGTATTATAATTACAACAGGGGAAGAGGAGGAATTATGAGAGGGAGAGGATACGGATATAACACACAACAGCAGGTGGGAGGACTTAGATATTCCTACCCCACCGGACAACCAGTATACCAGGACAACACAGGAAGCTTTCCATGGCAGAGTAGGGAACCACCAGTGTGTTGGAGTTGTGGATTAATAGGGCACATGTCACGCACGTGTAGAGTAAGACCAGGAACACTATCATGGAGCGAACAGGGACAACCAAGGCCCACACAGGAACAGCAGGGCATACAGCAACAGCAGACGTTGCAACAGGGAAATGAACAGCAACAACTAATAACACAGCAACAGCCACAGACATATTCACTGCCACAACAGGTAGCGATAACACAACAACCCCAAGCACAACAAACACAACTGGGTAGGGTGACGGTCCTGGGACACAACCCTTACACAGGAAATGGTCAATAGTTGTATCCTCAATAGGACATCCCACAGACGGCCTTGGTGTGTCCCATCCTGTCAGTAACACCTAATAGTGCGGAGGAACCACACATAGAGGTAACGATAGGTGACAAAAAATTATCATTCCTTGTTGACACCGGGGCGACCCGGTCTTGCATAAGGGAAGGTAAATTTAAGATGTCGGGCGAAGCCATGAACACCCAAGGATTCTCTGGGGCTAGAGGGTTGGTTCCCTTTACTGATAATATTCCCTTATCTATAGGAGATTATGACATGTCAGTCCCACTCTTATATTATAGTGCCTCACCAGTAAATATACTGGGGAGAGACATCATGAACAGGTTGAATATGACGATCTCCTTTACGGAGGACGGCATAATTTGCTCTACTCCAGGAATTAACATGCTCACAGCACGACAGATTATGCAAGCCTACTGCGGGCAGACAGCGATTAGGGCTGAGCCAGTAGATGGTGAACTATTCCAGTACGGGACAGACATGGCATTTGCATGGATGCCAGGGATAGAGGGAAAGATCTGGAGGAGGCCAGCCGCCTATTTGTTCAGACCAGAAACACCAGTCAATGAACCAGAAGGAAAGGTGGTTCCAGTGGACATTGAGAGCATTATAGCAACAGCTGATTACATTGCGGTACATGCCCAAGACAGAGAAGGAAGAGCATGGAGGGCAGTGATAGCACTAGCAGAAGGATGTAGACTCACCCAGGTGTCAGATGAGGAGCTGTTCTCAGAAGAAAAGGAGGAAGGTGAAATGGTGTTCATGATGAGTGTGGAAATATGGCTAAAAGTGGCGTACAAACAAGTGGCGCAGAAAATTGCAATGGCACTTGAGGCACCCACATCCGCCCCAGTTCCCTTCTTTGAGGAGGATATGACAAAAGTACCCACATCATTATGGACTACCAGCCCCTATGATGTGGGGTGCATAAAAAGTATAGGGGGAGTAAGGATAAAATTGAAGAAAGGTGCAATACTCCCCAGAGTGAAACAGTACCCACTATCAAAAGAGGCAGATGAGGGCATATATGAAACCATAACAGCCCTTATAAATAATGGCATATTGGTCCCCTCAGAATCACCATGTAACACGGCTGTATACCCAGTGCGCAAGGCTAGAGGGGGGTCTTGGCGCTTCATACAGGATCTCAGGCCCTTGAACAACATAGTAGAAGCAGAATACCCTATAGCCGCAAACCCGGCCACAATATTGTGTGGCATTCCAGCAGGAGCATCACGATTTACAGTGATCGACCTTAAAAATGCTTTTTTCTCAATACCATTGCACCCAGACTCACAAGATTTGACAAGCTTTACTTACAGAAACACAAAGTGGAAACACACCAGATTGCCACAAGGGTACTGCGAATCACCCTCAATATTCAACAGAGTAATACAGATGGATTTGGGTAACATTGAAGTGGAAAGCACAGTGTTGCAGTATGTCGACGACATAATAATTTGCAGTACAAACGAAAGAACATGCAGAGAGGACTCATTAAAGATGCTGACAATACTGGCTGAAAAAGGTTACAAGGTAGACATGGAAAAGTTACAGTACTGTCAAGAACAGGTACTTTACATTGGTCAGCTCATATCCCAACATGGAAGAAAGATTGCACCACAAAGAGCACAGGCCATTTCAAAAACGCCAGTACCACAAACAGTGAGGGAACTGCAGCAGTTCCTGGGTCTGTGCAACTACTGTAGAGCATGGGTATTTGATTATAGCTCATACATAGGACCCCTGCTTGAGGCATTAAAGGAAGCCAATAAAGTGGAGAAAAAGTTGGGGTGGACAATGGAAATGAAAAAGGCTTTTGATGAACTGAAAGATGCGATATCAACTGCTCCGGTACTGGCAACCCCAGACTATGAGCGACAATTCTTTATATTTTCACATTGCGACTCAGCAGTAATGAAAGCAGTGTTGGCTCAAAAAACAAGCATGGGCTACAAACCAGTAGCATTTTACAGCGGCCACTTAGACCCTGTGATGTTAGGTCATTTCCCTTGCGAACAAGGTCTCGCCGCAGCTGCTTTTGCGGTAGAGAAAGCATCAGCAATCACCATGGGGTGCCCGACTACACTGTTTGTGGAACATGCACTATTTGCAATATTGAATAAACCTAAGTCCACCCTAACCACGCAAAGGGCATCAGGTTATGAGATCATCCTATCCAGCGCTGAACTATCAATTGTTAGATGTAGCACGGTCAACCCTGCAAGGTTCCTAGCAGAAGTACTTGAGGAAGGAGATTATGCACACGATTGTACGCAAATCACTGAAATGTACTCGTGTACTAGAAAGATTGAAGAGAACGCACTAGAGGGAGGTGAGCTCCTGTTCATTGATGGGTCATCAACTATCGATCAAAGGGATGGTATAAGGAGGACTGGGGCAGCAGTGGTAAAAATGATAGAGGTACCGGTGTGTGTGGCAATGAAATGTGTACAACTACGACAGCATTATTCCGCTCAAGCAGCAGAACTAATTGCACTGATCTTGGCGTTGAAGGAAAGCTTTGACAAACGAGTGACCATATATTCCGACAGCGCATATGTTACGTCCACTGTCCACTCAGGGCTGTCGAAATGGAGAAGAAGAGGGTTTAGGAGAGCTGATGGCACTCCAGTGCAACATGCCCTCCTATTGGCTGAACTAATTGAAGCAATAAATGACCCCCAAGAATTAGCTTTGGTCAAATGCACCGCACACACCAATGGTGAAGACTACATTTCAAAAGGGAATGCAGCAGCAGACGCACATGCGAAGTATGCTGCATATTTTGGTGAGATATGGAACCCCCCAGAGTCAGAGAGAGGGAGAGGGAGGGGAATGGCTAAGGAGATGTTGATAAGAGAAGGGTACACCCACCTCCCAGCCACACAGATAATGGAGCTACAAGCGGCTGCACCAATGGCAGAAAAAGAATTATGGGTAAAAAGAGGATGCACAATGTCACCAACTGACGCACTATGGCGCCAGGGTGACACTGGAAAGATTGTAATACCATTGGCACTTTTGAACACCGCCCTGAGCCAACTACACCACCCAGCCCACACAGGCAAGGAAGTAATTGCAGCACGAATTAGGGAAGACTGGTTCTGCCCTGAGTTAAATTCTCATGTGTCAAATTTTATCAGCAATTGTCTCACATGTCAACAGTTTACGGCCGGTCACACACTGAAGGTGATAAGGGGTACTATACCCCGGCCAGAGGGACCCTTCCGACATCTCCATATTGACTATGTTGATATGATCAACGTATGTCAAGGAAATAGGTATATGATTGTAGTAGTATGCCCATTCTCGAGGTGGATTGAAGCAGGGCCCTGTTCACACCCAGATGCATTTAGAGCAGCTAAATTCCTAGTGAGGGAGGTCTTCCCCAGGTGGGGAGTGTGCGAGGTACTGCGGTCAGATAATGGCCCACATTTAGCAAACGAAATGTTCCAGCACATCACATCCTTACTGAACATCAAGCATAAATTTGCATGTGCATACCACCCACAGGCCAACGGTATATGTGAACGCCTGAATGGCCTATTAAAGGAGGCAATTGCAAAAATACAGCAAACAACAAAGAAGAGTTGGTTGTATTGCCTTTCACTAGCCCTATTTGAGCTAAGGAATAGACCAGGTTCCGACCACCACCTCACCCCTCACGAGGTGGTTACCGGACGTCAAATGCGCCTTCCCCTAACGCCAACATCAAGAGCATTTACCGATCACGAGAGTACTGCAAACGTCCTTGGTGATGAAATGTACCAATATGTATCTTCTTTGATTACTAGTGTAGTGTTTGTGTCTCAACAGCTCGAGCGCACACGGGGCGGGTCTAACAGCGATCAACAAAAAGACGCGGATAAAGAATTGGAAAAGGAAAGACTGTGCAAAGTTGCTAAAGGTGACCACGTACTACTTCGCAATTTCAACAGGAAGTGGAACAGCCCACGCTTCACTGGCCCCCATCTGGTAGAGGAGGTATCAACGAGAGCAGTAAAGCTACAGGACAAACGTGCTTGGAACCACCTACACGACGTAAAGATCTACAAACTCCAGACCTGCCCCAGCGCCACCGACAGGGCCACTGGAAGAACAACAACAGCGTCACCAACGGAGGAAGAGACTTCTACTACAACTAACGGCCTAAGTGTCCCCATACCCTGCCACCCCTCAGATTCCCCAGAGACAACTACTAGAAAAGAAAGGGGTGATCCCCCATATCGCCCACCCCATGGTTACACGATTAAAGAGGAAAGAGACTTCCGCCAGTTGAGCCCAAACCGTCTGCCCATTGACCCCCTACCTATTGTAGTAATAACTGAACTGAAGGACATTGTCTTGCACATATACACATGTAAACACTTGAATGTTCCCTTTCTTTTCTCTCGCACATGCAGGTACAGCGTATTATTGTACTATTAAGAAAGTAGATAACTAACCAATTCACAACTAACCAATTCACTGCCCAGGAGTAGATGGTACCCTCAGACAATAATTACCTGGAAGAATTGTCACACCAATTTGTATATGAAATAAAAAGGCCAACGTACCTGAAAAGAAGGAGGGTACGTGTCTACTACACAGCATTCCTCTTGGCCATAGAACATTCAATGCCCCACCTCCAACCATATTTGCCTGCCCTAAAAGATAGATCGCTTAGATTGGCGTGGGAACAGCTCTTCGCCTGGGCACTGAATGACTACTTGATAGGGAGAGCTTAATAACAATAACTAACCTTAATAACGAGCATATTAAGAATTTTCAGGCGGGCAACTGTAACGTCGCAAGAATACGCTGCCGGACTGCAGCAAGGTAAGAGCAAAATGCCGGTGAAATTAGCATTTGTAATAAAATTGATGGGGATTTTAATGACCACCAGATTTTTGGCTGCCTCTGTATGGCAGTACAGCTATGCTATCAATATTATTGCTGTACCCAAACCTAATACACCCCCACCCCCAGCTGCAACATGTGTTACGTCAGGTGGTACTAGTAAAATCCCACACAAGGAAAATAGAGTTAAACGCAGCACATACTCAGATAAAAAAGGTATTGATGATTACATACAAGATTCAGCACACATCTCAAACAACATATGGTACCAACACATGACCCACATAGGTAAGCAGACAACAGAAGACAGCTGCTACGTTTGCTCATTAATACCATACGCCATGAGCACTTCTCGAACATTTGTTGCCACGGAGATAGATGAAAAGATAGCACGATGTATAATATACCTGGCACTGTTCCAGACGAAAGGAAGATCTCAAGGGACAGTGGTGCAATTGGTGTGGAAAACACGAGATACATATCCATATGAAAACAACTTCCTCAAGACTTATTTGAGTTACCACAAGAGCAGTTTACATGCTGAAGGATTCAGATACATAACAAGTGGTCCTGAAAAAGGAGAAACAAAGAAAGTAACACTACAGAACCTACCATGTGATTGGTACGCCACTGAAGTCCCTGGTAAGAACGGATGTTGGGAAAGACCACTGGTGATAATAACAGGGAAGGTGTACATGAACAACAAATGGGACATAGGAGTGGTTGGTAGCAACATGGTAACAAGAGAAAATATTTCAACTATTGATGGACACAACCACAGATGTTGGATGACTTGGGTCAAGTACGTACCCATGCTCACGTGGATGGAGAAGGATGAAGACCCAATAACAATACTGCCGCTAACTGCGCCTAAGGTATGCTACCAACATAAAGGGGAGGTGGACGTAGGATACAACACCAACTGTGAAAGCGTGATGGAGCTACCTGAGGGGGGAGCAGGAACAGCAGTAGTAATGGACCATTACTGGGCCTGTGGAGAAAAAGCATACCACACACTGCCCCTTCTGTGGAATGGTATATGCACAATAGTGCACATTAATGTACCATCGCTAGTGGTACCCCAGAAACATGTCAATATGGCGAACTTCCCCAAAATGGATGAAGGGAACAAAAGGAAGAAGAGATCTGTACAACCTCAGAAGGAGCCAGAGAGCAAAACCGACGGCAATAATACTGTCCTGAATAGAAAGAAAAGACAAGGAGAACCTCTGACAGGAAACTACTTATGGGGAAGGTCGGAAACAGCACTCACTTCAATTCCACCAGAGCACAGACTATTCAGCAGAGCAGCAATGTTCTTCTCCTCAATAATACATCCAGGACTACAGGCTTACGCAAACGCAAAATGGCTCCAGATAACTCGATGGGAACTAATGATGACTATTAATTCTACGGTAAATGGATTCAACGCAATAAAAGAGGAACTGCGAGCTGTGAGGATGGTAGCACTTCAGAACAGATATGTACTGGACCTCCTCACAGCAATGGAAGGAGGAGTTTGCGCTAAGATAGGACAATCATGCTGCACATTCATCCCTGCCAACGATGCTGACAATGGTACACTGACAGAAGCAGTTTTACAATTGGCCCAGATGCACTCAAAAATGACGGATGAAAGTAAAGGTGTGAAAAAGGATGAGAGCTGGTTTTCAATATTATGGTCATGGATGCCATCTTGGCTGTCAGATGGACTGAAAATTATAGTTGGATGTACTATTTTGGCCGGAGCTACACTGATCATAATAAGATTTTGGAAGGCCCGGAAGGCACGCACCACAGACGAGATGATCGAAATGGTTGGTATGCACCTCTTGATGCCAACAGATGACGGCCAACACACAGGCACAATCATAAAAGAGAGAGAGAAGTTGCGCAACCAGATCATCACCAACCACCTGGACCCACCATCTGTGAAGCTCGAAAACCCAACAAACCCAAGGAGCTACATAGGGAAATGGGTATACTGCACTCCTGGAGGAACCTGTGAATATATGTATTGGTCATTTGAAGACCATGTTAACCACTATGGACATTTGGGAGGAGTAACTAAAATATGGAGAGTAAGAGGAGATAAAGAAAAGGATATGTTTGTGGTCGACAAGTCGACCAGAGGGGGGACTGAAGTGGGAGAATGGAAGAACAAGCTCCCGCCCTTCCCCTCTCACGCTTCGCCTAGAGGATCACGGCCTAAGCACCCACCACGAGAGGAGTTTGCCTATCTACCAGACAACCAAATACCCTGGTACAGGAACATCCGGATGTGCCCACCTACCTGCCCAGCAGCCCGCCCTGCCCATGCCGACACCTGCGGCATGGATCAACTTGACTAAACCTACACGTCGTTAGAGATGCCATGACGACCTAGCCAACGGTCAGCACACCTGTGCACACATGCACACCGGACACTCCCACACCAATCCACACGAAGAACATAGTCAGTGCTATGACATAGGCGACAGACATACCCACGGAAGTGCATCTTTATTATTTTCCACATAGGCTCTCAAAATGCAGAAACGCAAGACGCATAATGAACTTATCTAAAAAGGCTTGCTCACGCTTCTTCTAAGAACCATGTACCATAATAAAGAATATAACGGAGACACGATACTGAGGATAGAGCAATATGATACAGTAACCTAAAGAGCTCTGCATCAAACGGTTCCACCTATGCACCAGGCCAAAGTAGGCCGCAAGCAAAAGTTTCCATGAACATTGAATGAGCGAGAGCCCGGTTGCTGATCCTGCAGAATGAGCCCGGCGAAAGCACACCGCCAAGGGCACGATGTTGCAATCTCGCACGCTGCAAGCCAACGCCAAGGTCGCACCTGCAAGATAAACGAGGCACACAGTGGGAAAAAACAATATTAATTGTGCTGAATTCGGCCTCAAACACGGTCTCACCTCACGTGACAAAGCCAAACCTGACAGGATGCCAAGCCCAGGAGGAAGGAGACGCCTGAATCCCACGTTTCAAGACACAGGCAGATACAATTAAAAGACTCATTGGACATCTGCAGCAGTGGGAGTAGTCGACCTCCCAACATATGAATAAATCCTCACATTGTTTACACCTACCCATAGTAAAAACATTGTTGCAAATGACAGGTGCACCGCGAGCTGGGAACAGCGATAGTCCCAGACTGGGAGGCTCGCAAGTGGACCAATCAGAACATGGGGCTCTTATCATTGACGCCATTAACATTGACCAATCCTCAGAGGTCTTCATGTAACAATTTTCATGTATCAAATTGAAGGGACAGCCCAAGTATATCACCTGACTAACCCTCAACCACTAATACCGTTCTCTATATGTATGCTATACTAACCCTACCACTCGAGTAACCAATCCAGAGTGGAAATAGGTTTTTGCTAAACTTTGTAAGATGACGCAAGTAGCGCGTCATACTAAGGTAAAAAGGGCCTGCGAGCCCCACGATTGTGTGTGTGTCAGGACGGACGCGTACGATCCTTGACCAATCCCTGCCGTTTTGTCTAATAAACAGCAGAGTCACCTTGCTTCTTGCGTGTGTCTCATACTCTATCTCTTTTGGGATATACGGGAGGAGTTGGGGCCTCCCTGCCCGGAGGTCTACGGACGGCCCGGCCGACCCCGGCGGAATTTCCCACCGACAGAATGATCCTCTTAGGTTCTGAGGAACTTGACATCTTTATTTTGAACTTTTCCTAATAGTATAAGGAATCTGGGGAAAGGAGACATTTCCTGAACTGTGAACATTGTCCATTTGAAACCTTTAAGTTTGGTTTGATCTTTTGTGTTGATTGGAACATTTGTGCACTTTTGCGAATTAGAGACAATACCCTTTGCACCTTAGAGTTAGTTTTTAGATTTTGAGGGCCTGAATAGGATTACAGACACGGGACGTATATTACTTTGGACATCTTGACAAAGGACAGACACATTAGTTTTGGTTGAGGTAGGGAAATACCTCCTAGAATAGGGATAGTGAGGCATTTTCTAACCCCCATTTGTTTTAATTAAGGTTTATAACCAGCATACACAAGTCCTCTGTGTCTGCTTCTCATTCCTGGCTCCTCACAGACCCTATAGGTTTTCTTTGGTGATTATTTGTACCTTCTCACGCAAATGTAACTCTTGTCATCTCAAATTGTATTACCATGTTAGAACATGGATCACCGAAAGATAATCAAAGGTTCTCACATAGGTCCTCACCTCCAAAGATGTCAGTTTTTCTTTGAACTAAACTGAGGGACATGTTTTGTGTTCATGTTATCCCCTTGAGAGGTTGGAGTACAATATCCCCCCTTTCTCATTGCATACATTCCTTTACTCATACTTTAACTACAGACCATCCAACATCAAACACCCCAATCAAGGCATTTATTTCTAAACCGCCTTTACAGCACTTCGTATCCATGGGGTTGCTTCGCTCTTATGCTACCAAGGGCTTGCATTCCACAGCAAGACAATAAGTATATGCTATTAGCATGCAGATACCCATAGTGACAAAATACCCTTTGTGTTTCTCAAGGTTGTAAGACTGGATTTTCCCCAGCATCCTTCGCCGCCATACAGAAAGCAAATTCCTTTTGTAATCCACATCATGCAGTGCATAATCAAGCCTGTTGCACTTGTTCAATCAAGTGTATGTTACATTTCCCTAATGACTGTCAGAGCTAGGCGCATATACAACCACAGACACTGCTCTGTATTGAAACACTGTAAACTAAGTAATGTACACATCAATCTCTGTTTTAGCCTCTGGCAGATATGTAAATGATATTTCCCGACAATCTGGCTTCTGCTCAAAACATGTGACTGAAACATCCCTCCTAGATCTAAAGAATCAACTCGCTGCTGCCAACGACCAGGGCTCCCTCCCACTCCTCTTACTGCTTGATCTTTCAGCGGCCTTTGACCTTGTCGACCATGGAATTCTATGCCAAGTACTCTCTACCGTAGCCCATTTCTCAGCGGACGTCTCAGACTGGATTTCTTCCTTTATGGCTGACAGAACTTCCGGAGTCTTTGCTAGCGATGCCGTCAACCACCGCCCCAACTCCTACCTCTTGTGGTGTACCACAAAGCTCCTGTGTTTCGCCAATGCTCTACAACATATACACCAAACCCATCTTTGACCATCTAAATTCCCTCGACATTTCCTACACTAATTATGCCTACGACACCCAAATCCTCATCCCTCTCACTGGTGACCACCCCACTGACTCCCTCCGTATAAACGCTATCTATGAAACTATCCAGACCTGGATGGCTGCCAACCGCCTCTGCCGTAATGATGAAAAAACTCAGCTTCTCATGTTTGGGCCCCCAGCCTGCGTAGCCAAACTCCACGAGTCCTACAAAACCTTCACTATCGATAACCACTTGATACCAGTAGCTTCTTCCGTCAAGACCCTAGGCGTATACTCCGACTCCTCCCTCTATATGACCAAACAGGTCAACCATATTGCCTCTGCCTCAGGCTACGCTACCAAACTCATTAATGCCAGCAAGCCCTTCTTCACCACCCAAAACCGGCTTGAAATGGCCTATGCCCTAATAGGATCCAAGCTAAACTATTGCAATTCGCTACTTTGTGGCACATCAGAAAAAAACCTGCACAAAGTTCAGACAATCCCAAATAATGCCCTCCGGGCAAAATTGGCAGACATCATCACATCTCATCTCACATGAGGAACCTTTTTGGTGATGTCAGTTGAGGAAGCCCCCGCAACCAAACATTTGTTTAATTAGTCCTTTAGGACGTGTCGCATAGGTGTGTGAAGCAACGGAGACCTCGAGTTCCTCTACTCCGTTAATTTGAAAATGGCAGGTTTGTGTTTCACCTACACCTTTTTACTGCGCCACAAAGAGCATCTGGTTGGAATGGTTTTGTATTCTCTTAGTTGAAATAAATGGATCCAAAGTACCAATTAAAGGTTTTGTCTGAGATATTTATTTGTTGCCCTTTATGATGACACGTGTTTCGGCACTTTGCTGTGCCTTTCTCAAATCAGGGCTATTTCTTTTTCTTTTTTCTATTTTTTAAGATCCAAATTGTGTAATCAGATCAGTAGCACATTTATATCCAACACATTTTGACATTCAATATAATTCATGTACATGAACAGTAAGGTAACATAAATGTGATTAATTGAAAATGTTCAAACCATAATACAAAAAAATTAAAAAGCAGTATGTTCCAAATACATGAAAGAACAAAAGAATCTGGATGGGGGATCAGGGTGGTTTGTATGGGTTTGAGGAGAGTAACAAGAGAGAAAGAAAAGGGGGAAAACAGAAAGAAAATAATCATGAATTTGTGCATTTTTCAAACATTGTCTTATTGTGACTCTTTTTACTATGTAACTTCTTTTGTCAATCTCTTATTTATATGTTTGGTCTTGTTTTTATCTTCTTTTAATCCGCCCTCGATGTCCTCACTTATCATATTCACTATTGTTTATTTCCATGTTAGTTGTAGCCCTTTAGCTATCATATTTGAGAACATTTGTTCTGATTACACATTTTGGATCTTAAAAAATAGAAAAAGAACTAGCCATGATTTGAGAAAGGCACAGCAAAATGCCGAAACACATGTCATCATAAAGGGCAACAAATAAATAAATATTTCAGACAAAACCTTTAATTGGTACTTTGGAACCATTTATTTCAAATAAGAGAATACAAAACCATTCCAACCAGATGCTCTTTGTGGCGCAGTAAAAGGTGTAGGTGAAACGCAAACCTGCCATGATCACATCTTGGATGCCAGAAAGGCTGCTCACTGGCTTCCAGTCTAGGATAGAATTAAGGTTGACACTCCATCACCTACTGATGCATTTCCAACGACGCACCCGAATATTTGGCTGACAAAATCACAAAACACTCCTCAACGAGACTGGTGCCATCAGCCGCACAAACACTGCATTGTCAACCCAAGAGTCAACAGGAAAAGAGCAGGTGGTGCAAGCTTCCTTGTCCGGGCACCAGCCCTCTGGAATTAGCTCCCCCCCCCCACCTGCGAGATGAACCATCATAAAACACCTTCAGGAAACACCTCAAAACCTACCTCTTCAACTAACACTCTTCCCTCTGGTTCCCTCCCCCTCCTTTCATCCTATGAAACAAGCGCCAAGATGCCTGTGGGATTTGCACATTTCTTTTAAATGTACTAAATAAATAAATAAATTGCTTATATTACAAACTGAATCGTTTTGATCGATGACGGTGTCTGGAAATAGGCTTAATTTGACAATTCATGGGAACAGAACATGTGTGCAACTCCATTGGAGAAATCTTGACTTTGGCAAAAGAAACTGCTAGTCTTATCCGTTAGCTGTAATGTGTAAAGCCTGTAAACGATATAAGAATTTTTCCAATCTAGGTGTAGGGATGGTACATGCAAGCAAGTCGTGTTTGCTTCAGAACAGTTAAAAGGATGATGGGTTTAATAGAGATAGCATAATCAAGGCTAGTGGCACTATTTGTCTCGCTATTGAATCAGACCCATGAAAGTGTGCGTGCTGCATTTCTCATAATGGGATTGTATTTGTTGAGCTAAAGTATTTTATGAAGGGTTTAACTTTGTCCTAAGTCACACCTCGGTTGCTTCTGAATACACACTGCCACTACACATATGTGCCTGACGTCTCCCTACTTTGTGTTGTTGGTCAGGATGGGTGTATACAACTGCAATGGAAATGCATACACTACAAGCACTGCTTATCTTTGTATTGTTCTTTGTCATTTGACTTTGAATCTCTAGTTCTACAAAATGCACTTGAATGTTATGAATTGTAAGTTTAGAGACATGTAAGCAGACTTGTTCTCCCTTGAGCCTCCATATTCTAGGAGAGGTCTTGCTATGATATGTTCCCAATTGAGTATATTGAGCAATTTCATGGTCTCTCATTCACCGTGTAATGAATGAATACATTTTAATAAGTTAAGAGTATTTATATTTTCAATGTTATTGTACAAACGAGTGTGGCTTGGAGTGCATAGTCTGCAGTCGGCAGACTGAACTTTGCTTGTTTTGCCTGTACGGCTCGATTGCATTGCATTGGAAGGAGCGGTTGCAGTGGGGTCCGATTGTCTGCGATACCATCTCCCTTCAAATCCGCCCGACCGCACAAATTTGAAGGGAGATGGTGCTGTGTGGAGTGTGGCTTAAAGTACATAGTTTACAGTAGTCCGAGGTGGGACGCAGATTTGGAGCTTAGGCGAGATTATACCCTAACAACGCCGTGGGCTTTGCTGTGATGAATCATTCTGTATCCAGCATTATTGAGCCAATGCGATTTGTGTGGACATGGAGGAAGTGGTGAGTAATTCCCCACTGCATTCTTGAACTTGGCGGAACCTGGTGTCTATAGATCAAGCATAGCACAAGGACTGTTCTTGCTGTAAGATTTGTCTACCACTGTGGCCAGTCCTCCAGATAAGGTTCGTACCAGACCTTTTTATGCATAAAATCTTGTAAATACAATACCTTTTATCTTTAAATACCATTTACTCAGTTTGAGAGCACAGGTCAGTGTAAAGGGCAGGTGTCTTGATAAAAACAAGAACACACCTTTGAGCAGTCTGAAAACTGACATTTATTCTCTGATCTGTGTGCACGAAGTCAGAAAGAAAGGAGGACAATGTGAGATATGGAATGGATTATTTCTTTTCAACTTCTGCTGTTTTGTGTCTGTGCATGTTCATGGAGAAGAGCATGCATGCATATTTGTTTTTCACTTAGTAATGAGATGGAAAACGTTGTTATAATTGGGAAGGAAAAGTAGATTTAATAAGAAATAAATTATGCTTTTTGCAGTGAATCTATACATGGATTTATTTTTCAGACTGCCAGTCTATTGCGCATTTATCAAGATGCATCAACGTGGTGTTTTTATAAATATCAATGAATTTGCATAAAAACAGTGTGTAAAATACTTCACCTCAAAACCTCATCTGGGAAAGATGAGTTTGCAATGTTGAGTTTAAACATTAATTCAGACTTAGCTTGGAGTCGATGTGGTAAGTCTTCAAAACTACAATTCAAACCTTCACAACCTGACTCTCCAGCCAGGGCAAATAAATCGGTTACATTTGCAACTGAAATAGAAAAATAAACCCTGCCAAACGTACCCCTGTAGCCGCTATCCGCATACACATCCAATGTAGCGCTTCATGCAGCATTTGTCCAAATTCTAAGCACTGTATTTATTATTACCTTTAACTGATAGTCAGTTTACCAACCTCTGAAGGATGTAAGAGTTACACGGTCCAGACAACATTTGATTATGATGTTGGATATAGATTTTAGTATTGCACACTGACCTCTGAACTTTTGTATCACAACAAGGACATACCATGAAGTAGCACTAGTTTTGCGAAATCAGGACATTTTGATTATTCCTAAAGAAAAAACAATTCTGATTTCAGCTCTTAAAACACATAATACAAGGTATGTTTGCTTTATGATGTAATTGACCAGATTTGTTTGGATCTTAAACATTAAAATATATATCGAAGAGATCAAAAGTGCAGACCTTTGTAAAAGAATAATGAAAGGCATATTGTGAAAGATATATCCTCTTGTAATAACATCCTCTTCTGTAACATGGTTTATGAAGTAAAGCAGCTGTAGAGCGGCGAGGAATTGGTACCCAAATCATTTGTTCTAATCTTGAATTCCTACTATGTGCCGATTTGCCGATTCCAGAAGCAAAGCTTGTCTTCATATTTGGGCTAGTCACAACAAATGCATTATTACTTCCATCTGTGATGAGTTTGCACTGTGAATGCAGTTAACTGTTCCTGTTCTGAGTGGTGGTGCTGTTCCTATTATATGTGATAAGAGCTTGAATAGCTGAGGCCCATGCTGGGTATGTTCTTTGTGATGAGAAATTGGACTGCTGACGCCCTTCATTTACCTGTTCAATGTGGGGGTGCTTGCCCTAATCCATGCCATGGAGTTTGCCCTCTACGTGAGGGGAACTACTTCTGTTGTGATCACAACCTATCTCTTCTGAAACCCCGACATGTTGCTGGGCCTCGAGGCCTGAGTTAATTTTGTTGTTGCTTTGCTATCCTCGTCAGAAATCCTACACTCCATAATTGTATACTCCACCGCATCTCCAGTGTTCTAGGGGTAGTAGCCATAGTTCATTGGCCTCCAGAGTCTACATAAAACACCAAACAAAGAATTACTTAATTACGTCTCACTTTTACCCCCAAATGTAACCATTGTATTTAAGAGTGCGATATTTCCTTTAGAATGGGTGGATGTTGAGTATAGTAGCCTTGAGGCACAGTCTTCAGTTTTCAAAGAAGCCTCCACACATGCCTACTACTCTAACTTTAATTTTCAGAAGGTCACCAAAGTACTTTCAGGAGGACGTTGAAACTCTCCTATGAGAGTGGGCAAAAGAGAAGTTTCCACCATGATGATGGGATAACCATAGAGTGTAACCGATATTTCATTGTGGACAAAGGGAAGAAAAAGAAGCATATTTTAGACCATTGGTGCCTTGACGTATGCATTTACAAGGAGGGCTTCAAAATGGTTATATTACATTTAACGTGTAAACTGGAAGACTCCCGTCGCTTGTGCCCCTGAGAAGAGTCTTTCACACATCTGCATGCCTCATGAAGGGTCTGCCCAGATACAACCACATCATCCCGGCCTCCATCAACCTTCACTGGCCCCCACTGCACGCACAAATCACCTTCAAATGTTGCTGCATCATCTATAAAACAGTCGCCCTCAAGTGACACAGCTACCTCGTAGAGAAACTCACCATCTCCGGCGGACAGTGCACCACCAGAAGCCAGGACACATGCAGACTTGAAATCCACTGCTGCAAAAAGGAAAGGACCAGAAAACAAGCCCTCTCTGCCTACGCCGCAAGACTATGTGAACTCTCCCCGTCAGCATCTGACCCGCCCCATGCTCCTACAACTCAGAAAAGAGTCAAGACCTACCTATTCAAGGAGTCTCTCCTCCTAAACACCTAGGGCATCACGTTGTCCACCGCGCCACCTGACTCACTAGACGCCATCCACCCCTCTCTTCCCCACCACCCTGTATAGCTGTACCCCTCTGTATCCCACCCCTGCTGTATATCTGTTGTGTTGTTACCTCTGAAATGCGCTCTATTATGCATCTGCACTGTTGTATACCTCTGTAAAGCACTCTGTTGCATCGCAAAGCTAGGTCTGCACTCAATAAATATCAAAATAATAATGTGGTCCATTGTGTACCTCAAAGTTGCCTATTTCTGCATTCACGACGTTCCAGGACGGAAAGCCTACAGATGCTTCCATTGCTTTGTAATTCGGGGGGAAAGCACTACCAGTTCAATCATTTTTCTTTCTAGTTAGTTTCCAAGAATTTTTCAAAGTGCCTAGCCATGGAGGCCCTGTGCTTGAAACATCATGGTTTTATATCTGCCCTGGCCTGGATGATTGATTGAAAATGGTCAAGTTGGCTACCACAACCCTGTAAGGCATGGTTGATCTACTTTGCAATGTAGGTTTTTTCCTGAGTGAGAAGTTATATTACTTCTGTAGATGTGAATATCATACATGAGGCACTTTCATTGAATGTTTCTCCATCGCAGTGAAGCTGTCAATCATTTGAAGAAGTTACCAGCTTTAAATACAGGAACCAGTCTTCCATCCTCCCCTCCCTCCCAGCCAATACCTACACCCCACATCACTACCGCTGTCTGTTTCAAATATTTTCCAACTACTCACCACAACCTCAGGTAAGCAACCCACTATACAGGAGAAAGATACTTGAGTCACAGAACTAGGCAGTGGCACAACACCATTGATCTGACTGGGCTACGTCTTCCCCCAAAATTCTGGGCTATGTTTACTCGACCTAGCTGATCTACAGAGGCCGGACAGAACAGGACACACATGTTAAACGGCACCTGGGTTTCAAAGGCCTTGCAATGACTAACGTAAAGCATTTCACTGTTGGCACATGCATTCATATGCACACATTTTTAGTCAATTGAAATTGTGATATGGGGTTAGTACTTGCATGCCAAGGGAGTGATTTGAAGGGCAGAGAAGGGACAGAAGACTGCTCATTCTGGCAGCTGTCCTTGTGGGTGCTTTCAGACTTAAAGGAGAGAGAATGAACTGCTGTAACATTGATGCTGCACTAGAATAGTCTCATTAGAATACGTAAAGAAGTAAGATCGCCCCACCCAAATGTTTGCCTCTCCCCCACCGTCTCCGAAATTAGCACTTCTCAGAACATTTGAATTAGTACCCCCCCGGCACCCCATGCTCCCTGGAATTTTAGTTTTTGTTGTGCCCTGGACCTAGGTACTGTTATCAGAGAAAAGGACTGGCTTCAAATCTGCTTTAACACTTTCAAGATACATGTGGAGCTAGACCTACAGCACTCACAGAAATTAACTATTCTCAAACTGTTGGTCCCCACAGAGAATGTGGGAGAGAAAAATGCTTCCCTCATGCGACTCCTGGACTTACTTTCAAAGGACAGTCTTAGCCCATCCTTTGGTGGAGGGGCAGGAGCCCCCACCAGCCGCAGACCAGCTGATCTTACTGCACGACCTGCTTGCACGCTGCAGAGGAGCCAACCATCCGGCCCAGCAGACCAGCGTACCTATGGTGAGGTGATCCTCCATCCCTCAGCTCTGCCTGGGCACCTCGTGAGCCCCACTGCACTTGATTCCATGCCACAGCATCATAATCTACTTCGGAATCGCACCGCACCGACCTGCCCATTTTTACAAAATGTCGGGCCCGATGCGGCACCACACGAGGCTTGGCTTCGTTGCATTGCTAGGCAACGAGAATAATATAATCATCCACACCCGCCGGCAGGTGGAAGAGCCGTCCACGTCGAAGGCCAGTTTAAGGCCCTGTTTGCCCCTGTTCGCACCAGGGCGCAACAAAGAACATCCAGACATACCTCACCTTCTTTTCTTCAGACTTCCCGTGCTGAACTTTCCAAGTGGAACACTGCGAACGCTCAGAACAATCCCTGTCCAAGGCAAACATGAGTGAGTTTGTATAATCGTGCCCACTGTGCCTGGTCCCCTTTTTGTCCTCCCTCACTGCACGAGTGTAATTTATCCATCCGGGCTACTCACCTGCTCCCTAGGCTTAGCACATTGGCCCCTGCACACTAACCCTGTTAAAGTGCCACCAATCTCAGAACGGCACACATCCCACGGCGCCTAACATATTGTGTAATTTTATTTATTGCTGATAATGGGCAATTGCATCCGCCATACCACGATGTCTCTCCCTGGGAAACGCATCTTGCCTACCATTGTGCCTCACAGCTGTAACTGCATTTAGCCTAACATTGTATGCCTAGCCTATGCTCACAGCTGTAATTGCCTTTAGCCTAACATTGTATGCCTAGCCTATGCTCACAGCTGTAATTGCCTTTAGCCTAACATTATATGCCTAGCCTATGCTCACAGCTGTAATTGCCTTTAGCCTAACATTGTATGCCTAGCCTATGCTCACAGCTGTAATTGCCTTTAGCCTAACATTGTTTGCCTAACCTATGCCTCTCACTAGGAAACGCATCTTGCCTACCATTGTGCCTTACAGCTGCAAGCTGCATATAGCCTAGCACTGCGTGCCTAGCCAATCACTGAACTTGCACCCAGCCTACCGCTGTGTCTATTAGCTACAAGCTGCATTTAGCCTAGCACTGTATGCATAGCCTATTATTGTGCCTCACATAGTGATTTTGCATTCAACCCACCATTGTGCCTATACCCAAAAGTGCTCTCGTCCTATCACTGTACCTCACATTGGGTAACACATCCAGCCTACCTTTGTGCCTTTCTCTTGCTAAGTGCATTAGCCTACTCTATGAAATAAGGCACTAAACTACATCTAGCCTCGTATTGGTCCTACACTTAGCTCCCACCCTATCACACCCAATCCTAGAAACCTGCACTCAGCCCATAGCCCGTAACCCAGTAGTCATGAATATTAACCTAGCTATCATTCTAACCAGTCTAACGGTCAATATTTCCACTAGCACCGTCGCTCACTCCTCACCCAAACTGCATGAAGTCATTCCACCTTCATCCGCCATTATGGACACCACTACAGCCTTATCCAACCCAAATCCCATACCATTATATATAAACAAAACACTACCACCTTCAGAACGGATTAAGCCCACCTACTTCCTACCACCTATTACCCCCTTACAGCAGATAGCACGCCTTATCAGAAAAGACCCCAACATTCATCAGAGGTATTGTCACCTGCACACTGGATCCTTCGCTTTGCAAGTAGACCTAAGCCCAACCAACCTTGCTCCACTAATTGGAGCAATCGCAGAATAGGTTCAACATCACCAACCGGACCTCAGTTCACAGTCGCTGCTCCACTAATTGGAGAAATCGTAGAATAGGCTCCAGAATCACCAACTGGGCTCCAGATCCCAAGTCCTGCCCAACCAAACACATACCCAATCCCATTCTGACAACCGACCCTCCAACACCCCAGCAAAAAAACCATTCCAACAAATTGACCAAGGAAACCCACATAATCAGCAGTGCACTGATCAATGCCAGATATCTCGTAGCCCACGCCACTGAAATGGCTGACATCACTACGAACCAGCTCGATTTCCTTGCCGTCAGTCTCTTGTCACTACAAAGCAGCCTGCCCTGCTCTCGCCCTAGCTGCCCCAGAGAACTTCACCATTATCAGAAAAGAAAGAGAAACCTCCAAAGGAGGAGGTATAGCATTAATATGTAAAACCAACCTCGATATGAGAGAAACTGATTCCAAACCTCTACAATCGACTGAATTGCTATCAGTTAAACTGCGATTATCTGCCTTCCGCACTGTCTCCATGCCTCTGATATACCGTCCTCCAGGTCCACTAGGGACTTTTCGAAGAAGACATAACGACCCTCCTTAACACCAACACCAAACCTAACTCCCACACAATCCTAGGAGGAGTCTTTAATCTTGGTCTCAATGACCGGAACAACACAAATGCCACCGTCCTAGCTAGTGCCATCACAGAGGCTGGCCTCACGCTCAGGAACAACGGACCCACTCACTCAAAAGCCCGTTCCCCCAATTGGATCGCTGACATCACCTATCTGTCCTCCAGAGCTAACTCTGTACCATGCGTATGGACCAATCACAACCTGATCTCATTCACCATCCAAGACTCCCCTAAATCAACCTGACTAGACCTATGGCCCCACCGGCCCTAACCAGGAATAGGAAAAATATCACAGTCCCTAACCTCCTGCCCCTGCTGCAACCCATCACCAACACTACGCTCCTACCATCCAACTCACAGATCTGGTTGACCTGTATAATAATACTATCAACTCGGCTATCAACACTATTGCTCCTCATAAACCCAGCAAAGAGAAACCAACAGCTCATCTAAATTCGTAGTTTACCCCCAGCCTAAAAGCCCTGCGCATTGAAAAAAGACCTGCTGAGACCAGATGGAAAAACAACCCTACCGACCAGAACAAGCTCCTTCTCTCCTCCCTATCCGTTAAGTATAAAAAAGAAATCATTCAAACAAAGAAAGACACATTCAATGACAGAATAGAAAAAGCCAGTGCCAGCGCTGGAGAAATCTTCTCCATTCTAAGGGAATTGGAAACCCCGGTCACTCCTAGGGACTCCTGCATAAAAAAACAAATTCTGGTGAACCGACATTCAAAACGCCCTCTGCAATAAAATAACTCTACTCCAAAATAAAATCAACATAAAAAAACAGCCCTACACAAGATTGCCTTAGAAACTCAAGAAGCCATACTGCTTGAGTCATCATCCAAACAATCCTGACCTAGCCACCAATTTAAATTCAACTGCATCTCCATCGCTGAGGCCGAAAGATCTTCTCTTCCCTCAAATCCTCCAAATGCCTAGGAGACACTTGCCCAGCACCCCACATCAAAGAAGCCGCCAAAAACATGGCTCCTTTCATCTCCACGTTTATCAACTCCTCCTTTAAGCCGACACTAGGCTTCTACCTAGACTCGGCTCTCAACTTCAATAAACAAATTAACGCCACTGCATCTGCCACCAACTACACATGTAAATTGATCTACGCTTGCAAACCATTTCTGTCCACGACAAGCTGCATCACAATTGCAAGGGCCTTAATACTATCCAAAGTGGACTAATGCAACGCCTTATACCTAGGCACCAGCAAACGCAACACCACCAAACTACAGACTATCCAAAACAATGCCCTAAGAGCAGCACTGGGCATTCCAAAAAACCAGCACATTTCCCACGAAAGATGAGAAAACAAATGGCTCTGCATAAATGACAGAATCAAGCTGAAATCACTCAACCTCACTCATAAATGCCTATCCAACACGGCTCCTCTATACCTCACCGACAGATTCACCAAACACACTTCCACATGCCCTATCAGAACATCACAATACAACAGTCTCAGAATACCTAAATTCAAGCTAAAAAAAAGGAGGCGCTAGCTTCCCAGTCCTGACGGCACAACTGTGGAACTCTATCCCTGACTCATTGAGAGCCATATCCCCCTTCCACTGCTTCAAATGTAATGCCAGGAAATGGCTACAATCCTTAGACCAATGACCCTGGCTTGTTTCCTGCGACTGCTCACTGTAATCCTGCAAATCATTGGAAACCGTTATCTAGGTCTATACTACACTGTACATATGCCCCTTGACGATACATTATCTTGTACATATTTGTATATATCCGTAACATCGTAACCTGCTTTATCTTGTACATAGCTGTATATATCCGCTTATCTCTTTATGTACTTTGCTTTGCTGTTATATGTAATATTGTAACCTGATCTACGCTCAGATGGCCATGGGCCCGGTGCACACTATAAATCAATAAACAATTCCAACAATTACACGGACGAATCTACTTAAGTTCCCGGAATTGTGACGAATCCCTGGATGTCGTCACTTCTCTCCTAGGGGGAGCCCCTTCCCATGAGGCCAGGGAGGTGAGGCCGCTATCCGATATTCTCTGTGGTGGTGGTACTCAGCGGTTGGATCTCATGGGGAGGGAAACCCTCTATGGGATTAGTGATGACCCGGGGAGAACGTGGTATCCCCATAGCCCACATTACCCACCAACCCTCTCCAGTGGCATCTCTAATGTCCCTATGTTGTTGTCCCCTTCACACCCATATTCCCCAACCATATTTCTCTTTCATTATCGCCCCTTGAAACACTTGTGTACAAGCACATTATAAATGACACATCATATATCATATCTCATATCATATGCAATATTGTATGACTCCTGCAATAAGTACTGGGACGAGTAAGGGTAGAGTTGAGTTTGTGACATCAGGACTACCCTCTACTTGGACGTGGAAGAAGTGCGGAGCCATGAGGAATCGTCCTCAGAACCTTGAGGAACTTTGTAGTGTTTTGCGAGATTCCATTGGGCAATTATTCAAAGTAAAGAGGGAAAACCGGAAGGAGTCTTCAGCCTTCCCAGGAGGAGCCACTGGCCTAGGGACCACCTGAACTCTCAGACGAAGTAAGGAGGTGCAGTACCAGGGCTTGCTAAGGTTACGTCGGTAATCCGACATGGTCCAACGAGGAAGGAACAACCGGCAGAGCAGCACGCCAGGCGAGTGGAGCCCATGAAGAGCACTGTCAAGGTAGCAAACACTTGCTGCTGGAAGCCAAGGGCCACAAAGTACCAGTAGCATGCCAGAGATGACAAGAATACAGCGAGGGCCTGCAATAGAGGCGCCAACACCCTGAAGCCAAGGAGCAGCCACTGGGAGAGACCCTCAAAGTACTGGAGTAACCGAAAAGACTGACGGAGCAAAGAGTACCTGTTATGTTATGTTATTTTGCATTTATATAGCGCCTTATATACCATTGGTATGGTCTGAAGGCGCTGGTAGGTTGAACGCCCTTGGGAACCGAAGTTCAGGTCAGTAGAGAGAGTAGGGGGGAGTCAAAAAGTGTGTGTGCGCACCATGTATGTGTGCAGCTGGTGCGAAAACAAGTGGTAGCTGCTTCTTAGCTGTAGGTGTGGTGGTTGAGAGATCAGGAGTATGTGTTCGCTCTGGTCGGCTTTATCCGGAACGAGTGTGGCTGCGTTAGGCCTGAGAAGAACGCCTGGCTGGGTGGTGAGAAACCAGCAATGTTTACTTAGAGTGATGTGGAGTAAGCGGGAGATGTAGATATGAGAACAGTTATACCGAATGGTGTCATAGTATCTCTGTGTTCTAGATGAGGGGTGGTGTAAGGGAGAGAGTAAGCGTTAGGTGTGGCGTGATGTATGTTTTCAAGAGTTTCCTTCATTCCAAGGCATGTTAAGTATCGTCCGTTGCACATAATCGTCCGTTCCTCATACTCGACCGCTCCACACATTCGTCCAGTCCGCACCCTACGTTTGGTTCGCACCGTCGTCAGGTCTAGACACTTGTCGAGACTATATGCTCGTGTAGTTTATCCACTCGTCCAGTCTACATACTGGTCGAGGTAGGACACTCGTTCAGTCCATAATCAGTCGTGCGCTCCCCACACTCATGCTCTCCCCACACTCATGCGCTCCCCACACTCATGCGTTCCCCACACTCATCCGCTCTCAAAGTCATCCGCTCACCACTCTCGTCCGCTCTCCACTCTCAAACCGCTCTCCGCACACTCACCCGATCTCCACTCTCACCCGATCTCCACTCTCACCCGATCTCCACTCTCACCCGATCTCCATAGTCCTACGCTCTCCAGAGTTCTCCGCTCTCCACAGTCCTCCGCTCTCCACAGTCCTCTGCTCTTTTCGGTTCCTCATACTAAGCCGCTCTATACACTCAACTGTTTTCCGCACTCAACCGTACTCCGCGCTCATCCGCTCCCCACAACTCGTCCGCTCACACACACTCGTGCGCTCTCCGCACTCCCCACACTCATCCGCTCCCCACGCTCATCCGCTCCCCACGCTCACCCGCTCAACCACACTCACCCGCTCAACCACACTCACCCGCTCAACCACACTCACCCGCTCTCTACACTCACCCGCTTTCCACACTCATCCGTACTACGCTCTTGCTCTCATCTGCACTACGCTCTCGCTCTCATCTGCACTACGCTCTCATCAGCTCTCATCCGTTCTCATCCACACTCATCCGTTCTCATCCACACTCATCCGTTCTCATCCACACTCATCCGTTCTCATCCACACTCATCCGTTCTCATCCACACTCATCCGTTCTCATCCACACTCATCCGTTCTCATCCACACTCAACCGCTCTCATCCACACTCAACCGCTCTCCACACTCAACCGCTTTCCACACTCAACCGCTTTCCACAACTCATCTGCTCTCCAGTCACATCCTCATGCTTCCGTTTAGTGTAATTGTCTGTTCTGTACGCTTCATCCATTCTAACTTTCATTTATGTCATTCACTGTATTCCCTTCTCATTCATTATGTCGTTTTGATCGGTTCAGATTTCCTGAGTTTCTCAATGATTTATTCGTATTTTCTGTTTCATTGTTTTGATCTACTTTACTCGTTTAAGCCTGCTTGTCTTTCTAGTTTACATTCGAGTTTATTTAGCTGTCATTCTCGCTTCAGGTAGTTTGATGGGTCGGTATTATTGTGATGATGCTGGATTGGTTTTATGGGAAGAGCCAGGTTTTCAGTAGTTTGCGGAAGGACGTTAAGTCTTCAGTTAAGCGGATGTGGGGTGGGAGTGAGTTCCACAGGGTTGGAGCCAGGGCAGAGAATGATGATCCGCCTAGCCTGACTGAGTTTGTCTTGGGAATTACTAGGAGGCCGGCTGACCTTGATCTTAGGGTGCGAGTGGGATGATAAGGTATTAGTTTGTCTTGAAGATATTGCGGTCCAGTTTGTTTTATGCAGTGCTCGATGCGAGAGGCATAAGGTTTTGAAAGCTACCCTACGGGCTACAGGAAGCCAGTGCAGTGTTTTAAGGGCTGGGGATATGTGGTCTCTTGGACTGAGCGCAAGTAGTAATTTGGCCGCTGCGTTTTGTGCTCTTTGGAGTTTATTCAGTTGGTAGGTATGGATTCCGAGGTAAAGGGGGTTTCCGTAGTCCAGTCTGGATATAACTATTGATTGGACAGCGGAGACTCTGTTGGGAAATGATAGGTATGGAAAGACGCGCCTTAGGTTTTTAAGGTGATGGTGGCAGGACTTTGAGACATTGTTGACTTGGCGCGAGAGTGTTAGGTCTGAGTCTAGGGTGCATCCAAGATTTTTTACTGTTTTGGAGGGTGTAGGTGAGTTGCTCATGGCGGGTGGCCAGGGAAGTGGGTGCAGAAGAAGGTCGGAGTTGCCGCAAACCATGATTTCTGTTTTGGAGGGGTTTAACAAGAGGTGGCTTTGGGTCATCCAGCGCTCTATGTTTACGAGGCAGGATGCCAGGTCGGGTTGGGAGTTGGGTTTCGAGTTCAGGAATTTTAGAATTAGTTGAGTGTCGTCGGCGTAGTTGTAACATAGGATGTTGTGTAAACGAATTATTGGTGGGAGGGTGATCAGGTAGAGATTGAATAGGAGGGCGGATAGACATGCTCCTTGAGGGACTCCCGTGTTGACTGGTCGGGCTTGGGAGGTAAAGCTGGAGAGTGCCGTTATTTGGTGCCTGTCTTTGAGGAATGAAGCTATCCATTTAAGAGCCGTTCCACGAATTCCTAGCGAGTGGAGGCGGTCTAGGTGTATCGAGTGATTGATCGTGTCAAAGGCAGCGGATAGGTCAAGAAGGATTAGAGCGGCACATCCCGCGGAGTCTGCTGTCATTTTAAGGTCGTCCCAGATCGAGGTTAAGGTGGTTTCAGTTCCGTGACGTGTTCTGAAACCCGATTGGGCGGGGTCAAGGAGATTGTTGGCTTCAACAAAGGCGTTTAGTTGGGAGTAGGCGGTTCGGTCAATGAGTTTGGCGAGGAATCTGGTGTTTGAGATTGGGCGGTAGTTTTTGGGCTCGAGAGGGTCAAGCGAGGGTTTTTTAATTAGAGGTTTGACGTGTACCATTTTGAATGCTTCGGGAAAAATACCGGAGGAAAGGGAGGCATTTATGATAGATCTTGCGTGTTCTCCTGCGCAGGTGGAGGCAAAGATTTCTTTAAGGGTTGTGGTTGGGCAGGGGTCCAGAGGGGATCCAGATGGTTTGCGGGCAGATAGAAGTTTGAGAAATTGTTCTGGTGATATTGGACTAAAGGATTCGAATGTTGGTTGAGTTGAGGTTGTAGTTGACTGGCTGGCCGGTACGGGTGGAGGATTGTCAATTGGTTGTAAGAGAGCCAGTTTGGTGTTTAGAGTTTTTGTCCTTTCAATAGCTGTGGTGTAAAAGTGGAGGGAGAGTGAGTCACACAGTGATTGTGACGGGGTCGGGACGGTTGTATTACAAGTTGGATTGGTGAATTCGGAGATGATTTTGTGGAGTTCTTTGCTTGGGTTTTTGCAGTTTAGGATTCGGGTGTTGTAGTGGGCTTTTTTAGCTTTCCGGATTTCAGCCTTGTACCGGTACAAGTGACGGGCCAAGGTGGTCCTGCTTTCGTGGGTTTTCTCATTTTGTCAATTGCGTTCTAGGTATTTGTAGTGTCGTTTACTAGTCTTCAGCTCAGGAGTGAACCATCTGGGGAACGGGCCACGGCGGGTTGATGGTTTGCATGTAGGGGTGAGTCGCATCAGAGATGCGTTGAGCCATGAGTCAAAGGCTTCAGGTGTTAGTTGGTTTTTAGGGTGGCAGATGGGTGGTGGGGACTGGAGGAGTGCCTCGGCTAGGTCAGGGGTGATTATTAGTTTTTTCCAGCATTTGCGTAGGATCGGAGGTTCAGATGCGGATACGGGAAGGGGGCCGGGTGCGGGGATGGCAAACGAGAGAATGAAGTGATCGGACCAGATGATAGGAGTTGGGGGCTTTAACTGAATCTGGGTGTCGGAGCTAAAGATGGCATCGAGAGTGTGTCCTTTAAAATGAGTCGGTCCATTTATGTGGGGTTGGAGATTAATTGCATCTAGACCGTCGATTAGGGCGTGTGTCATAGGATTGGTGGGGATGTCGAGCCATATGTTAAAGTCTCCGAGAAGGATGAGGTTGGGATGGTTTATTTGGAGGGTGGCAATAGAGTCGCAAAGGTTGTTTGCGAAATGTCTATCGTAGCCAGGGAGATTATTAGGAAGGTGAGTGAGAGCGACGGGGAGAGGGATAGTTTAACGAGCAGAGATTCGCAGGATGGAATGGAGGATTGGTTGTCCATGATTGAGGCGCGGAAGAGAGATTTAAAGACAAATGCTACCCCCCCTCTGGACGGACGGTTCAGTGGGATGAGGCAGTAGTCGGGCGGAAAGGCTTCATTTGCGATTGGGCTGAAGTCAGAGAACCAGGTTTCAGTGATGAAAACTAGGTCAGGTTTGACAGAGGTGAGGAGGTCAAAGATGCAATGTCTGTTTTTTGCTACAGAGCGGGCGTTAAATAGGATACAGTTCACATCGGCAGGGAAGGTTGGTTTTGGTGCTGGAGCGGGATGGGGCGGAGGGGGAGAGAGTAGCGGGAGAGGGGTAAGGTTGGTGGTGCTAGGGAAGAGTGGGCGAGCCGAGAGTTTTGCAGGCTTCGTGCGGGGTTGGGTGGATGTGTGTGATGGGATGATCGGGATTGGGGTGGGGGATTTGAGGATGGGCGAGGGCGGTTGGGAGTTTCGGTTGTGGTGAAATCGAGGGCGAGGGGTTTCAGGAAGGGCGAGGCCACGGGGGAGGGGGGGATTGTGGGAGAGAGGTGGTGGGTCGAGACAAGGGGGGCGAGGAGAGCAGAGAGGTAGAGGGGGACCAGGAACGCTTCCTCTTTAGTTTCTTTGCTGCAATTGGCGTGAGAGAGAGGGTAGGAGGGTCAGAGGGGGAGAGAGAGGCGGCTTCGGTTCTCGCTAGGGCTAGGCGCGCAGTTTTTAGGGAGGGGAAAGGGTGCAGTCGGATGGGGAAGGTGGCAGGTGTATGATGGCGAGGCGGGGGGTGGATGGTTGCAGGGTGGGGTGTGGTAGTGGGGAGAGCGGGCATGGGCAGTGCTGGCGGGTCGGCGGTGGGGTTCAGGAGATGAGTGGTCTTGGGATGGGTGGCACGCCATCGTGCCCCCCCTGGCTTGGTGTTTGGAGAGGGTGCTGGCAGGGATTGTGGAGGAGGGTGGGTTGTCTTGGGAGCGGGAGGCGGCGAGGGAAGGCAGATCGGAGAGTGGAGGAGGTTCA